>NC_136057.1:1018493034-1019093034 GCF_964261635.1 Lissotriton helveticus
CCCCACAGATGTCGGCCTACTAGAGAAGGAGCAGAGGTGGGTTTTCCGGTTGGGCACTGACACCAAGGGTCTCAATGACTCTATTCCATGGGGCCAACTGCGATGACTTATGGGCTCATAGGTCAATTTTGGAACCCCATCAGAAAACCAGCTACACTTGACTTCCTATCTGTAATTGTTAGTTAGGTCATTGTTGGGGATTGTATGCCCCTTTATATGAGATCGATATATGTAGAGGCTGGTCAATCACAACCCCAGCATAATATGATCTGAGTGAGCAACTGTCTCTATCTATGTCCCCTATAAATGCGGCGACCTATTGCGCATAAATGCGGGTCTAAATGCTCGTTCAAAGAGTTATCAACATTCATATTTGGCCCCATATTAATAAACATCTGTTTCCTTTACTTTCACACGCGCAGGGTTACAGCGCGGTATCACGCAGGCAAGCTAGATCCACATTAATGAACAGGGTCTCACACTACTCCCGCGCGCATGCGCCTCAGAGAAACGCCCATCTCCATAGAGAACGGGGCCCTTCACCACTCCTGCGCACATGCGCCCACGACAGGACTACGCCCAGCTCAATTGCGCACAACCGGCAAACTAATCAGGGTCACTTTTCCTTTTTTGGGCTTCATCCGCCTTCCATTAAGCAGCAATTAAGCACGTACCTTGCAGTATTTAAGGGGCGAGTCTTCAGAAAACACGGCATAACGTCGGAGCCGCGTTGAGGGGAAGACAGCCCATTGAGGCTTGCTGTAACCGTGAGTTTGATACTTAAGGAACCTTGTCTTCATTACCTGTGAGTAGTACCAACAAAAACCTGAATTAAGCCTCCTATGTCCTTTAGGTAGCCGCATTGAGCCGGAAGACTACCCCCAATACCACGCAGGGCTCATGAGGTGATCCTGTCTTAATAAATAAGTAAGCATTGAACTAACCTATCTTTCTCCAGTAACAGAACTACCCAGGAGAAGTGTATGACTTATTTGGTGTAATGCATGTGTCTTTGTCTTTATGTGTGTCCATGTCTTTTTTCTTTTCAGGTGTCTAGACTTTACCTGGTCACAGACCGCCCTTGATTTTTGAACAGGTTACTTTCCTGATGAGAATTTACCTTTTCTGTGATGATATTGTTTATCATGCTTTTTATCTTTACAGGTCTGGTTCAAATATCGCCAATTGGGCGCAACAGACCACTGTATTATAAACACAATTAGGAACATTACACCTAATTTTTTGTAGATAGTAATAATCACTTTGACATCTACACTACATGTGAGTAAGGTGAGGAGGTTTGTGCACTCCCTCGTCCTGAAGAAGTTTTTACACTCTGAAACATGTTGACGCATTTTTTGGGGTTGATGTACCTTAAAACACAGTAGCAACCTCATCCTGCACCCTTTTAATAATACCAGCCGAGGGCTTAATAAAGTTTATTTTTACCCTACGAGCCAGGTATTTTTTAACTATCACTTTTTCACCACCTCACCACTCACATTTATCCCCTCACACACACCCACACATAGTACACTTCAAGTGCTCCTACATAGTCGTGAGTAGTAGCACGCCGCATCCCGTAGAGGGGTGCGAAGACCCCAATGATGAAGCATGACACCAAGGGGCCTGTTGGTGTGTGAGGGGTATTTTACACAACACGGTGTGCTCCCTACCAGTGTAGGGATCAGTACTACCACTTCAGTGGATTCTATTTTGTTTATGTAAATTGCCAGGGGAGACCGAATCCACTTTCCCTCTCCCTCCCTCCTTTGTTAAAACTTTGATCGCAAGAGTAGTGCATCTTTAGGGAATCCACATATAGGAAAATAGGTTGGTCGGTCACTAGCATGATCATCAGCCAGACAGCTAAAGTTGCACATCACCTAAGAGGTACATAAAATGTACCTCATAGTTGCCACTATTAGGAGGAAATAAAAATATTTAGAGTGTATCAATTTGAAGGGCACAAAAATGTGGTCATGTTTAATTGGCACCATCAAAAATACTGCAAGAATGGGGCATGTTTAGGGTTCATCACGTCAGAAGACTTTTCAGTCATGATTTTCCATGGACACCATCAGGGAGATAGGAAGAACGATATATCACTTGTTTTCTCTGTGATGGTTAGGATGTGCCATCAATGAGAAAGCAATCGTGGTGGGTGCATCTTCATGTTGAATCCTTGTGAAAAAAGCAAGAGTAGTACTTCTTCATGGGCAGTATTAAAATAAAAAGCAAGAAAGGTAAATCTTAGGTGGATACTGCCATGAGGAATGGAATTCTCAAGAGTGAAACATATTAAGGGAATCACAGCAGGAATAACGTTCATTTTCAGAGAGCGCCATCTTGGAGTAAGCATTAGTGATGCTTCTTCTGCGGACATCAACAGGGAGCTAGCAAGACAGGTGTGAAAATGACATAAGGAAAAAGGCAAATGGGGGAGCATGTTTGCAAGAACCATTGTGGAGAAAGCAAGAGTGGAGTATTTTTAGCAGTGACCCTCAGGGAGAAAGTACAGGTTTTGGATGTGTCTAAAACATGAAAATTTGAACAAATGTCTGTGACTCACATACAAACAAATATGAGGATGCTCTAAGCATCAGTAGTGGAGTCAAACACACTGTGGCAAGGCAGAATATATATGTATATCCTTTTATAGAGGCTTCCAGCAACAGTCACATGTTCGCAGAATTTTATTAAGGGGCTGAGTATGAATACAGTGGTCTTGAATAGGGTTGGGCGGACATTTCCGTTCCGCCCATAAAATGTGCGGAAATATGCACTTTCCGCAAAGAAGGCGGAAAAACGGGGCAAATTTCCGCACAATCGGGGGCGGAATGGAAGTTGGCCCCCCACCCGCCTCCCACTTCCCGGCCACCTGCCCGCCTTATTAAATTATATTTAAAGGCTCCGCAAACTTCCCCATCACAACTTCATCTTGGAAACTGCGCATGCGCAGGAGCCTGTGCATGCCCAGTCCTGGTGAGGAATGCGCATTTGCAGGCTCCCGCGCTAGCGCAGTTTCCAAGTTGAAGCCGCGATGAGGAAGTTTGCGGCGCAATCAGGTACGTTTTATTTAAGTTTCATTATAGCCTTTAAATATAATTTAATAAGGCAGGCGGGAAGCGGGCAGTGGGTGGGAGGCGGACAGGAAGTGGGCTGCGGGTGGGCGGCAGGTGGGCAGGCTCGCGTAACGGAAATATTGTGGAGAGGCACGGAGATTGGTTCAATCTCCGTGCCTCTCTGCGTTAGTCCCTTCCGCGACTTCTGCCCACACTTAGTCTTGAGAACTGCTGTACAGTTAGTGGCAGTCCAACCGCCTGATTACGAGGAGGGTGGTTGAACTGCCACAAGGCCATCACCCTCACCAGGATCTTGGTTCCAGCGGTGGTATTAGGAAAAGTGGCGGTCTATAGAGGTTGTGCCAATGCCGGCAAAGCCATGTTGATCACGATCTGCCTTTCCGGCAAACCTTTCATGGCGGGGACCCCGCCATGAAAAAGTTTGCAAAAAGGTAGGGAAGGGGCCCCAAACAGGGCCCCAGGGCAATTATGCCCATTGAGCACTGTGCAAGGGGGCACATGTTGTGCCCCCCTCTGTTTACACTGTTGTACATGCACTGTGTGCCTTGCACAACATGGTGCAAGGTACACAGTGCGCATGACTGAGGGCCAGCCAAACCGTCATGCGCACTCTGCATGTTCTCCATGCAGGCATCATTATAGCCTGCGTGGAAAACATGCACAGACCCCCAGCCCCTCTCTGAGCGCTGAACCACGGAGCTCAGACCAATCACCAGGCATGGTGATTGATTTAGAGGAACCAATCACAACGCTGCATTTCAGCGTTGTGATTGGCTCAGGGGAGCCTCAGCCTGGGTGCTTCCTATTTGGAAGACTGGCCAGGATAGAAGACAGCAGGATGCCAGAGGAGAGGTGAGGGGATTAGTTTTCTTACTCTCAGTTACCCCCCACCACACCCCATCAGTGCTGGCTGCTGCCGTCCGCAACACCGCCCTCCTGGTGGTGAGGTCATTCTGTGGCAGTCAGGATGCCACTGTCTCTGGGGCGTTTTCCCGACTGCCGCAATGATGGTCCGCTGGTCAGACCGCCAATCTCCTAATCAGTCCCTTAGATAGATACAAGTAGGCATAAGAGTGAGGTAATGATAGAGGATGCAGACAACCTTCACAAAAAGATCAACATTAGCATCCAGTTTTAGCTGAACATGCAAAACTTAAAATCCTCGCTTTCGGTGCCAAGGGTGTTTTTATTTGAATTTTTTTTTTATTTATAACTTGTTGGCAATTATGCACACATTAGATTGCAGGATAGCTTGATTGGTAGTTCATTTACAGCAGAGACACAGCTGAAGCTTGATAGCATAAAATGCAGCATCACCAGAATGAGGTAAGCAAAAGGAGACTGGGCTGTTCCTGGAGGGTCAACTGGTCACTAAGGTGCAGGGGGGAGTGCTCAGTGGAGAACTACCCCAGGGTATCCATTTTGCACTGTTGACACATATAAACTCTGACTATTAGGTGAGTTTAATCGCACTTTGATCTCGATGGATGGTCTAGGATACTGTCCTGCACGAATGCTGCTGCTTGCAAATTTTAATATATTTTTTAATTGTTCTTTAGATACTCATGCAAGGAGTATCCACTGTTAGTTTTATTCACATACTAGCTGCACATTCACTAGTATGCCACCATGTCACTATGTATTCACGGTCACTTTGAGGAATGTATTTTGTCACTTACCTGTAGTAACGGCCTCTTTTGTCTCCCATTTTAGGCAAGAGCAGTTGTTCAACAGGTAGTACAATTTCTATGCTTTGGTACACTGACACTTATTTAGGTCATGTTTTGTAGACAGTAGTACTGCTTCATTTTAGGTCCTGAAGAATCACATGTCAATGAACGTTTAGCGAGAAACATGTTGACCATATCTCTTACACTTTGGTACTGTCTCGTATGTGGAAACCTACGTTCCAGCGAGTACAGACTACTCTTGTTTTTAATTGAGGCAAAGAACCACCTGAATAAAGTTGTTTTCTGGTACCTCTTGCTTCATTTTACCTTCACTTACACCGTCTACACTTTCCTGGCCCCACACCCCCACTTCACCCATAGGCAGTTGGATAAAAAGATCTCCGCCAAAGAGCCCCTCTTGGAGGTGTTGCCCATTGGGAATTGCACCGCCTACCCAACAAGGAGCATTGCCTATGATGAAGCATGACACCCGCAAGGGTGTGTGAGGCCATTATATCCAACATAATGCATACCCTGGGGTAGTTCTCCACTGAGCACTCGCCCGCTGCACCTTAGTGACCAGTTGACCCTCCAGGAACAGCCCAGTCTCCTTTTGCTTGCCTCATTATCTAGGGCTCCGACTGTGGTTGGACCTTCCGCTCACCTTTTGAGTGGTAACCTAAGCCCTCTGGATCATAACGAACCCCACTCTCCCTTCCTTTCTGTTGAGCATCACCAGAATCACAGGAGATTCTCTTGTGTCCTCTTCCCCATTTCCCCCCACCCTCCCTTTCCCTGCCCTTCGCAAAACTAATACATTTTCATTATCAGAGAGCCTCCAGGGAAAGCAGCAAAAATAATCCTTGTGTCACAATCTGATTTATGTTGGGGAGTGTGTTATATGGTAAAGGCTCCTCATCAAGACTGTCTAAGGTCAAGGAGAAGGTTCCATTTGGTGACGGTAAATGATTAAAGGCTCTCCAGGGCGAGACCCCGGGGGCATCAGGTCCCAATAGTTGGATAATTATTCATGGCAATAGGTAATGTCTCTGATCCAGTCTTGGATTTGTGGTGTCTGCGTACTTCCCCAACCCATAGCAATCCTGTGTTTAGCAAGGAGGAGCATTGGAGCAGTAAGTCTACGGGAGCCGCTGGCCACATCCGCCACATAGCCCAATAGCCCAATCAGGGGAGATGGGGATATCAGTGCAGTTGTGACTTTCCCTATGATACAAAAGACCTTAGCCCAGATCCAAAAAGTCCTTTAATCTTCACATGAATATTGTTAAAACAGCCAATGCATTTTGTCCAATTTCTGTGGACTTCATCAGGGTGTATTATTTAGTCATATCCTTCTCTGACTAGTGTCATGTATGTCAGCACTGTACTATTCAAGTTCTTTAATTTTCTCCTTCTGTGTCCCTCTTGGATCCAGGGTAGGTTCAGTGCCACTCTGCAACAGTGCCTTGATAAGCTCCTATTGCTGCTGACATGGTCGGCGTCTGGCCGTGTCAGACCCATTCGATATATTAGCACAGGGGACGGTATACGGGATGTAAGAATTTGAAGTGGATTAGCCGTAGTCTGTAGTTAAAGGATAGCAATTTGAGTTGACCGGAGCAGAATGTCCATTGCGTATCAGAGAGGAGGGCGAGGTCCCTCCCCCAGGCTTCACGGGCTAGTGAGGCTGCCGCAGCTGCGGTGTGCTGCATGTGGTTTTATAGAGACACAATTAGTTTGCTGTGAGTGTATTCGGATTAGCTGGGAAAGTGTTGAACAGTGCCCGGCACGTCACCCGTAGTTGGTAATATAGAAAGGATTCTAGGGATGTGCAAGGGCCCACGATCTGGGTTGGGGGTGAGGAATTGGTCATCCAGAAAAAGGCTGCAAAGGTGTCAATGTTGAGCTTGGTAGAGTGAATGCAGGTGCCCCCGTCGTGCAGAGGGGGCAACAGAGGATGTTTCGCTACCGGGATTGATGGAGCATAAAGGTATGGGGTTCCTGCACGGTGTGACAACCCAATCCATGCCCACCGCATGCATTGCAGGGTGTCTATTGCTGAAGTGGGATGTTTGTATGGGAGAATCAGTGCTTGGGGGGAACCTCGTCCGTCTCCACTGCGACGTGAGGTTGAAAAGGTGTTGGGTGTGCCCAGTAATGTAAGAAGTGTGTTTGGGCACATAGCGCATATAGCTGTAGGTCTGGTGCTCCCATCCCACCCTGTGCTTGTGGCAGCGTTAACAGTTTTTATTTTACGCAGGGTTGTTGTCCCACCCAGACAAATGTGATAAGATTAGAGCGGAGTTGTTTGAAGAAGGCCTTTGTGATTGAGGTCAGAATGTTTATGAATAGATATTTTGGTAAAAGAACCATTTTTGTAATGGCGATCCGACCCGCCATAGACACCGGGAGCTTAGACCACAGGGGAATTTGGTCCTCAAACCATGTCATAGCTCTGCTAAAGTTGGCTTTCCAGAGCTCCACAAAATTTCTGCTGATAAGGATCCCTAAATATTTGACTGGGCTGGTGACCAACTGGAGCGGGTATTCCATAGGGAATGGAGCAGCTGACTCTGTTAGCGGAAAAAACACAGATTTAGCCCGGTTGACTTGAATTCCGGACATGCCTCCAAAGCGTATGATATCGCAAATTAATGGGGAAAGGTTGTGCTCGGGGTGGCACACATAGAGAGTGATGTCATCCGCATATATGGACACAATAAGACCACGAGTTGTGAATCGCAGCCCGTGGTTCACGTGGTGTTGTCCAATTTGTGCAGCCAGAGGCTCCATCGCAATGGTGAAGAGTAGAGGGGAGAGTGGACACCACTGCCCCGTGCCTCTGCTGACCGGTAAGGGGTCAGAGATCTGCCCGTTGAGGAATATTTAGGCAGTGGGCGGGGTGTAGAGAAGGCGATTCTGTGCAAGAAAGTTGGATCCGACCCCCAGTCTGCTCAGTAGCGGGAACAAGTATCCCAACTCCAGTGTGTCGAAGGCTCTAGTAGCATCAGGCAGGGCAGCCACTGCGGGAGTATGTGGTTGTAGATAATGCATCACTGCGAACATAATCCGGAGGTAGTGGGTTGTAGAACGGCCCTGTATGAAACTAGATTGATCAGGCCTGTTTATTACCGGGAGCAGGAGATGCAGCCTATTCGCCAGTACCTTCGCAAACATCATATTATCTATATTGATGAGTGACAGGGGTTGATAGGAATCATACTGGTTAGCTGGCTTCAGGACAGTGAAGATTACAGCCTCCTGCATCGACTTGGGAACTGAGCCCACCTCTGGCGTGTCACGGTAGACGTCCAGGAGTTTGGGGATTCAAATATCAGAATATTCTTTATAAAATGCGGCTGTTAGCCCATCCGTGCCAGGGGCTTTGTCTGGGGGATGTCCTGTAATTGCCTGTTGTACTTCTTTGGCAGTGATGAGGGAGTTCAGGAACTCCTGGTGTGAATCTGATAGCCACACCAGCTCGATGGCATTGAAATATGCCAATAAGTCTGGGGGTGGTCGGCTGGGAAGTAGAGTAGAGGAAAACAAAGAAATCGACCATGAATTGTATCGGGTCCGGGGTAGCAGAGTGGTGTTATCCTTCGGAGTCGACAAGCTCTGGATGTAGGAAAAGCATGCGGTTTCTGGAGCAACCTGGCTAATGTTTTGCCTGAGCAATCTCCTTCGCCATACCTGCGCGCCTGTGTCTCCTTACCCAGTAAAAGGACTTCTCTCAGTGCCTCCTCCAGATATGCCGACATCTTGCCGCGTCTATTGGCCAAAATAGCGGGGGCATTAGAGCGATGGAACGAAGTTTCTAGTGCGGAAATGTTGGTTTCCATTGCCAAGATCGTCCCACAGATAGATTTAAGAATACCGTGCTGCTTGGCTCTGGAAACTCCACGGATGACCACTTTAAAAGCATCCCAGAGCACGGCAGGGAGCCGACTGAACCTGCGTTGTGCTGGAAGAAGCCCTGAATGGCTATCTGGACCTCTTCCCTGAGGACCAGGTCTCTAAGGGCGCTTGGAGGTAGCCGCCACGAGATCGCGCTCAGGCCGCATGGGGAGGCTGAATGACCAACTGAAACAGTGCCTGATCTGCGAGAGTGTGCGGCAAGTGGGTGCCTGTTGTCTGCCAGTGCAGCACATCCCTGGATACCAGCCAATACTCTATTCTGGACCATGCTCAGTGTTGCAGGGAGAAGTATGTGCCTTTGCACGCGCCGTGGTGTGTTTAGCTACGATCTAGTTGTCTGTGATGATCGAGGCAAGAGTTGAGGCAGCCTGTGGGTGGGAACGTCTGGAGCTGCCTGCCCTGTCCAGCGCGTCCACCAGCGGAACATTAAAGTTGACGCACCAGAGCACTGTTCATGAGTGAGATCCGGCGATCAAATACCAGACCCTAGCGAAGAATGCCGGATCTTCCACATTAGGACCCTAGACGATGGCCAAAATCAAGGGGTGATTGTGAAGTGTGCCAGTCAGAATAATGTATCGCCCTTCATTGTTGCAAATGTAGTGGTTGGTGGTCCAGGTCAGATCTATCTGAATAAGGACACAGACCCTCCTCCAGTGAGCAGGGGGGAGTGTTGCCGATGAGGTGGATGTCCTGGAGGAAGCAAATGTCGATCATGTGTCTGTTCAGGTAGGTATGCACTAGGCATATCTTTCTGCCAATGTTTAGCCCCCTTATATTACATGTGATGAGTTTGATCAAAGCTACCTTGTCCATCTATGTCTGGGGGGTGGCATGATGCGCTGGGGAGAGATGCTGTGCTGTGCAAGTGGTAATATGCGCTGTGCCTCTGTCTGCGCATGAGGTGGTGGGAGATACATGTGTATGCAATTAAGCCAACTTTTTTTTGCATTGAACAAAACTCAATGAACTGTACCTCAACAAACCCAGCCCTCCCATCACTCCCCCACCCACCCCAGCCCCCAATTAGGTTGAGATATCCCTACCCATAACATCCAGGAATTATCCATGGGGGCAGTGGAGTCTCCACATGAACTACACGCCGTTAGGCTGGCTGGCTGAGTGTAGGCTTAGAGAGAGGACCTCCGGCAGCGGTGGCTGCCACTGCGCACCCCCTAGATCCCCACAGGCAATTTCCAGGATTGCGCTACAATGATACAGTTGACAACATAGCATGACATAAACTAAGAAGGTCGTAGTGGAGAGAGACAGAAACGGTCATGTGCCCAGGGGCAATGGCCCCTCCTCAGCACACCAGTACTTGCGTTCTTACATGCTGGGGTGGGTTTTATCGGGTAGTGGCTAGTCGTTGTCACTGCGCCGTGTCTCTTATGAGGATCTCGCCAAGGTCCCCTGAGAGCGGCTGGATTTGATCTGTTGTTTGGCAAACTTAAGGGCCTGCTTTGGATCAGTGAAGTGGTGTGCTTTGCCGTTCTGGGTTACTTTGAGCTTGGCGGGACATAGCATGGCGTACTTTATATTGACTTGCTGTAGAAGGCGTTTGGTTGGAAGGAAATCAAGGCAGGTCGCCTGCACTGCCATGGTGAAATCCAGGAGGAAAGACAGAATGTCGCATTTATATTGGATTTTGTCCAGCTCTCTGTCCAGTCGGAGGACCGCATTGCGATTCTTGTAATGCAAAAAAGGGGCCATAATCGAATGAGGCGGGGTCCTGGAGGGGGTTTTGGGCCCAGAGAGCTCTCTCAACAATAAAGACGGGTGACAGCTCTGAGCCAAAGAGGCAACACAGCATTGTTTCCATGAAGTCCTCCATTCTGGTGATCGCGGCAGATTCAGGCATGTCCATGATGCAGAGATTATTGCGCCTTGATAGGGCCTCGAGGTCTTCATTCTTTTCTTTAATGAGGTCTAGCACTTTGTCCCTGGTTGGAGGCATTCAGAGGTGGCAGATTGATTGTTATCTTCTTCGGATATCCGAGATTCTGGATGATCAAGCTGAGAGTCATGTGCATCGACCCGGTCTTGAACTTGTTCAGGCGGGAGGTAAGTAGATCTAGTTTGGAATCATGTTCTTTAATCTGGACTTCACCTCCATCAGGACTTCTCTAAGATCCAGGTCTTGTTCTTCAGTATCGTCTGTGGGGTGTGAGGCAATGTCTTTCTCTGCCTCGGGTCAGCCGGCTTGGCGCTGCGTTTCTTTTCAAAGGAGAGTTTAGATTGCCTTCCCTCCGGTATGCCCATGGTGGTGGTAGGCAGAGCTCTGTGTCCGGTAGATAGCAGGCCAACAAGCCTGGGTCAGTGTGGGGAGAGCCGCTCAACAGGAGGGCTCCGCAGCAGACCCCACCACCTCCAGGTGTCGGGTCCTCCCTCAGAGGGTCTTGAAGAGGCGCAACCACAGTGGGCCCTGAACCGGGACAGCGGACCAAATGGTAGCAACAGCCGGTGGAGCCGCTGAGCGCAGCCACCATCCAGGCCACAGCCACGCAGAGTTCACTGCCCCTCCACCCACAGGCAAGGCCCAGGAGTCTCCAAACCGGGGCGCAGATGGTGCGAACAGCAGCAGCAGGTCAGAACCGCAGATCGCGGCACACAGTCCAAGCCGGGCCAGTGGTGTATGGAGTTCCCCCCCAGTGAGATTGCATCAACGTGGATGCCAGTTGAGTAACTGGGAGGGGGTGCGGCTAGGCCTTGTGCACCACACCCGCTGGATTGGTGCCCCCCATAGTGCAATCGCTTTCACTCACTGAGTATTCCAGCTGGGATGATCCGGAGAGCCCACGGGCGCACCTCTGCAGGGCAGCAGTCTTGATTGCAGCCGGTGCACCTCGCTTCTAGCACAGGAACAGCAACCCGGGCATGCTGGGCTGGCTAGCCGCAGGTCCCCAGCAGGCCTCAGGCGTCATCTGGCGGTCACGTCTTGGGGCGCCCTTCATCCTGGCCCCAATGTGGGCTCACCGCTGTCCCCAATGCGGCGCAGACACACACTGGGCGCCACTCCAAGTACACCTCAGTGCCGCAGAAGCAGCCGGAGCCCTCTGCCTCTCACTCCATCTCAGCAGTCCGGCTTTGAAGTGCCGGTGCCGCCACGCAGGCCGGGAGACCCAGATAGGCCGCAGCTGCTACCCGGCCCTCTGGTCTGATATTTATGGCCATAATAGCATCAGCGCGGGACCCGTGCCGCATCCGCCGCACTGCTGACACCGGCTGGATGTCATGTCCTGGGAGTCATGGCCGGATGGGTCCTGCAGCAAATGACTTATGCCAGAGCTCGCTTATAATGCGGCCATCTTGCGCCGGGGCGAAACCACACCCCCGGTGCCAAGGGTGTTTCACATCTCGATTCAGACTTGGGCACTTCTGTTTAACACAGTTAGCATGGGTAAGAAATAATGACAGTTACAGGTTACCCCATTTCAAACCAGAAACATTAAGTAATGTGTTTATTTTCGCAAGAGTGATGCATTGTCATCTGGAAACACTGTGGAAAAGCAAAACGGATGCTCTTCGGCAAGCACCATCAGGGAGAAAATAGTAGTGGTACATCTTGAAGTGGTCCTAATTAGGGAAAGGTGCTTGGTAACCAAGTACAATGGCTGCATTTTCTGCTGGAAAATAAGAAAACTGTGAGGACTACTGGCAATTAGAAAAAGACACAGCTCCAGCTGCGTTCCAAAGATTACTGAAAATTGTGACACGAAAGGAGTAATTAAGACTGCATATGAGAAGAAATCAGTAAGGCACCATAAAGAGACCCCTGCGGATGTGCGTAGAAGCTCAGTTGCATCAGCTTTTTATGACAACAATAAGCAACAGTGGGTTTTAATCTCAGGCTATAGAAATTAGGTCCCAATGTGTCCAATGAAATAACATTATGCAACTCTCTTTTTGAATACTGTTCTCACTTCGACTACCAGCAGTGACTTGTTCTTACTGAAAGGGATCTGTTTTCGTCTAAACCTTGTCCAAGAAAGTAAGATTTTAGTTAAAAACGAACTGACTCTTGATGTACGCATCCACTCTCCCCTAACACGCACAGAGACACAGACACTGACAAACACTTATGTATACACTGAAACAGTTCAGTTTAGTTTGCGGAATAAGTGGTGGTGCTATACTATGCGTTGACTCTCTCCGTAATGGAATACAATAAATCCTTGCCGATACTGTTTTTCCCCTTTGCTGTTTCATAAGTGTTAAAACATGAGACATAGCTATTTTCTGTTGCAAGCGCATCTTGAAGTTAACCATGTTTTTGACACTGTTGCATTTCATAAAAGATAAATGCATTTACAATTACATTTATATAATTATAGCTCACTTACTGTGACTAATGAGGACGATTTTCACCAAGGGGTTCTGACTGAAATGAAACAGACAAATATAGCACAGCTAGGTACTACACAGAGAAAACCACTTTCTAAGCATAAAAGGCCAGGTGTCTTAAACTTTTTAGCAGTCAAAAATTGTGCAATTTGCTAAAATTGTTGGGTTTGTATCCACTAAAGTGTTTTGTTCTGTTAAGCACTATGTACTAGGATAATATACAAAAGATTCGGTAGTGGTGTTTCCAAAGAAGGCTTATGTATTGCCATTATTATGTGGTGCCTGTCTCTTCAACAAGTTTGATGCAGTTTACGTTATTGACCGTATAGCACGCCGGTAATAATTATACAACTTGGTGGGATTCGACAACCCCGGTCCGGGGCCACTATTACCAAATGTGGTCTGGTATAAATATTCAATCAGGACGTGTGTGAGGCTATTGTATTGGTTCCTTTTACCGTTTATCGTGATATGGTTCATGGGTGCATTTTATGGATTCATCCACGTTTCTTTATACTAGTAACCTTTGGTGATTTACCCCATTCCGCTATTCAACCTGCTGCTCTATTACACGGGCCATTTATATGGACCTTTTGGACTGGGGCCATTCGAATTTTGCTGGAACCTCTTACACCTCGTACTCTTCATATTTGAGACTATTTGCGTTGTATATTCTACTCTACTTTGCCTTGAAAAAGTCCTTGTACCAATCTCAAGTACGGACGAAACACGTGTCGGCTGTTGTTTTATGAACTTGAAAATTACGTTGACAATCAATAAAGGAAAAGAAGATTTGAAATTTGAACTTGTGTTCTTCCATTCGTCCTATTATGCCTGAGTAGATTTTTGATCTGTCTTATAGCTACATGTTACTCTGACTGCATATTATATCAGTCTGTACGCAATTACTTTATAGGATTGTGCTCTCCTGACCTATCTGTTTGACACTATGTACTAGGCTCATTCCGAAAATGGGTTTAGAAATGGATTACGAATTACAGTTTGGAAGGGGCTCATTGTGGACATCCCTTACAAAGCTCTTATTTCTATCCATATGTATCAGTAAATTATGAAACTATAACCATTCAACCGTTACTGACAACCAATTGGGATATTAGCTGACTAACAAAAGGGAATATATCCTTTTGCACCCCATCCCCTTTGTGAATTTGGTTAAAGGACTCGGGGCAGTAGACAGTGTCCAATATAGTTTCGTTTTTTACTTTTTTGGGCCAGGCACCAGTTGACCAGCTGAGGGACTTGCTGCTTTTGGCATACATATATATACTTTTTGCTCACTAGGATACTGTAACAATCATTAGATTAAGTAAGACATAACTGCAGAGAGACACAGCCCACTATACCCAAACTCTGCTCGCCCACAAACTATGGGTACTTGAGAATTCTGGCCACAGTCTTCCTTCTTCAGGTAGCCCATGTGTTACGAGCATAATGGTTTTGTTGTCGTCTGAGAAGATAATGGATGTGCAGGAAGCACAGGGTTATCATACTCTCCACAGGAAGGCAAAAAGAACACAAAAGCAGTTCTCTCATGGGATGTTACTTAGGAGACTGCTGAATTTAGCTCCCGGGCGTCAATCTGTGCAAGCAGTCACCCAGATCGCCCATGCATAGTGCTGACAATGGTGTTCAGGATTATATGAAGAAAGGCACAAGATTAATTAGGAAGGTTGAGATAAATGCAATTCAAATTTTCCACAGCTAGGGTGAGTAGAAAATCATGATTTTATTAAAGACACAGAGGCTGATATTATGCATATCTCTTTAATTGGCTACTCACAGCAGCAACTACAAGCAGTGAAAAAGAACTTAGAATAGTAAACTTAAACATTCTAATGTCTTTTTAATCAAGTGTGTGTCAGCCTTCTTCCTTCTGTAGGCTTCGAACATGCTTGAAAGTTCAGACCATGAATAAAACTGTTACTAAAATGTAGAACTTAGAGTCCCAAAGATCCTTTTCTTTCGTCAAAATTACTTCTTGTACACTCCTCCTGAAAAGAAACATAAACAAAACACTAATGGGTGGGAATCCAAAAGGGAGGGATAATATCAGCCTCCATGTCTTTAATATAATAATGATATTCTACCCACCCTAGTTGTGGAAAATCAGAATTTTATGGGAAGGCACAGTGGCCAATATTATCCTTGCCATAATATTCACTTCTGGACAATCCAGAGGCTTGAAGTAAAAAAAAAGTTGAACACATAATCAGATGACCAATCAGCCGCAGCTAAGAACGCTGTTAAACCCCCACCCAAAAGGAGCGCTTTAGAAGCCATAGCCTCCCCTAGCAGAATGGGCACCAAATTTAGTCAGATCTATCCCCGCTTTTCTCATGACCTCTAGACCCAGCGGGCCAAGGTCGGCGCGGAGACAGTCTTGTGTGGGGTTCTGTAAGAAATGATCAATTGAGAATTCGCATTGCACCTCAAACACTCTGTCCTTCTCTCATACTCGCGTAAACACCTCACCACGCACAGCTTCCTACATTCATCAAAACTAGGATAAAAAATAGTTTTAGACATCTTTTTGGTTCTCTTAGAGATACTGAAGCAAACCCCTTCCGGAACAAACCTGCGCCCTTTAAGCTCTAGTGCTCTCATGTCTGAAACCCTTCTGAAAGATATCAGACACAACAACAGAACCAACTTCAAAGAAAGAGCCCTTAGATCCAAAAATTTGTTCTCTTTCCAACTCATTAATTCCTTCAAAACAATATCCACATCCCAAAGGGACGAATACTTAGCCGCAGAGGTGCTTTAGTTCTTACACTCTGCAAGAGCCTCCAAATCACATCATGTTGACTTATCGGTAAGCTATCTATCTACTAAATCATGACCTGCCGAAGTAGCTGACCTGCAAATGTTAAAACTACTGGAAGAATTCCCATTGAGAAAAACCTCAGCCAAGTAATTAATTACTTCCATCAGAGGTGCTGATATCGGATCCAGACTCCTCGACGTACACCAACAAACCCATCTTCTCCAGGCCAACCTGTAGCCCTTTAATGTCCCTGGAGCCCATGCCTCCTTAATGAGCTTTGAAGCTTCCGATGATAAGCCCGGCATTTGCCAGGCACTCCCAAAACCAACCAAGCCATTAACCTTAAATGTCCCTGAAGAAACAATTCGGGAAATTCTCCTGAAGCGCTGGTCAACTACTCTTGGACATTTAGAAGAAGTACCGGGTCGTCAATCAACATTTCTATAACATCAGGATACCAAATTTGGGGGTTCCAAAAAGGGGCTATTAACACTATCTCTGCCCTTTCCTTTCATACTTTCAATAAAACCATCTGAATCAGAGCAAAAGGAGGGAACGTGTAACACCGAGACCTGTTCCAAACTTGCAGAAAAGCATCCACTGTCTCTGCAGCTGGGTCCGGCCTCCAACTGTAAAATCTTGGAGTCTGAGCATTTACTCTGTTTGCAAAAAAGTCTACCACCAGTGGGCCCCACCTCTTGTCTAACAACAAAAACACTTCCCTGTTCAGTCTCCAATTGCTGAAATCCTTCAGCTGCCTTGACTTCCAATTCGCTATGGTATTGCTCACCCCTGGTGGGTATTGAGCATGAATCATAATGTTTCTGCTCAGACAGAGATGCCATAACTCCTTTGCAAAATCTGCTTAAGCTTTCGAACGTGGTCCCCCCCAATTTGTTCACATATCTCACTGCGGAAATATTGTCCATCCTTAAGAGAACACAACATTTTGCCTGAACCCTGATGAAGCTCCTTACTGCAAAAGAACCTGGCAACAACTCTAGGTAGTTGATATGCATTTTCCTCTCCTGACCTGTCCACTTCCCTCCTGTTGTCAATGAACCACATCTGGCTCCCCAGGCCCAAAGGCTGGCATCCGATTCTATTACCATGTCCGGGGTTGATCCGAAGATTGCCCGTCCATTCCACACATCGAGATTCTGCAACCACCACGATAGTTCCTCCTGCACTTCCAAATCTATCTGAACTCTTTGCGAGTAACGCACCCCTTTGTGTAAATACAAAGTCTTTAGCCTCTGAAGTGCTTGATAATGTAAGGGAGCCACAATCACACGAACTGCCACATTTCTGTGCTCCAAAGCCAGTTCCCTGCTCTCCGACATTATAAGGATATCATCTAAGTACATTATCAACCTTACTCCCCTCAAGCATAACCATGACGCCATTGGTCGCATTACCTTTGTAAAACACCAAGAGGCAGATGTCAATCCGAAGGGGAGGCTTTTGAATCTCTACATGGTCCCTTGCCATTAAAATTTTAAAAGGTTTCTCTGCTCGACACAGACCGGAATAGTCAAGTAAGCATCCTTTAAGTCTAGGCAAATCAGCTAATCTCTTTTTCCTTAAAATGTCTCTCAACATGTGAACACCCTCCATTTTGAAATGATTGTATTCCACCCATTAATGTAGACCTTTGAGATTTATCACTGGCCTTATAGTCTTGTACTTCTTCTCCACGAGAACAAGATTGCTTACAAACCCAACATAGGAACTGTCTGCTTCCTCTATGGCACCCTTCTTTACCAACTCTTGAACCTCCTGACCATTTTCTCTTGCTCTTTTGCAAATCTTAACAGAGCTGGACGTCTTACCTGAACTGGTTTCTCTACAAAGTCTATTCTGTAATCACGGAAAGTCTGTACTACTCAAGTATCGGAGGCAATTGGTTTCCACCTGTATACAAAATGGGCTAGCATGCCACCCAATTTTTCTGGAATAGACAAGTGGTCTTTTACCAAACATACCTTGAAATCTTGATCTTCTTTTTCCTCTAACACAACCTCTTCCTCTCTGCCTCTGAGGTAGGAATCCGGGAGAGTAGCTTCCAGATTGAAATACACTGGGTCTGAAACCATGGGAGAAAGAGCCTTGTGAAATTCCTACATCTCGGCCGGGTAGTCGACCCCGCATTCTCCTAATCATTCAAAAACCTTCCTTATGTCCTTTTGGGCCTTTTGGATTGAGTTAAAGGCTCCTGCATACCAAGCCATCTCCTTTACTAACTCCTCTCCAAAGAGCAAACCATTAGCCTCCTGACCCGACTCCTTATATGCTAGCTCTGCTAACTTTAGGTCAATAATGAGCAAGCTCTTCCTTTGCTCAATACACAGGGAACCTTGGCATTCCCCAACAAACATTCAGCTTGTTGTATCCACTGCCGTTGCTCCTCAGTATTAACTGCACCTTCTTGCAGATACGCCTCCTCACATAAATCAAATATTTTAGTCAACGGACCAAAAACATCAAGAAGGCGGTCTTGGCACATGTTCAAACCTCTATCATTTGCGTGCCGTTGTGTCACTTCTGCGACGCAGTGTCAGCGTGCACCATGCGCCACGTTATGACTTATGTACAAGGTGACGCATCTAGGCAGATGCGTCACGTTGTAAAACACTGTGCCACATGATACCTGCGTCAGGTTTCATGTGGGTGTTCTGTCACAGGGTGGGCGTTCCGTCGCAGGAAAGCCTGGTAAAAGTGACTCAGTGAAACCTACAAGATTTCACTGAGTCAGTTTCATGACGCCGCTGCGTCAAACCCTCATACCTGCTTTAAGCAGGCTTAAGGAGTGACGGACCACGTTAAGTATGGGCGGCCCCTGAGCATTGTTGGAGTTGCATCGTGCTTGTGACATGACTCCAGCAATGCGCCACCCTTATGCCACAAGATGCCTATCCTTGCGCCATGGTAAATGCGACTCATCCGTGGTGGTGCAAGGGGAGAATTGCGTGTCTTATCTATTCTGGCTCATCCCTGCTGATTTGCAGAGATGCGCCAGTCCTTGTAAATATGCCCCTGTGACCATAGTCTAGTCCTAACTTCTTTAGGCATTTCCTTTCTGATCCAGTATTCAACATACTGTGCCACATGTTTGGCTGGGTCCCATTGAGGAGAGAGTGGATGCTGAACAGTGTTAGGGTCAAACATAAGTTCCCCTAATGGATCCATGACCTGATCCAAAATATTTGCGTCTCTCTCTTTTTTAACTCTCTTCCTCTTATCACTCTCCTCATCCGAGGAATCACAATCTGAAGAGCATGAGATAATGATGTCCTCCCTACTTGAGGACTTATTACAGACGATAGCTCTGCAGTCCCCTTTAGTGGCCTTTATAGCCTGATCTTTAAACTCCTTATGAGTTGTCTTCACCAAGCCTTTCTGAATAAGGCCCCTTGAGCTTTCCTCAACTTGTCCCAGATGTTTTCTCTTCTGGATCACCTTCTTTCCACTTCTACTAGCTGTGGTCCCATCCAAAATCTCTTCAACAGACCAGAATAGCTCATCATTATTTCTGCTACCAAATCTGCCCTCAAGCTTATCAATACAATTGTCCAACTTTTTACCTAGTTATGAAGCCATGGCATAGACAGCCTTCTGAACGCACTCCTTAACTCTCACTTCAACAGTATCACCATTTTTATTATCGGGCTCCATTTTACCTAAAGACTAATAAAGCTCTTCAAATCAGATGTAAAATAACCAAATTCTATTCAAAGGACCAAAATTGTACTTCTAAAATCACCTTCCTCTAACTTGAACTCCAGATCAACTCAGATCAGCTGTTGCATTCCTGACGGCCACATTCTGACAGAAAAAACAATCTTTCAGCCTGTTTTGCTTGTCCAAAAGATGGCTGCCAACGTAGAATAGTAAGAGACCTTAGTTAATCAATCTCAAATGGCCACTGCATCATGTGACACTCTTACGGTGGCACATAAACATTAATCTTCCTTCGTGTCTCCTCTACCATCTGATGAGTAACTTGTCTTTAAAATATGTTTGATATGTCCCTTATTCTCCCTTCAAGAGAATTTGCCTTATTACCCTTTTCAAAAGTGAATTTGCTTTCACTTCGAGATGCACGTGTGGAAAAAAAAACCTTAAACACAGCGGAAGAGGTTTTGAAATGCACACTCTCCAACGGACGCACTCCCGCACTGAAAAGCTCAAAATACCCTCTCTCTCTAATGCGTACATGGAGCCTGCTGCTTAACCTGTCAGTCGGAGAGAGGAGGCAGAAAAACAGAAACGACAGGCTTTAAACAAACGGACAAGCGTGTTAAGCAACAGTCATGCTCGCACTTGTCTAACGCTTCTTTGGCATGGAAAATCTCTATTTAATCTATTTCTCCGCCGAGAAACGGCACGGGCAACCTTAAAAAAAATTCCAACCTGACATAGTTTCATGTGAGCATATAAAAAGCCTGCATAAATGACTAAATCCCTAATAAAGTAAAAAAACAACTCTTAATTAAATTTAATACATAGAAGGTTCTAAGAAGTAAAGCTAATGAAAGAATCATAACCCCATACCAAGCTAGAACACAGTTAAAAACAGCCTCAAACAGACACATCAAGTAAGCATTAATAAAAACGGTGAACTTATCTCAGCTGTGAGCAACAACAAAGAAGGAAGATGGCAGCCACACACTGGATTAAAAAGACATTAGAATGTTTAAGTGTACTATTTTACGTTCTTTTTCATTGTTTTGTAGTTGCTGCTGTGAGTTGGCAATTAAAGAGATATGCATAATATTGGCCTCTGTTCCTTGCCATACAATTCCAATATTCGAGCCAAGATATTACTTTGGATGGAACATAACATTTTACTGCTGTGCTGAGGAAAAAGAGGCACCATTTTCCTTAGGGTTATCTGCAAGAGAAAACAAGTATCATCTAGCATTCTCATATCTGGTTCGAGCTTTAGATCAGAATTCAATAATATTTCAAACTCTGGGGCCGATTATGATAGAGGATTTTCCGCCTCCTCCGGGCCGGCAGAAGCCACCGCCGGCCCGGAGGAGGCGGAAAATCCTCTGCGGAGTCACCAAAGACCCACCGCCGCATTACGATGGCTGGTGGGTCTTGGATTCTGTCCGCTGCTTTTCCGCCGCGGTCGGATTACAACCGCGGCGGAAAAGCTCTCCTTTGGCTGGCAGTGTCTATCAGACACCGCCAGCCAAATTAGGAAGCATTAGTAAACATGCTTTTCCGCGGCGTTTTTTCCGCCGTGGAAAATCATGTGTACTTTTGCTTTTGGGGGCCCGTTGCGGGCCCCCAGGGCGTAGGCGGGTGGGGGGTGCACATGGGGGGTACCTATGGTACCCCCCAGCATTTACATGCACAAAGCGGCAGGCACCGCACGGTGCCTGCCGCTTTGTGCATGTAAATGTTACACATGCACTTTTAACATTGCGGCGGGTGCTGCTTGAAGCAGCACCCGCCGCAATGTTAAATATCCAGGATGTGACCGCCAGGGTGGCGGTCACATCCTGATTTGCATGAAGGGACCTCCGCAGTCCATGCGGACGGTCCCTCCACCTCTGGGATGGCGGACGGACGCAAGTCCGTCCGCCATCCTAATCGGCCCCTCTGTGCCTTATAAAGGTACACTTGTGGATTTTCCATGTTATTTGGTCACCAGCTATCTACCTGTGCCCAGGGCGTACCTCTTGAAAAAGGGTTGGGTAACTAGCTTTTGAAAACCAAAAAACTAGGACCTTTAACAAATATAAAAGTAGGACTATAATTTTGCTTCTACCAAGGGGGATATCATGACTTAATTGACAGCACTCACCAACATAGAAAACACAAACAAAGAGGCACTATTGAATTGATTGCAACTTTTGCACATAGGGGTGTGAACTCGGGGATCCTTGTAGCTCAGTCTTTGAGTGCAATCATTAAGTAACCTCTGCCACTGGTCGTGTGGACCTTTTTTGAACGACAAGGACATTTTAATAGGAGCAACCATGTATATAATACCTTCCTATTCAATAAGATAATTTTGATCTTTTTAGCAGTCAATAAAGAAAATTCGTGTGATTTGAAGGGGTTTATTATCAATTTATAAAGGATTGATTGTTTTGGTCATCATTATTACAAGTTCAATTTATCCATTATTCAATATTTCAGACCAAGGTAAAATACTACATGAGTGAATATTACAAATACAATTGAGATAATACAATAAGCAAAGCAATTTTCCTAATCCATATTAAGTATAAAAATGTCGAATCCTTAATGAATTCCAGGAAAAGGTGTCAATTCAGGCACCTAATAAACAGTCCTGATTAGAGAATAAAATGTATAAGCATAAATCCTTTGAACTTCTGCAATAGAAAAATTCAAGCTGGAAAGTATTCTCAGCTATCAATCAGCAGACATCTTTTGAAAAGAGAGGCTGAAAACAACTCTAACATAAGAAAGATTCCACCCCAATAATTCCAGAAACATGATAAATCATAAATTGATACAAATAACACATTCTCCATTCTCGGTGTCGAATAGGATTTCAGTAAGCCCCTCAGGTCAGGTATTCTCTTTAGTTTCTCACTGTTGAAAATGGCCCTTTCTAGGGTGCTTTTCCTCGACTTTTGATTTTCTCCTTACTGGTTTTCCGCTGATCTAAGTGCTAGCCTTAAGACTTTGAGCACTTTTGACACTGCAATTCAGTGCCAAAGTACTGTGCTCATATATATACTGGTGATTGGTGTATATATGATTGGCTGATTTGAGTTAACTGTAAATCCCTTGTCTAGGGGTAAGGAACACACCCAGGGCATGTACCTCGAATACTCCTCCATGGGCCTGCAGCACTGATTGTGTCATCCCTGGAGGTAAGTAGCTCATCGATCAAGCCACAAGTTTGCCCTGGTGGGGCCTGTGTGTGCAAGTTACTGTTGCTTGGCTTGGTATCTCAAAAGCTACGTGCCAAGGTTTGGCATCTCTTTTGCTATTTCGAAGTTCTCTATGGGGACAGAGTGTAGTGTCTGGAAGAGATAGGGCATGTACGTTACATGCCAGGGTTGTGAATGGCACCGGATGGTGTGTTCGGTACAATGGGGCCTCCTTCTCACATTGGATTATTATTGAGGAATGTAATGAAAAGCTATTGAGCGGTATTTCCTACATGCAGCATAGTAGCAGTCTAGTGTTTGATATTGATGGGTTTGAAATGGTGAATCCTCTCCAGGAGTGTAAGTGGATTCAACATTATGGGTAAGTAAATGCCGCTTTGGCAAAGTGAAAGACACACAGTTGATGGACGGAATACAGAACAAATCAAAATATTCACCGCCAGTCACAATATCAGGGTTAAATCCATCATTCTTTTACTCACCATGCCACCCCAGTTTAGACCTGGAAGTATGCAAATCAGTCTTGACCCAGTGCCTCATGGGAACAGTCCAGCCCGAACTTCCATGCCAGGTCCTCCCTGGACCGGAAACAAGTATCCTAGGACCGGTTTCTGGGCTTCACCCCTCATCAGCCACGATAGCTTGAATCCAGTTGCACAGTGAGCCCGGACACACGTCTGGGCATACACAACACACTTAGGGTGAGAAAGCAAAGGACACACACTTGATGGACAGAATGCAGAACTAATCAAAACATTCAACCCCAGTCAAGAGATCTGGGTTAACTCCATAGTTCATTTGCTCACCATGCCACCCCAGTTCAGACCTGGCCATATGCAAATCAGTCTTGACCCTGTGCCTCATGGGAACAGTCAAGGCTGAACAACCCAGCCAGTTCCTTCCTGGACCAGAAACAAGCATCCAAGGACCAGTTTCAGGGGTTCACCCCTCATCAGCCAGGATAACTTGAATCCAGTGGCACAGTGAGCCCGGCCCCCACGTCTAGGCATACCCAGTGCATTTAGGGTGAGAATGCAAAATACACACAGTTCATGGATGGCATGCAGAACAAATCAAAACATTCACCCCCAGTCAAGAGATCTGGGTTAAATCCATCATTCTTTTGCTCACCATGCCGCCCCAGTTTAGACCTGCCCATATACAAATCAGGCTTGACCCTGTGCCTCATGGGAGCAGTCCAACCCGAAATGCCAAGCCAGGTCTTCCCTGGACCAGAAACAAGCATCCTAGGACCGGTTTCGGGGTTTCACCCCTCATCAGGCAGGATAACTTGAATCCAGTGGCATAGTGAGCCCGGGACCACGTCTGGGCCTACCTGGTGCACTTAGGGCGAGAAAGCAAAGGATACACAGTTGATGGATGGAATGCAGAACAAATCAAAACATTTACCCCTAGTCAAGAGATCTGGGTTAAAGGCATCATTCTTTTGCTCACCATGCCACCCCAGTTTAAGACCTGGCCATATGCAAATCAGTCTTGCCCCTGTGCCTCATGGGAACAGTCCAGGCCGAACTACCAAGCCAGGGTTTCCCTGGACCGGAAAGAAGCATCCTAGGACCGGTTTCGGTGTTTCACCCCTCATCAGCCAGGATAGCTTGAATCCAGTGGCACAGTGAGCCCCATACCCACGTCTGGGCATACCCAGCGCACTTAGGGCGAGAAAGCAAAAGACATACAGTTGATGGACGGAATGCAGAACAAATCAAAACATTCACCCCCAGTCAAGAGATCTGGGTTAAATCCATCATTCTTTTGCTCACCATGCCACCCCAGTTTAGACCTGGCCATATGCAAATCAGTTTTGACCCTGTGCCTCATGGGAGCAGTCCAACCCGAAATGCCAAGCCAGGTCTTCCCTGGACCAGAAACAAGCATCCTAAGACCGGTTTCGGAGTTTCACCCCTCATCAGGCAGGATAGCTTGGATCCAATGGCATAGTGAGCCCGGGACCTATGTCTGGGTCTACCTGCCGCACTTAGGGCGAGAAAGCAAAGGATACACAGTTGATGGATGGAATGCAGAACAAATCAAAACATTCACCCCAGCCAAGAGATCTGGGTTAAAGCCATAATTCTTTTGCTCACCATGCCACCCTAGTTTAGACCTGGCCATATGCAAATCAGTCTTGACCCTGTGCCTCATGGGAGCAGTCCAACCCGAACTGCCAAGCCAGGTCATCCCTGGACCGGAAACAAGCATCCTAGGACCGGTTTTGGGATTTCACCCCTCATCAGCCAGGGTAGCTTAAATCCAGTGGCATAGTGAGCCCAGGGCCCAAATCTAACTATACCTGGCCCACTGAGGGCGAGAAAGCAAAAGACACACAATTTATGGACGGAATGCAAAACAAATCAAAACATTTTCCCCCAGTCAAGAGATCTGGGTTGGTTAAATCCATAATTCTTTTGCTCACCATGCATTGACAAAGTTGGCATTTCAATGCTTGTGGCTTTGTGTGCCTGTCGGTCTGTCTCCTAATTCATATCTGGGTGCTGAGGGGACAGCTACATCTGTGCATTTATGATAGAAGGCCATAAATTAGGGGCTCAATGGAAACAGAAGACCCTCGACTTTGAGCAGACCTTGCAGGACCGTTTCATGGGGGTAAAATTGGCACCAGCATTCTGAGGGGCAGGGTCATGGCCCCAATAAAGATAATGTGCAAACTGGTTATCGGACACTTCCATCGTATGCATCCTATTTAGGACAGGAGATTTTGATTGACTTTGATGCTTCCAAGTCAGCCATAAACTGCAGGGTTTAACACTCACAGAGCACAGGAATAAGTCCTTGAAAACATACTTTGTCCACCTCTTGTAGTTCATACAGCTCTTCCGATTAGTCATGCTTCCTGCCATCTCCTCTCTTCCCAATGAGAACCTCACTAGCAGTTGTCTAATGCATAACAAATACCTATTTATTACCTAGAACAAGGTGTGTGGAAAGCTACAGAATTTGCAGTGGAAGAGAAAAACCTCTCATGCAAAATAACAGTTCAAAGTGGAAATACAGGCCTTTCAATGTTAGCATATACATCTTTGTTAATATGGCATAAGTAGTTAGGCTAACTCAAGTCAGTTCATTATGTCACTTCACTTGTACGCTCGCAATGCCTAGACATGTCGACCTATAAAAATATTAGCATTTACTGTAGGGTGTTATTTTGCACACATCTTTGCACATTTTAGTTGAATGGGTTTTCGTTTACAAAATTTGGAAAATCTCTTAAGTAAGGGTCTATTTAAATGGGAAAATCTGTTTGTAGAGATCTTCACAACTTTCTGCCTATGCCCATCTGAAGTGGATATCCCTGCAGCAAAAGTGGAATGGGAAAGATTAGAGACACAACCGTTACCTGACCTGAATCCCACGTACCTGACAAATATTAGAATTATAAGCACCACACCCTAGCATCTACCCTCTTTCCAATGGAATGTGTGACTTCGTTGACTGTCAGTGACCCAAGGATATGATACAGTCTCAAGAATTTATCCCACCCAATTGAAGAAGTAGAGGAACTTCACTGAGGAGGATGCAGACATGGTAGTCACCTTTATTATAGGCAAGTACATGGCCTGCCTCCAAACATCTTCTGTGTAGAAGAGAAGGTGGTCATGGGAGAATCTAGCATCAGGCCAGGGAAGAACCTAAACCCCTCTATCTTTCCACTACATTATAACTTGTTACACATGTCACAATCTCATCAGTCCTGATAGATATATACACATCTAACACGTCACTAACACATAGATGTATCCCCCTATTCAAGGTGCAAATTGATTTTATTATTCTTGAATCACTTTCTTTTATATGTTATCTGGATCATTAGCAACATCTGAAGTAGGAGTGGCCTCCACTGTGGCACATTGATGACCAGGACCACACCTTAACACAACCATACCACTCACACAGAGATGTCACACTGATAGCAATGTCAGAACCACACTCAAGGAAAGTGCGTGCTTTGCTTGCCATAACTTAATGCTTCCATTAATTTATATTGCATATCGTGAGACAAAATCTCCAACAAATACGTTTATTATACTGGAAGAGGACTCTAATGTGCTTATCTATAGTTTACATCTGTAGAGGTGGGCCTCAGCCAGGCCTACCAGTGCTAGGGGTTCGCCCTTCTCTGCATGCAAGTCCTCAGACAAGTAAATTGAAGTTGACATGGAAACTGAAAGGATAATAGAAATGTTTATTAAACCTCATGAGGTGGAACTACATTCACACAGCACCCGTCGGTAGTGTATGAAGTAGCAAAGGGAGAAGAAGTACCATGGGTCTTTTATACCCACACAGGAGCTCAAAAGAAGGCGGTACAAACACACATAGGAGAGTTACATACATTAATGGTCATACAGAAATGCACAGTCAACAGTAAGGGAGGAGCTAGCATTTGCTGACTCCAGAGACTCTCACTAGTCTGAGAGAGAGGGGTTACCCGATGGGATTGCTTAAACATGCCCGTAAGCGGGCTTGGTACTGTCCCCATGACCACCTTCTACATGTGAAGCCCAAATCTACAAGGACAGAGCACATCGTCTGTCTAACTACTATCAACCCCAAGAGCAACGAGATTAAAAATATTGTGAAAGAAATATTGGAATCTGGTGGCCAGTGAATTAAATACTACAGAAGATCCCATCTTTGTCTTCAAGAGAGGCAAACACATCAAGGACAATGTGGCCAAAGCCTATCTTGAGCCACAACAGCCACTTGACATCAGGGGCCAATTGGGCTTGCCCCCCATGACTGGACATCACAAATGTGGCAATTGTAAGGCCTGTCCACTGACCATTGAGGGGACAACATTTAGACACAAGAATATAACATACAAGCTCACACTATTCACAAACTGTAACAGCACAAATGTGGTGTATGCCATTCAATGCCCTTGTGATATGTTGTACATAGGACAGACGATTCAGAAAGTTAAGGCAAGAGTCCTACAACATATGAGTAGAGTGAGATGCAAGGTACAAGGTGGCTCCCTGGTTGAGCATTTTGGGACCTTGAACCACGCTCCTGAAAGCCTATGATGGTCGGTGGTAGAGTAAATTTGCACACACCTCAGAGGTGGCTCACTTACTGCATCCCTTAACTTTAAAGAATGCAGGTGGATTCGCTCTCTTAATACAGTGGGCGGGGGATTCAACGAACTTGAGGAGAGCTTGGAGCAAATGGGCCAGCTAGGATTGTATCTATGAGCTCCATATATCATGTACCCATGGCTTCCACCATTATATTACATTACTTGCCACTCACATGCTACCTCTTGTTTGTTACATGTTGAATTTACTTTGATACGGCTCACATGTGCCACATGTATGTACACAAATATGTGCTTTTTTCTCTCCAACAAGTGTTATGCTTGTGCCAACTCTTCTAACTATTAGCAGACAAGGGATTTATGGTGTTACCAGACACTACCTACCTCATCGTTATGTACTCTGTCATAATCCTATAGATTGTAAATGAACACCTTGAGTCTCAAATCTTGTATATAAATGCTGCATGTTATGTCCTGCTGTTTTTACAAATGTTCGTGCCTCCTTACATTTGGCTTACTTTTGGCTCACATGTATATTATAATTATTGTACTTTGCATATGATGAATAACTGTAACGTAGCTATTGTGACTTATTGGTTATCTATCCGAGTGCTCGGAACATAGGTGGCGCTTTCGTATGATCATTTCAGTGCTTCTTTGTGCACAGGCAGTTTCTCACCAATCGTAAATCTGTCTTTGTTTTGTGTTCCATTATGCTTGTGTTTCGTTTAAATCATTGCTTTGTTTGAGATTGAAGGCGTAATTTCATCCATTGAATACAAAGCAATTATTTTCTGATTGATTCTTTTTTCCTCAAAGGAATAGTTTTATCCCCGACAGAACCATTGTTGTTTTTGCATATTCATACCCAGGTTCAGAGGGACACAGGGTTACCCCATTATTGTTTACTTTGTATGGCTCTATAAGCACAATTCTGACCACTTCTCTTTGAGCCACTTTACCGAGGGCAGTGGTACGATGACTCTATTTAATGGGTTTTGTTAGTCAATTATTTCTTCTCTACATGCCATTTTGCACTTTCTGACAAATGGTTGATCTCAACCCTGCAGCTTCTATTTGCAGCATTATTTTGCAATTTATGATAATCAATGGCCGCTCTTTGAAAACCTAGCTGCATGTGCCTTTAGCATTAATACTCTGTATAACTTTATTTTGCGTGGCAGCGCATTTACTTTATGCATGGCATGACTAGCAGGTTCTTGGCCAATGGCATGTAGATTCTCTGCAATGCTTATGTTATCTTTAGCTGCTTCACAGCGACTGGAGCTATGCTTTGACTCTTCATGCATTAACTTTATGTAATTGGTCCATGCAAACGTTTAAAATGCACACAGCCACCGAAGGTAATGAGCAGGATATAAAAACCACAAGTCCCAGGATGCATGTAAATGAAGTTACCAGACTGACTGCAAAAGGCACACCTGAAGCCTATAAATCATTGCAATGCGAGAAACTGTGGAGAATCCGAGAATTGCGGTGCCTTTTAAAAACTGCCTCTGATGAAAGAGCATGTTTGCTCTGAAACGCGTTAGGCGGATGGACAGGAATGGCCAGAGCTGTAACTCTGTTTTGTGAAAATAAAGGGTTGTTACTCACCGGCTGGAGGAGTGTGGCTCTGAATGCATGGGAAACTCTGGGAAATATATATATATATATATATATATTACCTACTGGCGGTCGCCAGTAGGTATATATAGTTAGGATTGATTTCCATAGGGAAATCGCAACATTCTATTGGGAATAACTTTGGCGCCGCTTGAGGAATCTGCCTGAATTTTTCAGCAACTTTGCCTCGCGGCTCTCCGCTCCTTTCCAGAAAGTTTGGGGGGGATTCGTCAAGCGGGGGCTGAGATAAAAGGGGGGTCCCAAAACGTGTTTTCCCCATGTTAATTTCCATAGGGCGGTCTGTCGCAGTTTTAGCTCGAACGGCTGAATGGATTTGCACCAAACTTGGCAAAATTGTAGGGACTGGTAGCCCGATGTGCCTTTGCTATGTCTCAAGATATGTGCTCCAGTGGATTTTGAGTAATTTAGGTTTAAAAAAATTTATATATCTGTAAGCGCGCCCTGGTACGCGTACCGGGGAGCGCTCCGGGCGCACCACGCGACTTGCGCACCGCAAGCTGATTGGTTCTCGGGTGTCTGTAAACATTCGAAACAGTCAGCAGCGGCCGCCATCTTGTGTCTCGATAGGATTGAGATACAAGAGGTGGCAAAAATCAAAGGGGGAAATGAGCAAAAGGGGGCAGGGTACACCCCCCGTTAACCCCCTAGGTTTGATGTGGGGGCCATAAAAGGGTCCCGTGGGCCAACATTTTTTTTTTTCGATTTTCGCGGGGGGAGCGCCCGCACCGGGGAGCGTACCAGAGAGCGTACTTAGGTGAAAAATAGTGAAAATAATAGTGTAAAATAATCATTTTGAGTGATTACAGGTAGGGTAGCTCTGAAAAGAGCTATTGGGTTCTGTGGCTGTTTTAGGTACCTACAAGTGTGTCCCACACACACCCACATGCACACAACCCCACACCCACACACCCACACACTCCCCACACACACTTCACACATGCACACTTCCACCCACAGTCAAACACCCCACACCCCCACATCGACACCTTACACATCCACACCCACACCCACATCCCACACACCCACACTCAAACACACACCTCACCCCCCTTCCACCACACACACACACACATGCACATACACACAAATATCTCACAGACACACCCCACACATCCCACACACACATCTCCCCCCACACACACAGAGACACCTCACAGACACATCCACACATCTCATACATACATACACATCCTACACACATACCTCCCACACCCACACACACCCCACACACACCTCACACACCCACACTCCCACCTACACTCAAACACCCCACACACTCACAACCACACACACATCTTATATACCAATATCCCCACCCACATCCATATACCCCACACACCTATACACCTCATCCCCCCTAGACACACACACACACACATACACACCTCACAGACACCCCCCGCACATCCCCCACACACACCTCCCCCACGTCTACACATGGGGAAAACTAAGTGAAATACTAAAATAATAATTTCTCCCCACACACAGTTCACACACGCACACTTCCACCCACACTGAAACACCCTACACCCCCACATCGGCACCTTACATATCCACACCCACACCCACATCCCACACACCCACACTCAAACACACACCTCACCCCCCTTCCACCACACACACATGCACATACACACAAATATCTCACAGACACACCCCACACACACATCTCCCCCCACACACACAGAGACAACTCACAGACACATCTACACATCTCACACATACATACACATCCTACACATATACCTCCCACACCCACACACACCCCACACACACCTCACACACCCACACTCCCACCTACACTCAAACACCCCACACAGTCACACCCACACACACACCTTACATACCCATATCCCCACCCACATCCATATACCCCACACACCTATGCACCTCATCCCCCTTAGACACACACACACACATACACACCTCACAGACACCCCCCGCACATCCCCCACACACACCTCCCCCACGTCTACACATGGGGAAAACTAAGTGAAACACTAAAATAATAATTTAAAGTGCTTAGAGGTAGGGTATCTCTGAATAGAGTTGTTGTGTTGTTTGGGTGTTTTAAGTACCAACATGTAGGTACCAATGATTTGCACCAAACTTGGCAAAATTGTAGGGACTGGTAGCCCGATGTGCCTTTGCTATGTCTCAAGATATGTGCTCCAGTGGATTTTGAGTAATTTAGGTTTAAAAAAATGTATATATCTGTAAGCGCGCCCCGGTACGCGTACCGGGGAGCACTCCGGGCGCGCCACGCGACTTGCGCACCGCAAGCTGATTGTTTCTCGGGTGTCTGTAAACATTCGAAACAGTCAGCAGCGGCTGCCATCTTGTGTCTCGGTAGGATTGAGATACAAGAGGTGGCAAAAATCAAAGGGGGAAATGAGCAAAAGGGGGCAGGGTACACCCCCCCTGACCCCCTAGGTTTGATGTGGGGGCCATAAAAGGGTCCCGTGCTTAGAGGTAGGGTATCTCTGAATAGAGTTGTTGTGTTGTTTGGGTGTTTTAAGTACCAACATGTAGGTACCAATGCTGAGTCTTAAAGTCAATGTACACCGTCTCCTCTGTAGATAATTTGCATGTTGTTACAGAAGTTATTGTGGTATATGGAATCTATACCATAGTCTGTCAGGGAAGCAGAAACAACATGGAGGCAGGAGATGAAAAAGAGATGTCAAATACACATTGGAGATAATATAGTGGGAGAAAGGAAGTAACTATGAGCAAAATTATTATGTAACAGAAATACGTTGCCCAGTATACTATAAGTCTGAGTTTATATTATAATCAATTTGGTACTAGTTTATGAATTACATATAATAATGAATAATGTCTCGAACAATTTTTGATTATTAAATATAAATTTATTTTTCTGATTCTTTTTCAAAATTTAATAGAACGTCTAACATTTGACTGTCCGAAATGTCTTCTTTTTGACTGAACATAACTTCCAACATTTGACTGTCAGAAACGTCCTCATATTGAATTAACAAATCCACAGATTCTACACATTGTAGAAGTTCATGGTCCCGTGATTCATCCATGAATTCCAAGTCAATGGGTTCAATGATTTCCTCATTGTTCATCTCTAGGACAATTTCAAAGGAAACATTCTGTTCTCCTTCCATTTTTGTGCTGAAATTTGCATTAAAAAAAATCAGTAGAAATATGGCACTGTTGGGTTTAAGTTCATACAGGTAGTTTTGATTTTTTAATAGTGAAGTTAACTTTGGGCAATGTATGGTAACAGGCAGGAAGTAGAAATATTAAAAAGTGCCTGTGAAGAAGCGTAAGTAAATTCATAATTATAGCAGAGAAGCCTAAGTCAATCTATAAATATAACAGAGGAGCCTATCTCTATCTATAACTATAGCAGAGGGACAGTAAATAACTATCAGAAAATGTTTTTAAAAAATAACTTAGAGTGCCCCTTAGAAATTATCAACTTACTTTACAGAGAGGTGAAGAAGACAAAATGCTAAAATCCTTCCAAGATGTACCTCAGGTAGTTGTAGTCAAAATGGCCGTGTTTCCCTCTCATTTTTCATTTATATTCATGTACATAACCAATCAAATGTCAGGAAAAAAAAAAGAAAATGAAAGTAACATTTTAATTGGTTGTCAATTCTAATACTTCAGATGTGTTTTTGTTATGTAATTTCCCTCAGGATATTTAGACAGGGCTACAGGCCAAATGGCTCAATGGAATTCTACCAAATTTGGGAAAATGGTAGGGACTGGTATGTAGTATTGCCTATTCTCTATTTGGTGAACTTCTCTACAGAGGTTTTTATGTAAATTAATTTTTAAATTTTTGGGGGAGCGCTTCCCGGTGCACGCCCCGGTACGCGTACCGGCAGCGTAACGGGAGTCCTCCATTTTGTGTTTCGGTAGAATTGAGACACAAGATGGAGGATAAACAACGTTGGGAATCGGTATAAGGGGGCACGGTAGACACTCCCTGACCCCCTAGGTTTTCTGAGGGGGGCTTAGGAGGCCCATATAGGTCAAAAAATATATTTTTTTATTTTTATTTTCGCGGGGGGAGCGCCCGGTACGCGCACCGGGGAGCGTACTATGGTGAAAAATAGTGAACAAAGTTAAAAAAAGATAATTATTTGGAGTGATCAGAGATAGGGTAGCCCTGAAAAGGGCTTTTGGGTTCTGTGGCTGATTTAGGTACCTACAAGTAGGTACCAATGCACAGTCTTAAATTCAGGAGGAATATTCTATTCCCCTCATCAGAAAAGTGCACACCATCTGCTCTGTAGATATCTTGCATGTTGTAACGCAAGTTATTGTTGTATATTGAACCCATTCCATAGTCTCTCATGTAAGCAGAAACAGATTTATTCACATGTTTCTGTGCTTTCCCAAATTGTGGACAAAATTGATTGGACCGCTTCCATTTCTGTCTTTGGCATATATTGGAATATACCAAGGCAGTTTGTGGAAAAAGTGCCATCAAAGGTGTCCTTTAAAAGCATTTCCAGACCTACCCCAGTCAAAGTGCCCAAGTCATTTCCTCCACAGTGCACAATTAACAGGTCAGGGTGTGGCAAATGCAAAAAGGTTTTCACCAATGGAATCAATTGGTGACATTTTAGTCCTCTGTGGCCAATCCATTTTATGCTCACGTTTGATAAATCAAGGTTTTGTAAATTTCTGGTAGCTGCATACCTTTGAGTCCAGTGGTATAGCTATGTCCAATAATCCAGACAGAATACATGTTCAGAGGAGATTCTGGTGCAGTTAGATGAAGTGTGGAAAAGAAATGGCAGTTGGAACAATAGGAATAAGACTGAGGCAAACGCTTTCACATGGAGCTTCACAATTTTACAAAATACAATTCCTCTATGCAAACAAACTCAATATGATTTCTACACTGATTTAAAACACAGCTAACATCACTGTAAAGAGTCAAATTGACACCTGCGTCTAAGAATGCAGACAGGGATATGCTTCATGAAGCCTAGTCCTCTGCACTCTTAGACACAAGCTTCACCAACTACGCTCCCCAGGAAAACCCAAACAAGTACCTTTTTGCTCCATATTTAAAAATTGATGCATGTAGGTAGATGCGTCACTTTTTAAACCTCTGCGCCACATTATAATCAAAAATGTAAAAACCAATCATTTTCTCCAAAATCGTTTTTGACATCACATTTAGGAAACACAGCACAGATCCTATTTACAATCATCTGCCTCACAGCAGGGATAAGACTGAGGCAAAATCTTGCACCTGCCTCACAACAGGAATAAGACTGAGGCTAACGCTTTCTCATGGAGCTTCACAATTTTACAAAATACAATTCCTCTATGCAAACAAACTCAATATGATTCCTACACTGATTTAAAACACAGCTAACATCACTGTAAAGAGTCAAATTGACACCTGCGTCTAAGAATGCAGACAGGGATATGCTTCATGAAGCCTAGTCCACTGCACTCTTAGACAAAAGCTTCACCAACTATGCTCCCCAGGAAAACCCAAACAAGTACCTTTTTGCTCCATATTTAAAAATTGATGCATGTAGGTAGATGTGTCACTTTTTAAACCTCTGCGCCACATTATAATCAAAAATGTAAAAACCAATCATTTTCTCCAAAATCGTTTTTGACATCACATTTAGGAAACACAGCACAGATCCTATTTACAATCATCTGCCTCACAGCAGGGATAAGACTGAGGCAAAATCTTGCACCTGCCTCACAACAGGAATAAGACTGAGGCAAACGCTTTCTCATGGAGCTTCACAATTTTATAAAATACAATTCTATATAACTATATACCTCAATATTTTCTTGGGAAGCATAGGTGGTGAAGCCTGTGTATCAGAGTGCAGTGGAGTTAGACATAGGTCTGATCTTCTTTGTAGTTGTGGACAGAGCTGTCTTCCACTATATTTTTCAATACAGTCCTCACCTTTTGTGCACCACTGGAGAATCCTCACCTGATCTGAAACCCTGTATTGATCGTTTGCTTTTTGTCATTGCTTTGTTGTTTGGTAATAGTGGTCTATAATGTGCTACTGTTTTTCTTTAACACAGATTGAAATCGTTATTTGAAGAAAAAGCAAAGATGCCCACAAAGGAAAGGACAAAGAAACAACGTAACCGGGAAAAATCAAAAACAGCAACGGAATTACAGCATTCTTCCACAACAGATACTTCAAAAAACAGGAACAAAGCTCCTGGTAAGACAACTAAGTATTTTTTACGCAACATATGTACATCCAGAAAAAATAATGGACACCATGTAGAAAAAGAAAATGAGAGAGTAAAATTAAAAAGGAAGGAGAGAACTTCAAAGAATCCTAAAACTGGAGCAGGAGAGAATAATATGTATAGGAATAGAAGGCAGAATCAGTTTAGAGACATTCGTAGACGAATGTTTCGCAATAGGGTGGTTTTAAATTTGTTAAAAAACATTAGGAAAGGTAAACAGAGAGCTGCTTTTTATAAGAAAAAGAAAAGTGTAGAGAAGATTGTTGATCAGGCTTTTGAAGTTAAGAAAAAATTATTTATTTTAATAATCAATAGAATTAAGACACTTAACAAGACAATTGATGTTTTCAAATCAAACAGTAGATGGAAAAGAGTAATTAATCGGACTAATTTTTGTAAAGTTTTTTCTGGAGAATGGATGCACAGTTCAAGTTGTGAGCCATTTTTTAATGAGGAGAGTTACTGCCAGGAGAATGATTTAGTCCATGCAGTTGACACCAGTGGTCGAGCGTATGAAGTGAAAGACGGTTGTCCGATTGAAAAAGAGAAACTTGTGCCTAGAGAACCAGAAGAGGTGTCATCTGATGGAGTTTTAGGGAGACGTACTAAGGGTCCAGTGTACACTTGGAAGTATAGTAGTATTTGTAGTGTGTGATAGGAATCAATTGATTTGTTTGGTAATTTCTTACGTACATATAGTAAAAAAAGTATAAAGCAGAAAGTGAAGTTGTTGCAAGACTTAGATCCTTGCAGAGTGAGAGGAATCACAGGTTTGCAAGGTCATTCACTGGCTTGTCTTTCTAGACAAGTCTGTCAGAGTGTTTTTCATCATTTTAGGATGTTAGCAGTGCATCAAAATGAGGAAATTAGTGAGAATGTTGTATTATGCAAAAAGTCCAGCACTTAAGTTTAAACAATTAAACAGTGCTCTTTTGCATGGAACAGAATTAGATGTGAAGAAGATTTGTGAAGAAATTGAGATTTGTTATTTTCGTGAGCAAGAGGACAGTGTAGAAATTGAGACAGCAATTCAAGGTAATGTGGAAGACAATGTACAGATTTTTAATATAGAAAAGTTTGAGAAGGAAATTACCAGGTTTAAGGTGAAATCAAGTGAAAGGCCGAATTTTACTTGTGTGTGTTGTCGATGGACTCATTATAAGATTCAGACTAGGTTAGTTGATTTATATGCAAAAAGTGAAAAGATGGATAATTATGAGTGGAAAGATTTAGCAACTTATTTGTGGGTGGAGAATTCTTTTGATTTGAGTTCTGATCAGCGTATTTGTAAATATTGTTATGACAAATTAAATCAAAACAGAATGCCTGCTAGAGCTGTTCATAATAATCTGGAGTTGATAGACATTCCCCGTGAATTGATGGATTTAAATACATATGAGTCTATTTAGATTCAATGTGTCCATCCTTTTCAGGCAATTGTTCACATGGAACCTAAGAGAGGGAAATTGCCTCCTACAGATTTGTAGAGAGGATTAAAGGAAAGAGTTGTTTATTTGCCCCTAGATTTGAAAATAAATATTGATACAATTGGTATAGAAAAAGTAGAAGAGGAACCTTTAGTTATTCTAGTTAATGGGGTTCCAACAAAGAGTAAAAAAATCTGGCAAGATTTAGTGGATGTTAGGAAAGTCAAAAAGGCAACGTTGTATTTAGTCAAAAACAATGAGTACTACAAAGATGTATGTGTTGCAGCAGAGGAAACAGCTACAGATGAAGACAGTGATTGTTCAGGCGGCCAAATTGAAAAAGTTGATGTGTCTAGAAGTGAAGAAATATATGAACATTATACTGTTCATCCTTTGCATTCCAAAGAAGTAATGGGGAATGCAATTGAATTGTTTCAAATGAAAACAGCAAAAGGAAGTACCATTAGTGTATGGGAAGAAAGTTTGGAAGCTCGTTGTTTTCCACAGCTATTTCCAACAGGTCGAGGTGGACGATATGACGATCGACCACTTCAAATTCTTGCATCTGAAAATCGAACTGTAAGATTATATGCTGAAGATGCAAGGTTTCATCAATGCATTCCCTATTTGTTTCATCTACTGTAGGAAAGTGACTTGTCTGGGCTTTCTTATGCAGTAAACCATATTCTGAAAAGTGGAGCACATCTACAAAATGTTTCGGCGAGGGACTTTATGGAGAAAGTGAATCTGCAAGATAATATTTTAGAATCTCATCTAATCAATCTCATGCCATGTCAGCGTGGTTCAAATGAGTATTGGTACCATCGCCATGGGGAATTGAAATGTATGCTAAGAAACGTAGGAACTCCTACATGGTTCCTCACTCTTAGCTGTGCCGAGTATGCATGGGAGGACTTACTTCAATTTCTACGAGAGGCCAATGCTAATATACAAAATATAGAATTCAAAACACCTGGAGAACTGTGTTCTTTGGATCCAGTGAATGTATGCAGATATTTTAATCATAGATTTGAAGCTATGATGTCTTTTATTACCAACAAAAAAAATCCTCCCCTTGGAGAGGTTTTGGATTTCTTTTGGAGAAAGGAGTATCAAGCGAGAGGTGCTCCTCACATACATATGTTGTTGTGGATTAAAGATGCACCCAAATTTGGAACACATTCGGATGAGACAGTGATGAGTTTCATTGAAGAGTATTCAACATGTGCTGTTCCGAAAACTACGGAAGAAAACAGTTTAAGGCAACAAGTTTTACGCTTTCAATCCCATCGTTGTGGAAAGTTCTGTCGTCGAAAAATCAGAAACAAGGACAAGTTCTACACAAAATGTCGTTTCAGCTTTCCACGACCAGTGATTTCTAAAGGAAGAGTAAATAATTTGATGTCTTCTCTGCGACATACTGAGACGAGGAAATCACCAAAAAATACATACAATTTAAAAAGAGACGAAGAGTCCAAGTACATCAACGACTACAACCCAGTGATTTTGTCCATGTGGAATGCTAACATGGATATTCAATTCGTTGCTGACAACTCTATTGCTGTGGCTCGATATGTGACGTCTTACATCACAAAAAAAGAAAAGACAGAACTAAAGGAAATGTGGGAGGACATTTCACATGAAAAGAGTCTAAGCAAGAAATTATACAGTTACAGTCTGAAGATGTTGTCGCATCGAGAAATTGGAGCGTATGAATGTTCTGATCGATTGTCGTCAGCAAGTCTCTATGCCAAATATAGAACTATCATTTGGGTGAGTCTAGGTCTTGCTGCAACACAAAATCGAGTTTTGAAATCTGTACAAGAGATAGAGTATTTGGCAGAGAAAGAACCAGAAAGTACAGATATTTTGAAGACAAACATGTTGGATACATACTATCCAAATAGAAGTCATCACCTTGAGAACGCTTGTCTCTATGAAGTTCTGCAGAGATATATTTATAAGAGGAACATCAGAGAAGATATCAATAATGGATTATATGGAGTCATTGGATGTGAAGGATGTCTAGTGAAACAGAAAAAAGGTCATTTGATTAATCATCGCAAATTAAGTGGTGATAATCCAGATAAAAGAGAATTTTATTATTTGGCTCTTTTGCAACTGTTTAAACCATGGCGTGAAGAAGAGGAACTTCTTGGAGATTTTCTCTGTTATGAAGACTCCTTTAATGCAACGAAGGATACCATAGAATGTCCTGTTTTTCCAAATTATCTGCAAATGTTGAATGAAGAAATAGAGCAAGAAGCCACAATTGCTGCAGAGATTGCGAGAGACAGTTCTCAAGGCAGTCAGAGTTCTGCTTCATTGAGTCAGGATCCACTAGGAGGACCAATTATCCAAAATGAAGCTGCTACTGCCATGGATGAGGTGGAAAGAGCTATGGAACAAGGTCAAGATGATGAAGTTAACTTAGAAGATTTGGTGAAACAACTAAACCTTGAGCAGAAACAGATATATGACGAAGTCACAGAACAGATTGAACATGGATTCAGTCATGAGAAAAAAGAGTGCTCATGTACATCATTTAAGCCTGTCTAACTGTACGTGAGTGGAGAAGCGGGAACTGGAAAAAGGTTTCTGATTAAAGCCATTGCAACTTATCTGCAGAAAAGGACTGAATCACTGCCATCATGTGTTGTTACTGCTCCAACTGGGCTGGCAGCACATAACATTAAAGGGATTACTTTACATCGTTTACTGATGCTGCCAGTGGAGCATGATAACAAATTGGAGTATCACAAGCTATCAGGAGATGCGTGTTCCGAAGTTTCGAGAGTCCTGAAGAAAATGAAACTTCTTATCATTGATGAAGTAAGCATGGTGTCAAATATCATGCTTGCTTTTGTGCATTTGAGAATGCAAGAAATTCTTAGAACAGACTATGATGTCTTATTTGGTGGAAAACATATTATTGTTTTTGGAGATCTTCTGCAGTTGACTCCAGTGAAAGGACAACCTGTGTTCAAAATGCTCACACATGAAGATACCAGGAAGTGCTTAGGGAGCATTGGAAACGTTAATATATGGTTAAACTTTAAATATGCAGAACTGCTTCAAAATATGCGGCAGGCAAATGATGAAGATTATAAAAATATTCTACAAGATGTAAGGATTGGAAAAGTAAGTCAGCAAGGGAAAGGAGCTTTACATGCACGATTAATTTCAAATTTGTACCCAAATGAAAACATTCTTCCAGAGAACATATTTAAGAAAATTAACGAGAAGAAATCTGGCATATGTTTGTTGCCAACTCTGAAAGAATGTTCCATGTTCAACAACAAAATGTTACAGTTAGAAAATGAAGAGATAGTGAAACTGGAAGCTATTGATAAAATAGAGCATATGGGAGCAACAATTATTTTGTCTGAAAATTTGAAATCAAAATTGGATTCATTAGAGAAGACTATATCTAAAACTGCTGGTTTTGAAAAGACTCTGAATGTGTGTTTGAATTGTCGTGTCATTTTAAGAAGGAATTTAAATGTTGAAAGAGGTCTAGTGAATGGAGCAATGGGTTATGTTGTTGGTTTTGTGAATTACAAAAATAGAGATGGAATTGAAATTTTAAAAATTAAATTTGATGACATTGATGAAATAGAACAAATTTGTCGTTGTTCAGCTAGATTTTTGCTCGTGAAAGACTTATATGTTCGCCGAAAACAGTTTCCTATTTGTTTGGCATATGCGGTGACAATTAATAAGTCTCAAGGTTTAAATGTAGATAGCGCTTTGGTGAACATTGGAAGTTCTGTGTTTAAAGAGGGTATGGCATATGTGGCATTATCACGAGTCAGAACTTTATCAGGATTGTACTAAATTGAGTGGGATGAAACAAAGATTTGTGCAGATTTAGATTGTGTAAAAGAATACAATAGGTTAAGAAGAGAGTATGCTCCACATTTGCCTCAATATCCTCTGATTGAAAAACGTGTGGTAGGCCAAAAAAGAAGAAATGAGAGTAATTGCAGTGAGGTATCAGCAAAAAGGCATAAAGTAGATAAAAGTTTAATTGTAAAGAGAAACAAAAAGGATTCTGTTGAAGATGTTGTTGGATTTCAGTTTGAAAACAGTTCTGGTGTCAACTGCTATGCTAATGTAGTAGTTAATGTTGTTGTTTTTCTTCAAAATTTACAAAGACAGATTGTTGAAAATCGGGAACAAACATTGTGCTGTTTATTGAATTTTGTGTTAGACAAATGTAGTAGTGATAGAGCAAAAATAGAAAGTGTTTCAGAAATTAGAAATCTTCTAGATATATGTTCAGGTCAAAATCAATTTTCACAGAATATTCAGCAGGATTGTCAGGAATTTTTAATATATATGTTTGATGTATTACAAGATGAAGGAGTAGATATAAAAAATCTATTTGGCCTTTCTTATCAATGGCAACATGACTGTGATAACTGTGCTTCATCAAGTACTACTAGAATAGACTCTGAAAGATTTATATATTTAACTTTACCAGACTGCAAATCAGTGTCTTTCAATAATCTAGTTAAAGCAGCGGATCACAATATGGTGTGTACCCAATGTAAGTCTGCAATGCTGTCCACATTATTTCTACAAAATTATGGTCACTATGTTATTTTAATGTTCCAACGATGTAGACCTGATGGAACTAAATTGACAACTTCTATTAAAAATTTTGTGGTTTCTCAGTTATCGATATCAGGAAGAACCTTTGCAACTGTATCTATTATTTTTCATGATGGTCCTTCTACAACATCAGGGCATTACACATGCTATTTAAAAACTTCTAAAGGTTGGACCCAATGTAACGACAATCATTTGACTTTCAAACAACGTTTGCCTTTTGGCTTTATAAATTCATATCTAGTGTTTTTACAGCCAAAATTTAGGTAAAGGTAATTGGCCTATGAAGAAGGGAGGAGTACTCATATATACTCATACATCTGACACTATTTGGCCAAATGGAAAGGTGCAAGAATGAGTAAAGAGTCATGACTGAAAAAAGTAGTATATTAAAATTTTGAAAATATTTCAGATGTTCTTGGAGTTTTTCTTGTAGAAAGTCGATGAAATGGATTTCTAAGTGAACAGCAAAATACTATGCAACGAGAAAAGGACCTCCATGATATACTATTTGGCCTCAAGGAAAAGTAAGTCAATCAAAGATTAGCGTACATTTGTCATTTGTCAGTATTTAAGTTTTTTTTTAAAACACACTCTTTTAGATTGTGTTTTTTTTCCCGCTGTCATATGATGAGTAATTTGAACTCACTACTTTAAGTGAAATTCAATATATTCTGAGAACAGCAAAAATAAACTATGTAACATGTTGTAGAAGTTATTCTATACTTTGGATTGTGTAAATTAAATTGTATTCCCATTCTCTGACACTTACTTTCCTTTTTTCATCTTCTTTCAGCTCTTTTTACTCACTTATAATGTCTTTCTCTCACTCTCTGTAACCCCCGTTCCCTTACTCCACTTCTTTGACAACCCCTCATTTTCATTTCAACTGTGTGTATCCCGTCTCTCCCTTGCATAACTTTTCAGCTTTCAGTCTTTCTTCTTTTCTTCTCTTTTCCGTATTTTCCTCCTTTGCTCTTTTAGTAATTCCTGTTTACTCACTCAGCAGTATTATTGCACTCTATCACTATAAATCACCCACTCTCCTTAGCTTATCTTTGTTTGCTCTTTACTTTTGACCTCTTCTCTCTGTTTTTCGTTCACTACTTCTATGTCCTCAGTGCCTCACTCTACTTGTGTTATTTTTACTTGTGTTTATCTACCTTCTATCACTTCTTTTACAACAACTTCACTGCTCCTCTCTCATCGTTCTTCATCCCATTTCTTTTACTCTGGTTCCGTTACTATCCATCATTTCCTTTCTTTCAATAACTTCTCTTTACTTTCATCACCAAATTATTTTCTCTCAGTACCACTGTTTTAGTCGTCTTCTCCTCTCTTTCCTTTTTTTGCAGACTTACTTTTTTTCTTTTCTCACTCATTGTACTCCACCTCACTCAGTTTTTCTCTTAGTGTGTCTACGTTATAACTTCCTCAGTCCATTTCCTTCAATTGTTGTATATTATTCTGTCTCCCTTCATCCTTTCACTGTATGACTGTTCTTCTCTTACTCTCAGTTATCTTCTATTCCTCATTCTTCTAAATGCATCCTTAATTAGACTGTTTTCTGTCTCAGTCATTATCTTTTTACTTACTTCTGTTTCCTGATTTAGTTTTGCTAACTCACATTGTTTTAGTATCTTTCTTACCTTCAGTTCATTTCTCTGTACTTCTCTCTCTTTTTCTTAGTGAATCTATATGCCTTACTCTTTGTAATTTGTTCTCCTTCTATTTCTTTTTCCCTCTTTTTGTCCTTCTACCTTAGTTTATTTCCCTTTCTGTGTTCTTCACTCTAACTTTATTTCTAAATAGAGTGTTATGATGTTTTTAGCTCTTCATTTGTATCTTTTAATTTAAAATACATATTTTACTAATTATAACTCATTTTCTCAATCTACCTCACTCCTGTGTTTTTACTCTGCTTCTCTCACTTATTCTTATTCTCCATGTTTACTCCCCTTTCTTTATTTCCCCTCTCATATTCAACTTCTTTTGATCCCTATTCTTTACTTCACTTACCCTCTGTTCCCTTCCTTTGCTTCTTTACTCATTCTCTTTTTCTTAATTATTTACCTTACTCCTACACATATACCTCACCCCCCTGCCAACACATACACACACCTGTAACATACACCCCACACACACACCACACATACACCTCATACACACAAAAAAACCTCCCACACACACTCCTCAACAACACACACACATTCCATACACACACATACATCGAACACATATACACCCCACACTCATACACTTCTCACAAATATTTCACACACCCTCATCTCTACCCACACCAAAACACTCCACACAACCACACCCACAGACACACCTTACACACCCACACTTTGACCTACACCCACTAACTCCCTGTAAGTCACACACACTGCATTACTTATCTTTTTTTGCTGTTGTACTCAAGCCCATTCAGGTACTGTTCCCTTTACTCTCTTTGTCCTCTCTCTTTGTCACTCACCATGTGTTATCCTAATTCAATATTTCTCCCTCTATCACCCCTCTTTACTTTTACTATGGGTAGCGCACCGGGGAGCGTAACAAGGGGAAAACAAAGAGAAACAGTAAAATAATATTTTAGAGTGCTTTGAGGTAGGGTAGCTGTTGTGTTGTGTGGGTGATTTACTTACTGCACTCCTTCTACTCCTTTTCTTAGTACCTCTGTTCTCACAGTTCTTCATTCCCGTTCACTCAGTCCGTCTATCTTACTGTAATTGTCTCTGTCTCTTCACTCTTTCACTACTTGTTCATTATGCTTTCTCCCTGAAGTTCAAGCACACTACATTATTTACATTTCTTTGCTGCTTCAATTATTCCCTTTCTGTTACTTCTTCTTTTCTTTTTTTAGTTTTTTCTCTCTGTCAATCCACATGTTTTAACTTTATTCGATGTTATCCATCTTATTTCATCCCTCTTTAGTTATGCACACTACTTTTTTCTCTCTCTCCCTTACCAGTGTTATTTAAATCTGGTTCCATTATTACCTTTTGTTTGTACATCATTTTTTCTCTTTCCTTTTACTCTTTACAGCCACTCACATTCTTCATGTGCCTCTGCTTTAGTATTCTTCTTCTCTCTTTCTTTGTTTCACAGCCTTATATTTTTTTCATTTTCTCTCTTACACTTTGTTATATCTTTTACACTGTTTTACTATGTATTACACAGTACATCTGTGTTGCTCTCTCTTGCTGTCTGTCTCTTAACATTACTCTCTCTTTCTCTTTCTCTTATGCTCTCCTTCTCTTGTTTTTTTTGTTGCGCTAACGGGGCGCTCACCGGTGCGCGTACCGGGAAGCGCACCCATGAGAAAAATGAAGTCAAGAGTGCTAAAAATTTTAGTAATTTTTTTTAAATGGGAGGTAGTTCTGAAAAGAACTTTTTTTAATGTTTTTGTTGTTTTATATTTTTTTTTATTTTTCTGAATTTTTTTTTTTTAACAATTTTATGGTTTTTTTGGGGGGAACAACGAAAAACAGGCATTAGAAAGGGCTCAAAAGGAGCAAAAAAAAATAATTATTTCTTGGGGTGTTTTGAGCACTTGTGGTTTTCAAATGCTCTATTAATCAAAATGATACTCATATTCGCACATGAAATTAGGTCACCATAATAAAGGCACACTATCTTCATGTGCACAAAATTCTGTTGTATATTTGGGACCGTCTCCCTCGCCTCTGGTCCCGATAGAGTTACATGTGCCGATGTACTGGCCACAGGAGTTGGTGGGTTATCTTGGAGGTGACGCATCTCTGCAACGCTGTAATTGAGTGGATGCCACCTCTGCATATGGCGGTGCATAGTATAGTTACCATAACTATACTTTTTGTCTGTACCTCTAGACAAAACATCTTTACAAATGAGGCATGTCACATGTCGGGCATTGACCTTTTTTTGGCCTTGAGGGTATGAATAAAATTGCCAAATAAAACTGTCTTTGTGGTGGGATTTCCGGGGCTCTTCACGTAAGAACTGCCTCGGCTCTATGTCTTCTTCCTCTTCTTCTTCCTTTTCCTCTGGGTTGGGAAGGAACTGTGGAGGTGGTCCTTCCTTCCTAGGTGGTTGTGGTGGTGGTGGGGGTCCACCAGCTGCAGCTACTACAGATGCCATAACTAAGGTCTTCCTCTCACAAAGATGAAAGTCAGAGTGAGGAAAGAAGGAGGGGTTTTCATCATTTGGGAAAAAAAAAAGTTCTAAACCAATGAAAAGTGTTATTTACAGGTCACATGACCTGTTACGCTTACGTTACGCGTCCCGCTCCGTGCCCGGAGCGCTTCCGGTGTGCAGCGCTTCGCGCCTCGTTCACGCACCGGGGCAATTCCGAGTGCGCGAACGCGGCGCGTCATAAGACGCATTACGCGGCAACGCACTACGTCGCGCTCACGCGACGCGTTATGATGTTGTTCTCGAACGCCGCAGTTGTGCAAACGGTACGTTTCCCGGTACGCGGACCGGGTCGCGGCATAAAAATGAGCTAACGGGAAGCTACCCGGTGCGCGGACCGGTAGCGAAACTAAAAAAATATATATATATATATATACATAAAAAAATTATATTAAATACATATAAAATATATTTTTCCTTTAAAAGAAGAATACATTTAACAGCTTTTAATATTTGCTATTAAAAAACCATTGAAATTCACTGAAAAAACCATAGGTTATAGACCATATATAGTTAGGAATTAGCATTTACAAAACCTTGAAAATTCACTGAAAAAAACCATAGGTTATAGACCATATATAGTTAGGAATTAGCATTTATAAAACCTTATTTTACTCACACAAAACCATTGAAATTCGCATATATAGTTAGTTGCACTAACTATATATTTCGCGCACCCGCAATCCACTGCTGATGACGTCACATATTACATCATTCATGACATTATCAAGTCCAGGTTTCCTGGACGAAACGCGTCATGCTGCCGTTCCTATCTATGGATTAAAGCACTTTATTTTTTTACTGAAGTCCTGGTTGTGGTCTGTACCTGTTTTCCGTGTTGGTGCCTTGTTGCTGACATTTCAGGATTGTGAACCCATATATATATATATATATATATATATATATATATATATATATATATATTTCCACCAATTCTTCCCAAAGAAGCATTCGCACTCAGAGTAATACCAAAGTTTTAATTCGCCGTGACGCGTTTCGTCAGTAAAACTGACTTGATCACACAAAGTATACCGGCATGAAAGGCAGTCTTTACATAGGTTCATCGTAATGGACGAAGTACTACTACAGTCTATTCAGTGTTTGATACAATGGCAGCCATATTGGAATGTATCTCTCATAGGCTAAACTTATGCATTCAAATACAATATATTAGCAAATTTGTTGACATCAGACATAAATACATTTATCACAGTTAGCATACATTAGCCTCTGTATTTGCGACATAAAACGGTATGTGTTTTATCATCCGAACATCGTTATTCGCCCTGCAGATAAGGGAGGGAATATTGTCCAATGGGACAGAAAAATGTACATTGCAGAAGCCCAGAGACAATTGAGTGATCATAAATTTTATGAAAAAACTAATGTAGAGTTGTATAATAACAGCATTGTTTACAGTTGGACAAAGTTGAAAGAATGGAAAGACAATGGATATATAACGTGGGAAGAATACTGTTTCCTTAAGCGCGATTACCCTAAATTGTCTATCCTTTATCTTCTACCTAAAATCCACAAAAATGCCACTGTACCACCAGGGAGGCCTATTGTTTCTTCGATAGATAGCACCCTTGAACATGTTTCTAAATATGTTGACCATTTTTACGTGAGTATGTAACAAATTTGCCATCACATGTGAGAGACAGTAAGGATTTCCTTATAAAACTCAAAGAAATTCAATGGGAAACTACAGATTTAATGATAACGTTAGATGTGAACTCATTATACACGATTATTGATCATACGCAAGGGATTGCAGCCTGTCATCACTATGAGTATCCTTCAATGTTACTCGGATGGAAGGAAAGGGGTGTAATCAATTTTGACGAATACCTCTATTTAAAAACAGATAACCCCATCAAAGCGACTATTTACTTTCTGCCGAAAGTGCATAAGGCGATCCACAAGCCACCTGGAAGGCCAATAGTCAGTTCAATAGGATCACTTCTAGAAACCACATCTAGATTTGTGGATATCTTCTTGATGAATTATGTGCTCAGTCTGCCCTCTTATTTAAGAGATACCATGGACTTCTTAAATAAGATCAGTAAAATTGAGTGGAAAATGGGATTACTATAGATGTCTCTTTGCTTTATACTTCGATACGGCATGAGGATGGAATAAAAGCTGTAAAACAATTCCTACCATTGCGATCGATCATTCATCTAGAACACACTGCCATGTTAATAGACATGTTAACCTACTGTTTGCAACATAATGTTTTCCTCTTCCTGGGTGACCTTTATTTGCAGAAACAAGGCACGGCAATGGGGACATCTTTTGCCCCAACTTATACCAACCTACTGATGGCGGTGTGGGAAACAGAGACTCTGGAGAGAGAAAGAATAAAACATTCCAAAATAAAATCCTGGTGTCGTTTCATTGACGACATTTTCGTCATATGGGATGGCCACCGTGCAGACTTACAGTCTTTTATTGACTCTCTCGAAGTGAACGATTACAACTTAAACTTCACATCTGCAATAAGCGACACCAGCGTCATCTTCCTGGATGTGGAAGTCTTCATCAGTAACAACAGGATATGCACCAAAATGCATCGAAAACCAACATCATGCAACAGTATATTGCATGCCAATAGTGGGCATCCATCAAACTTGAAATGGAGCATACCCTACGGCGAGATGTTAAGGGCGAAAAGAAATTGCTCTGAAACTGAAGAAGTAGAGCGTGAAATTGGAGAGATGAGTTGTCATTTCATTGAGCGAGGGTATCCTTTGGAAGTGATCATAAATGCTAAATCCAGGTTCAAACTGAAAAAACAAACTGACCTCTTAGTACCTTCAAAAAGGAAACCAGATGGAAAAGAGGATGCGATAGATACAACACGTCTAATCATGGACTTTCGTAAACAAAGTGGAAATCTCAAAAGGATGATAAGAAGGAGCTGGGAAATGTTATTACTTGATGATACATTAAGAGAGAGCTTAACATCTCATCCCAGTATAACCTATTAAAAAACTGCTTCTTTAAGAGACATCTTAACTAAAAGTCATCTTGAGAAAAGCGAGCCAAAACATACCTCATGGCTAAACACACCGAGATTCCGGAAGTGTGCAAAATGTCGAGCGTGTGAACATGGCTCCAACATAACGACCTATGAACTACAAAATGGTAAATCAGAAAAAATCCTGGATCACATCACTTGTAAGTCTAAATATGTGGTCTACAGAATAATGTGTCCATCTAAAAAATACTATGTGGGTAGCACAATCAACAAACTAAAGTTACGGATCTTGCAACATTTGCGTGCTATAAAAAATAAAGATCCCAACCCAATGGCAAAACACCTACACGAATACCATCAAAGTGATTGCAGTCAATTGAAATACTCTGGGATTAAAATTGTGAAACCTGCAGAGAGAGGTGGTGACCGAACCCTAAAACTGCGCAAGATGGAATCTAGATTGATATTAGCGATGGGTACGGAATATCCACATGAACACAATTTGGATGCGAAATTATTTGTACATTTGTAAATACTAAAAAGGCAAGAATAACTGCATCTGATCTGATCTGATTTAGATCTGAATATGAAATAATTTCCCTTTTGCTGGACAGATTTTCTTGTAAATATATACATCGATAATTTTCTCTTTCAACCTGGACATTGTACATATTTAATGGTAAACAACCTTTACAACAATACTTTTACAACGCACTACCATTACAACGCGGTCATTACAACGCAAATCATTACAACGCATTGCGCTGGGGGGCGCTCTAGGATAGGGAATAGGTTAATTTACTATCCAATAACCTTCCCTAGTGTCCACGGGGACTGGAGTTGGAATAGTAAATTAAACTATTCACTATCCAACACCCAAAAGCACTATCCGTTGTAATGGATTGCGATGTAAAAACCGCATTGTAAAGGCAGGCGTTGTAATAGCCTGCGTTGTAACGTCATACATCCATATTTAATACATTAAGAAGGAGATAAGTAAAATCATGTAGAAATCTCTCCAGGAGCAAGGTGCAGTATGAGGAAGGACGAATAACTTGATAAACCTCACCCCTGTGTAAATAATCATAGAATGTATACTCCCAGAATTTATAAATGATAGTAATGGGTTTTGAAGCTCCTAAAATATAGATCTGAGTACGTACTTTACAAAGAATTGGATGCATTTGTCATCAGAATAATCAGATAAAATGTAGGAATTTAACAAGATCGAAATGAATGTTATAAACTTTAGTATTGGGAGAAACTTGCAGATGTAGTAAGATCTTTACATTGGGGGTAAATGTTGGAATAATGACATCACAGTCATCATCAAATTTTATTATATTGCATTGGACTGTTAATATTGGTACTAGTAGAATGTCTTCCATCTAGAATTGCTCCATTTTAGGGAGGGAAATGTCTAAATGCACTGTTTTTTTTCAATGTACTTTACAGAAATTTAGGTTGACAAAGTTGCTTGATTGACACCCCCCCGCCCCCCCGGAAAAAAAAGTAATTACTAAAATGGAGCTATGAACAAGGATGTCATATAATGGCGAGATTGGAAGTTTTTAAGAAATTGTAATTTAAAAAAAAAAAATTGTACTAGTAGTTTTATTATTTATCAGCCTGATGCATATTATAAGAATGTAAAATTGGCGATTCAAATGTCCAATGTGGATACATTGCACTAGCACTTTATATTCTTTGAATGTACTTTACAGTGAAAGAGGAAAAATGGCGATAGTCTTGCACCATGTTATTGTGTTGAGGTTAACAGTCTAGTGTTTTAACAACAGTAAACATAAACAAGGGTAACAGCACATAGCACTTTAAATACAGTCTAGACGTTGGGGACTCTATAGTCCAGTAGAAGGCTAATGGTAGCCGAAAAGCGTAAGCCGTCCTAATTCGTGCACAATTGCACAATGGTGTCAATATAAATGAAATTTGAAACCTACTCTGCTGTGGTGCTGTGACTTTAACCCAAAAAATGAAGGAGGCGAGCGAATCCAAGAAATATATATATAAATATATTACCTACTGGCGGTCGCCAGTAGGTAGTTATAGTTAGGATCGTTTTCCATAAGAAAATCTGCAACATTCTATTGGGAATATCTTTGGCGCCGGATGAGGGATCTGCCTGTAATTTTCCTTAACTTAGCCTCGCTGCGCTCCGCTCCTTCCCTGAAAGTTTCGGGGGGATCTGTCAAGCGGGGGCCGAGATAAAAGGGGGGTCCCAAAACGTGTTTTTCCCATGTTAATTTCCATAGGGCGGTTGGAGTCACTTTTAGCCCGAACAGCTGAATGGATTTCCACCAAACTTGGCAAAATTGTAGGGACTGGTACCCCGATGTGCCTTTGCTATGTCTCAAGATATATGCTCCAGTGGATTTTACGAAAATTAACTTTGAAAAAATATATATTGGGCTACATTGGGCTATATATATGTTAGAGCCCAAATGTAGCCCAATGTAACCCAATGTAGCCCAATGTAGCCCACTGTAGCCCAAAGATGGCCACCAGAGACAAAAAAAAACAAATGTAGCCCAAATATCAGCCAGATGTAGCCCAACTATAGCCCAATGACCGAATGTCCCAGAGTGTTCTAAAGAACAACTAGAGCGCTAACAGTCTTACTTATGACAAAAGTATGGCACACCTGAAGTCATCTTGATTGGAATAAAGTGTTAACACTTAAAACATTTCATTTGCAAAGGAACAAAAGGAGGGGGTTCATTTTGCCATAGAAATTATGATTAGTGCTGAAGAAAGAAAAATTAGGGCACATTTTGAGTGACTTCTCAAATCCTCTTATATTTCATTAAAAAAATTCTGATATGCAGTCTCCCAAGATGGCCACCAGAGACAAAAGAGCCCAAATGTAGCCCAAATATCAGCCAGATGTAGCCCAACTATAGCCCAATGACAGAATGTCCCAGAGTGTTCTAAAGAACAACTAGAACGCTAACAGTCTTACATATGACAAAAGTATGGCACACCTGAAGTCATCTTGATTGGAATAAAGTGGTAACACCTAATACATTTAATTTGAAAAGGAACAAAATGAGGGGTTTCATTTTGCCATAGAAATTTTATATATATATAGGCATACCATCAGAAGCATCCCCTATGGGGAGTTCCTGAGAATCCATAGGTCATGCAGCAGCCCTGAGTTAAGGGAAAAATGTCAGCAGGAAGCTAAAGTAAGGCTCATCAGTCGTGGTTATAAACCAACCCTGTTAGAGTCAGCCATGAGGAAAGCCAATTCACTGAGCAGACAGGAACTGTTGAACCCCAACAGGGAGAAAACAACAAACGCTAGACAAATAGAAGATAGCAATGCTCTCAGGCTCATCACGTGTTATAGTCGCCAAGCTAGACAAGTTACCAAAATTGTCAAGCAACAATGGCCCATCATATTGACGGACCAAGTTCTCAGAGACATTATGCCCAAATTGCCAACCGTCACATTTAGACAAGCATATGCCATGAGAAATGATTTGGTCAGCAGCAGTCCTGAAACCAGCAAGACCAAAGACTAGCTATCCCCCCGTAATGGGTTCTTTCGCTGCAGTTCTTGCAGAGCCTGCAAATTCGGAGTTAATACTAGATCTTATACAACTCCTTTTGAAACCAACCCCATAGCCTTGCATGACCATTACACTTGCCGCACAGATCTAGCCATCTATGTCCTTACATGTAGCTGTAATTTACAATACGTTGGCAGCACAAAGTTACCAGTGCACCAGCGTATCTTACAGCATTTGCGCGCCATTATGCATGCAGATCAGAGTTACCCGGTAGCTCAACATTTTCAATCTGTGCATAATAAAAATCTGGCACATCTGAGATATTTTGTCATAGACGCGGTGGTCCCCAACAAAAGAGGGGGTGACTACGAGAAAAAATTGCGGCAATTAGAGTCAATATACATAGTATTACTCAACAGCAAGAGTCCGGGAGGCCTCAACATGGGAGAAGACCTCCACAATTTTTTATGATCCTGATCATAGCAGGACTCATTTATCATGAGGGTTTGGAGGGTTTGACTCCGCAGCAGCGTTGGAGCATCTAATTGTATGAATTATTCAAAATTGTGAGATGGCCCAAATTCCCCCACAGTCGATTTTGACAGACTTGTTATGCACGAGCACAATAGATTTATATCTCTTTTTTCTCATAGGCATTTAATTCACATTTAGAGCACCCAGCTTAGCGACACACATATTTTGCCAATAATTTTCACACGTAGCCGGGACCTTAGATATGCCGAGAGAGGAGGGTAGTACTATGATACATATAGCAAAGTCTGTTTTCGATATAGCAATCAGTGGGTATCATAAGGGAAAAAGATTTTTTTATTATTTTTTTGTGTGGTCTTTGCCCATAATTGATGCATAAGAAACATGTTTAGATACGCAGGATGCGTCTAATGTACTTGGATGTATATATATCAGTTTTATTCAAATGATTGTGAAATTGATCAATATATGAATGTTTTTTGCACATAAGCGTATTTGCACAGAGATACATTTTTATGCATGGACTATTTGCAAATTTTTCCCTTCCCTATGAAACCAATGTCATTGTACATGGTAAATGTTTACAGTTAATACGGTGATATGGGCTCGTATTCCCGGTATGGTTCCCGCATAGGGATCGATGGTATTGTAGTATCGGATGCAGACACGTATCTCTTTGGGTAACTGCGGGCATATTATTAACAATATTAACACAAGGGCAGTACCTCGATATTCGCATTTTTTATATGAAATATATGCATAGTCTAGGCATTTGTGCAGAACTCAAATAATGTGTATAATTGTATAATTTTAGATTTGTATTTTAATATGTCGAAAATAAGGATTATTTGCCACACGTGTTATATTCGTTTGATAATAGTATATGCATCGTTACAAAATGGTGCCCGCATTGTGATCCCCATAGCAGTTCATGTACTAGGGTAGTCCTTCCACTCTTTTCACTATCATTGAATCTTGGCGCCAAATGTGTGATTTTAAAAATGAGTGTACGCCGTCTGTCGATTATCAGTGAGCAAGGGCACGGACGTGCCCGAAATGCGTCTGATGACAGTTTTTTACCCACATGTTGTGAAATAAAATTCAGCAGCTTTAAGAACAACTTGCCTCGAAGTGCTAATTTCGCTGTCTGTGTGCCTTTCTGTGCGGCAAGCACACTGGAGACGGGCTGGATTGGTATATATATCTATATATATATATATATATATATATATATATATATATATATATATATATATATTACCTACTGGCGGTCGCCAGTAGGTAGTTATAGTTAGGATCGATTTCCATAGGGAAATCGCAACATTCTATTTGGAATAACTTTGGCGCCGGTTGAGGAATCAACCTGAATTTTTCAGCAACTTTGCCTCGCGGCGCTCCGTTCCTTCCCTGAAAGTTTGGGGGGGATTCGTCAAGCGGGGCCGAGATAAAAGGGGGGTCCCAAAACGTGTTTTCCCCATGTTAATTTCCAAAGGGCGGTTTGTCGCACTTTTAGCTCGAACGGCTGAAAGGATTTTCACCAAACTTGGCAAAATTGTAGGGACTGGTAGCCCGATGTGCCTTTGCTATGTCTCAAGATATGTGGTCCAGAGGATTTTGAGTAATTTAGGTTAAAAAAAATGTATATATCTGTAAGCGCGCCCCGGTGCGCGTACCGGGGAGCGCTCCGGGTGCGCCACGCGACCTGCGCACGGGAAGCTGATTGGCTCTCGGGTGTCTGTAAACATTCGAAACAGTTCGCAGCGGCCGCCATCTTGTGTCTCGGTAGGATCGAGACACAAGAGGTGTTAAAAACAAAAGGGAAAATAATGAAAAGGGGGCAGGGTACACCCCCCCTGACCCTCTAGGTTTGATGTGGGGCCATAAAAGGGTCCCTCGGGTAAAAAAAAAAAAAAAAAAAATCCGATTTTCGCGGGGGGAGCGCCCGGTACGCGCACCGGGGAGCGTACCGGGGAGCGTACTTTGGTGAAAAATAGTGAAAATAATGGTGTAAAATAATCATTTTGAGTGATTACAGGTAGGGTAGCTCTGAAAAGAGCTTTTGGGTTCTGTGGCTGTTTTAGGTACCTACAAGTACGTCCCACACACACCCACACGCACACAACCCTACACCCCCACAGTCACACACTCCCCACACACACCTTACACACGCACACCTCCACCCACACCCAAACACCCCACAGCCCTACACCGACACCTTACACATCCACTCCCACAACCACACATCCCACACACCCAGACACACACACACACCTCACCTGCCCCAACACACACACATGCACACACAGATACCTCACAGACACACCTCACACATCCCACACACCTCCCCCCACACACACACGCACACCTCACAGACACATCCACACATCCCACACATACACACACATCCTATACACATACTCCCCACACCCACACACACCCCAAACACACCTCACATACCCACACTTCCACCTACACCAAAACATCCCACACACCCACACACACACTTTACACACCCACATCCCCACCCACACCCACATACCCCACACAGATATACACCTCATCCCCCCCAGACACACACACATACACACCTCACAGACACACCCCGCACATCCCCACACACACACCTCTCCCACCCCCACACATGGGGAAAACTCAGTGAAACTCTAAAATATGAATTTAAAGTGCTTAGAGGTAGGGTATCTCTGAATAGAGTTGTTGTGTTGTGTGGGTGATTTAAGTACCAACATGTAGGTACCAATGCAGAGTCTTAAATTCAATGTACACCGTTTACTCTGTAGATAATTTGCATGTTGTTATAGAAGTTATTGTGGTATATGGAATGCATACCATAGTCTGTCAGGAAAACATAAAGAACATGGAGGCAGGAGAAGAAAAAGAGATGTCAAATACACTTTGGAGATAATATAGTGGGAGAAAGGAAGTATCTATGAGCAAAATTACTATGTAAAACAAAAAAGTTGCACAGTATACTATAAGTTTGACTTTACATTATAATCAATTTGGTAGTATTTTAAGATTTACATATAAAAATGAATAATGTCTCAAACAATTTTAGAATTATTAAATATAAATTTATTTTTGAGATTCATTTTCAAAATTTGATAGAACGTCTAACATTTGACTGTCCAAACTGTCCTCTTTTTGAGTGAACATAACTTCCAACATTTGACTGTCAGAAACGTCCTCATATTGAATTAACAAATCCACAGATTCTACACATTGTAGAAGTTCATGGTCCCGTGATTCATCCATGAATTCCAAGTCATTGGGTTCAATGATTTCCTCATTGTTCATCTCTAGGACAATTTCAAAGGAAACGTTCTGTTCTCCTTCCATTTTTGTGCTGAAATTTACATTAAAAAAAAATCTGTAGAAATATGGCACTGTTAGGTTTAAGTTCAGACAGATAGTTTTGATTTTTTAACAGTGAAGTTAACTTTGGGCAGTGTATGGTAACAGGCAGGAAGTAGAAATATAAAAAAGTGCCTGTGAAGAAATGTAAGTAAATTCATAATTATAGCAGAGAAGCCTAAGTCAATCCATAAATATAACAGAGGAGCCTATCTCTATCTATAACTATAGCAGAGGGACAGTAAATAACTATCAGAAAACGTTTTTAAAAAATAACTTGAAGTGCCCCTTACAAATTATCAACTTACTTTACAGAGAGGTGAAGAAGACAAAATGCGAAAATCCTTTCAAGATGTACCTCAGGTAGTTGTAGTCAAAATGGCTGTGTTTCCCTCTCATTTTTCATTTATATTCATGTACATAACCAATCAAATGTCAGGAAAAAAAATAGAAAATGAAAGTAACATTTTAATTGGTTGTCAATTCTAACACTTCAGATGTGTTTTTGTGAAGTAATTTACCTCAGGGTATTTAGAGAGGTCTACAGGCTAAATGGCTCAATGGAATTCCATCGAATTTGGGAAAATGGTAGGGATTGGTCTGTAGTATGAGCTATTCTATATTTGGTGAAAGTGTCTCCAGTGGTTTTTATGTAAACTAACTTTTAACATTTTTTTAGAACGCTTCCCGGTACGCGCCCCGGTAGGCGTACCGGCAGCGCTACGGCCGTCCTCCATTTTGTTTTTGGTAGATTTAAGACAGAAAATGGAGGACAAACAACGTTGGGAATGGGTATAAGGGGGCATCGTAGGCACTCCTTGACCCTCTATGTTTTGTGAGGGGGTCTTAGGAGGCCCAAATAGGCAAAAAAAAACAATAAAATGTTTTTATTTTTCGCGGGGGGAGCGCCCGGTACACGCACCGGGAAGCGTACCGGGGAGCGTACTATGGTGAAAAATAGTGAAAAAAGTTTGAAAAAGATAATCATTTGGAGTGATCAGAGATAGGGTAGCCCTGAAAAGGGCTTTTGGGTTCTGTGGCTGATTTAGGTACCTATAAGTAGGTACCAATGCACAGTCTTAAATTCAGGAGGAATATTCTATTCCCCTCATCTGAAAAGTGCACACCATCTTCCCTGTAGATATCTTGCATGTTGTAACGCAAGTTATTATTGTATATTGAACCCATTCCATAGTCTCTCATGTAAGCAGAAACAGATTTATTCACATGTTTCCGTGCTTTCTCAAATTGTGGACAAAATTGATTGGACCACTTCCATTTCTGCCTTTGGCATATATTGGAATATACCAAGGCAGTTTCAGGAAAAAGTGCCATCAATTGATCAAAGGTGTCCTTTATAAGCATTTCCAGACCTACCCCAGTCAAAGTGCAAATGCAAAAAGGTTTTCACCAATGGTATCAATTGGTGACATTTCAATCCTCTGTGGCCAATCCATTTAATCTTCACATTTGGTAAGTCAAGGTTGTGAAAATTTCTGGTAGCCTCATACCTTTGAGCCCAGTGGATATAGCTATGTCCAATAATCCAGACAGAATACATGGTGAGAGGAGATTCTGATGCAGTCAGATGAAGTGTGGAAAAGAAATGGCAGTTGGAACAATAGGAGTTTGCACAAAAAAAACCTGTGGAGTTTCAGTGCTCTTGAATCACAAGCAATGATTGGTAGAATGAGATAGTTGAGAACTGAAAGTTAGGGTGCATGGTTGTGTTCTGTGTAAGAAGTAATTTGAATGGTTAAAAAAAAGTCATTTATAGAAACCTTGCACCAGAAAAGCTGGTGTATTCGCAGGTCAAACATCCTTGATGAGGTGATTTGCAACATTGTAAAATAAACTTTTAACCCTGGGAGCTTAGTGAGGAGGGAGTTGCTATGGTAACAGGTAGAAAGGGCTGAGGGAGGGAAGGGTGTTGGTTTGAAAATACAGAGGGAAGAGATTTGATTGGTTACCATGAGCAATATGTGTGTAAAATTAGAGGTTTTCTGTGCCTTTATGGTTTGCAGTGTCTGGAGAACATACCTTTTGCTCTGCTAAAGAAATATTGGTGTGTGTATCTGACACTGTTCTGAATCTCCTAAAATATTTGTAAAGGTGAGTTATGATTCATTTAATATACATAGAGGCTTGTATACTCTATGGAGAAGATTTGAAAGCAAATTGTGGTTTTTTAATGTTGCTTTGTGTCATGCTTTTTGATAACGCTTGGTAAAAAGTTTTTACTGCATAGAGTAATTGTATTTTGTAAAATTGTGAAGTTTTAGTCGTGACATGGAATGCTTCTACATAGGACCTGTGCTGTGTTTTGTAAATGTGATGTCAAAAACGATTTTGGGGAAAATAAATGGTTTTTACATTTTTTAAAAGGAATAAAGAATGTGTGCATGTTTAATAGAAATACATTTGACTCTTTACAATGATGTTACCTGTGTTAACTCAGTGTAGGAAAAAAGGGGGAGTTAGGCCCAAGGGGACCAAGGATAAGCAGGGCCAATTTAAGTTAAATACAAGAGATTCGCCTATCCTTCATAACTTTAGTTTTTTGCAATTACTGAAAGCAACAATGATAAACACGTTTCTTCTGTTTACCATGGAAATTTAATTATCATTCCATTCATTATTTTCATTTTTTTGAACATATATTTGTGCATGAAAAAAGATTACCATTGGCTTTTCAACTTCTACTCACATACCACAATCTCATAATTAATCAAACAAATTATATCTATAACAAACAAACAATTAACATACAGTGATGAAATGATAATTGTCAAAACACATATGCAGGTTGATGTAGTTCAATTCAACAATACATATAGTAGATTAAGGACATTAATACATTTTAAACAATGAAGTTTTTTTAGGAAAAAGACCAGCTTATCAGTTCGAAATGAGTATGAGTCAATGCGCCTTGTTGTACTACGAGGCTTGTGCTGACGCGTTTCGAGTCCAGGTATTTAATCACCAAACTCTCTTCAGGGCTTTGCTATTTTGATCTACAAATAAAACGTTTTGACAACATTATAATCATTAAAAAGAATCTACCTCTGTTTGAATTAATGCACTTATCTACCATAGTGCCTTAAAGAGTACCTGAATGAATGGTTTGCCATATCTTGTCTTTTTAAAGTATTCCGGTGTTTGTCAATGTATTAAAGAGTGCAGGGGGCATCCGCCATCTGTCTGCAGGGAAACATGTTTAACCTCTATCAGTGTTTTAATCGACTTTGCCAGTTAACAAGTATCTCAATGGTGGAACTACATACCTCAGTAGGGCGAGGTTCGTGAAGTACTGTTGGACCTTGTTTATGCTGTGGAACGTGGGCTTTCAGAGGGCTTTTATTCTGAAAATCAAACTTTCAACTTTTTACTACCAGGGCTACAGTCGTGAACCAATGTTGTAAGCTGGAAGTGAGGTTCAGCGCTACCTGAATGAGCTGTTGATTGCTCGTGGTCTCCGACCAATTCAGCGGTGGGGTGCAGGTTAATTAGACGAACTGTTCTTCAATTGCATTCTGCAACAAAATATCAGTGTGGCCATGAGTATCCTACTTCGTCAGTCGTTTATCTATTTAAACTAATGTCAGACGTGTGGCACTCACCGCGGGTTTGATGCTTAAGTTCCAAAAAGTCAGTCGCCTCTCGCAGACGCCATGTTGACTTCATTCACTGTGTTCTGTGTTTTTGCATTTCTGTGGCGTCATGTGATCAATCAGGTGACCTCACGCCGCCCCTATGAATTATGGGTTATGTAGTCCTTCCTTCCACATGCATGGTAATTTACAAGTGATGGTAGTGGTGCTAAGGGATACAGCATTATTTTACTTAGCAACATTTTACCCATCTCACCGATGTTTAAATTCTGTTTATTTCGCTCATGCTATTTAAACCACTGATTGTGCTGTTAAATTTCATTATTAGGTAAGCTTCCCTGCGCAGTAATGCAGTTTCTATATTTGAAGAGCAGTTTGAGGCATTTATTACTGATAAGACAGTCCATTGGAAGTCATTTTCCCCATGTTTCTCTTCCAGAAAGTGTTCCACCATAGGTGCTGTGGACACTTTATTCTTTATGCGTGATCTGTGCTGCGTTATTCTAGCATTCACCTGCTGGCTTGTTTTGCCAATGTATATTTTACTGCAGGGGCAGCGGATGGCATACACTACATTTTTGGTTCTGCAATTAGTAAATTGCTCATGTTGCCACCTAACTCCATTATGGGTAAATTCTGGACCTTCAATGGTATGATTACATGCCACGCAATTGCCACATTTGCGGTGACCCTGTATCGGTTTTAAATTCCATTGGGAAATTAGGTCACTTTTCGGTTTGGAAATAGAGACATCTGCTCTAACAATTTGTTGTCCAATATTCGTGTTTTTCTTCATGGCGAATATTGGTTTTTGTAGGGGGACCTCAAGGTTCTCTAGTAGGTGCCAATTTCTGAGCACAATTTTTTTTAACTGATTAGTTTGAGGACCAAACGTGGTCACACATACCAGTTTTTCTAGTTTTTTCTTTTCTTTTACTTGTAACAATGTATCCCTTGGCGTGAACCTTGCCCGTTTTTTTTAATGGTTCAACAATTTCTTGGGGTAACCCCTTTTGGTCATCGCATTACAAAAGGATGTTGCATGATTTTCAAAATCGGACAACTCTGAACAGTTTCTCCTGATGCGCAATAGCTGCCCATAGGGAAGATTCTCTTTTAGGCTCTTTGGGTGCGAGCTCCTGAAATGTAAAATTGTGTTTTTGTCAGTGTCCTTTCTGTATAATGATGTTTTGAGTTTTTGATCATGTACACTGACTTCCACATCTAGAAAGGTCATTCTTATTTTGCTTGATTGTAAACAGAATTTTATGTCACTATGTCTCGTATTAAGCCAGCCATAGAATTCATTGAGCTCGATCTGGCTCCCCTGCCACAGGAGCCAGATGTCGTCAATGTACCTCAACCAGTGAAGAATGTGTACCTTATAAGGATTGTTGTTTTGAACAAATCTTTTTTCATATTGTGCCATATACAGCACAGCCATCTCAGGAGCATAAGGGCAACCCATAGCTGTACCTTTGATTTGAATATAGAACTTATCTTCAAATTTAAAATAGTTGTTTTTAAGGGTCACCTCTGCCAGCTGAATAATGAATTGGCTTGGAACCCGATGGGGACGATCTCGTTGTTCGAGGTATAGTTCCATCACCTCAAGTGCCTCCTCTTGGGGAATTTGTGTGTACAGTGATGCGACATCTAATGTCGCCATCACTTGTGTCTCCTCATTGAATGCTATACCCTCAATCTTTGTTAAAACATCGGTGGTATCCCTTAAATACGAATCCACCTCTTGCAGAAAAGGCTTAAGGAAAAAGTCCACATACTTGGACACCGGTTCTAATACCGAATCACACCCCGAAACAATGGGGCGTCCCGGTGGTCCAGAGCTGTTTTTGTGTATCTTTGGTAGAAAGTGAAGGATGGGAGTCCTTGGTGATTTCTTATTCAAGTATTCAAACTCTTTCGGCCCCAAATAACCTTCATCTAGTCCCACTTGAATTATTTTTAGAATTTTCCCTTGTACTTCCTTTACTGGATCATCTTTTAGTGGTAAAAGATGATCCAGTAAAGGAAGTACAAGGGAGAATTCCTTAAGCCTTTTCTACAAGAGGTGGATTCGTATTTAAGGGATACCACCGATTTTTTAACAAAGATTGAGGGTATAGCATTCAATGAGGAGACACAAGTGATGGCGACATTAGATGTCGCATCACTGTACACACAAATTCCCCAAGAGAAGGCACTTGAGGTGATGGAACTATACCTCGAACAACGAGATCGTCCCCATAGGGTTCCAACCCAATTCATTATTCAGCTGGCAGAGGTGACCCTTAAAAACAACTATTTTAAATTTGAAGATAAGTTCTATATTCAAATCAAAGGTACAGCTATGGGTTGCCCTTATGCTCCTGAGATGGCTGTGCTGTATATGGCACAATATAAAAAAAGATTTGTTCAAAACAACAATCCTTATAAGGTACACATTCTTCACTGGTTGAGGTACATTGACGACATCTGGCTCCTGTGGCAGGGGAGCCAGATCGAGCTCAATGAATTCTATCGCTGGCTTAATACGAGACATATTGACATAAAATTCTGTTTACAATCAAGCAAAATAAGAATGACCTTTCTAGATGTGGAAGTCAGTGTACATGATCAAAAACTCAAAACATCATTATACAGAAAGGACACTGACAAAAACACAATTTTACATTTCAGGAGCTCGCACCCAAAGAGCCTAAAAGAGAATCTTCCCTATGGGCAGCTATTGCGCATCAGGAGAAACTGTACAGAGGTGTCTGATTTTGAAAATCATGCAACATCCTTTTGTAATGCGATGACCAAAAGGGGTTACCCCAAGAAATTGTTGAACCATTCAAAAAAAGGCAAGGTTCACGCCAAGGGATACATTGTTACAAGTAAAAGAAAAGAAAGAACTAGAAAAACTGGTATGTGTGACCATGTTTGGTCCTCAAACTAATCAGTTTAAAAAAATTGTGCTCAGAAATTGGCACCTACTAGAGAACCTTGAGGTCCCCCTACAAAAACCAATATTCGCCATGAAGAAAAACACGAGTATTGGACAACAAATCGTTAGAGCAGATGTCTCTATTTCCAAACCGAAAAGTGACCTAATTTCCCAATGGAATTTAAAACCGATACAGGGTCACCGCAAATGTGGCAATTGCGTGGCATGTAATCATACCATTGAAGTTCCAGAATTTACCCATAATGGAGTTAGGTGGAAACATGAGCAATTTACTAATTGCAGAACCAAAAATGTAGTGTATGCCATCCGCTGCCCCTGCAGTAAAATATACATTGGCAAAACAAGCCAGCAAGTGAATGCTAGAATAACGCAGCACAGATCACGCATAAAGAATAAAGTGTCCACAGCACCTATGGTGGAACACTTTCTGGAAGAGAAACATGGGGAAAATGACTTCCAATGGACTGTCTTATCAGTAATAAATGCCTCAAACTGCTCTTCAAATATAGAAACTGCATTACTGCGCAGGGAAGCTTACCTAATAATGAAATTTAACAGCACAATCAGTGGTTTAAATAGCATGAGCGAAATAAACAGAATTTAAACATCGGTGAGATGGGTAAAATGTTGCTAAGTAAAATAATGCTGTATCCCTTAGCACCACTACCATCACTAGAAAATTACCATGCATGTGGAAGGAAGGACTACATAACCCATAATTATTAGGGGCGGCGTGAGGTCACCTGATTGATCACATGACGCCACAGAAATGCAAAACCACAGAACACAGTGAATGAAGTCGACATGGCGTCTGCGAGAGGCGACTGACTTTTTGGAACTTAAGCATCAAACCCGCGGTGAGTGCCACACGTCTGACATTAGTTTAAATAGATAAACGACTGACGAAGTAGGATACTCATGGCCACACTGATATTTTGTTGCAGAATGCAATTGAAGAACAGTACGTCTGTTTAAACCGCACCCCACCGCTGAATTGGTCGGAGACCACGAGCAATCAACAGCTCATTCAGGTAGCGCTGAACCTCACTTCCAGCTTACAACATTGGTTCACGACTGTAGCCCTGGTAGTAAAAAGTTGAATGTTTGATTTTCAGAATAAAAGCCCTCTGAAAGCCCACGTTCCACAGCATAAACAAGGTCCAACAGTACTTCACGAACCTCGCCCTACTGAGGTATGTAGTTCCACCATTGAGATACTTGTTAACTGGCAAAGTCGATTAAAACACTGATAGAGGTTAAACATGTTTCCCTGCAGACAGATGGCGGATGCCCCCTGCACTCTTTAATACATTGACAAACACCGGAATACTTTAAAAAGACAAGATATGGCAAACCATTCATTCAGGTACTCTTTAAGGCACTATGGTAGATAAGTGCATTAATTCAAACAGAGGTAGATTCTTTTTAATGATTATAATGTTGTCAAAACGTTTTATTTGTAGATCAAAATAGCAAAGCCCTGAAGAGAGTTTGGTGATTAAATACCTGGACTCGAAACGCGTCGGCACAAGCCTCGTAGTACAACAAGGCGCATTGACTCATACTCATTTCGAACTGATAAGCTGGTCTTTTTCCAAAAAAAACTTCATTGTTTAAAATGTATTAATGTCGTTAATCTACTATATGTATTGTTCAACTGAACTACATCAACCTGCATATGTGTTTTGACAATTATCATTTCATCACTGTATGTTAATTGTTTGTTTGTTATAGATATAATTTGTTTGATTAATTATGAGATTGTGGTATGTGAGTAGAAGTTGAAAAGCCAATGGTAATCTTTTTTCATGCACAAATATATGTTCAAAAAAATGAAAATAATGAATGGAATGATAATTAAATTTCCATGGTAAACAGAAGAAACGTGTTTATCATTGTTGCTTTCAGTAATTGCAAAAAACTAAAGTTATGAAGGATAGGCGAATCTCTTGTATTTAACTCAGTGTAGGAAGCATATTGAGTTTGTTTGCATAGAGGAATTGTATTTTGTAAAATTGTGAAGCTTCATGTGAAAGCGTTTGCCTCAGTCTTATTCCTGTTGTGAGGCAGGTGCAAGATTTTGCCTCAGTCTTATCCCTGCTGTGAGGCAGATGGTTGTAAATATGATCTGTGCTGTGTTTCCTAAATGTGATGTCAAAAATGATTTTGGGGAAAATAAATGGATTTTACATTTTTGAGTATAATGTGGCGCAAAGGTTTAAAAAATGACGCATACATGCGTCACTTTTTAAATATGGTGAAAAAAGGTACATGTTTGGGCTTTCCTGGGGAGCCTAGGTGGTGAGGCTTGTATCTAAGAGTGCAGTGGACTAGGCTTCCTGAAGCATATCCCTGTCTGCATTCTTAGAGACAGGTGTCAATTTGACTCTTTACAATGATGTTAGCTGTGTTTTAAAACAGTGTAGGAAGCATATTGAGTTTGTTTGCATAGAGAAATTGTATTTAGCAAAATTGTGAAGCTCCATGAGAAAGCGTATGCCTCAGTCTTATTCCTGTTGTGAGGCAGGTGCAAGATTTTGCCTCAGTCTTATCCCTGCTGTGAGGCAGATGATTGTAAATAGGATCTGTGCTGTGTTTCCTAAATGTGATGTCAAAAAGGATTTTTGAGAAAATGAATGGTTTTTACATTTTTGATTATAATGTGGCGCAGAGGTTTAAAAAGTGACGCATCTACCTACATGCATCAATTTTTAAATATGGGGCAAAAAGGTGCTTGTTTGGGTTTTCCTTCTGGAGCGTAGGTGGTGAAGCTTGTGTCTAAGAGTGCAGTGGACTAGGCTTCATGAAGCATATACCTGTCTGCATTCTTAGACGCAGGTGTCAATTTGACTCTTTACAATGATGTTACCTGTGTTTTAAATCAGTGTAGGAAGCATATTGAGTTTGTTTGCATAGAGGAATTGTATTTTGTAAAATTGTGAAGCTCCATGTGAAAGCGTTTGCCTCAGTCTTATTCCTGTTGTGAGGCAGGTGCAAGATTTTGCCTCAGTCTTATCCCTGCTGTGAGGCAGATGATTGTAAATATGATCTGTGCTGTGTTTCCTAAATGTGATGTCAAAAACGATTTTGGGGAAAATAAATTGTTTTTACATTTTTGAGTATAATGTGGCGCAAAGGTTTAAACAAATGACGCATACATGCGTCACTTTTTAAATATGGGGAAAAAAGGTACATGTTTGGGCTTTCCTGGGGAGCCTAGGTGGTGAGGCTTGTATCTAAGTGTGCAGTGGACTAGGCTTCATGAAGCATATCCCTGTCTGCATTCTTAGACACAGGTGTCAATTTGACTCTTTACAATGATGTTAGTTGTGTTTTAAATCACTGTAGGAAGCATATTGAGTTTGTTTGCATAGAGGAATTGTATTTTGTAAAATTGTGAAGCTCCTTGAGAAAGTGTTTGCCTCAGTCTTATCCCTGTTGTGAGGCATGTGCAAGATTTTGCCTCAGTCTTATCCCTGCTGTGAGGCAGATGATTGTAAATCGGATCTGTGCTGTGTTTCCTAAATGTAATGTCAAATACAATTTTGGGGAAAATAAATGGTTTTTACATTTTTTTGTATAATGTGGCGCAGAGGTTTAAAAAGTGACGCATCTACCTACATGTGTCAATTTTTAAATATGGGGCAAAAAGGTACTTGTTTGGGTTTTCCTGGGGAGCATAGGTGGTGAGGCTTGTGTCTAAGAGTGCAGTGGACTAGGTTTCTTGAACCCTATCTCTGCTGCATTCTTAGACACAGGTGTTTTGAGGCAAAATATTGCACCTGTCTCACAACAGGAATAAGACTGAGGCAAACGCTTTCACATGGAGCTTCACAATTTTACAAAATACAATTACTCTATGCAAACAAACTCAATATGCTTCTTACACTGAGTTAAAACACAGGTAACATCATTGTAAAGAGTCAAATTGACACCTGTGTCTAAGAATGCAGCAGAGATAGGCTTCATGAAGCCTAGTCCACTGCACTCTTAGACACAAGCCTCACCACCTACGCTCCCCAGGAAAGCCCAAACAAGTACCTTTTTGCCCCATATTTAAAAATTGACGCATGTAGGTAGATGCGTCACTTTTTAAACCTCTGCGCCACATTATACTCAAAAATATAAAAACCATTCATTTTCCCCAAAATCGTTTTTGACATCACATTTAGGAAACACAGCACAGATTGTATGTACAATCATCTGCCTCACAGCAGGGATAAGACTGAGGTAAAATCTTGCACCTGCCTCACAACAGGGATAAGACTGAGGCAAACGCTTTCACATGGAGCTTCACAATTTTAAAAAATACAATTCCTCTATGCAAACAAACTCAATATGCTTCCTACACTGAGTTAAAACACAGGTAACATCATTGTAAAGAGTCAAATTGACACCTGTGTCTAAGAATGCAGCAGAGATAGGGTTCATGAACCCTAGTCCACTGCACTCTTAGACACAAGCATCACCACCTACGCTCCCCAGGAAAGCCCAAACAAGTACCTTTTTGCCCCATATTTAAAAATTGACGTATGTAGGTAGATGCGTCACTTTTTAAACCTCTGCGCCACATTATACTCAAAAATGTAAAAACCATTTATTTTCCTCAAAATCGTTTTTGACATCACATTTAGGAAACACAGCACAGATCATATTTACAATCATCTGCCTCACAGCAGGGATAAGACTGAGGCAAAATCTTGCACCTGCCTCACAACAGGAATAAGACTGAGGCAAACGCTTTCTCAAAGAGCTTCACAATTTTACAAAATACAAATCCTCTATGCAAACAAACTCAATATGCTTCCTACACTGATTTAAAACACAGGTAACATCATTGTAAAGAGTCAAATTGACACCTGCGTCTAAGAATGCAGACAGGTATATGCTTCATGAAGCCTAGTCCACTGCACTCTTAGACACAAGCTTCACTACCTACGCTCCCCAGGAAAACCCAAACAAGTACCTTTTTGCCCCATATTTAAAATTTGATGCATGTAGGTAGGTGCGTAATTTTTTAAACCTTTGCGACACATTATACTCAAAAATGTAAAAACCATTTCTTTTCCCCAAAATCGTTTTTGACAACACATTTAGGAAACACAGCACAGATCATATTTACAATCATCTGCCTCACAGCAGAGATAAGACTGAGGCAAAATCTTGCACCTGCCTTACAACAGGAATAAGACTAAGGCAAACGCTTTCACATGGAGCTTCACAATTTTACAAAATACAATTCCTCTATGCAAACAAACTCAATATGCTTCCTACACTGATTTAAAACACAGGTAACATCATTGTAAAGAGTCAAATTGACACCTGCGTCTAAGAATGCAGACAGGTATATGCTTCATGAAGCCTAGTCCACTGCACTCTTAGACACAAGCTTCACTACCTACGCTCCCCAGGAAAACCCAAACAAGTACCTTTTTGCCCCATATTTAAAATTTGATGCATGTAGGTAGATGCGTCACTTTTTAAACCTCTGCGCCACATTATAATCAAAAATGTAAAAACCATTCATTTTCTCCAAAATCGTTTTTGACATCACATTTAGGAAACACAGCACAGATCCTATTTACAATCATCTGCCTCACAGCAGGGATAAGACTGAGGCAAAATCTTGCACCTGCCTCACAACAGGAATAAGACTGAGGCAAACGCTTTCACATGGAGCTTCACAATTTTATAAAATACAATTCTATATAACTATGTAACTCAATACTTTCTCGGGAAGCATAGGTGGTGAAGCCTGTGTATAAGAGTGCAGTGGACTTAGACATAGGTCTCATCTTCTTTGTACTTGTGGACAGAGCTGTCTTCCACTCTACTCTTCAATACAGGCCTCACCTTTTGTGCACCCCTGGAGAATCCTCACCTGATCTGTAACCCTGTATAGATCGTTTGCTTTTTGTCATTGCTTTGTTGTTTGGTAATAGTGGTCTATAATGTGCTACTTTTTTCTTTAACACAGATTGAAATCGTTATTTGAAGAGTAAGCAAAGATGCCCACAAGGGAAAGGACAAAGAAACAACGTAACCGGTAAAAATGAAAAACAGCAACGGAATTACAGCACTCTTCCACAACAAATACTTCAAAAAACAGGAACCAAGCTCCTGGTAAGACAACTAAGTATTTTTTACATAACATATGTACATCCCAAAAAAATGATGGACAGCATGTAGAAAAAGAAAATGAGAGAGTAAAATTGAAAAGGAAGGAGAGAACTTCAAAGAATCCTAAAACTGGAACAGGAGAGAATAATATGTATAGGAATAGAAGGCAGAATCAGTTTAGAGACATTCGTAGACGAATGTTTCGCAATAGAGTGGTTTTAAATTTTTTAAAAGCATTAGGAAAGGTAAACACAGAGCTGCTTTTTATAAGAAAAAGAAAAGTGTAGAGAAGATTGTTGATCAGGCTTTTGAAGTTAAGAAAAAATTATTTATTTTAATAATCAATAGAATTAGGACACTTAACAAGACAATTGATGTTTTCAAATCAAACAGTAGATGGAAAAGAGTAATTAATCGGACTAATTTTTGTAAAGTTTTTTCTGGAGAATGGATGCACAGTTCAAGTTGTGAGCCATTTTTTAATGAGGAGAGTTACTTCCAGGAGAATGATTTAGTGCATGCAGTTGACACCAGTGGTCGAGCGTATGAAGTGAAAGACGGTTGTCCGATTGAAAAAGAGAAACTTGTGCCTAGAGAACCAGAAGAGGTGTTATCTGATGGAGTTTTAGGGAGACGTACTAAGGGTCCAGTGTACACTTGGAAGTGTAGTAGTATTTGTAGTGTGCGACAGGAATCAATTGATTTGTTTTGTAATTTCTTACGTACATATAGTAAAAAAAGTATAAAGCAGAAAGTGAAGTTGTTGTAAGACTTAGATCCTTGCAGAGTGAGAGGAATCACAGGTTTGCAAGGCCATTCACTGGCTTGTCTTTCTAGAAAAGTCTGTCAGAGTGTTTTTCATCATTTTAGGATGTTAGCAGTGCATCATACCAAAATGAGGAAATTAGTGAGAATGTTGTATTATGCAAAAAGTCCCGCACTTAAGCTTAAACAATTAAACAGTGCTCTTTTGCATGGAACTGAATTAGATGTGAAGAAGATTTGTGAAGAAATTGAGATTTGTTATTTTCGTGAAAAAGAGGACAGTGTAGAAATTGAGACAGCAATTCAAGGTAATGTGGAAGACAATGTACAAATTTTAAATACAGAAAAGTTTGAGAAGGAAATGACCAGGTTTAAGGTGAAATCAAGTTAAAGGCCGAATTTTACTTGTGTGTGTTATCGACGGACTCATTATAAGATTCAGACTAGGTTAGGTGATTTATATGCAAAAAGTGAAAAGATGGATAATTATGAGTGGAAAGATTTAGCAACCTATTTGTGGGTGGAGAATTGTTTTGATTTGAGTTCTGATCAGCGTATTTGTAAATATTGTTATGATAAATTAAATCAAAACAGAATGCCTGCTAGAGCTGTTCATAATAATCTGAAGTTGGTAGACATTCCCCGTGAATTGATGGATTTAAATACATATGAGTCTATTTTGATTCAATGTGTCCATCCTTTTCAGGCAATTGTTCGCATGGAGCCTAAGATAGGGAAATTGCCTCCTACAGATTTGCAGAGAGGATTAAAGGGAAGAGTTGTTTATTTGCCCCTAGATTTGAAGAAAAATATTGGTACAATTGGTATAGAAAAAGTAGAAGAGGAACCTTTAGATATTCTAGTTAATGGGGTTCCAACAAAGAGTAAAAAAATCTGGCAAGATTTAGTGGATGTTAGGAAAGTCAAAAAGGCAACGTTGTATTTATTCAAAAACAATGAGTACTACAAAGATGTATGTGTTGCGGCAGAGGAACCAGCTGCAGATGAAGACAGTGATTGTTCAGGCGGCCAAATTGAAAAAGTTGATGTGTCTAGAAGTGAAGAAATATATGAACATTATACTGTTCATCCTTTGCATTCCAAAGAAGTAATGGGGAATGCAATTGAATTGTTTCAAATGAAAACCGCAAAAGGAAGTACCATTAGTGTATGGGAAGAAAGTTTGGAAGCTCGTTGTTTTCCACAGCTATTTCCAACAGGTCGAGGTGGACGATATGACGATCGACCACTTCAAATTCTTGCATCTGAATATCGAACTGTAAGATTATATGCTGAAGATGCAAGGTTTCGTCAATGCATTCCCTATTTGTTTCATCTACTGTATGAAAGTGACTTGTTTGGGCTTTCTTATGCAGTAAACCATATTCTGAAAAGTGGAGCACATCTGCAAAATGTTTCGGCGAGGGACTTTATGGAGAAAGTGAATCTGCAAGATAATATTTTAGAATCTCATCTAATCAATCTCATGGCATGTCAGCGTGGTACAAATGAGTATTGGTACCTTCGCCATGGGGAATTGAAATGTATGCTAAGAAACTTAGGAACTCCTACATGGTTCCTCACTCTTAGCTGTGCCGAGTATGCATGGGAGGACTTACTTCAATTTCTACGAGAGGCCAATGCTAATATACAAAATATAGAATTCAAAACACCTGGAGAACTATGTTCTTTGGATCCAGTGAATGTATGCAGATATTTCAATCATAGATTTGAAGCTATGATGTCTTTTATTACCAACAAAAAAAATCCTCCCCTTGGAGAGGTTTTGGATTTCTTTTGGAGAAAGGAGTATCAAGCGAGAGGTGCTCCTCACATACATATGTTATTATGGATTAAAGATGCACCCAAGTTTGGAACAGATTCAGATGAGACAGTGATGAGCTTCATTGAAAAGTATTTAACATGTGCTGTTCCGAAAACTACCGAAGAAAACAATTTAAGGCAACAAGTTTTACGCTTTCAATCCCATCGTTGTGGAAAGTACTGTCGTCGAAAATTCAGAAACAAGGACAAGTTCTACACAAAATGTTGTTTCGCTTTTCCACGACCAGTGATTTCTAAAGGAAGAGTAAATAATTTAATGTCTTCTCTGCGACATACTGTGACGAGAAAATCACCAAAAAATACATACAATTTAAAAAGAAACGAAGAGTCCAAGTACATCAATGACTACAACCCAGTGATTTTGTCCATGTGGAATGCTAACATGGATATTCAATTCGTTGCTGACAACTCTATTGCTGTAGCTCGATATGTGATGTCTTACATCACAAAAAAAGTAAAGACAGAACTGAAGGAAATGTGGGAGGACATTTCACATGAAAAGAGCCTAAGCAAGAAATTGTACAGTTACAGTCTGAAGATGTTGTCGCATCGAGAAATTGGAGCATATGAATGTTCTGATCGATTGTCGTCAGCAAGTCTCTATGCCAAATCTAGAACCATCATTTGGGTGAGTCTAGGTCTTGCTGCAACACGAAATCGAGTTTTGAAATCTGTACAAGAGATAGAGTATTTGGCGGAGAAAGAACCAGAAAGTACAGATATTTTGAAGACAAACATATTGGATACATACTATCCAAATAGAAGTCCTCACCTTGAGAACGTTTGTCTCTATGAAGTTCTGAAAGATATATTTATAAGAGGAACATCAGAGAAGATATCAATAATGGAATATATGGAATCATTGGATGTGAAGGATGTCTAGTGAAACAGAAAAAAGGTTATTTGATTAATCATCGAAAATTGAGTTGTGAAAATCCAGACAAAAGAGAATTTTACTATTTGGCTCTTTTGCAACTCTTTAAACCATGGCGAGAAGAAGAGGAACTACTTGGAGATTTTCTCTGTTATGAAGACTCTTTTAATGCTACGAAGGATACCATAGAATGTCCTGTTTTCCCAAATTATCTGCAAATGTTGAATGAAGAAATAGAGCAAGAATCAACAATTGCTGCAGAGATTGCGAGAGATAGTTCTCAAGGCAGTCAGAGTTCTGCTTCATTGAGTCAGGATCCACTAGGAGGACCAATTATCCATAATGAAGCTGCCACTGCCATGGATGAAGTGGAAAGAGCTATGGAGCAAGCTCAAGAGGATGTAATTCATTTAGAAGATTTGGTGAAACAATTAAACCTTGAGCAGAAACTGATATATGACGAAGTCACAGAACAGGTTGAACATGGATTGAGTCATGAGAAGAAAGAGTGCTCATGTACATCATTTAAGCCTGTCCGACTGTACGTGAGTGGAGAAGCGGGAACTGGAAAACGTTTTCTGATTAAAGCAATTGCATCTTATCTGCAGAAAAGGACTGAATCACCGCTGTCTTGTGTTGTTACCGCTCCAACTGGGCTGGCAGCACATAATATTAAAGGGATTACTTTACATCGTTTACTGATGCTGCCAGTGGAGCATGATAACAAATTGCAATATCACAAGCTATCTGGAGATGCGTGTTCCGAAGTTTCGAGAGTCCTGAACAAAATGAAACTTCTTATCATTGATGAAGTAAGCATGGTGTCAAATATAATGCTTGCTTTTGTGCATTTGAGAATGCAAGAAATTCTTAGAAAAGACTATGATGTTTTATTTGGAGGAAAACATATTATTGTTTTTGGAGATCTTCTGCAGTTGACTCCAGTGAAAGGACAACCTGTGTTCAAAATGCTCACACATGAAGATACCAGGAAGTGCTTGGGAAGCATTGGAAACGTTAATATATGGTTAAACTTCAAATATGCAGAACTGCTTCAAAATATGCGGCAGGCAAAGGATGAAAATTATAAAAATATTTTACAAGATGTAAGAGTAGGAAAAATAAGTCAACAAGGGAAAGAAGCTTTACATGGACGGTTAATTTCTAATTTGTACCCAAATGAAAACATTCTTCCAGAGGATATTTTTAAGAAAATTAACGAGAAGAAATCTGCCATATGTTTGATGCCTACTCTGAAAGAATGTTCCATGTTCAACATCAAAATGCTGAAGTTAGAAAATGAAGAGATAGTGAAACTGGAAGCTATAGATAAAATAGAGCATATGGGAGCAACAATTATTTTGTCAGAAAATTTGAAATCAAAATTGGATTCATTGGAGAAGACTATATCTAAAACTGCTGGTTTTGAAAAGACTCTGAATGTTTGTTTGAATTGTCGTGTCATTTTGAGAAGGAATTTAAATGTTGAAAGAGGTCTGGTAAATGGAGCAATGGGTCATGTTGTTGGTTTTGTGAATTACAAAAATAGAGATGGAATTGAAATTATAAAAATAAAATTTGATGGCATTGATGAAATAGAACAAATTTGTCGTTGTTCAGCTAGATTTTTGCTCGTGAAAGACTTATATGTTCGCCGAAAACAGTTTCCTATTTGTTTGGCATATGCGGTGACAATTCATAAATCTCAAGGTTTAAGTGTAGATAGTGCTTTGGTGAACATTGGAAGTTCTGTGTTTAAAGAGGGTATGGCATATGTGGCTTTATCACGAGTCAGAACTTTATCAGGATTGTACTTGATTGAGTGTGATGAAACAAAGATTTTTGCAGATCTAGATTGTGTTAAAGAATACAATAGGTTAAGAAGAGAGTATGCTCCACATTTGCCTCAATATCCTCTGATTGAAAAACGTGTGGTAGGCCGAAAAAGAAGAAATGAGAGTAATTGCAGTGAGGTAGTAGCAAAAAGACAAAAAGTAGATGAAACTGTAATTGTAAGCAGAAGGAAAAAGGATTCTGTTGAGGATGTTGTTGGATTTCAGTTTGAAAACAGGTCTGGTGTCAACTGCTATGCTAATGTAGTAGTTAATGTTGTTTTTTTTCTTCAAAATTTACAAAAACAGATTGTCGAAAATCGGGAACAAACATTGTGCTGTTTATTGAATTCTGTGTTAGAGAAATGTAGTAGTGATAGAGGAAAAATAGAAAGTGTTTCAGAAATTAGGAATCTTGTAGACATATGTTCAGGTCAAAATCAATTTTCACAGATAATTCAGCAGGATTGTCAGGAATTTTGAATGTATATGTTTGATGTATTGGAAGATGAAGGAGTAGATATAAAAAATCTTTTTAACCTTTCTTATCAATGGCAACATGACTGTGATAACTGTGCTTCATCAAGTACTACTAGAATAGACAGTGAAAGATTTATATATTTGACTTTACCAGACTGCAAATCAGTGCCTTTTAATAATATAGTTAAAGCAGCTGATCACAATATGGTGTGTACCCAATGTAAGTCTACAATGGTGTCCACATTATTTCTACAAAATTATGGTCACTATGTCATTTTAATGTTCCAACGATGTAGACCTGATAGAACTAAATTGACAACTTCTATTAAAAATTTCGTGGCTTCTCAGTTATCGATATCAGGAAGAACCTTTGCAACTGTAGCTATTATTTTTCATGATGGTCCTTCTACAACATCAGGGCATTACACATGCTATTTAAAAACTTCTAAAGGTTGGACCCAATGTAACGACACTCATTTGACTTTCAAACAACGTTTGCCTTTTGGCTTTATAATTTCATACCTAGTGTTTTTACAGCCAAAATTTAGGTAAAAGTAATTGGCATATGAAGACGGGAGTAGTTTATAAAGGTTATTTTGCTGTTTAAAAATATATTCTGAGTAGAAGTGTTCCAGGCACTATAAAAAATTGACTTGTCATATAGGTACTGTAATTGGATCTCATAATAAGCGAGGTTAGTATTATACAAAATGATGAACATGAGTGAGTCAGAGATGGTTTTACAAATATTTAAATGTTGTGAAAATGTTGTAGAGCCTTTCTTTCAGAACGTCGGGAAAAAGATAATTTCAGAGTGCCTTAGATTTAATTTGAACAAATACTCATACATCTGACACTATTTGGCCAAATGGAAAGGTGCAGGAATGAGTAAAGAGTCATGACTGAAAAAAGGAGTATATGAAAATATTGAAAATATTTCAGATGTTCTTGGAGCTTTTCTTCTAGAAAGTCGATGAAATGGATTTTTAAGTGAACAGCAAACTACTTTCCAACGCGAAAAGGACCACCATGATACAGTATTTGGCCTCAAGGAAAAGTAAGTGAATCTAAGATTAGCGTAGATTTGTGATTTGTCAGTATCTAAGTTTTTTTTTAAAACACAATCTTTTAGATTGTGTTTTTTTTCCCCGCTGTCATATGATGAGTAATTTGAACTCACTCTTTTAAGTGAAATTCAATATATTCTGAGAACAGCAAAAATAAACTTTGTAACATGTTGTACAAGTTATTTTATACTTTGGATTGTGTAAATTAAATTGTATTCCATTCTCTGACATTTACTTTCCTTTTTCCATCCTCTTTCACCTCTTTTTACTCACTTATAATGTCTTTCTCTCACTCTCTGTAACCCCCGTTCCCTTACTCCACTTCTTTGACAATCCCTCATTTTCATTTCAACTGTGTGTATCCCGTCTCTCCCTTGCATAACTTTTCAGCTTTCAGCCTTTCTGTTTTTCTTTTCTTTTCCGTATTTTCCTCCTTTGCTCTTTTAGTAATTCCTGTTTACTCACTCAGCAGTATTATTGCACTCTATCACTATAAATCACCCACTCTCCTTAGCTTATCTTTGTTTGCTCCTTACTTTAGTCATCTTCTCCTCTCTTTCCTTCTTTTTCCTCACTTACTCATTTCCTTTTCTCACTCATTGTACTCCACCTCAATCAGTGTTTCTCTTAGTGTGTCTACCTTATAACTTCCTCAGTCCATTTCCTTCAATCGTTGTATATTATCCTGTCTCCCTTCATCCTTTCACTCTATGACTGTTCTTCACTTACTCTCAGTTATCTTCTATTCCTCATTCTTCTAAATGCATCCTTAATTAGACTGTTTTCTGTCTCAGTCATTATCTTTTTACTTACTTCTGTTTCCTGATTTAGTTTTGCTAACTCACATTGTTTTAGTATCTTTCTTACCTTCAGTTCATTTCTCTGTTCTTCTCTCTCTTTTTCTCAGTGAATCTATATGCCTTACTCTTTGTAATTTGCTCTCCTTCTATTTCTTTTTCCCTCTTTTTGTCCTTCTACCTTAGTTTATTTCCCTTTCTGTGTTCTTCACTCTAACTTTATTTCTAAATAGAGTGTTATGATTTTTAACCTCTTCATTTGTATCTTTTAATTTACAATACATATTTTACTAATTATAACTTATTTTGTCTTCTCTCTTTCACAGATACCAACTGTAGTAAAAAAAATTAAAATTACATTTATTATATGGTAAGTATGACTAAAAAAATGTAGTTTGTTATCACCCTTTGCTTTAAGGTCACTAACATTTTCTCAATCTACCTCACTCCTGTGTTTTTACCTCGCTTCTCTCACTTATTCTTATTCTCCATGTTTACTCCCCTTTCCCTATTTACCCTCTCATATTCAACTTCTTTTGATCCCTATTCTTTACTTCACTTACCCTCTGTTCCCTTCCTTTGCTTCTTCACTCATTCTCTTTTTCTTAAATATTTACCTTACTTCTACACATATACCTCATCCCCCTCCCAACACATACACACACCTGTAACATACACCCCACACACACACCACACACACACCTCATACTCACAAAAAATCCTCCCACACACACTCCTCAAACACACACACACATTCCATACACACACATACATCGAACACATATACACCCCACACTCATACACTTCTCACACATATTTCACACACCCTCACCTCCACCCACACCAAAACACTGCACACAACCACACCCACAGACACACCTTACACACCCACACTCCGACCTACACCCACTGACTCCCTGTAAGTCACACACACAGCATTACTTATCTTTTTTTACTGTTTTACTCAAGCCCATTCAGGTACTGTTTCCTTTACTCTCTTTCTCCTCACTCTTTGTCATTCCCCATGTGTTATCCTAATTCAATTTTTCTCCCTCTTTAGTTATGCACACTACTTTTTTCTCTCTCTCCCTCACCAGTGTTATTTAAATCTGGTTCCGTTATTACCTTTTATTTGTACATCATTTTTTCTCTTTCCTTTTACTCTTTACAGCCACTCACATTCTTCATGTGCCTCTGCTTTAGTATTCTTCTTCTCTCTTTCTTTGTTTTACAGCCTTATATTTTTTTCATTTTCTCTCTTACACTTTCTTATATCTTTTACACTGTTTTACTATGTATTACACAGTACCTCTGTGTTGCTCCCTCTTGCTGTCTGTCTCTTAACATTACTCTCTCTTTCTCTTTCTCTTATGCTCTCCTTCTCTTGTTTTTTTTTGTTTTTTTTTTTTTATTGCGCTAACGGGGCGCTTACCGGTGCGCGCACCGGGAAGCGAACCCATGCGAAAAATGAAGTCAAGAGTGCTAAAAATTTTAGTAATTTTTTTAAAATGGGAGGTAGTTCTGAAAAGAACTTTTTTTTTAATGTTTTTGTTGTGTTATATATATTTTATTTTTTTTAAACATTTTTTTTTTGTGGATTTTTTGAACACTTTTATAATTTTTTTGGTGTTTTTTTGGGGGGAACAACAAAAAAAGGAATTACAAATGGCTCAACAGGAGCAAAAAAAAAATGATTTATTGCTTCTTCTTTTGGTTACATTGATGGTTTTCCACCGCATTGCTTATTAAGATCACGCTTAGTTCCCCATAGCACAGTGTCTTGCCACAGAAGACACATACAAATTTGAGACTGCCAAAATTTTTTTGAACATTGGGCACCATTTGCCGTCCTTCAGGTGCTGCATGTGATACTTTGGCAGAGGAGGTGCTGGGATGTGGATTCTTCTGATTTTGCGCCATGGCACGAACCTCTGCTTGAGCAAGATTATTAGGATGTCACCTTTGCATGTAGCGCAACATAGTATAGTTGCCGAATGAATATTTTTTCTTGGAATTGCCCCTGGAAAGAATATCTCCGCAAATAAGGAACTTAACCTTAGGGGCATTCACTTTCTTCTGCCCAGGAGGGTGGGAGAAGAAGTCCCAAATAAAATGCACTTTTATGTGACTCTGTCTTGGCTCTTCAGGCAAAAATTGCCTGGGTTGTTCCTCCTGCTCCTGTTCTTCCTCCTCATCCTCTTCTTGTTCAGGGAGAAGGAACTGGGATGGTGGTTCTTCCTTTCTAGGTGGTTGTGGTGGTGGAGGGGGTCCACCAGCTGCAGCTACTAATGATGCCATTGTCACAATCAGATACAGGTCTTCCTCTCTCAAAGTAGAAAGTCAGAGTGAGGAAAAAGGTGGGGGCTTGAAAAAAAAAGTGGTCTGGACCAATGAAAAGTGTTATTTTCAAGTCACATGATCCAAGCTTTCATCATTTGGAAACCAAAACTGATCTGCACCAATGAAAAGTTATTTTCAGATCACATGACCCGACGCGCTTACGCTACGTGCCCCGGGGCGCGCCCCGGGGCGCGTTGCGTAAGCATGTCATGACGTTGCGCGATCGTATGCGATCGCGGGGTTCCGGGTGCGCCTACGCAGTGCGTCATATGACGCATCACGCGACTACGCGAAACGTCATGATGTTGTTTTCGTTCGCGGGAATAGTGCTTTCGGGACGCTCCCCGGTACGCGCCCCGGGGCGCGCCGTAACATTGCGCTCACCCGTGCGTTCACCGGTACGCGCCCCGGGAGCGCCCCGGGGCAAACAATTAAAAAAAAAAATACATAATTATATAATATAAAATTCGTTATAAAAAATATTACTTTTCATACCTATAGAGATTTGCTATTAAAAATCCATTGAAATTCACTGAAAAAACCATAGGTTTCACACCAGTTATAGTTAGGAATTAGCATTTAAAAAACCTATTGAATTCACTGAAAAAACCATAGGTTTTACACCAGTTATAGTTAGCTGGAAATTTTACTCGCATAAAACCATTGAAATTCCCACGTTATAGTTAGTTGGACTCACTATAACTTGCGCGTGCAATGCACTTCTGATGACTTCACATATTACATCACTCATGACATGGTCAGTGACATCACTCATGACATCACTGATGACACCATCCTTGTGACAGAGTGACAGACCTCTTTTCACTGTAATGTAACCCTTAAAACACATATTCAAAAATAGAAACTAAAATTTTTTTAAAAATGGAGATACCCATACCAGTTACAACAACCAATTGAATAATTCCACCATCTATATACACATGCACTGATTCACCAACAGTTCTATATAGTCACTCATACATATACTCACTCATCATAAGTAGTGATACACCTATACATCCTGTTACACACTGACAGGCATCCAAAAGTTACTCACACACATACTCACACATGCAAATCAACTATTGAACATCCATTCATTAGCATATACAGCTATACACACACTACCACTTTACTTCTAAGAAAATTTACACATACTTACTCTCTTAAACAATCACTTATAGAAACACATACTAATTTAAACAGGAACTCTTAGAATCCCTCACTCTCACATATACTCACTTATATACATCAATATTCACATATACTAGATTAAAACATATGTAGTTACTGATAAAGACACTAGTGAGACAGTCATTCACTCACTAACACACACATATACACACTCATCCACCCATACAGTCCTGCACATATGCTGTCTTCAAAACACATACAAAGAGAGAGTCAGTCATTCATGCATCTATGTGTTAAGTAACACCCCCACCAAACATATAGACACTCATATTGATATTAAAAAAAATCTAATAACCCATATACCTACACATGTAGCTACTCACCAACCCATGCAGCCACTTATATGAAACATTAATACATATATTTAATGTAAATGTAAATGTAAATGTATGTGTCTTGTAATGCGCACTGCTGCCCTGAGGCGTCGTGGGGCTGTAGACCTCACTAATATTTATTTTTCAAAAAGACACACATTCACTGGATGGTGTCATCAGTGATGTCATGAGTGATGTCACTGACCATGTCATGAGTGATGTAATATGTGACGTCATCAGCAGTGCATTGCACGCGCAAGTTATAGTGAGTCCAACTAACTATAACGTGGGAATTTCAATGGTTTTATGCAAGTAAAATTTCCACCTAACTATAACTGGTGTGAAACCTATCGTTTTTTCAGTGAATATATATATATATATACACACAAATCCTTGTTGGAGTCTGAGCCACTTTCATCGGCGGGTACACGTCTAGATACGTTGATCACTTTTTGCAACCGTTTGTACAAGCCTTGCCATCTTATGTAAAAGAGACATCAGACTTTTAAAGAATCATAAATGACATCACCTGGGACAAGAACTATCTGTTATTAAGCTTTGATGTGAACAGTTTATACACTAGCATCCCCCAAGATTTAGGTGTTGATGCGTGTAGGTACTTCCTAAAAGGCAGATCTCTTTCCTTCCTCATGCATACTGAAAGGCTGTTGGAGACGATTCTAATATGTCTCAGAAATAATTTTTTCGTATTTGACAAACAAATATACAGGCAAACCCAGGGAGCGGCGATGGGAACTTGCTTCGCCCCAGCTTTGCAGGTCTGTACCTGGGCTGGTGGGAGAAGCAAGTTGTGAATACCATCAAACAATCTTCTGTATATGGAATGGAGCAGAATCAGAGGCACAAGAATTTGACATCCTTCTTAATGACAACTCAATGAATTTACAATTCACTAGCCATATGAGTAACACTATCATTGAATTCCTGGAACTGAAATTGGAGATAAAATAAAATAACCAGTGAGCTATTCCGAAAGAAAACTGCAGGTAATAGCCTGCTACATGTGGGAAGTTGCCATCCGACAAACTTAATCTGCAGCATTCCTTTTGACGAGCTAATACAGGCAAAAAGGAATTGCAGTACATAGGCAGGTTACCAGAAAGAAAAATCAGTTATGATCCAGAGATTCTTAGAGAGAGGATAAAGCAAAGTAATTGTAAAACAAAAAACAAAAAGCAGATAAACTAAAAAGAAGTGATTTATTAGTGCCCAAAATCAGAGAAGACAAAGAACAAATTAGATTTATCACCAACTATAACGGTCAAGCATGGGAGATAAAAAAAAGTCTTAACATTTTTTGGGAGGTCCTGAGAACAGACACTGACCTTAAAGAGCATATTGGAGAAATCCATCATTAACATTCAGAAAAGCGAAATCTTTAAAAGGCACTCTGAGCACATGCCTTATAAAAGAAGCCAAAAAGAAAAGCGAGATCCAAGGCTTCTTTATTTGCAGCAAATGCAAAACATGTAAGCATAGTGAAAACTGTAAACCGCTCAAAATTGCAGTCGATAAACCTCTGCAGAGAATCATGAAACATGTAAATTGCAACACTGAATATGCTGTGTACGCCTTAAAGTGCCCATGTAATAAGTTCTACATAGGCATCAAAATTCATAAGGCTAAGAAAAGAGTTTTAGGGCACCTGAGAGCCATAAAAACCTTGATAGACAGTACCCCATAGCTCGCCATTTTAACACAGTGCACAATCGGAATGTTAATCTCTTGAAATTCTATGTCCTTAATCACATACCTATGAGAGAAAGGGGGGGGATAGAATATCTGAGCTGAGAAGACTAGAATCTAAAATGATTGGAATTATCAGTGCACCTGTAAGTTGGGTTTAGAGCCTAGCTGCCTCTCCGAAAATACCAGATTTTAAGGTTTTTAAGCATTATTGTATATAGCACTGTTTGTCAATGTTAAAATTAAATGTTGTATTCTTTGCTTGCTGTTCTAGATGGGAATATTGAAAGGCAAATGAGCACAAATATCTCACCTCGAGTTCCATTAGAGCAGTCAACTGTTTTCAGCAACATTCGTTGTTTTTGGCAACATGCATTGTGTATCATTGCCCACTAGGGCAGAATTGAGGTTCATTACACACGGATGAAAGAACTGTTTGCAAAGAGTTATATCTATTGGAAAGTTTAATAGTCTAACAATCGTTTTGTTTAATTTTCTCCGCTTGGGGCAATCTGATGTAAATGAGCCAGCCTACTGTGGCAGAATTGTGTGATGTAACAACTTTGAAAAAGATTAAGCTATCAAAGGTCGTAAGATCTCTTTTTTAACAAAGTGCGCATTTATTCTTTATATATTTACGATTGCAGACAAGTAAATCATTTTGTAAAACTCCGCAAACATGTTTAAAAATAATAAGCATGCGTTATTATATGTGTGTGCTTAAACTCCAAAAACTTTCTTTAAACAAATACAGCAACATAGCAACAACATGAAGAATGTTGTCTATGTCTATGATCACCTGCACGCTAAGATTTTGTATGTACCTTTAAAAGAGAAGTAACACTTTGTAACCTTACCCGTGAGAAAGGAGTGAGTCTAACTTCGAAAGGCGTTGGGTGTTTTTGTTGCCTAAATAAACACTTGAGCAAAATTGGGGCCGCAGCACTGGTGTTCTTTCTCGCCTGCATGAGGATACGAGGATATATATATATGTGTATATATATATATATATATATATATATATATATATATATATATATATATATATATATATATATATATATATATATATATATATATATATATATATATAGTTGCTTACCTGTTCTTCCACCCAGCTCTTGTAAGATGAAGCGCAGGACCAGCACCAAATTCGACATCCAGCATGTTCACACACGATGGTGTCCACTCGGGTACAAGATAAGCTGACCCATATCTGGAGAAATAGTGCGGGGAGCTTTTCAGTTTCACTCTGCAAAGGGTCAGGCTGCTCCCTGGGCCAGCTAGCGCCTTAAAGAACCATACGCCTATGCCTGGGTGCCATGGGTGCTTGGCTCCTTATGTTCTGACTTTCAATGTAGTTAGATCTCTCAGTTGACTACAAACTTGGGCAATGATGAAACTCTAGTTTTCCATGGGATTATTAGCACAGCCCTTTCTTCTTCATTACCCCGTTTTGTAACTTCGACTTGTTGAATCTTCCAGCAAAACAGAATGATGAAAGCAGATTAAAAATAAAGAGGTCGCAGGTGCTTTAAGGGGACATTTTTTCTGTTGGTCGGTAAGAAAGGCAGCTTGTTATCAAACGTGTCTCCCTAGAATAGCCAATTAAGGTGATGCTGGGAAGGGATGTGCAGAGGAAGAGGGGGGGAGTCAATGGGATAGAGAGGGTTGGGATTGAGAATGGAGCGGGAATACTCTTCCCATTGAACCGCTGACCTGATAGTCTCTCGTGTAGGGTGGGAATTTCAAGACACCAAACTCTCACAGTTCAAATGCTGTGCGGAAGTGGTGGAAATGTTTCAGCTCATGTGGACAGTTGTCATCTAATTACTAGCTGGTGATCGTGCATACACATGTTCAAATTCAATTTATTCGAAAGCACAAATGCATCTTTGACATGTCCCCATCAGCACTTGTTAGAATAAGATACCAACAGTATAAACAATTCAGAAATGTTAAATGACCCAACTTCTAGAGGTGGGAGCCAGTAAAACTCTGCTTCTCAGTGGCAGGCAGAGCTTTTGTCAAAGTCTGTGCTCCAAGGTGTGCATGGAGAGACAAAAACTTTGTGAACTCTTCCGGTGGAGTGGAGTTTTCTTCCACCCCTAGATAAAAGGCTAGCTGTCAACCATGTTAATACAATTAGACCCGTATATGTTGCAAGCTGAACCCCCAAAGATTCACCTTGTTCGTTTGTAGGTTCATGCTGCTCAAAAGGTGTATATTACTAATATAATGGAACACTAACGTTTAAACATGCGTATACAGTTGAGACCAAGGTATGTCATCATTCAGGCCATCAATATCTGTTCTTAACCAGTATATCCACTGTTCACAATATAGTAGTGCTGCTGTCATGTCTGAGACTAGAGGTTTGAATTTATCTATGACACACCATTGTAAGTTGTTCTCTGTATGAGTTTCCATTAGAAAGTGTTTGGTCAGTTTTGTGTTATCTTTTCTACATCAGATCATGCTACGATGTTCACCTGTTCTGATGTGGACCTCCCTTGTAGTCTTGACAATACACATTAGACAGCAAGGACAGAAAATCACACACACCACATGTTCAATTCCAGTTGGAGAATTGCTCAGTTTCAATGGGTTTTGTTGGCCTAAATCGATTTCTGTGGCCTTCTGTGTAAAAAGGCATTGAGAATCCTTATGGCAGATTCCTACCCACTGTCTTCATGTTCGGTGGCCAAGCTCCTGGGTTGGATGTGGGCTATAAGTCAAGTCAAGTCAAAGGAGCTTTATTTCAATACAGTTATATCTTTAAAAGCAGACAGAGTAAAAACAGTAACATTTATCTAAAGCAGCCCGCGGTTTAAAAACATTAAAAAAATTTAAGAAATTTGGAAGGTTTAAGAGATTTAAGAAACTCCCCCGTGAGCATATTTATCTATGTAAATGCTACAAAACGGTTGGAAAATAAATTAACTAAGACAGTCTCTAAAACGAGACCTAATTAAACAATTTGTTTGAGCCACTTTGACCTTATGCGCCAAGTCCACCCTAGGAACTTGGCTACAGCACAAACATTTAAAACACAGGTATCAGTTTGAAGAATCCTTAGTGCGTCAGCACACCGCCTAGCCCCCAATATCGAGCATACCGGCTTAATCCATATGCGGCGAGGCAATTTATAGGCAGGGCATTCGAAGAACATATGTCCAATGGATTCTGGCCTGGTGGGGCAAAAAGGGCAGGACAAAACAGTTTGGTAGGGCGGCTTCCAGCGGGAGGTGAATTCCCTGATTGGCAAGGAACCAGTTCTAAATTTAAAAAATAACGCTCTGTCCCAGGGAATTAAAATGACATCTAAGTAGATCTCACGTAGTGGGGCATCTTTAATCAACAGAAAGGACCTGGTTGCTCTACACAGGTTCATTTTGCTGTTCCTTTTCTCAGTAATCCAGGACCAATATATTTTCTTGAGTATTGACTTAGGTGGGGCAGACCTCTGTTCCCATGACTCGCCCAATCCTAAGTTCAAGAGAAGGGCTTTAATGTCTCTGAGCCACCTCGGTGAGTCCAGAATTTCCCGTAGGCCCTCTGCGTAGCTAGTGAGCGCCTTCACCCTCCAGATGCGGGCCCACAAAAGAAGGGGGCGAAGCCTTGCTTGGTCCTCGATGGAACGACAACCCAAGTCCAATTGAAGCGGAATAGTAGGGGCAGATGCTTGGAGACACATGAGATTTCTGAAGAAGTTATTTTCCGACAGGGTGAGCTTACTCATGTTCAAGGCTCCCCAGAGTTCTGCACCATAAAGCGCAGAACTGACTCCTCTTGCAGCATAAATCTCAAGAACCGTAGCTATTGGCTTCATTGAGGATGCCCTCTGCTCTTTCAGCAATGTTCCAGCAATTCTCTTGTGGTTAAGGAGCATTTTGTTTAAATGGCTATCCCACTTCATGGAGTCAACCAGACGAATCCCCAAGTAGTCAAACTCCCTAGTACGTTCCAAAGGGACGTTATCCAGTAGTGGGGGCGTACCCAGTTTTTTGGGGGGATTTAAGATGAGATATTTAGTCTTATCAGTGTTTATTTTGAGTCCCCTCAAGTTACAGAAAAGCTCGAAGCTGGACAACAGGCGCTGTAGACCAACAGGTGACTTTGAGATCAGCAGAGTGTCGTCCGCGAATAAAAGGGTGGGTACAAGCTGCCCAGCTAAACGGGGAGCGTCAGCAGGAGCTGACAGCAGATGGTCAACTACCCCATTTACATAGAGGGAAAAAAGAGTGGGAGCAAGTACGCAACCCTGTCGGACTCCTCTGCCGACCTCAATGCGCCCGGTCTTCTGGCCCTGTGTCCCCCAACGCACCTGTGCAAAATTAGACGTATTGAGCCTGACTATGAGGGACAGAAGGTAATGAGGCATACCCAGCTCTTGTAGTACCCTCCAGAGTTGATGGCGTGGAACTAAATCGAACGCAGTGCGCAGATCGATGAAGGCTAGGTACAAGCTTCCCTTCCCTAGCACTACCACCTTCCAATACAACATCAATAAGCGCAGTGACTGTTCGATTGTTCCTGTACCTGCCCTAAACCTAGCTTGGAAGACAGACAGAATGTTATTGTCGTCGATCCAGTCCAGGAGACGGCCCAATACGACTTTTCCAGCCACTTTTTGTGAGCAGTCGATAAGACTAATTGGCCGGTAGTTCGCGGGGTCTTCTCGACTTCCTTTTTTATAAATCGGGACAACCTCGGCGCCCATCCAAGAATCGGGTAAGGGGGCACCTTCGGCAGAGGCATTAAGCAAGGATGCAATTAGGATTCCCCATTCAACAGGATTCTTCCGGAGTAAGTCCCCCGGTATGCCATCGGGTCCTGCAGCTTTAAAAGGGACTAAACTGGTCATAGCCCTTTCTACTTCCTTGGGCGTAAAAGCAGTCTCGCCACATTGGGTTGTGTCGGGGGAGGAACCATTACCTGCAGGGTCTGGCTCAGACCCTTCCCCGGCATTATACAACTTGGAGAAGTGGCTGAACCAGGCTTCCTCAGGAATGTTACAGGTAATAAGGGAATCAGTGGGTCTCGATTTCTCCCTTATGAGGGTCCAAAAGCCTCTGGCATTCTTTTCCCCACTAGCTGTTTTTAACTTGGCCCAAAAGACATCCTCCCACTCCCTGCGTGCCTTGATTAACGCTGCTTTGTACAGTTTCCGCTTCAAGGTTATGATAGCCCCATCCCCCAATTTAACCGCAGTAATAACAGCTTTTTTGGCCTGTGGGCTATAAGACGCAGGAAGCTATCCACATTACTCCCAAGAGAATCTAATGATTCTTAGCCCATCTCAGACTGCGTCACATTGGGTACAAAAGTAGTAGCTCCATCGTATTGTAATTCCGATGACAGTTTCTTGCTTACTCTAGTCTGCATGCTCAGACCCCTTTCCAGGTCCTTTTTATTACCTGTGATACAAGCAGCAGCATCCCCATTAGAGCCGAGCAGCGCTGCGCCCCCCCCCCCACCACCAGCAAAGAAAACGATAATAAAACAGGTTTTAAACCCGTTTTATTATCATTTTTTTTAATCCCCTGGACCTGCCCCCAGGACTTTGTCGAGTCTTGGGGCGGGTCCAGGAGATGACACTGCTAGTGGGGGAGTGGTGGTCACTCCCTTTATTGCGCATGAGGTGTTTGGCCACCCTTCTCACGCCGGCCAAACCCCTCATGTGCAGTGAGCTCTCTCCAACCCCAGCTGCATTGCCGGGGCTGAAGAGAGGTGGGGAGGGTTGGGGTACAAATATAAAATAAAGCAAATAAAATAAACTTACCTTAAAGCTGCTGTCTCCCGCTACATCTCCCGCTACATTGCGCTCCCAGCCTGCCTGGGAGCGTAAATTGCTGACACCCAGGCCAATCCTGAAGCTGCTCTCATGTGAGAGCAGCTTCAGGATTGGCCGCAGTGCAGGCTGGGAGCCTGGACCAGAGCCAGAAGCAGGAAGAGCGCAATATAGCGGGAGATGTAGCGGGAGACAGCAGCTTTAAGGTAAGTTTATTTTATTTGCTTTATTTTATATTTGTACCCCAACCCTCCCCACCTCTCTCCTACCTCCTCTGGCCCGGCCTGCTCTCCCCTCCACTTTGGCAGGGGACGGGTCAATACTGTGTGATACCAAAATAGGCAGTGATGCATGCTATTTATGTCTGCCATTGACCATTGTATGTTGCAATTCTTAGGCTCCCATACATTGTTGATTTTACACTTAATGTATATTTCAACTATTTCTCTTTTTATAAAAGTGCTATTTTATCGCTTTTATGACATGCACTGTTGAAATTAAGCTTGTTGAAATTTACCACATGGATAATGTCTAACTAATTTATTAGGATTCCATAGCCAGTTGCTTTCCCGACTTCTCACTTTATGCAGCCACGCATGTACCAAAATGTCACATATACTGTGATCTCTTCTGGAGGAAAATAGATGTTTTTCAAGTGTGAGACCCCAGATGTCAATATGCTCCACTTTGCATTTACTTGTTTCTTGACTTTGTTTTAAACAGAAGTCCACAGAAATCACCCAGTGCCATCCCAGGGTGAGGTGGCCAAGGATAAGGGGGCCTACATAAAATGTGGGTGGGGCCTCCTCATCCAAATAAGAATTGCTTCCTTGTTACTTGTATTTTTAGGTTCTTATCTATGAGGCATTGTGACACTTTCCCACTGCCATTGCGTCACTTTTTGTGATGCACCGGCCATGTAGAACATTCGCCATGTTGCATCCTATTTACAAAGTGACACATCTAAGCAAGCAGATGTGCCACTTTGTAAAGCCCTACGCTACAGGTATAATGAATGCAGGATGGGTATTTCCCCGTAAAAAGCCTTGCAAAAGTGGTGCAGTGAAATCTATCAGATTTCACTGTGCCACTTCTAGGACGTCACTGAGTAAGACTGACGCAGACACATTTAACATGGGACTTGCCTATGTGAAATGACACATTGCTTGAGTTGCGTCACTTTTGCGACACGCTCCAGCAATGCGTCATTACTGCCCCTACAGACACAATAGAAATAGTGACGTATCTGTAACTTCTTGCGACATGGTACGTCGTACAATAAATACTGCGCATCCATCGTGTCACAAGGACGGCACAGTGAAAACGGTTGCATCACTGTTTTCATGCAGCTATGCGACAGTTTTCATACATGAGCCCCTTAGTGTTTTATGTATAATGTACTTTGTAGGTCATCTGGAGCTTTGGACATGATAAACGGACTGCCATGCTCAGCGTCCCCTCCTAACTCTAAACCCTTTTCCAGTGAACCAGGAGGTCCCCTCTCCCTATATGCGCCCCAAAAAGCATCCTCTTCAGGGTCAGAATTCCTAATCAGCCTGAAAGAAAATTGTCATAGTGCAACATTGTGTTTTTGAAATCTAGTATAACATTGTTTTCTCACCTTTCTATTCTTCTCTTCATGCTTCATTTTTTTAGTTAATGTATGCCATAAAATCCGCAGTAATTTCCCTATGCATTTTGATAAGCTTGTTCAGTGCTTCGAAGCATATAACAAATATGAGCTTGGCAGCTGAAGCAGAGAGAAGCTTATTCTGTGAATGCGAACTCGGGCACAAGGCATTTAATGTGGTTAGTGCACAATTTCAACCCTTTTCGAAATTACGAATCAGCTTTTTCCACCTTTTCAGTTTCAGAAACGTAAAAATAATAAATGCTGGAGAAGCAAAAGAAACTGCTAAAGAGAATGCATAAAAATTGGAGACAACTCGCTTCTAAATTAAAATTCAGAGATTATCAGGGGAAAAAGTCTAAATATGTAAAAAAGTGTGAGAATGTAATGCAAGTTGGAACCTCTGACAGGTGAGTATGTCGATAAAAATAATGACTGAAATTTGAAGAACATTTCATCTTTTTGAAATTCTTAAATAAGACAACGCCTAAAATTTGAGAAAGAAATAGCCATTAGGAAAAAACTGGAAGCTGATAGATTGGTGAGCTATTAGTCAGAATCTCTATATTTCACACATTTTGACAATAAATACCCTGGTTGGCAGAATTTTGTTTGGGCGTATGACAGCCTGCGCAGAACGAATACATTAATATGTCATACACAGCCTGTTAAGCAGCAATAAGTTGTGTTATACTGTTTGCAAATAAATTACACACATCACCTCAGGAAATCATTCAAGGAATAAACTGTCCATCTGCCAGAAACAAAACAGGGCAGAAGCTCCACGGTCCACAAGATGCAATCTGCGGAGGGCAATCTTAGTATGCCGACCATGCACAGGGCTTGCTGGTGTGCGCGTTACGTCACTAAGGGCCATATGTAGGTAATCTCATTTTACCTATTCTTAAATACCAAATTTTACCGATTCGGTATTTAAGAATAGGTAAATGGGATGTAGATAATTGTTCGGTAAATGTTACCGAATCGGTAGGATCCGGTAATTAAGAATCGGTATTTACAGATTCGGTAATTCCCAATCATCATATGGGCCTGAAGGCCCATAGAATGAATGGGAAGCCATTCAGTATTACTGATTCGATAAATACCGAATCGGTAATAGGGGGAACATTTTCAAGGGTGGCAGGGTGTCACATTGACACCCTGTTGCACCCATGAATAGTGCATGGGTGCACATGTGGCACACATACATGCCCTAAGGGTATGTATGTCTGCCACTTCGCACTGTTGTAAAAGCAAAATAATTGCTTTTTTAAAGGTTTTCGATATTTACCACCAACTTGTAGTTGGTGGTAAATAACAAATCCTTAACTCAGGAATGCACTAACTTGAGTGCTCTCTACATTACAGATTCGGTAATTTACCGAATCGCTATGTTAAGAATTCGGTAATTTACCGATTCCTTAAATTACCGATTCGGTAAAATACCAAATCCAGGAATCAAGCCACCTACATCTCAAAAGCCAAGTACCGGTCGGTAATGGCCGAAATGCGGTAATTTCGGCCGTTACCGACCCGTATTGGGCGACCTACATCTGGCACTAATACTCCACTCTGAAGCTTGGCTACCTGGTTAGGCTTCGTGGCCTTCATCTTTGTCCGCCCCTCCCCCCCCCTGCAGGATCTGGCCCTTCGGCTCCAAATAGGCGTGTTTATTTGTACTGCTACTCTCCAGAGAGGTATTTGTGTTACCAAGTGCCAAGCTGGTACTGCCAACCCCCTTTGGCAGAGCCTTGATTGGAGGGACATCCATGACTATCAACATTTCAGAAGGTGGGGCTAATCTCAAGCCAGCCCACTCTCCCACCTCCACTGAAACCACCCTCTTGAAGAACATACAGCATACAGCATACACATCCCATGCAGCTTTTCTACTGATTTTACAAATCTTGATGAAAGGTGTTGCAAAAACTACCTCTCATGGTAAAAAGTAAAGCCTGTCTGTTAACACAAGCAAATCTTCTCTCTGTCTAGGCTAGTTTTAGTCACATCAACCTGCAGTGGGCTTGGCCATAAACACACATGGAAAAGAATACAGGGAATATATTCCTGGGGTCCTTGAGCAACAACTGCCTTGATTATGATGGGCAACCATTACTGGTATAAGCAGTAGTGCACACTGGAGTAGCCAGAGCCTACTAGCACCAGTCTGTTCGGCTTTAATATTTACTTAAAAGATTTCCTTCCACAACTAGCTATTAGTTTTCTGGGCACTCAGAATCCATCTGGCAAAACTCGCTTGGTCATTCTGGATATTCATAATGCAGCCTTAAGAAGTGGCATTGCTTCCGATTGATCACACATAGACCACCAATAGGCTTTTCTTTTAATGTTGCCCAGACTTCTGTCCTGAGTTGCATCTCGAACAACATAAAAACAGATGCTAGAATGCTTGAATTAGTCTCAGTCAATGACAATCACTCTAGGCCACAATCCAGTCCATCAAGTTTTAGCTCATGTTGACAGCGACCAACCCTATGACAATCAAGCATGGCCTGCCATAAAAAAGACAGACAAGGCTGAACTGCGAGACGATGCCCCCTGAATAATCAATAAGGTGCAGCCTGTATCCCAAGGCGCTATGAGCTCGTGGCCACATATGAACATACCTTTTTACATGGGGAAACACACTTAGCACTTGTAGTGAGGAATGTAATGCATTTATTTATCTCAGCTACTTTTATTCTATGTGTGCTGCACTCCAGTTTGTTTGTCTTGTTACAGAGAGGTATTGGTCATATGAATTTAGCCTCTGCCAATACACAAAAGGAGTAAGTGCAGTCTAACTGGTAGGCCACATGCTCTCTGAATCACAACACAAGCAATCCCAGACTGATTCAGCCTCATTGGGCGCATCAGTGACATGTAGCCTGAGGCATATGGCACAGTGAGCTGGGACCCATGTTAGGACAAACACCTCCTACTGAGGGAGACTCACATAGAAAGAATAAAATGTAAGAAAGAAATGTATTATTTCATCTTTACTACTAGTAATCACTCTAGATTGCATTCCTGGCTATCATTATCAAGTTGTCAGTGGCATTAAACACAGAGACGAGGGGCTGCCTTCGTGCTCACCCGCTACAGTTAGGGCCACACACACTGATTTTGGATTCCATATACGCTCCCACTAATGGACAGGAACAATTCATAAGAAGGGCAGTAGCAAAACAATAACAGCACAAGATCGATGAGTTTTGTTTTTGAGTGATCTCAATTTGGCTTTTCTCAATGACTTAGAATACGCGGCTCATAGAGAAGGAGGAGCAGGATCCATACCCTTAGACTGCGCCCTGTGGCTGCAAAAGTTTGGTATGAAAGATCTCTGGCAGAAGCACCCTCCGCAATTCGGGATTATACCGTTCATTCCCACGCATGTAAATCTTATACCCGCCTTGATTACTTTCTGGGCTCCAGGGACTTACTGGCGACAGTCATATTGGTGGAAATAGAACCAGGGTAGCTCTCAGACCATTCCGTCACATCCCTATGTCTAAAAATGCCAGAACTTTACGGCACTCCCCGGCCATGTTGCCTAAGGGAGACCCTCCTTCAAAGACCAGCCATGGTCCAGCAGATATGGAGGGAATCATTGATTATCTCAGCCTTAATGATAACCCTGATACCCAAGTTTTGATTGTATGGGACGCTTAAAAAGCTGTTATTAGAGGCAATTTTATCGCTATATCATCTGCGGATAATAAATTGAGGAGGGACAAATTAATTCAACTGCAGCAACAAGTACTAGAGCTGGAACTCATTCACTATCGTACCTGGGCCAGAGAATATGGTGCCAATTGGAAGCCACTCGGAAACAACTAGCAGGGCTAGATCTCGATAAAGCTGAATATTCCCTACTCTCTTAAACATTTCTTTTCTGTGGGAGGCAATAAATATAGGAGGTTGAGGCACATGCTCTAAGGGCATGTATGTCTGCAACATCGCACTGTTGTAAAAGCAAAATAATTGCTTTTTCAAAGGTTTTCGATATTTACCACCAACTTGTAGTTGGTGGTAAATAACGAATCCTTAACTCAGGAATGCACTAACTTGAGTGCTCCCTACATTACAGATTCGGTAATTTACCGAATCGGTATGTTAAGAATTCAGTAATTTACAGATTCCTTAAATTCCCGATTCGGTAAAATACTGAATCCAGGAATCATGCCACCTACATCTCAAAAGCCAAATACCGGTCGGTAATGGCCAAAATTCGGTAATTTGGGGCGTTACCGACCGGTATTGGGCGACCTACATCTGGCCCTAATACTCCACTCCGAAGCTTGGCTACCTGGTTAGGCTGTGTGGCCTTCATCTCTGTCCGCCCCCCCCCTCCTGCAGGATCTGGCCCTTCGGCTCCAAATAGGCGTGTTGATTTGTACAGCTACTCTCCAGAGAGGTATTGGTATTACCAAGTGACAAGCTGGTACTGCCAACCCCCTTCAGCAGAGCCTTGATTGGAGGGACTTCCATGACCATCAACATTTCAGAAGGTGGGGCTAATCTCAAGCCAGCCCACTCTCCCACCTCCACTGAAACCACCCTCTTGAAGAGCATACAGCATACAGCATACACATCCCATGCAGCTTTTCTACTGATTTTACAAAACTTGATGAAAGGTGTTGCAAAAACTACCTCTCATGGTAAAAAGTAAATCCTGTCTGTTAACAGAAGCAAATCTTTTCTCTGTCTAGGCTAGTTTTAGTCACATCGACCTGCAGTGGGCTTGGCCATAAACACACATGGAAAAGAATACAGGGAATATATTCCTGGGGTCCTTGAGCAACAACTGCCTTGAGTATGATGGGCAACATTACTGGTGTAAGCAGTAGTGCAAACTGGAGTAGCCAGAGCCTACTAGCACCAGTCTGTTCGGCTTCAATATTTACTTAAAAAATTCCCTTCCAAAACTAGCTATTAGTTTTCTGGGCACTCAGAATCCATCTGGCAAAACTCGTGTGGTCATTCTGGATATCCATAATGCAGCCTTAAGAAGTGGCATTGCTTCCGATTGATCACAGATAGACCACCAATGGGCCTTTCTTTTAATGTTGCCCAGACTTCTGTCCTGAGTTGCATCTCGAACAACATAAAAAGAAATGCTAGAATGCTTGAATTAGTCTCAGTCAATGACAACCACTCTAGGCCACAATCCAGTCCATCAAGTTTTAGCTCATGTTGACAGCGACCAACCCTATGACAATCAAGCATGGCCTGCCATAAAAAGGACAGACAAGGCTGAACTGCTAGACAATGCCCCCCTGAATAATCAATAAGGTGCAGCCTGTATCCGCACCACCAAGAAGACAGCACTGAAGGAACGACTGGACAACAACGCCCACGACAGCAAGGAACTCTTCAGCATCGTCAAGGAGTTCTCCAACCCCAGCACCGGCAACAACGACATCACTCCCTCACAAGATCTCTGCGACTCTCTCGCCTCGTTCTTTCACCGCAAGATCGCCGACATCCACAACAGCTTCGGCACACCATCCACGCACACAACTATCGAACCATCACCCCCCACTGCCACCCTCTGCACCTGGACCACGGTAACCACTGAAGACACAGCCCGCACGATGAACTCCATCCACTCCGGATCACCGACCGACCCCTGCCCACACCACGTCTTCAACAAGGCCGACTCCACCATCGCACCCCAACTCCGGGACATCATCAACACCTCCTTCAACACCGCCACCTTCCCGGAGAACTGGAAGCATGCCGAGCTCAGCGCCGTACTGAAGAAGCCAACAGCGGACCCCACCAACCTCAAGAACTTCCGCCCCATCTCGCTCCTCCCTTTTCCTGCCAAAGTCATCGAGAAAACCGTCAACAGTCAGCTTGCCGCCTTCCTCGAAACGAACAGATCCCTCGACCCATCACAGTCTGGTTTCCGAGCCAACCACAGCACCGAGACCGCCCTCATCACGGCCACAGACGACATCAGAACCCTGCTTGACAACGGGGATACAGCGGCCGTCATCCTCCTGGACCTCTCCGCAGCGTTCGACACTGTCTGCCACCGCACCCTAGTGCAGTGCCTCAGCAACATCGGTATCCAAGAGAAGGCACTGGAGTGGATCATCTCGTTCCTCGCCGGAAGAACCCAGAGAGTCCGCCTCCCCCCATTCCGATCCGATGCCACCGAAGTCATCTGCGGCGTTCCACAAGGATCATCACTCAGCCCCACCCTCTTCAACGTCTACATGAGACCACTTGCAGCCATCGCACGTCAACACAACCTCAACATCATCTCCTACGCCGACGACACCCAACTGATCCTCTCCCTCACCAGAGACCCCGCCACGGCAAGAACCAGCCTACACGAAGGAATGAAAGACATCGCCGAGTGGATGAAGAACAGCCGCCTTAAACTGAACTCAGACAAGACGGAAGTCCTCATCCTGGGACCATCGCCCTCCGCCTGGGACGACTCCTGGTGGCCTCCCGCCCTGGGCACCGCTCCCAAGCCAACAGACCACGCACGCAACCTGGGCTTCATCCTGGACTCCTCCCTCTCGATGACCAGACAAGTCAACGCCGTCTCCTCATCGTGCTTCAACACCCTACGCATGCTCCGCAAGATCTTCCGATGGATCCCGACCGAAACCAGGAAGAAGGTCACCCAGGCACTCATCACCAGCCGACTGGACTACGGAAACACCCTCTACGCCGGAACCACAGCCAAGCTACAGAAAAGACTCCAACGCATCCAGAACGCCTCCGCCCGACTCATTCTGGACATCCCTCGACGCAGCCACATCTCCGGCCACCTGAGGGACCTGCACTGGCTCCCCGTCAGCAAGAGGATCACGTTCAGGCTCCTTACCCACGCACACAAGTCTCTCCACGACCTGGGCCCCAAGTACCTCAACGACCGCCTGACCTTCTACACGCCCACCCGCCAGCTACGTTCTGCAAGCCTCGCCCTCGCCGCCGTACCACGCATCCGAAGAGCCACCGCAGGAGGAAGATCCTTCTCCTACCTGGCAGCCAAGACATGGAACTCCCTCCCCATCCACCTCCGGCTGACACAGGACCATCTCGCCTTCAGGAGACAACTCAAGACCTGGCTGTTCGAGCAGTAGCGGACCCCTCCCCCCAAGCGCCTTGAGACCCTTCCGGGTGAGTAGGGCGCTATACAAATGTTATGATTGATTGATTGATTGATCCTAAGGCGCTATGAGCTCGTGGCCACATATGAACATACCTTTTTACATGGGGAAACACACTTAGCACATATAGGGCCAGATGTAGCGAAATCAGAAATACCGACTCTTAATTACCGAATTTTACCGATTCGGTAATTAAGAGTAGGTATTTCTAATGTAGGTAAAAAATCGGTAAATTTTACCGAATCGCTAAAAATCGGTATTTACCGATTCGGTAAATACCGAATCGGTATTTCATATTGAATCCTATGGGCCTTGAAGCCCATAGGATTCAATATCAAATACCGATTCGGTATTTACCGAATCGGTAAATACCGATTTTTGCAAGGGTGCAGGGGGTGTCACTTTGACACCCTCTGGCACCCCTGTTTTAGGCTTGTGTGCCATGTGGCACACATACATGCCCTTAGCACAGGCACAGGTGTACATGCACATCTGTGCATGTACACCTGAATCGGTATTTTACCATGCAATTGTATTGCATGGTAAAATACCGATTTTCAAAGCCCTGTGTCAATGTTAAACTTGGCACCTACATACCAAAAATGCATTTTCAGTAATTTTACCGACCAGTATATTTACCGATTCGGTAAAATATACAGATTCGGTAATTTTACCGATTCTGTAATTTTACCGATTCTGTAATTTTACCGAATCGGTAAAATTACCGATTCGGTAAAATTACCGAAAATGCATGTTTTTTATCCCCCTACATCTCCATGGCCATTTACCGGTCGGTAACGGCCGAATTTGGCCGTTACCGGCCAGTAAATGGCCAAAATCTCCCACCTACATCTGGCCCATAGTGAGGAATGTCATGCATTTATTTATCTCAGCTACTTTTATTCGATGTGTGCTGCATTCTAGTGCCGAATTTTTTTAGCTAGTTAATGCCATTTCAGGCACGAACCAACCTTTTGCAAATCAGTCATGGCAAGGCACCAATAGGAACAAACCAGACCAAACTCCTAAGCCATGTTTCTGGCCTTGGCTTGGGCTCATAAGTGAGAGGTAGCATGAGTCCTACGGCACAACAAGTTCTGGATCTACAATAGGAACATGCCCTTCTACAGAGGAGACTCGTTTAGCAGAAGTAAGATAGATGAAACAGTTGAATTAATCTCATCCACTGGTGATCCATCTGGGTCACACTCCAGTTTGTTTGTCTTGTTACAGAGAGGTATTGGTCATATGAAATTAGCCACTCCCTATACACAAAAGGAGTAAGTGCAGTCTAACTGGTAGGCCACATGCTCTCTGAATCACAACACAAGCAATCCCAGACTGACTTCAGCCTCATTGGGCGCGTCAGTGACATGTAGCCTGAGGCATATGGCACAGTGAGCTGGGACCCATGTTAGGACAAACATCTCCTACTGAGGGAGACTCAAATAGACAGAATAAAATGTAAGGAAGAAATGTATTATTTCATCTTTACTACTAGTAATCACTCTAGATTGCATTCCTGGCTATCATTATCAAGGTGTCAGTGGCATTATACACAGAGACGAGGGGCTGCCTTCTTGCTCACCTGTTACAGTTAGGGCCACACACACTGATTTTGGATTCCGTATACGCTCCCACTAATGGAGAAGTGTGGCTCAATGGTTAGAGCGGCAGACCCTGATGCAGAGGTCTAGCCCGGGACCAGGGTTCAATTCCCCGCCTCGGTGGGTCTTGAGCTCAAAAATTCCACAGACTTGATAATTCTCGTCTCGGTGCCTATTCCAATCATGGAGTCCCACTCTGCAACTCTGGGCAATAGCTTGCTTAATCTCCACAACGGCCCCCATAACGCTAAGGATGCCTGGCCTCCACCTTGGGGGTGACCAGGAGTGGACACCTCACAGGGAAAGCCAGGATGGGTTCCACAGCGGTATTCGTACAAGCGCATTGAGACCCTTGCGGGTGAGTAGTGCGCTATACAAGTATCAATTTACAATTTTACTAATGGACAGGAACAGTTCATAAGAAGGGCAGTAGCAAAACCATAACAGCACAAGATCGATGAGTTTTGTTTGTGAGTGATCTCAATTGGCTTTTCTCAATGACTTAGAATGCGCGGCTCATAGAGAAGGAGAAGCATGAGCCATACCCTTGGACCGCACCCTGTGGCTGCAAGAGTTGGGTATGAAAGATCTCTGGCAGAAGCACCCTCCACAATTCGGGATTATACCGTTTATTCCCACGCATGTAAATCTTATACCCGCCTTGATTATTTTCTGGGCTCCAGGGACTTACTGGCGCCAGTCATATTGGTGGAAATAGAACCAGGGTCACTCGCAGACCATTCCGTCGTATCCCTAGATCTAAAATTGCCAGAACTTCACGGCACTGACTCCCCGGCCATGTTGCCTAAGGGAGACCCTACTTCAAAGACCAGCCATGGTCCAGCAGATATGGAGGGAATCATTGATTATCTCAGCCTTAATGATAACCCTGATACCCAAGTTTCGATCGTATGGGACGCTTAAAAAGCTGATATTAAAGGCAATTTTACCGCTATATCCTCTGCAGATAATAAATTGAGGAGGGACAAATGAATGCAACTGCAGCAAAAAAGTACAGGAGCTGGAACTCATTCACTATCATACTGGGGCCAAAGAATATGGTGCCAATTGGAAGCCGCTCGGAAACAACTAGCAGGGCTAGACCTCGATAAAGCTGAATATTCCCTACCCTCTCAACCCCTTAACTGCAGGCGTTCTAAAGGGTGGGTGGGGCTCCGCCGTCCGTTGGCCGACGGCAGCCTTTTCTGTGGGAGGCAATAAATATGGGAGGTTGTTAGCTAACAAACTCAGAGCACAGCGTCAGGCTGCGGGAGTTGAATCCTTATTAACTATTAATGGAGTCCTTGTTGAAGGGGCTGGCCCCAACACCTCTCAGTTCTCGTAATTCCATAAAGACCTCTATCAGGCACAAGCTCTGCCTGCAGATAATCCTGCATTGTGGGGAATGATTGTTTATGTGCAGGAAGGTGTCCCTTCATGCATATAAACCATCATAAATGGCGATTTGTAACATCTATGTGTGCTGCTTTGTGCAGCACACATAGAAGTTGCAACTCGTCATTTTTAAAATGATTGTTTATGTGCAGGAAGAGACACCTTCCTCCACATAAATGATCATTCATGGTGTTTTGCTGTTTTTATATGTGCTCCACAATGCAGCACAAATAAAAACAGCAAAAAACAAGGAGAAATTAAGCATTTGTCCTTGTTGCGTCCAGTTAAGACCGGGTTTTCCCTATTCTTAATTTTGGCACTGCCCCATATTTAAGCCACTCTTGTAAATATGGGGCAGCATAAAAAAACAATGGATATTGCGGTGGAATGCCCACCGCAACACCCATTGCCCACCCCTTTCACACTAAGTATAGCATCAAAGGGAGCCTTATTTACACTGCAGAATTATGCCACATTAAGTGGCTTAACACTACCATGTACATAAGGCGGAGCCAGTATCGCCACCACAACATCAAAAAAGTGACGTTCATGGGGCGATAGGGGTGTGTAAATATGCCCCTTGGTGAGGCTTCTGGTTTTCACATAAAAGTAAATAAATCACAGGTCCTTAACTTTTCTGTATCACCTAAATCCATGACCCACTTAGCTCAGAATGATTTGCTATAGTGGACATCTGTGTCTTACCTGGGAATTCAATTGGCTCAGACAATGGAGGAGATTAAAAATCTTAACTAACAAAATCTAGCCAGGCGGGTGATAGCCAATCTGGCCCGATGGTAATTATACCCCCTGTCCCTGCTGGGTTGAGGTTTAGTCCTTAAAATGACAGTTCCCCCAAGGATTCTCTTGCTTTGCAGACATTCCCTCTTCAGCCTCCCTTGGGGATGATACAATCTCTACAGGAGGCAATACAAAAAATTTTGGGGGGTGATGTATATCCTTGCATGATACGAGATCTTAATTGGCACCCTCCAATCAAAGAGGCCTGGGTATCCTGAGCTTGCTCCACTATTATCGTGCAACAGAGCTCCCTTATCTGGTCGAATGTATCAGGCAGAGTAAGAGAAGCCCTGGTTATGGACCAGGCAGAGGCAGTAATAGCGCTATGGAAGATACCATTTCTGCCATGCATCCACCTCCTGTCAGGCCTATATTTATCCCCTATAACCAGAATGGTCCTGAAGGTATGGGATGGCCAGGTAGTCCATAAGGGTCTCTCATCATTTCATTCCTCTTTGACCCCTCTGGTAGCAAACTTAGATTTCTCACCGGGACATGGCTAGGCTCATTTCTGGGGCTGGCAGGGGGTGGGATGCTGACCTACCAGGCATTTCTTTGATGGAAAAGTTGTATACTAAGCCCAGTCCGTAAACTGCACTTCGCTCACAGAGTTTGTGGAATTCGGGCACTCCGTGCTCTGTGGAGTAGCGTGGAATACCTGAATTCCGCCATTTGGGCACGAAGCACAGGTTTATTTCCATTCACGCTAAAATTTTCTTTTGGCATTCAACCCCTAGAGCCAAGAGTCTCGGGCCGCTTGTGAGTGTTAGCTAGACTTTTCACACCACGAGCGAGCTCTCACAAGACTTTGGGCCCGATGTAGGTAATCCCAGATTACCGATTCTTAAATACCGAATCATACCGATTTGGTATTTAAGAACTGGCAATCGGGATGTAGGTAATATTACCGAATCAGTATGATTCAGTAATTAATGAATAGGTATTTACCGATTCTGTAAGTGCCATTGACTCCTATGGGCCTTGAGGCCCATAGGAATCAATGTCAATTACCGAATCGGTAAATACCGATTGGGTATATTTACCGAATTTACAAGGGGGACAGGGTGTCACTTTGACACCCTGTTGCACCCCTCAATTGTGCATGGGTGCAGATGTTGCAGGTGTGCCGAGCGGGCCATGACGGAACTGCTCCGTCATCAGCACAGCGCGACCGCGGCTGATGACGGAGCGGTTCCGTTATCAGCAGGGAAGGGGTTAAAGGGTTTTCTTAATTTACCACCAACTTCTAGTTGGTGGTAAATTAAGATTCCTAAAACCCCTGTAGCACTGATTACAGTGCTACCTACACGTCAAAATACAGATTCGGTAATTATACCGACTCGGTATTTTACCGATTTGGTAAAATTACCAAATCTGTATTTTAACATGCTTCTACATCTCATTTTCCAAATACCGGGCGGTAACGGCCGAAATTACCGAATTTCGGCCGTTACCGACCGGTATTTGCCTACCTACATCTGGCCCTTAGTGCTCATTTGCACGGCTTCCGGCCACAACATCGCCAATCTAGTAATATTAGTGCTGATTGCAAATGCAGGCTGAGAGGTCGAGCAGCTTTTCTGTTTGAGATTGCAGCTGAGAGGCATTGGTAGTGGATGTTGTTCTCAAACTGGCCCATGGAGGTTTTTTGTGCGAGAAGCCATTTTTTAAAACTTTTCTTTTCAAACCAGAAAGAGGTGCCCCAGAGACTTCAACTTCATGTTTCAAGCTAGCTGGCTCCTCACGGTGCTTTGTCCCTCTCCTGGTCACTTTTCATTGGGGTTTGGAGCTGGAAGGAGCACTCCTCTTGTCTTACTTATGATTCCGCAGAAATGGTATGCAAGATGAGCACTCCAGACTCCCCCCTAGTCACTCACTGTACCCAACTGAGTCAAAGCACCAGTAGTAAATCAGAGGAAGAAGGGAAGGCAAGAAGAAAAAATGAAATTGTCCCACAATGTTTCCCACTCAAGGATAGGACCGAGCAGCAGGTAAGATGTCCTTACAAAAGAGAGAGTATATGGGTGTGCAGAAAGGAACTGTACTGAACTAACGGTAAAGGTAAGATTTCTCTCTCTAAACTACCTTAGTGATTCCCTTCTTCTATTATACATCAAAAACTGTTTGAGTGGGATCTGTGGCTCTTGTCTATAGGAAAGATAAATTTCCATTGTCAATGAGGTATTTCAACGACATAGAGTAACAAGAAATAAAAGAAAAACCCAGTAGCACCCACATTTGTATTACTGGAAATGTCCCATGACCTCCGTAGATCTGCAGTGGACAAAAATGTCCCGTAGCAACTTGCTAGTACAACACAAACTCTACACCAACTACTCCTCAACTTCAGGAGGAGGTAATATTGTGCCCATCTTATTTCAAGTTGGGAAATAACCTATGCCCTTCAATTTTACAGGACCACTCTTGGTCCAGCTACATCAACAAAAAGGAAGAAACAGATCTCCAAAGATAAGAGCAGCTACTTTTGATAAGTATTTGTAATCAAACATGCTTTTTCATTAAAAGGATTTAGCGGCGCATAAGCGTGTTACAGTAATATAGAATGACTGGTTGGTTGTTGTTTTTTCTTTGTTTATTAGGGCAGAAGAACATGATTGGGCTATGATGCAGACTCAGGATCTGCATGTGGAGCCCCGATGGAGCCAAGAGGATTGCGAGGATCTCGCCACAACGGAGCTGAGAGGATTGTCAGGATCTTGCTGCGATAGAGCCGAGAGGATTGCCAGGATCTCACAGCGACAGAGCTGAGAGGACTGCCAGGATCTCGCCACAACAGAGCAGAGAGGGACACTGGATCTCGCTGCAGGAACAGAACGTAAGCAGGTAAGTGACCTGGAAGTGAAGAAGGACCAACTCCTGAAACGCTAGAACGTGAAGCGTTCATGTGAGAGGCTGACCTGGTATATGATGTCCACTAGTGTAAGTGGGCACCATGAACCAGTCCAAACAACCCTTATGGTAATTTAAGTGGTCTTAGACAACCTTAGAAAGCTGTCCAAGTGGTAGCTGTAGAGAACAGCCTTAAGACTTAGTCTTGAAGGAGTGTAAAGCAGCTTGTTTTACCAAAATGCAATCTCATAGCAAAGATTAAATGAAAAGAACCACACCAAGTATTTATAAAAATATGTATTTATTATATAATACTCTCTAGTATGGTCCAATATCTCCAACATGGTGATAAACACAATGCATGCAATACTTTAGCAAAGTAATACAGTAAATAGCATGAAATACGCAGTGGTCCCAGGGGGAGACCAAAACATCTACTAAGAACGTTGTATAAGAACCATGAGTTGAGTCAAGACAGTATCGAGAGGACATAGAATTGCTGGGGACCCACAGAACCACCCAAAGTAAATAGATAGGGACCGCACAGAGAGCGTGTGCAGTGTGTGAACATGACTGCGTGCTCCATACAAGTCTATGTGCAAGTCGCGGTTTGATTTTTAAAGATTAAGGACCCTTCCCAGTGGACCTTGAAGAAACCCCATGGAAGACAGATGGTTGGAAAGCCAACCCACCCGTGGATTACCTAGTACCCACGTTACCTACACCAGGAAAGCCAGGGGAATGGTGTCAGAAACCACTGTCGAACCCAATGGAGGACTTCAGGAAAGTGCCGCTGCTGGAAGAGGAGAAAGTGTCCGTGGGAATTCAAACATGGATTCTTGAAGAGGAGTACCTGAAAGTAGAGGGGACAGTCTATGTCACTCAGTAGTGACCAGAAGACTTGGAAGACGAATGCCCTCCGATTTCGGGTGCTTCAGACAAGATGATGATGTCCTTGACTCTGCAGCTGTGAGGACCAGGTGATGCTGAGGAAGACCAGGACCTCAGTATGAGCTGTACCACAAAGGATGTCGAGTGCTGAAGGGTCGGTATCTAGCAGGAGCACCAAATAGCCCAGAGAATCAGGGGAGCCTAAAAGTAGCAAGTGTGACCCTCAAGTGGGTCCACAGACTGCAGGCACTGGAGTCGCGAGAGGCGCTCAAGTAGTTCACCACAAGATGCAGGCAACAATGCTGAAGATTCTCGTCACTGGAGGTGCTCACAGTTGGGGCTACTTGGAGCCCGAAGATCTTTTTGCTAAGAAGCCAAAAAGCCTTTGCAACTGCAAATTGGACACAGTACTCAGGGGTTAGGTTATTGCAACCCCCCCAAGGGATACTGGCCTCAAACTTGGTGAGAGGGTAGATCAGGCCTGGAGAGCTATGGAAAACTACAACCTGTGTTACAGAGCCCATGGAGTCTGGAGGAGCTCAGGATCTGCAGACCAGTTGACTCAGTTACGTATCCTGCCAATGCAGGGAAGTGACTCCTTCACTCCAGGGGAGGTTACTTCGGTTGCATTGGATGCTTAAGAGGCCTTGGAAGGTTCCTGTATGATGTGCAGGCACAGACAATGCAGCAGACAGGAAGGGAGATGGAGTCAGGCTCAAACGAAGTCCAGCGAAGTTCAGAATGCCCAGACGGTAGAAGTGTAATGGTGTCTGATCTGCATCTTATCCCACAATGAATCTAGGGACCTACACCCAGGTAATCCCTTAAGTTACCCAGGGAAAGCTTTGGGGCGATTCAGGGGTCCCTCCCAGTGGAGGGTCTGGAGAGGGCGGAGGTTACTCCCATGTCCTTTGTCCAGTTTTGCGCCAGAGCGGGAGCCAACGGCTCCCAGGAATGGTTTGAACTGGACTATGCACAAGGACACCAAATGTGCCCCTCATGCAGACTTTCTGGTGCTGGCAATCGCACCTACCCAACCCTAATACACTAAATCCTGTCTGGGAAGTGGTCACAACTCCCTATGACTGGATGCCTATTGTTCTACCTTCCTCTGCTCGAGCTTAGTACACGAGCAGGAGGGCAGAAATGTGTCTCTGGTCGGCAGCAAACATTTTGTGCTGTCCAGGACTAGAAGGCTGGTACCGGGAACACTGAGAGCCTAACCGAGGGCTCTCCCAGTGCTTGGAATCATACCCCCACACTGTTTACGGTGTGGGGGTATGATTACAACAGGGGGTAGGACTCGTTGCAGCCGTTTTCGAGATAAGCATCGCGTAATTACACAGTGCCCCTCTATATGGTCTATGGCTGCTTCACTGACAACCCAGGAGAATGGACTCCATAGGCTGCAGGGGTGTTCTACTCATGCGGGGGCACGCTCTCACTTATAATCAAGCACCCTGCCTTCAGGATTGTAAAGTCCTGCTATAGGGGTGACTTATAGGTTTTAAGTGCAGTGACCCTTAGATATAGTAAACCTATATCTTTAGTAAGTGGTGCATGCACCAACTTACACAGGCTGCAATGGTAGGCCTGTAGTTCCATTTTGCATTGTCTCTCATGGGTGTCATAATGCATGTTTTAGCCCCAGTGGGACCTCTGGGGTACCAATGCCCTGGGTACCTTAGTACCATATACTAGGGACTGATAAGGGTACCTCATTATCTAATCTGGAGTGTACCTAAGTTCTCAACACAACAATTTAGGGAGAAAGCAGATAGACTGGGGTCCTGATTATTAGAACCCCAGTCAGACTTGTTATAACACAGCTTAGCACCAGGCAAAAAGTGGGGGTATCCATAGAAGTAGATCCTACTTTTCTATTGTAGATCTTCGGGATCCAGTCCTTTTTGTAGTCTTCCGCCACTGCCCGCAGTGCAACAGGCATGACACATAAACAAAATCACAGGGAGAATGGGTTACTCAGTGATTCACTATAGTGACAGGAGAACAGTTTGTAATGGTTTCTTAATTAATCAGCTAAGGTGAGCACCTGATGAGTGTGATTAGGTAGCGCTGAGCACCTGCCTAGCGGAAAGTAGAAACTGGATCACACAGTAACATACTGGTGTAAACTAAACATACTTTACCTGTGAGTGTGAGCAGCATATTATTCGGAAAAAGTGTTAGCATTGTAGAACACAAACACAACAAATAATTAATACTCACCTTGCCCCGGGATCTCAATGCCTAGCAGGTCAAGCAGGCCCTGTTCCCAGTCCAGAATGTCTGCCCAGTGGCGTTTCAGCTACTGGGTGGAGCGACGCACCTAACTGGTGCACTGCACATAATGGCGCACCATCCCCCAGCACCGCCGACGCTCACTCAGTGGGTAGTCGCTTCCGGGCCTGCCACCTGTTGCCAGCGTAGAGGGGAGGTAGAGCTGCAAAAAATAAACTAGCCCTGCCACCTCCTCATCTCCAAAGATCACCCGGTGCTGCACAACTGGGCTCCCTGCAACGAAGTCGTCCTCTGCCATGGCACAAGGTGGGGTAGAAATAATAAGAAGGAAAAGGAAGGGAAAGTAGAGGAGAAATAAATAAGGAAAGAAGAGGAAATAAACGCTAAAAATCACAAAAACATGAAATAATTTACACAAAAATGTAAAATACACAAACACAAAGACACACGCTATTATAAAAAATAAAAATTAAGGGTAAAAAAGTCATGAAGGAGGTGGATTACAAAGATTAAGGACAGATAAAATTTAGGCCCAGCACCATCACAGAGAGCAGAAAAACAAGATGGACATGCTCCTGCGGACCTTGTGTTGCTGCTTACGAACAATTTAGAACGCAAGAACACATTTTGGAGCACACAGATGTGCTCCGCATTCCCAACACAATGCAAATGGGCGTGCCGGCAGCCTCTGCCCGCAAGAGGAACCCTGCATAGCACGGTGGAGGTTTTTTTCAACTTTGCCGAATTCCGCGTAGTAGACTCCACGAACTCTATACTACTTGACAGCCTAAGTGCGGACTTGCAGTCCCGGAGAACAAGAGGCTTCACTATTTACAGATTAGGAATTGGCTTTTGCAACCTCTGGTTAAGGAAGCTGCACAAAGACAGCTAACGAGGTTTCAAAAGTGGCTTCTCCCCAAACGCACAGATAAACATCTCATCACAGAGTTGTATGGTATGCTGCTACATGATGTGCCCAGATTGAAGACCCTGGCGCACACTAGATGGAAATTGGAGCTAGGTAAGCAGCTGACCCCTAAGGAGTGGCAGGATATATATTATAGAACGCGACACAATGCATGCATCAAGCAGAGAGACTGAAACCAAATTGTCACTTACTGGTATTTCACTCCCATCCACTGACACAGAGGCAATCCGGCATGCAGTGATGAGTGCTGGAGGGAGTGTGGCTCTTCCTGGACCCTTTTGCACATCCTTTGTGAGTGCCCCAGGTTGGCCCAATTCTGCGGTGAGATCCTGATCAACATTGATACCCATCTACATACTCAAATACCTTGATTCCCGGCTTATACCATATTGGAGATTCCCAATTCACTTACATATCCACTCAGATCTCACAGAAACCAACACATTGGCTTCACACTTGGGGCAGTACATCAGACGATCCTGACACACTGGGGAACAGAAAGATTGCAGACTTGTCAGCGATGGCTCCATTGCATTTGGCATAAGCTTTCAATGGAGAAACTCACATTGACATTAACAATGCAAGGGACTCTTAATGAGATATGTGGCAACCATACATAGCGCTCCTTTCCCAGGAGTTAACGGAACAGACTAGTTCCAGATATTCGAGGCTGCTCCAATTGACTGAGTCATCACATACATCACAAGCGGAGAATGCGCCTACATAATTTATTTCTAGCCTGTTGTTATCTCTAATTTTCTCAATTCTGGGCTGAGTGCCCCGGGTGAAGGAGGAAGGATTGGGTGGGTGGTAGGGTTGTTGGTGTAGATAAACAGTTGCACTCGGTTAGCTCATAGTGTCATTACAAGTGTTACTATGCTTGCACTGGTTGATTTATCCTTTCTTCTGCATTGCAACAATAAAAACAAATGTGAACCTTAACACGCAGACCAACCACAAGCAAATCATTCACAGCTCCACTACCAAAAGGAACAGCCCATACCAAACTGTTAAGCCATTTCCCCTCTGACCAGGAACACATTCAACCCCACACGTTTCACCCTTGTTGTCTTCATCAGTAGGGAGCATCCTGAGCCCGATAGCACACAGAGTTTGACCAATTCCTGACTCACATTTCAGTTCTCTGATTGAAAGATAATTTTTTGAAAATACCTATGTAACATTTTGATGACTATTTTCTGAGTGACGTGGCACCTTCTTTGGGCATCCTGGCCAACACTTTATCGGTCACTGTGAAAAACCTATAAGAATTTATTTCTTACTGCCACTGCACCAAACCACATTAGTGTTGCAATACCTTCAAACGTATACAAAAATCCTGATCCGTTCTTATTTTGCACACCATGTCACGTCAGTTTGGGCCCAACTGTATGCAAATCAGTTCTGACCCTCCTCCATTCAGAACAGTACAGCCCAAACTGCCAAGCCAGGACCCCCTGAACCAGAACACAAACAACCCAAGACCGGTTTCACCCTAGTTATGGGATCATCAACCGGGTACAGCTTGGTTCCATTGATTCAGTATATGATACATGTCCCATTTAGGGCGACACATTAAAGTATACATACCTGGATCCCCTGGATCTGTCTTCAAGTTCTGGAAATATGTATAGCTTGTGGACCAGCAATAGCAGTTCTGTTGAGATGCATGGTTTCTGCTGTGGTAGCAAAGTCTTTAATTAGCATTCTTTCCTGGGTTTGATTCCATAGTGAGATGTTTTCTGATAGTGGAATGAACTTCATGATGTCCTACATGAAATCTATATGGTATGAGGTTGTTGTAACTTCGATGTTTTCACCTCATACCACCAGCAATCCAATGTACCTGTTGAGAGGTTTACTAAAACTCTCAAGAGATTGATGGTTGCTTTAGAACAATTAATGAGGAGAAAGTGGGACACCCTACTGCTATGCATACTGCTATGCATACTTTTTGAATATCAGGATCTGCTACAGAAGGATGAGGGGTATAACCCATTCAAACCGGCATCATGTCTGTGGCCCACTCACATTGGTAAAAGAGTGTTGAAAAGAGAACCCAATGTCTTCCAAAAAAGATGGTATAGATGATTTGCTAAGCTTCAAGAGCAAGATGATGCAGCTAATGAATAAAGCAAAACCTACTTTCAGGTGATCTAGCAGCATCTGAAGGAATGGTATGACCACAAGGTGATGCTAATTGGTAACCAAGTAACACTAGAGGTCCTGTTAACAAAGCTATATGTGCGAGTACTGTAGTAAACAATTGAATTGGATCTGATAAAGCTGTATGTGCTAGTACTATAGAAAACAATTAAATTGGACACTCACTGTTCTGAGAATGATCAGTGACGTCAAGTACTCAGTAGTGGTGTGTGGTATTCTCAGAATCTACTTTTGCTTAATTGCATAAAATGTATGGAAAATTATTCAAAATAACATGAACTGTAAATTAGCGCTAATTGTTAACATAAAATGCATCTTCACATTCACTTTGGTTGTGCGGATGCATTTTTCCAAACAAAAGAGCTAAATCAAACATGATGCAAATAGCAGCCATTCACATTGTTTGCTTATGTTGTTCCTGCACTACTGCAATAGGATTTTTCCCCAAACGGATGGAAAGATTACATGGTGTGGTGCAATGGCATAATTTCAGGTATTATTCATATCAAGCATAATGGAATGTGGTGGAAATTACATGAGATTTCCCTGGCATAACTAAATTTTGCCCAGGCCTACTACTTAGTTGGCCTTTTACTAGCCGGGAATCCCACAACGTGTATCAGGTAAATCATTTAAAGCCAAATTTTCACTGTGGAGAAATGACTATGATCTTGGTAATCAGTAAGAAAGATGAAGAGGATATTGTGCCCCACTCCAACTTTCTGTGTGGCGATCCAATTGATGGCTCATTGTTAAATTTGTATCTCTTTATAATTGTGACATCTACACAGCAAGAAAACTGCTTGGCTGTCCTAAGACAATTTTAAGACCTATTCATGGGGACCCAAGTCCTGATGCTGAAATTTGCTGATGAGCACTGAACATGGTCTTTTATGATGTCACATCAAGGATGTCTGATAAAGTCCTGTAGTCCATGAGGAAGTATAATTATTTTTTTGCCAATGCAAGGTACCACAGCCCTAAGGTTCTGTGTAGGCTACCATGCTTTCAATTGGGCCACCAAAGCTGATGCCCACCGAAAGCCCGTTGGTAGAGCTAGTTATCAAGCTATGTGCTGTAAGGTTTTTGAGCACTCTAAGTCTGACCATTGACTTCTGGCAGATTGTATACAACTATATTGCTTGGGAGGACATGTTTCTTTATACTTCTAATAGGCCTGTATCAGTTCAGGCTATGATTCTTGGACTAAAGAACCCCGGACTCCATCTAACAGTTTGTGAATGACTTCTTCAGCGGGCTGTAGGATTTTAGTGTCACCTTCTTAGATGATTTAATTGCCTTCAGCCCTGGTCGGAAAGACCACTTAAACCACCAGAGGATTGTTTCCCAGACATTGCAGAGTTTCAAATCGATGAACATAGAAGTTCCATATCAGGCAGAGCTCATGATCTACAGCAGCCACCAGTTGGGTGGAGGGAAGATTCAGCTTTCAAAGGACCTAGTCCAAGCTACATTAGACTTGGAGTTTCCTCAGGTCCAAGTGGGAACCTTTCCAAGAATCATTAAGTATTACTGTGATTTAAAGAGAAAATCTTAGGACCGTAATTGGTCAATTCCAAGAAACAGTCCAACAAGGTCATTTGGCTTCAGAATGTCAAGTGTGATTTGACACACTTAAGAAGTCTATGAGTAAAGCATTTGCACTTCAGATGTTTGACGTCTTTAACACCATTATTGCACAGAGATAGGCCGCATGCTGGTGACGGAACCGCTCCGTCACCAGCCGCGGTTGAGCTGTGCTCATTGCGGAGCGGTTCCGTCACGGCCCCGCCCGCTCAATGGAACGTCCAGCGCAGGTGCGGAATTCGCGCCGCGCAGGCGCGCCGAGCAGGCTGTGACGGAACCGCTCCGTCATCAGCACAGCGCGACCGCAGCTGATGACGGAGTGGTTCCGTCACCAGCAGGGGAGGGGTTAATAAGGATATTGGTGCCATTTTGCCACCAAAGAATAATAAGGCCAAAGCTCATCTGGTGATTTACATCTTGAGCTAAGCAATAATTTGGTGTTGAAGAGGTTCTGTCCATATTTGTTTGTGACAACATTGGTGCTACCATGCCATGACCCTATTAATGACCGGTGGCAGCTATATATACTAGTGCAGTACATGCTGTTTTACTTGCACCTCAGAGGGGAAATAGTCTGCCAGCTCTTCCTTGTGAAGCATTCTAGTACGATATAACGGAGCCCCCGTTTTCTCTTTATTTTTTGTGATGTGCATGAGAGTGCATGTGTACATGGGAGTTGGGAAGGTCCTTTGCTGACACCCCCATGGATGTATGCTGCCCCTAAGGCTGCAAAGAACTCATTTATGTTTAGTGGTAGTCAATGCTGCAATCTCTCCCTTCTTATCTGTATGTCTGCTTGCGTACTCCTCTCCTGGTTCCCCCTCCAAGTAGAATGTGGCTAAAGTCAATTGCTTATGTCTGAGTTTGAATTCACATGATATAAAAAAAAGCAGGAAGGATCCTTTTCGCTCACTCGACCTATACCAAGTTAGTTCAAGTTGGTCCATCTACCTCATCCCGTGTTTTGTTCTGCTGTGGGCGAGCTCCAAGCAACAGCACCTGATTACGTAGATGTCAGATGTACTCAATGGAAGTAAGACATTTCCTGTGTCTCAAAGCAGCTGTAAAACACCTAAAGGGCAAATGCACCTTAACAGGTTGGGCCTCCTCCAAACGATTGAGGCCAGCTTTCAATTTCACTGACCAGAGTCCCACTGTCACTGTACTGGATATACACTGACCAATTAAGGTGATCCAGTGCTCACCTTTTACTTCAAGGATCTCTGCATAGCTGTGAGACCAGGGGGAGAATTATTAGCTATTTTCCTTGAAGGGTTGACGCCTATAACTTTGAAATTGAGTAAACATTGCTGCAACTATCAGAAGGAAGAGATCGGAGATAAACAGCCCAGCATGGAGAGGATCCATCTTACCTGTGGACGCACTCAAAACTTAATGATCCTGAGTGCTGCCACAAGGAGCTTGAGAACCGTGTCTGCTACGTTTGCCGGCGACTGACTGATATCCAGCCTAAATGCAGCTCTCTGTATGAAGCTGGAGTCCCTCTGGATCATCATGGCACCTAAAAGTAGCAGTGACTAACCGTGCCTCCCTAAGAGACGCCCATATGAGTCTGTGCTTCAGGTGACACACGATAGGCATTGTGACTGACTACGAGTTTGTCTGATATGAGAATGTGCCTCCATGCCAACTTTGTGCCTGCAGTCACTACGATTAACCAGGGCTCTCAGCAAGTGGCCCTCGTACCCAGGGGCAGATTTACAATAACTGGCGCATCCCGAGGGATGCGCCAGTTATTCTGCGCTGCAGCTCCGCCACCCATGGTGCGCCGCATTTACAATGCGGAGCACCATGGGGCATAAACGGCACAGATGCGTGACGCATCTGTGCCGTAAAGGCGGCGCATTGCTGGAGTTGCGTCGCAAGCGCGACGCAGCTCCAGCAATGCTCTGGGGGGCCCTATCTGTCCAATGCTGCGTCAACCCTAACGTCTGCTTCAAGCAGGCGCAGGGTTTTGACGCAGCATTGGCCTATAAGTGCCTGCGTGAAATCTTGTAGATTTCACGCAGGCACTTTTGCGAGGCGCACCTGCCCCGGAACGCCCACCCTGCGCCAGAACGCCCACATGTGGCGCAGGGCTTTACAACGTGACACATCTGTCTAGATGCGTCACGTTGTAAGTGGGTCGCAGGGATGTGCCATGTTTACGCCGCTGTTGCGTGACGCAACGGCGGCTTAAACGTGGCGCAAGTCCGACATAAATCTGCCCCCCAGAGTTTATGAAGGACCACTGAGACTGACTGCAACTCCTTCATGTGCATACGTGTCCCCCATTGAAAGTTTCCTGCAAAATCTACAACTAGGTAAGCCAGCACAAGAGTCACTGACTTAATCACTGCTGATGTGCCCACCTCTGAGAATGCATTATCGTGAAACCCAGTTACCTTGTTTCCGACTGAAGCTATTTCACATTTATTACAAAGTCAGTGCCCATGATACTTCCCCTGGCACATTCCTTTTTAGAACTGTACAGTCTTCCACAGCATCTCTGATTACCAAACTGTAGGGGAACCCATGGCATGAATGCTGCTCGAGCAATCGGCCCTCTTTACGTTGTGATCTATGCGAGTACTGAAGCATAGGCACTGAGTAATGCTCTGTGCCCCCAATTTGCAGCTCGAGACACTGTATTTGTGTTGTTGCATTCTGTTTTTCCTGCTGCAACAGTATCTATCTTGAGTGAAGGTCGATCCACAGTCAGGGTTCGATCCTCCGCTATGGCAGTAGAGCGTTCCACTGCTAATACCCAGCAAAGGCAACAATAAAAAAGACAATGATAAGAACATTATTTACATCTCATTTTCTTTTTCATCGTTGCCTCTGCTGGGTAGCCGAGTTGTGGGGCAGGGCGGGGCTGGGCCATCCTCCTGAGCTTCAGGGGGAGTTGTGGGCGCTGCTATGTGCACATACATGACGGTTAGGCCGGCCAGTTTAGGTTGTCCAAACTGACATTTGCGCCTAGCATTGCTCCACTAGGCACAACTCCACTCAGCTTTGCTGTTCAGCCAGGTGGAGAAAAGCCACAGACACTTTGTGAGCCAAACTAATCCCAGTGATGCTCTCATGCTGGGAATAGCATGAGAGCAGCACTGGGATTGGCATCTGGGAGCCTGCACACTGTGGGCCAGTCGGGGATCGGGAGAGGAGTAAGAGGCAATGTCTGGTAAGTTGAAATGTATTTATTTCTTTTTCATATTTTTTTAATATATTTATTGTAAACCCCCCGTGCCCCCACCCCCCAACATTTTCCCTTGCCGCCCTACCTCTTCACATTGTGGTCAGCCGCCATTGTCCACAATGACACATAAGTTGTTACAATTTAGCTGAGATGCATACTAAAAAAGATTGTGATTATGCCTTAGGACTTTCTGAAGTTACTTCTAGCTGACCTCAATGTTTTCTCAATAGCATGTCCCAAGTTTAACGCTTGACTTTTTGACTTTGCTACTCCTCTATGGGGCAAAACCTAAATTGGAGGTATTTGAAATTCATTTCGCTCACAGTAGAATCTAGTTTTTGCGTTTCCAAGGACAGCAGCAGTACTTGTCACAAGTTCTTGCCATGCCCCAGACAAAAGGCAAGAAATACAAATTAATTTAATTTGGTCAATGTGCTACCCATAACATTATGGGCTTCTTCAATCAGGTCCCTATCAGAATCTTGTGATTCATTCAGTATCTCATTGTTCAAATTCATCAAACCCACTTATGGACATCAATTAGGCATAGGCAAGTGTAGCACATATTATACCTAGGTAACTCTTTGTTTCCCCTGATACTCACCATGTAATTCCTGGCATCGGGAATAATGAAGGTAGCAGCAGAAACCGAAAGTAAACAAGTTTCTTAGAAGCCCAATTATTTTAATAGTTTTCACTCCATACCCATTGTGTAGCTTTACAGCAGCTATTGGAAGCTCTTAGGGGAGACGAGATGTTAAACCTTGGGATACCATCATTCTTGAAGCTGGCACTATCCCTAGTATGAAGAGGGAGTGATGTACATGGGAATGTATGATGGTATTCCACATGCGTGTATCACGTATGCAATGGTAACACCGTCATTAGAACAAAAGTGTTTTTAGCATGCATTTGTTCTGCACACAAGTCATTATAATGACTTGCCTTAGGGGGTGCTGGAATTTGGAATAGTTTAAATTACTATTCCAACTCAAGTCTGCTCAACAGCAAGGAAGGTGTTGGACTTTAATTCCAACACCATTCCACCAATACCCCCGCCCCCAGGCAAGTCGTTGTAATGACTTTCACGCAGAACAAATACATGCTAAAGAGGTGTTTGTTCTGTTGCGGTCACTGTGAAGGCACAATGTGATTTGGACTTTGTCCTAAAGGATGTTTCCTATACATGGTTCCATAACTGTCTGCCCCCCCCCCAAATTCTGCTTGCTGTTGATAAGATTCAGATCCTTTCCCCTTCTATCACCAGTTGGCTACCCTTCCACTGGATCTGAGATCAACACCATTCCTATGGTGAAAATGTCCCATAAGAGAAAGATCTAACACACACTTTCTCTTTTTCTCGCTCGTCAAATTCAGCTATGCCTGTGCCACAAATGAGTCTTGTACTTGATCAGATCTTAAAAATACTATAGCATTGGAAATTACTTTCTTGTAGAGATTCTTTGTCTCCAATTGGTCATATCGTTAGTTCTTAGTTCTCCACCCAGGTCCTTTATATTATTTAATCAATACCTTTGTAGTATATGTCTGCATCTTCAAGAACGAGCTATAGCACATGTATCTGATTTTATGAGTGCACATAGGCAATAGGTATGGTTTTGTGCTTGACTGCATTATTGTGCCCAAACATAACAGAAAGTTGCCCCATTGTAAACACACCTCCTATACAAGGCCCTGAGGCCGGGGCTTTCCTGGTGCATGCAGTATGAAAAATGAACAAATCTGCAAAGCTGACCAAACTCCATGACACTACGGACATTGGTGATGCCCCCTCCCCTTGGAGAAAATGGATTTCGATGGTGCTACTATGGCACTGACCTTATCCAATTTTACCCACGGACTCTGGATGGATGACTGAACTGTTCCATTTAGCTATATTCGAACAAATATATATAAGATGCAACTTCAAATGTTTGAGACAACCTGTGGTCCATGACTGACACATAAGTACAGGTCCACATTCACATTCACATCCCGGTAATAGGGTAGGCTCTGTGAGTCCCACACTCATGGGTAGAGCAGGACAGAGACCTGACACATATGATAGCATATACAAGCATCCTATGAGGTGTCCACCCCCACTTTTCAGGCGAGAGTGAAGGCAATCCAGAAACTAATGGGAGAGACTATAAACTGGCAAGAGATATGTGTCTTTTTGGTTGGGCTGTCTGATTACAGAGGAGATTTGGGAAAGGGTGAGATGCAGTTTATTACAAGACCACCATTGACAACTCTCCATGACTTTGTGGTGTTCTCGTGTCATCTGTTCTCATCTGGAACTCGGAACACTCAGAGTGAAGAGTGTTCCGAGAGTCTCAGATGTAACGGTTGGCTCAGGCTTATTGAGATGTCTTACGCTTCACCGAATAAACCACCAAATTGATTACAACTTACTTCTTCCTGCGTCTTACTTCAACGAGACCACTTCACTGGCGACGATCGGGTGACGAACCTAGCTGATTCTCAAGCCTGAAGCCCTGCAGACTGCGGACCAAGATTACCGTTTGTAGTAATTATGTGACAATAGTATCTGGAGTGTGGTCCGATGCTGGCAAAGACAAATCACTCTTCATTCCCGAAAATCGCGCATTTGGAGCATGTCCGGTGAGACTTTTCCTTATTTTTCTTCATTTTCTGGGTTTCCGGTACGCAACGTCAAAACGTACTCTGTGCATGCGCTGACGATACTTCAGGGCGCTCTTCAACGCATGCGCTACGAACACTCAGTGGGACTGATTCTTAACGCATGCGCGAAAATGCATGTTGTGGTACATGTATTCGTATCCTAGCAACTCAGTGATTGTGACGTATCTGTACCCTGTTCTGCATTCTTTTAGCTTTTCATGGAACAATGGCAATGACTCATAATTGAGTCAAGATTCATTTTTACTCTTGCAAGCTATGATCTCACAATAGCCACTTGCTGTATGAATATCGTTTTATCAAAAGAAGCTATGACATCACAATAACTTACTTGGTTAATATTTTGTGTACTAAGCAATAGTACATTCAGACATTAATCTTTATATTATTTCTTTTGTCATAATTTGATTGTTTTATTTCAAGCAAGAAACACTTTTACCATGGAAAGTTTTAATGCTCCACCTCCATTCTTAGCTTCTCCTGGAGAACCACCATTGGAATGGAAACAATGGAGAGAAGGTTTTGAAGCCTACCTGGAGGCAATTGGAGGAGCTACTTATACTGATAAGCGTACATTGGCGATTTTGAAACATTCTCTTGCTGCTGAAGGCAGGCAAGTGCTTAGTCATCTACCTCCTTTAGCTTTGGACAATTCTAGCGAGGAAGAGACTGACGTATATGAAAATGCTATAATGCAACTTGACAGGCAATATATTAAAAAAGTAAATGAGGTCGTTGCACGCCACAAATTTTTGAGCAGACTTCAATTAACAAATGAACCCATAGACTCTTTTGTAAAAGACCTGAGAATTTTGACCGCTAAATGCAATTATCAAGAGTTTCATGACCAGATGGTGAGAGACCAGTTAGTACATAATGTTGCCGATGTCAAATTACAAGAGAAGTTGTTAGATGCAAAAGATTTATCTCTTACCAAGGCCCTCGACATAGCTCATCGCTTTGAGGATATGAAATTGGGATTAAAAGAATTGTCTGAGAAAAAGACGAAGGAATCTTCTGACAAAAATGTAAATGTAATGTAAATGTGCTGGACTTGTATAGCGCACAGCTGCCCGTAAGCGTCCCGGCGCTTGCTTAGGGAACCCGTCCTGGTATTCCCCTGTGAGAAACCCCGGCAGGGTGTCCACAAGGTGAAAGCCAGGCATCCCGCCGCAAGGGGCCGTAGTGGAGATTAAGCAAGCTATTGCCCAGAGTTGCAGAGTGTGACCCCGTGAGTTGAGTAGGCACCAGAGCGAGAATTGTCGAGTCCGTGGAATTTTTGAGCCCGAGACCCGCCGAGGCGGGGAATCGAACCCTGGTCCACGGTCGATCTCAGCTTCCAGGTCTGCCGCCTCTAACCATTGAGCCACGCTTCTCCAAAAGACTTTGACATCTGAAGTTCAAGTTGTTAGGAGGAAATTCAGAGAGAGCAATTACGGCAAATCTTCTGTTCCAATAAACTACAATCTTAGGAAAGACGTAGTTTGTTTCAAATGTGGTTTTCCGGGTCATGTTGCAACTGATAAAAGATGTCCAGCCATAGGTCAAGTATGCAAATATTGTAAATCCAGAGGACATTTTGCAAGAATGTGCAGGTCTAGAAATAAATCTAAATACAATACTGTAGATGTTAAAAATAACAAATCTGAAAATGTTCATGAAGTTGATACTGATACTGACGATTTTGATGATTTATTGACAGTGTATGAAATTGACGAAGAGAAAAAAGATGCTCCTTTCTGCATGTTACAGATAGGTACAAAAGTTATAAAAGTCATGGCTGATTCAGGGGCCAGGCACACGTTGATTGGTGATGAATGGTTAAAAGAATTTCCTAATGTATCTTTGTTTCCATCTGACATTAGACTAGTCGGGTATGGGAAAAAACCAATAGATGTTTTGGGTTACTTTAACACTGATCTTTCATTTAAAGGCAAAACCATAAGTTCTAGAGTTTATGTTGCCAAAGAAGGCTCATGTTTATTAGGGTGGCCTCAACAGCGTGATTTAATGATTAAATTGGATCCTAACCACCCTCAACAAGTTTTGGGATATTCTGACATCATCAGTCAAGTTAGTTTGGTCTCTAACAACAAATGGGAAACATTATTTCCTGACGTGTTTTCACCTAATCTAGGGTTATCGAATAAATTTCAACATAAAATCATTCTGAAACATAATGCTGTACCAAAAGTTCATAAGGTTAGGAACATTCCATTATCTTTGAGAGAGTCTGTTAAAAAAGAATTAGAGAGACGTTGCGAACTAGATGTCATAGAGGAGATCGAATCTTCTGAATGGCTTTCGCCTGTTGTCGTTGCACATAAGCCTAACGGCAAAGTGAGATTGTGTGTCGACATTAGAGATCTCAATTCAAATGTTTGGGTTGACAGACATCCCCTCCCAAATATCGGGGAAATGTTCTCGAAACTCAAGGGTGCTTCAATTTTCACCACGTTAGATTTATCTAACGCGTATCATCAAATAGCACTTCACGAAGAGAGTAAACACCTAACATCTTTTATTACCACAGAAGGTGCTTATAGATACAAAAGAATGCCGTTTGGGCTAGTTTCAGCCTCTTTAGTCTTTCAGCGGGTCATGCACAATTTGTTTAAGAAACTGTCTAACGTATTATACTTTCAAGACGATATATTAGTCTTTGGGAAAGAAGAGAAAGAGCACTCAGAAATGTTGTACCAGGTTTTATCTATTTTGCATGACAATGGGTTGACATTGACTAAAGAAAAATGTAAATTTGGCATGGAGTCAGTTGATTATTTTGGCCATTCTATTAGTGAAAAAGGTATTTCACCCAAGCATAGTTTAGTCAAAGCTATTGAAAATGCCCCTGAACCTACCAATAAAGATCAACTCAGGTCCTTTTTAGGATTAGCTGAATACTATGCCAAATGTATCCCTACTTTTGCTGACAAGACTGTACATTTAAGGAACTTAACGAAAAATCATCAGTTATTTGTTTGGGATTCCAATTGTAAAGATCAGTTTTCTTATGTCAAGAAATGCATTGCTTCAGCATCTGCTTTATCTCCATTTGATACTTCGTGTGAATCTGTCATTATTACCGATGCTAGTAATGTGGGCATTGGTGCAGTACTCATGCAGAAACAAAAAGACGATCTGTTAGACCTGTCAGCCTTAGGGTGGTCTCCCCTACATTTTTGCCCTTTTTGCCTCCCATTTTTATCCTATATTTTGTTGGACTTAGGACTCTGGGCGCCTCACCACTGCTAAACAGTGCTGAGGTGCAGGTGCTCTTCCCTAAAACCTTGTGAGGCTGGCATATCTGCCACAAGCCACTGCTACCGCAGTAAGGTTTAATCCTCCATAGGCTAACATTGGGAACCTCCCCTTAGGGAATAACTTCTGACAGGGACCTAATAGGTCTATCATGTTTGGTCTTGTTGGACTCGGGGCGGGGAACCCTTTCCAATGATATATAGGGTTTGGGCATTACTACGCTAGGGATCCCACTTTTATAAAGGGGACCTTTTCCTGCCTACACTTAGATTAGGCTGCAGACTCCCCCCTCCCCTCTGCATACTGATAGCCTGCCTGGGTTGGGAGGTGGGAGTGGTGATTCACACCTTCTTCCCTGGGATGAGCTATGATGGGCTGCCCACTGTAGCCTTAACGGCCTGTCTCTCGTCACTGTGACAGCTATGTCAGGGAAGGCAGGGAACATACCAGAACTCCCTGGACTCTTCCAGAAGCCCCTGCCCCCAGACCCTTCCAGAGACTTCCACCACTTTCTAGCCCCTAGACTAAAAAGATATATAAGGGAGGGTCCTGGCCTCACATTCTTGTTACACTGCTGGACCTGGAAGAATCCCTGCTGGAGTGAGGACTGCTGCGCAAGAGGATTGCCACTGGGAAGGAGGCTGACTGCTCCAAGGAACTGCTGCCCCACAACCTGCTGAGCTGCCCTACTGTCTGCTGATCCTGCCCTGCATGGGAGACTGTGACATCACCACCAGAGTGTCTCCACAACATCCCAAAGGAACTACTTTTCTTTGAACCACATTTTAAAGAATCTTCAACCTTTTAAAGATTGCCTTTTTGGGACTGCATCCTTTTTAAGCTAAAGGAAACTACCTGTCCTTGGACCACAGTGTTTTAAAGACTGCCCTTTGGAACAGCAACAACACTCTCAAGATTTGCCCTGCAACGCTGTGCCTGCCCTCAGCACTGCTTTCCCCGTGATCCTCCCAGGGCTCTGTGATTGCCTCTGCTTCTGGCGCAAGCCCACTGAAACTGGCCCTGAGGTCACCGCCACTGGGACCGGAGCGCGATGTGTAGCGCTGAGAAGCGAAGCGCTGTGTGGCAGGAGGCTCCGTCGTTGACCAGGACTTGGAGGCACTGTAAAGCGCTGTGCTAAAGGAGCGCTGTGTGGCTGTGACCCCCACCCGTGCAGCGCCTGCTGAGCCCAAGGCCCCAGGGGGAGAGGAGCCTCGCACCTGCGTCCGCAACCACCACCCCAGGTAACGCCTCAGTGCAACCAGGCTGCTGCGAAGGAGCGGGGTGCGGGTTGGCCGGGTGCCTGGAGTGTGAGCTTTGTGCTTGGCTGGGAACCGTCCTTCACTGACTGGCCTACGGGGGCATAATTACTTGGTAATTGACACTGAGGCATTATTTAGCATTACCAGCAGCGCCTGGGCTGCCGCACTTCCTACGCTGGGAGCATCATTTCTATGAGAGGCACACTTATTACGCTACAAGGGAACTTTGGCCTAAGAACCTTCCCCCAGTGAATTTTGACCATAAGAACCTACCTCAAGTGTACTTTTACCATCCAAGGACACTGTGAGACAGACATTACCAGCAAGAGCCCTTGGCACACATGAGCTTTTGGTGATTTGATCAGGCCTGGGAACTGGATTCATTCTTATTGATTATTGATCTTGCTTGGAAACTGGAATCCTTTTTTTGTTATTGATCAAGCCTGGGAACTGGATTCATTCTTATTGATTATTGATCTTGCTTGGAAACTGGAATCCTTTTTATTATTGATCTTGCCTGGAGCTGGATTTACCTGCTTTTGGTTCTCGCATAATTTTTAGATAAAGAAATTCTTATTCTTATACAAAACTGGTGTGGTGTTCCTTTTGTGAGTGTTTTTACTGTGTCATCGTCGTTGTGTGTTGCACAAATACTTTACACATTGCCTCTGAAGTTACGCCTTTGCTGCTCTGCGCCAAGCTACCAGGTCGGAAGCGGTGGTCCCTACTTGGACTAGGGTGCATAACCCTGCCAACTAGAGACCCCGGTTCTAACACGATCTTTTTACTATTGCTTTTGCATCAAGGCCATTACGGGGTGCAGAAGATAAATATTCGACTTTAGAAAGAGAAACCCTTGCCTGTTGGTGGGGGATTGAGTATTTTCGCAAATATGTGTATGGATCAAGGTTTTCAGTAAGAACTGACCATCGTCCTCTTGTAGACCTATTCACTACTAAAGGTTGTAATAAAGCGACTGCAAGAATAGCTAGATGGCAATATAAGTTACAAGATTTCCACTTCCAGGTAGAGTACATTCCTGGTGCTAAGAATGTTTTAGCCGATTGTCTTTCGAGGTTACCCGTCAATGACGATAATGTTGTTGCTTGTGATGAAGATTTTGACAGGGTAGTCTCTATTTGTGAAGTTTGTAAGGGTTGCCTAAGAGAAGTGGACTGGAAAATTGCTTGTGGTAGTGATGATGATTATAAGAGTGTTTTGTCTTTCATCAAGGACGGTTGGCCAACAAAGCTAGTTTATCCCAAGAAATGTTAACTTATTTTCAGATAGTTCAAGAACTGTCTATTCAAAACAACACTTTATTAAGAGGTTTGCAATTAGTTGTACCTCGTGATCTTAAAGGAATGTTACGTGAGATGGCTCACGAGGGGCATCCTGGATTGACAAGTATGAAAAGGAGAATCAGAAGTGAGTTCTGGTGGCCTGGAATTGACAGATCCATAGAAAGTAAGGTTAGATCATGTTTGGAGTGTACTGTCAGTGACAAATCACAGAAGGTTGTAAACTATCATCGCGATATTGTCACAAAACCTACTAAGCCTTGGGAATCTGTTTCAGTCGATATTGCTGGTCCCATGAGTTTTGGGCAAAATCCTGTTTATGCTATTGTTTTAATTGATCTTTTCTCTAAGTGGTCTGGGGTGAAATTTGTACCTCATGAAACTTCCAAAATTGTCATTGATTTTCTTAACAGTATTTTTGAAAAGGAAGGTTTTCCAGTTTCAATTTTGTCCGACAATGGTGCACAGTTCACATCTTGTGAAATGAAATCATTTTGCTATAATCATGGGATAATTCATAAACGTTCTTCTGTTTATTATCCGCAAGGAAATTGTATGGTGGAAAGGTGGATTAGGGTTTTGAAGGAAGGATTGCAACTTGCTTTGTGCAATGGTCAAAATTGCTATGATGCTGTGAGAAAACTTTTATGGAGTTATAGGAACACCCCCAGAAGTGATGGTGATTTATCCCCGTTCGAAAAAATGCGGGGCAGGAAAAGTATTTGCAATATGAATCAACAGTGGATGAGAGATCTGATTAGTGGGAAAGATACGAGATTAATGTCCAAAGTGAGGGACTCCACTGTCTGTCTTCAGTGCAGCATTGATGATTGGGTGCGAGTAAGAAAGTCTGGTTATATTAGGTCTGGAGAATCTCGTTTTTCAGATCCCATGAAAGTTGTTAGAGTAGGCAAACAAGTTGTGGAGTTGACGGATGGTAATGTTTGGAGTTTTTCCAAGGTTGTGAAGGTTTCCAGATATGTGGATGTAACAAGTTCAAGTCAGAAAGAGAGTGATACAGTTACTGCACGCAGAAGTGCGACTCTAAGTCCTAGGTCTTCTCATGGGAATACAACTGGGTGGAAGAATCAGCATAGTTTGATTTCTAATCAACATAGAATGAGTCATAGGCAAAGAAACGCACCTGAATGGTGTAAAGACTATGTAATGAGGAGATAATTTATATATCTGTGCTAAGTCTTGTTATAGCCAATTATCTCCTGTGTTTTGAGATGCGTGTTTTGATTTTTTTTTTATTCTAATGTGTTCTATATGAATTTGTTCTAGTTTATTTTTGTTACTTGTTTCTCCTTCTTTTAAGAAGGGAGATGTGTGGTGTTCTCGTGTCATCTGTTCTCATCTGGAACTCGGAACACTCGGAGTGAAGAGTGTTCAGAGAGTCTCAGATGTAACGGTTGGCTCAAGCTTATTGAGATGTCTTACGCTTCACCGAATAAACCACCAAATTAATTACAACTTACTTCTTCCTGCGTCTTACTTCAACGAGACCAATTCAGACTTCCATGTCTTTCTCAACCAGATCCAGTGCAAATGAATCCCTTCCTAGATCTATTTTAAAAGAGCAGAGGAGTAAGGCTGGTGCAGAATTAAGCAGAGTGCTGATACAATTATAATTTGCCCTAATAAGTGGGCTGCTCATGAGGTATCATGAGTTCTCATATATAGGGGCCGATTCCGATTCGGGGAAAAATGCTCCGAATAGCCGTTCGGTGCGTTTATCCCGTACGAATCGTACCCTGCAACGTCCCCCGTACGTACGACGAAGTACGATTCGTACCAGGAGCCGTACTCCGTACGAGTCGTACAGAGACCGTATGACTCTAATCTCCGTACGATTCTCCCTCGGAACCCGCTGTACGCGACATCTGTTCGGTTCGTGGCTGGTTTTTACGAACTAGCAAGTACGATACGTGTCGGGTATGCACCGTACGACCCTTTTTCTATGGGAGCTGAAAACAGCCGTAAAAGCAGAGTTCGCGCCGAAACAGGTACGGAACGGCCCCCCGGGTACGGTGCATAGCCCCCATGATCACAGGGGTACGCACTGTACCCCTGCGATCATGGGGTGTATGAGCCGTACCCCATGTACGATGGGTGTACGAGTCGTACCCCATGTACGATGGGTACACCCATCGTACATGGGGTACGGCTCGTACACCCATCATACATGGGGTACGGCTCGTACACCCATCGTACATGGGGTACGGCTCGTACACCCCATGATCGCAGGGGTACGGTGCGTACCCCTGCGATCATGGGGGGTACGGACCATACGGTGTGTATGTGTTTGTGTGCTTTTCCGTACGACTCGCCCTTACCTGACATGGACCGTACGAATAGCGTCCTCATACCCCGGTCCGGATCGTACTAGTCGGGTCGTACGGCATGTGTACGAGTCGTACGGTTCACGGTTTTAGCCTCGCAATACGTACGGATCGCGATGATTCGGACGGATTCACGGTATACTGATCGTACTACGCGACTCGGGCGGATGGGTACAATTCGTACAGAGAGGGCTTCGGATACAAATCGTATGGACGTTTTTTTTCCCGAATCAGAATCGACCCCATAGGGGTCGATTCCGATCCGGTAAAATTCTCGTCCGTACGATTCGCATCCGGAGCCGTCTCCGTATGACTCGTACACACACCATACGACTCGACGAGTACGATCCGGACCGGGGTATCAGGATGCGATTCGTACGGTCCACGTCAGGTAAGGGGGATTCGTACGGAAAATCACACATTCACATACACACCGTACGGTGCGTACCCCTCCATGATCGCAGGGGTATGCACCGTACCCCTGCGATCATGGGGGGTACGCACCGTACACCCAATGGACATGGGGTATGCACCGTACACCCAGCGTACATGGGGTACGGTGTGTACACCCCAAGATCGTGGGGTACAGTACGTACCCCCCATGATCGCAGGGGTACGGTGCGTATCCCTGCGATCATGGGGGGTACGCACCGTACCCAGGGGGGCCTTCCGTGCCTTTTTCGGGGCAAACTCTGCTTTTACGGCTGTTTTCAGCTTCCGTAGAAAAAGGGTCGTACGGTGCGTACCCAACACGAATCGTACTTGCCGGTTCGGAAAAAGCAGCCGCGAACCATACAGATGTCGCGTACAGCGGGTTCCGAGGGAGATTCGTATGGGGATTTCATTCGTACGGTCCCTGTACAATTCGTACGGAGTACAGCTCCTGGTACGAATCGTACTTCGTCGTACGTACAGGGGACGTTGCAGGGTACGATTCGTACAGGAAAAACGCTCCGAACGGCAATTCGGGCGCTTTTTACCGGATCGAAATCAACCCCATAGTGTGGATTTTTACTTCAAAGGCACTAGAAGTAGACCTGTGAACTGTTGTGTTTTGCAATGGAAACGTGTGCTACTATTTTTAGAACTATTAATAAAGCCCAGAACGTGAGATGGAACGCAAAGTTGGCGACAGGAATATTTGCAGACTATTATGAGATAAGGGAAGAATACCATGGCATCGAATTGTCAACTGTTTGAATGCGTGTTTCTATTATTGAGTGTTTCATCAGTAACAATCTATTGGGACCAGCTGTCCTTTCAATTTCAATTAATTTTTATTGTCTGACTACTTAAAACCATAATAAAAAAAAAAAAACTTGCATTACAAGTATGCCGAAACTTTAAAATACAAGTTGTTGGTACAAAAATAAATATATAATAATCTTGCTGAGAAATGTATTAAAATATAATGGCCCAAAATTCATTTATTGCCGTTTATGTCCGGAACCTTGCATGCCAAAGGATCAAAGCATCATTTCTAAGATCCGAAGGGGAACAGCCGGACATATGTGTTCAAAAAGGGTTTCGAAATGAGAGCTGTAAATTATTAAGATTAGGGTAGGAGGCAATGTTCAGATAAACAACACAGGATGATCAAAGGTTTGTAAATTGATCAAAGGGCAGCGTGGCTGTGCTGCCATAAGCAAAGGAGTTAGCAGCCCTGTTTTTACCACGTTTTTTTTCGCTCTGGCAACAAATTTCGCAAACCGGATGTTCAGCATCATGTTTTCTGGGTTCATGGCAGCTATTATGGCCTGTCGGCATGTGTGAAATCCATATTTGTTCCATTCATCCCACAGCAAGGACCTTCTGTCATTAAGCAATGCGGGACATGCACAGGCTATGTGCTCCATTGCTTCTGAATGATAGCCGCACTCCCTATATTTGGTGTTGACACCAGGGCGATGCCATTCAGGTAAGTGCTTTAAAAAAGGTCATTCTCCCATCCTCAATGCCATGAACTTTAGCTTCCATAAAAGTGCATACGTGCTTGATAGATAAGGTGAATCGAACCCCCGTTTGAAGTCGGAGATAACCGCCCAGGCATGTTTCCTTCTAGACAGTTTTGCCCTGTCAGAATGAAAAGACCAGAGCTGGACACTTCTCTTGATGACAAGTTTTAACACCTGCTGGGATGGGTTTGTTCCCCAGCATTCCTTGACGCCAAGTAACTACAGGGAATGTTCCAAATGTCGCCGATGTTTTTGGCTGGTTTGACTGTTCGATATTTCGTTCCAGAGTCTTGCCTCCAGGCTGACTTCCCGGAAGTTATGCAGTCTATTATAGAGCTTGATGAATGCGCCGGCCTCAACGCCATGGTCGTCTAATAGGGGAGTTCTAGCCTGACTTGAGCTGGCGATGAAGGTCTTGGTAGGCGCCATGCTCGTTTGAAGATTTTGGTTGTTAATTTATTCAGTGTAATACTGATTGCCCCCAGCATGATCTTTTGCCCGTATGATAGGGAGTTAGTAATCTTTGCCTACATTATTTTTAACAGTGGAGTTATGAAGAACTGTAATCTTCAATCTCAGGGGTCTCACTAATACAAAGAACTTGGCACAGAAGCTGAAATATGAAAAGACATCTTTATTAAACTTAATTAAGTGAGACTACATCACACAGGAGCCTTAGCAACTGAATGAGGCAGTCTGAAGAGTACAGAACACAGAGGCCTTTATATGCTTAGGGTTACAAACACAGCACAAAAGTAAGGGGCAGTCCTAGCTTTTGCAAGCATGCAAAATACCTAATATGGACATACAAGATCTGCAAAATATTAGCCAATAGGAAAACATTCAGAACAAGGCATCATGTAACCAGAACGTCCCACTTAAGTGTGTTTCTGCCCAACCCATAAGTCAATCAATTACAGCACCTATAGGTCAATCAGTAATGGCAGGACATGTCTGTATGCAGTGAGGCCAGCTGGTGTCTGAGATTGGTTTTCAAAACAAGGACAGAGGGGGTTTTCAACACGTTGCAGTCCGAAGGGCAGAGACACTTCATGAATAGAGCAGCCTGTGTAAAGGTAACGCAAAAATGACGACAAATGTAAGATGGAGTCAAAATTAAAGAACCTCAGTTAGGCTTAGGGTGAGTAGCCGTTTTGCCAGCTTCGCTGAGGCAACCTCGAGAGACAGGGCTTTGGCCCTTACCACTTCTTTCTGCTTTGAAAAAGAACCTCTGGAATCCAGAAAATTCCCCAAGTATTTGTAAGAGGATACTGTATTTATGTTTTTGCAGTTGAAAAACCAACCACCTCTCGGCTGCTTCGGCTTCCCAAAGGTGATTGCTTTTGTTTTTGACAGATTTAATTTGAGCAAGTAGCCTCTGTAAACTGACCCTTGTGTGGCTTACTAACACAAGGTCATTAGGGTATAACAGATTGCTGGTGCGGATTCCGTCTATTTGAGGGGGGTGGGAATTAACATTATCAAATAAGTGAGATAGGTCTGAGATAAAGAGGTTAAAAAGAAGAGGGGCCAACACGCAACATTGTTTGACTCAACTTCCGGTCTGTATTTTCCTTGAAACATTGGAGCCCTCCCTCAGCTTTATTCGGATCCAAGTGTTTGAATGGAGTTGGATTATGGCTTTTAGAAGGGCCGACCGTATTCCCCAGTTCTCTCATTTTGCCATAGACAGCCCCGCAGCACCCGATGAAAGGCCGCATTGAAATTGACGAAGCAGCAGTGGAATTGAGTACTTTGGGCTGCTTCTTTTTCCATCAACACGGATAGTGCAAGTAGGTTGCTTGTTGTTACTGACTTGGCCACAAAGCCAGTCTGGTTAAAGGGAAGGCGCCTTGTTGTTTCAGCCCAGGACGACAGCTGTTCCAATAGAATACTAGCATAGTATTTGTATTCAACGTCAAGAAGAGCTATCATCCTGTGGTTTTTTAGGTTGTTTCTCCTGCCGCCTTTATAGATGGGATGGATGATGGCTCCTTTCCACGACTCCGTGATGTTATGGTTAAACCTGCAGTATGAAAACAGGGGAGCCAAATGTTCTGACCACAGGTCTACATCTGATTTAAGCAGTGCCTGAGGGAGGCCATTGGGACTGGGAGCTCCTTCTGAATTGGCTTTACTGATTGCGCAAGCAATTTTGTATCTGAATTCTTCTGGGGCCGTCAAAATCTCTGTCAAGGTGTCTTCTTGCTTGCCCTTTTTGTAATTTATTATTGCTTCCTGGGTAAGGTTGACTAAATTATTATGTCCAGTCTTGCTTATACATTTGGCTTCAAGTAATGGTGGTGCTGATTTAGTTGATAGAAGGGAACTGGAATGACCAACCCTGCTTGTATGTTTGCTGAAGTGAATTGCTAGAAACAGAGTCCATTCTTTTTCACTTATGTTTGCGCTACCTTGCCTGCTACCGCCTAGTGACCCCCTGTTCACTAGCTACCAAAAAGAGTTGCAATTCTTGCATGCGTGAACTAGCTTCAGCCAGAACTGGTCGGACGCTGTTTGTTTGTCCCTGTAAATGGATGACCTGAAAGCTTTTTGAGCTTGCTTATAGTTTTGAATATGGTTGTGTTACCCGGACTTTTCTTGGTCTGTTGTAGGGCCGAGTTTCTTTGGGATTTTAACTTTCTCTAATGAAATGCATGATTGTATTATAGGTTGATGGTTTTGATAAGTGGATGGGAATTCACGAATTAATCGATTTGCGAAGGCTTCCCAGCTGTCACTAACAACAACTTCTTCTTCACTCAAAAAACAAATATGAGATCTGCATTTTTTATTATTGAGGGGATGGAACAGGTCGTCCATTTAATTCTCATTAAATTCTCTGGGGCAGATTTATGAGGCCCTTGCGCCACGTTTACGCCGCTGTTGCGTCACGCAAGGCGGCGTAAACGTGGCGCATCCCTACGAATGATTTACAACGTGACGCATCTAGGCAGATGCGTCACGTTGTAAAGCCCTGCGCCGCTTGTGGGAGTTCCGGCGCAGGGTGGGCGTTCCGGGGCAGGTGCGCCTCGCAAAAGTGGCTGAGTGAAATCTATAAGATTTCACTCAGTCAATTTCAGGCCAATGCTGCGTCAAAAGCCTGCGCCTGCTTGAAGCAGGCGTAGGTCTTGATGCAGCATTGGTCAGATAGGGCACCTCCCCCCCCCGAGCCTTGCTGGAGCTGCGTCGTGCTTGCGACGCAACTCTAGCAATGCGCCACCTTTACGGCACAGATGCGTCACGCATCTGTGCCGTTTTTGCCCCATAGTGCGCCGCATTGTAAATGCGGCGCACCATGGGTGGCGGAGCTGTGGCGCACTGTGGCGCACATTAACTGGCGCATCCCTGGGGATGCGCCAGTTAACATAAATCTGCCCCTAAGTGTGACAGACAGATATCGTGTGTGCAATAACCTGGTGACAGAGAACATTGAATGATAGAGTATTTATTTGGGGGCGATGGTCACTCTCCCTGTGTGTTGTGATGCAGTGACTCTCAATCAGTGGGAGCATTTCGCTACTGCCTAAAATGAAATCCAGAAATGAATGGGTGCGGCCATTATGTCTTGTCCAGCTGTCCTTGAAGCAATATTGTGGAAACATCTAATAAAGAAATAATACGAAAAAGGGAACCGCTCATGTGACCACCACAATAGAAATAGCATCTGTCACGATGGCTGTCATGCCAGTGAGAGTACCATACCAACATTTATCATTCGGAATGCAACATCAATAACCAGCACCATCTCTTCAAATCAGGACTGACATAGCCCTAGTGGGCAGTAGCAGAACTTTCCAGACAGCCTGCAAGCATGTAATGAACAATAGAGCAACTCTCAGAAGAGTGGATTTAGTTGCAATGTATAGTACCGGCATTCATCACTGGGGTTCTATACATGTATATTGCAGTACCAGCACTTATCAGCATAGATGTCACACTTGTAAAGTTCAGCACGAGCCCTCCATAAAAAGGACTGATATACTACTGATTCATTGTACTAGTAACTTCCTTGCAGGCCTAGCATGCTTTTAGTGGGCTAGTTCCTTATGGGACTATTGTAGCTTTTTGGGGCATTGCCAGTACCTCTCTATGTGACTACTGGACCTTTAAAGTGATGTCACTGATTCCTCTCTGCAGGGCTGCCATGCTTGAACGTGAATGGTAGCAGCTCTTGTGCGGAGGAGCCATATATCTAGCGACAAGTAATTGAATGCGCATTCTATTTTTAGCCCCTAGAGTGATGAAACATACACAGATATTACAAACCTTTAAATAATTTATGTCATGATACAGAATATGATAAAGGAACGGAGGGTCGTTTTTAATTTCATTTATTTGACCATATTTGATATTCCTTCCACGAAACACCACGCTACCGAAGCGCCTCTTTTAATACTTCCTGCAAACGTAAAGGAAAATTAAACAAAAAAAGCAGAACTAATTATTGTATGTTCAAAAGGCCAAAGGAACAATGCTGGGCAATGTCCCTTAGAATGCAGAAGCTCATACGGCCTTATTGTTATGTCTCTATGGCAACGCTCAGGTGTGGTAGAGGACAATTAGAGTGTGTCCACACTGTGGGCGCCCGACACTTCCTCTCAGGAGCAGAGCCCCCGCCACGCTGTATAGGAGGAGGTGGTGCTGCAGAGTGAGCCTGCAGCATTTTCTTATTCTCCCCGTCGCTGTGCTGCCTGTGCAGTGTCTCCCAGCTGTAATGACACCACGCTGGGCCTTCTCCATGGCAAAGGACCAATACCAGCACCAATAAGAAGTTTGACTGCCTGACAATGTTCCTCGAAAATTAAAAGGATAAATCCATCTCCGATTGCCATCTTAAAGTACTCTGGGACAAACAATGATTAATTCTTTTTTGTATTATTAATCAAGGACTGGTGACAGAATTTCATAATTGCATTGCATGTTCATAGCGCCGACTGCCACAACAGCCATGCAGTTTCCAAGCACTGTCGATAACAAGGCTTGCTTTTATTCCACATCAATAGTACTCATTTCTGTCACCCCAGAACGACGAAAGGCTGAGAATCCCCTTCGGATTTCTAACCTGCGGCCTGCAGGCTGCACAGATCTCAGCAGCAGCAGCAACAGGCAGTGAACCGCTTGATCTACCTTAGCAGCTGCACAAAGCAGAAGAGACTCGTCGGAGACTCTGTCGCATTCATGCCCGCGGCGCCCAGCATCCTGAAACCTGGGGATTCATTTCCAAAAACCTGCGTCACCTTCTATTTGTCACTGAAATGACTTAATTTGATCTGAAAAATTCATAACATTAGGTTATCAATAATGTATCCTCTGCATACTGGGAAATATGAAACGTCTTTACGAAATGAGATTATTAAACATTGCCTCGATTTCAGAGAAAACGTCACTCAATACTGATTAAATCAAGGAGGTCGTTAAGGTGGGTTCCTGCAGCTGGAGGGAAACCCCGCGAGTCTTCGCTCAAATGATGATAAATGTAAAAGTTCATAACAGTAAGAACAGGGAGCATTGCAGAGAGATGGTGCGCATGGACAGTGATAGCAGCGCCCAGAGACAAACATTTGTAAGACTCCACTTCTCTGCATCATTTCTATCCGCCCCAAAAATCAGTGACAAACCAAGGGTACCATGGTCCATAATGCAAGTAAAGAAAATGAATCCCTAACACCTGTTAGGTAGTGAAATGCAGCCATAACTGGGTACAGCGGGCCATTGAGCTCTCTGGGTCCCACTGCAACTGCACCTGCTGCACTATTGATAGCTTTTTCCATACAAACCAAAACGGATTCGAGAAATCCTTGAGGGCCTCATGCACAAAGATTCCAAATGAGAACATGTAAATTGCAGCTAATAACGATGTGATTTCCTATTTGGAATGCAATTAAATTGATTCAGTAAAAGTGGTCACATTTAGCCCTAACTTCTATTGAATGCATTGGTATTTTGCAAGCCAACCTATGTACTAATAACGAGGGACAGGTTTTCAAATGTTGAGTAGAGTTAGCGATGTGTCAAAAAAACATTAGCGCTGCACTGCCCTGCGTGCGTGAAAGTAAATAATGCATTTACAACGCAAGGCATCGCAAACTAGCGCAAATGCAAAAATAATCTTGTGTCGTAGCGCAAAAAAGTATGTGAGTCATGTGGGTCCTTAAAAAAACAGTAAAACACTGCAAAAGGATGCAACGTTTTTTGGTGGAAGTCAAAACACACGAAATGGCAGGGAACTTTGCTCCACAACCCAATCCTGTAATACAGGAGTCAGAATAGGACCCTGATACCAGTATCCCAGTATCTCCCTGGGAGGATCACAGGAAAAAGGTACAAAAACATTTCCACCAGAGGAAGCAGAAATATTAATAGCTGAGGTCAGTAAACATGAACACCAGCTATTTGTAAATACAAAAATACCGCAAGCCAAAAAGAACTCTTAAAGGAATTCTGTAGTAGCTAAAATAAGTGCAGTGGTACCTACCTTCAGGACTGCTGAAGAGTGTAAAAAGCAATGGCATGACATCAAACACCCAACTAAAGACAGTTAGCACGTAATTGCTGTGTTGCCCTGAAACCTGGGGGTGGACCTGAGAGCAAGATTGAGCTCACACCTATGGAGGGAAATGTTGCGTCTGTAATAGGACCTGACTTGGTTGGTGGGGTACAAGATCCAGACACTAATGGGATGAAGGAAATGAAGTTCATGGTAAAGTATAATATTACATCCAATTCCATGGATGACAAAAAGCACATGGTCCATGCAGTCATATTCACAGTAGTAGTTATGTATGTGTAGGTATATGTGTGTTGCATAGGATTTTAAGGGGAAGGTTACCAAACATCTTGTGCTTTGTTAGTATCACATAAGAGTTAAAAACCAGCACATAATATATTTGTTCCTTTTTCACTTACCAGTTCCAAACTTGTTTGGTGCTAGTAAGTACCCTTTGCACTGTTTTGCCTAAGTTAGCAAAACAAACAAGATGATGGACGGAATGTTGCACAATGGCAAAACATTCACCCCCAGTCACAGATCTGGGTTTAATCCATCGTTATTTTGCTCACCAAGCCACCCCAGTTCAGACATGGCCCCATATGCAAATCAGTCATGACCCTGTGCCTCAGGGGAACAGTGCAGCCCGAACTGCCAAGCCACGTCTTCCCTGGACCAGAATCAAGCATCCTAGGACCGGTTTCTGGCTATCAGCCGTCTTCAGCAAGGATAGCTTGACTCCAGTAGTGTAGTGAGCAAGGTACCCACGTCTGGACATACCCTTCCCTTAACGGGTGAACAGCAAAACAAACAAGATGATGGACGGAATGTTGCACAATGGCAAAACATTCACCCCCATTCACAGATCTGGGTTTAATCCATCGTTATTTTGCTCACCAAGCCACCCCAGTTCACACATGGCCATATGCAAATCAATCTTGACCCTGTGCCTCAGGGGAACAGTCCAGCCCGAACTGCAAAGCCACGTCTTCCCTGGACCAGAATCAAGATTCCTAGGACCGGTTTCTGGCTATCAGCCATCTTCAGCCAGGATAGCTTGACTCCAGTGGCGTAGTGAGCAAAGGACCCACGTCTGGGCATACTCTTCCCACATAGGATGAATAGCAAAACAAGCAAGATGATGGACGGAATGTTGCACAATGGCAAAACATTCACCCCAGTCACAAATATGGGCTTAATCCATCGTTATTTTGCTCACCAAGCCACCCCAGTTCAGACATGGCCATATGCAAATAAGTCTTGACCCTGTGCCTCAGGGGAACAGTCCAGCCCGAACTGCCAAGAAACGTCTTCCCTGGACCAGAATCAAGCATCCTAGGACCGGTTTCTGGCTGTCAGCCGTCTTCAGCCAGCATAGCTTGACTCTAGTGGCGTAGTGAGCAAGGGACCCACGTCTGGGTATACCCTTCCCACATAGGGTGAACAGCAAAACAAACAAGATGATGGACGGAATGTTGCACAATGGCAAAACATTCACCCCCAGTCACAAATCTGGGTTAATCCATCATTTTGTGCTTACCAAGCCACCCCAGTTCAGACATGGCCATATGCAAATCAGTCTTGACCCTGTGCCTCATGGGAACAGTCCAGCCCGAACTGCCAAGCCATGTGGGAAGGGTATGCCCAGACGAGGGTCCCTTGCTCACTAAGCCACTGGAGTCAAGCTATCCTGGCTGAAGACGGCTGATAGCCAGAAACCGGTCCTAGGATGCTTGATTTCGGTCCAGGAAAGACATGGCTTTGCAGTTCGGACTGGACTGTTCCCATGAGTCACAGTGTCATGACTGATTTGCATATTTCCAGTTAGACAAACATATCACTTCCTTCAATCTCCTCGACGTTTTCCAATCTGGTTTTAGAAAAGGTTGCAGCACAAAAACTGCCATGCTCAGTATCACTGATGACATTCATCGCTCTTTTGACAAAGGTGAATCCTCCCTCCTTATCCTCCTTGACCTCTCTGCGGCGTTCGACACTGTCCACCATCCCACCCTTCTTGATACTCTTAAAGACCGCTTTGGGTTCAAGGGCATTGTTCACCAATGGTTCTCCTCTCATCTCCAAAACAGATCCCAACAAATTAAACTCAGTCACTGCCTCTCCAAACCTCAACCTTCTCACTTGGGGTCCCACAAGGCTCTATCCATTCTCCTACCCTATTTAATCTATTCATGGAACCACTCACCCTCATCCTAAAACAAGCTAATATTAGTTACCACCTCTATGCGGACGACACAACTATACTAAGAGATCAAATCCCACCATGACATCCTTCTCCTCAACGATACCTTGAACAAAGTCCAAGCATGGTTCCGTCTGAATCATCTCAAATTGAATCCCGAAAAAACTGAAGTCATTCTTTTCACCCCAAAAAACTGCTCTCTGCCCATCCAACTTTGGATCAATGACATCAATGCACTCAACTGCTCCCTCTCCACTTCTAACTCTGTCAAATCCTTGGGCATCAGCATTGATAAGAATCTTACTCTCATCCCCCACAATAAAAATGCTGTAAAAGGTGCTCTATTCTCCCTTCTCCACCTTAAAAAAATCAAACCTTTCATTCCAGCGGATGATTTCAAAATTGTTGTCCAATCTCTTGCACTTTCAAGACTTGATTATGGTAATGCCACCCTGCTGGCACCCCTAAAGTCCACCTTACCCCGATCAAATCTGTCCTCAACATGGCTGCTAGACTCATCTCTGATTGTAAACGTTTCGATCACATTTCTCCTATCCTCAAAGACCTTAACTGGCTCCCAATTGAAGGTAGATCCACCTTCAAGTTGGCATGTATTACTCACAAAGCCCTTCACCAGAACTCCCCCTCTTACCTTTCTGACAAACTACAAAAAGCTGGGTGCTCCAGGTCCTTGAGAAGCACCAACGTCCTGGTCCTCATCCCCCCGAGACTAAACTGTACTAAGTCACAATCACGTGCATTCTCTGGTAATGCCCCTACGATTTGGAACTCGCTCCCCAAAGATCTTCGCTGCAACCCCTCCTACCCTCTCTTCAAAAAAAGACTCAAGGTGCTTCTTCTAAACAAATATTGGGGCACCTAAAGTCCCTGTACTGATTCAGTCCTCACTTCATTCCCCTCAACCCACCCCGTCTCTCTTCTTTTCCTACTGCCTCCCCACCTTCTCCCTTACCTTTTTCTCTCCTATCTTTCAATCCATCCTCATCCCCCCTACTTACCCCTAAGTTACTCCCTTTCCCAATCTCCTCTTCTAACTGAAATGCTTGATCCAATGCTAGTTTTTATTCACTCTGTAACTGTGTTCTATTTTGTTCCAGATGTTTATTTGTCTCTTGTGTTTATTATTTGTTCTAGATGTGTACTTTTCGTATCTGTCTGTAAAGCGCTCTGATACTCCTGGGTCCAGTAGCGCTATATAAAACCTTTTAAATAAATAAATAAAATAAATAAATATGGCCATGTCTGAACTGGGGTGGCTTGGTGAGCAAAATAACGATGGATTAAACCCAGATCTGTGACTGGGGGTGAATGTTTTGCCATTGTGCAACATTCCGTCCATCATCTAGTGTGTTTTGCTGTTCACCCTATGTGGGAAGGGTATGCCCAGACGTGGGTCCCTTGCTCACTAAGCCACTGGAGTCAAGCTATCCTGGTTGAAGACGGCTGATAGCCAGAAACCGGTCCCAGGATGCTTAATTCCGGTCCAGGAAAGACATGGCTTGGCAGTTCGGGCTGGACTGTTCCCATGAGGCACAGGGTCATGACTAATTTGCATATGGCCATGTCTTAACTGGGGTGGCTTGGTGAGCAAAATAACGATGAATTAAACCCAGATCTGTGACTGGGGGTGAATGTTTTGCCATTGTGCAACATTCCGTCCATCACCTAGTGTGTTTTGCTGTTCACCCTATGTGGGAAGGGTATGCCCAGATATGGGTCCCTTGCTCACTAAGCCACTGGAGTCAAGCTATGCTGGCTGAGGACGGCTGATAGCCAGAAACCGGTCCTAGGATGCTTGATTCCGGTCCAGGAAAGACATGGCTTGGCAGTTCGGGCTGGACTGTTCCCATGAGGCACAGGGTCATGACTGATTTGCAAATGGCCATGTCTGAACTGGGGTGGCTTGGTGAGCAAAATAACGATGGAATAAACCCAGATCTGTGACTGGGGGTGAATGTTTTGCCACTGTGCAACATTCCGTCCATAATCTAGTGTGTTTTGCTGTTTGCCTAAGTTAGCGCCAAGGGAGCGTTACATGGGTACTACATGTTCCCAAGCACCCATCCATGCCTTTTGATGCCAATCCCTATCTACAAACAAATAGTAGACAGGGTTTAGTGTGAAATGCTAATGCCATGTAAAAAGAGGTGTCAAAAGGAGAAACGTATTTCTCCTCTCTTTTCTGACTTGGCATGTGTGCTGCACTGTGCAGAACACATACAAAGTACATGGACAAAGTTGCACCATATTATTGTTAGCATGCTGATACCCTTGCCCTATGGTGCATCTTAAAATCATAGGCCCAGATGTTCAAAACTGTTACGGTACACAGCACAGCTGCCAAGTTTTGCTGCACTGTGTTGCGTGACAGAGAGGGAGCAGGAGATAGCCATGTTAACAGAGATATGGTCGTCCCCTCTTCCTGGCACCAGCACAATATTTAACTGTTCTGTGCTTGCCATACACGTTGCCTCTGTGTTGGTCCTCTTTTTGCAGGCTACAGCCAAAACAGCACTCTTGCACCATGTTGCAAGGCTGCGGGTGTTGGCTTCAGGATTTATATTGTGCTGGAAGGGGCACCTTCCTGCTCCGAACCAATCCTAAAGAGGTGTTTTCCTCGTGCATTTGTGTTTCGCAGATTGCACCACACATAAAAAGTTGGAAAGTGAAGAAAAAGTAAGCTTTATCTCCTTTTTACGTCTCACCTCAGGAGGCATAAGATTTTGGGATTTCCCCAGGTTTACATATTCTTGTAAATCTTGGGATGTATCAAAATGAAGGGGTGTTGCATTGTGAAACCACCCCAACCCACATGGACCGGCCCCAAAATGCAGAGTAAGGTAACAAAGCATTTTGCCCTGCTTTGCTTTATTCCATTTCTATATAGCCCTTCTAAGCCACGCATAGAGACTTTGACTGGCCTCATAGATATCAGTTTGTATATTCTGCTGCTGAAGCATCACAAAAAGTGATAATCAAGCCCAGAAAAGGGCTTGTAAATTTGCCCTTAAGTGAAAGTATTGAGCATTTATTTGATGAGCGAGCTAGCTCAGGTTCCTCTCTAGGGGTGGGCGTAGTTCGCGAAGTAGCGCTACGCGTAGCTACTCAAAGTGCACTTCGCACTATGCGAGCTACACGTAGCACTACGCGAACTGCGTAGTAGCATGTTCGCACAGTGCAAGATGACGATTTCAATGATTGCACAGTGCGGACAAGCATCCGGCACTGTGCAATCATTGAAAACTGCATCTTGCACAGTGCGAGCTGTACTTTGCTGCTGCTCGAGTAGATTTTTACTCGAGCTGCAGCTTTCTCAACGCTGACTGGTAGTTTCTCATCGCGGGCGGTCGCGAGCATGCGCAACCACATGCAATGAGAAACCTGACCTCCCCTCCGTTGAGAATCTCGCCGGGAGGTTTATTTTCCATGCTTGCGATTGGCAACTTGATGTTGGTGATCGTGAACAAGGAAAAAGTCTTGCAAGGATGTCATTTTACTTGCTCGCGGTCAACAACTTGACGTTGAGGACCGCTTGTTTGCACTATGCTACGTGCAGTTCGTGTAGTGCAAAGTTGCGCAAACTTCGCAAACTACGCGAGCGTAGCGTAGTGCTTTTCCCAGGGTTATTCCTCTCCACATGTGGAGTGTGAGGATTTCAATGCTTAAATCAGTGAAACTACTTGTTGTAGTCTGCATGTGTCCGTAAGACCTTACTGAGGGAATTTTTTGTATACGAGCTGACCCATAGGGATCTAGATCATTTGCACCTGGAGAGACTGGAGCTGCAGAATGAGCTGCTGGATGCAATGGAGAGGAACCATATCTCTAGCACAAAGCCACTATACATAGATGTAGTTCAACAACCATTTTCAGATTTATGAGTGAAGTTTGACATACTCGTGGGTCTGTTCCTGCTATATGGTGCCCGGACTGCAGCTATGCACATGACCCGGGTAGGCCGAGGTGTGGAGTCTCAACTGCTCTATTGTAGTGGCTTCTTGTGTGACAACTCTAACACCCACTGCCTGCTCCCAGGATTGCACAAGGTGCTGCAAGAGGATGCACATTCCTCCCTTAAGGTGGTGCCACAATGCTGGGAAATAGACCTGTGGTCTCCCCGATCGGATGGGAACTGTGCTAAGATGTGTGAGGTGGGTCATCAAATTCACATGGAGTGGCTGTTACCAAGAAATACATTTCAACTTCCTCACAGGGCATACCTCACACCCCTTAAGCTTAGCCTCTATAAGCAACCAATCTCATTTGGTAGCCAGCGCTCTTGTGTTTCCGCTGGAGATCACTTTAACATGGAGTTGTCCTCTATTTACCCTTAATTGGAATGCCTAGGTGAACCTTCTGGTAGCAGCTACAAACTGTACCCTGACCCCCATGGCTTGTTTTTGTCCTCTGAGCATCTAGCAAGACCTCCTAACACAAAATCACCACCTGGTTCAAAGGCCTAGCATCAGTGCTTTCCAAGCGTAGAACAAGATACACAGAATGTGTGCAGAGACTCCCTGAATGGAGGGCTGGAGAACAGACGTCTTTGCAGTGGACTGCGAGGGAAGAGATAGCTTAGCAAAGTGTACGAGACCTATGAAATTTGCACCGTGCTGGATGTTAAATAGGTGTGCAGGGCTGAGTGTTAAGAGGATGTTTCTGGCCAAGTGTTCCATGGGAGTAGTGTCTGCCCTTTCTCCGTCCAAGATGAGGATATGTCTGGTATTGGAATAGTGCTACTGATCCCCAGGCCTGGTACTGCCCAGTGAGCACAAACACACTCTGCAAGAAGGTGGGAGAGGCCTGCCTTCCTCTTGTACTGTTTCCAAGCTGGATACACTGTGGTGGGGAGTAGAGTTCTTGGGCTGGGGTGGGGAGTCTGGAGAAGTGTGTTAGGGTTAATGTGTGGATACTCTCAGACAGAGCAATTTACAATTACCATTAATAGGGTATGTCATGACCTGACTGAACAGTCATCGCTCTTATCGGTTGGTCCCTTGGAATGTTGTTCAGTGCTGATGTATGGTTCATACCGCTCTCAGGAAGATTGTGCAATGTTGGTCAACATAAGCAACTGAAGTATGAGGACTACCTCCTCACATACCATCAGGATATGTTTGCCTCATTCCCTTCCTAGCTCACAGTGGCCCATCTGGCTTCACACACGTATATTGATACCAGACAGTGTCTGTAACCTCCTAAAATGAACACTCGTATACCCCCGCAGGGAAATTGTGGTAACAAGTACTACCCTTTAGTTTGTAACTCAGACATGGCCAAAGAGATACACAAGAATTACACAAGCAATGCTTCGGTTGTATCATGAGGAGGCAATGGTAAAATTGTGTCAAACGGGTGGCCTCAATGAAGTATGAGTTTGATACAAAATAGAGTCACCAGCATGATGTATATTGTGAATAGGTATATTACATCTACCATCATGTCATTGCATGAGATGATAGGAATACATATATTTCTACTCATACGTAACCTATCCTAAGGAGTATAGGTGAGCCAATGTGCTAGATCCTCTAGAGTGGTTAACCTCCACATTTACCGGTGTATTTGTTTCATCCAGCAACCAGGTAACATGCAAGGAGCTGTCCATCTCAGGATAGGGATGGAAATCATCTGGCCTTGAATGCAGGCATCAAGTGTCCACACCAATGCTATCTAAGAGTCCCCCTGACAATGCTGGGGTCACGTGCTTTAAATGTTAAACATCAACATACATACAATTTCAGAGCTGTGGTCCAGTAGCATCTTGTTCATCCTACCCACCCATGGCCCACTCCGAGCAGACAATCTCACACAACACACTTGGCGAACAAAACAAAAAGCTCGTACATGATGTTCTTGGTGATGCTACCATGCTTTGAGGAAAATCTTTATAAGCAGGTATTTCTTAAGCAGGCTAAATGTTTAATAAAGGTCACACTTTCTAAGGATGGCAGCCATATATATGGAAATGTAAAAACTGAAGTGTATGGGCGTAGGGCCTAAGCAACAACACAACAGTGCCCTTGTTTGTATTTGACAACGCTGGGACCATTGTGCCAAATCCTGTGTTATGTATGGTGTACAAGGTATATTTTATGTATATGTCACTGACCTATATTTAATCAAGAGGAGGGAGAAATAAGGGATTGTAATCCATTCAGCTTCCTTGTAGTCATACAAAATATTAAGAGGGAATGGATCATTTGACCTGAGAAACCGGGGTTTGCAACGTGTTAGCCGTCTTTCACTAGAAAGCCCTCATTCACGTACACAAGCCAGGAGGCGGTATACCTTGGTTCTCCGCCATGTTAAAAACGTGACAGCATCATCATTGGGTTTCTTTTTCATATGCTTTCCTCCCCCAGGAGGAGAAACCGCTGGTTGAATCACTGACAGAATATCGAGGAGCGAAATACCGACCTGCAAAAATATCGGTGAAAAAATATTGACTATCAGAATATCAAATTCCCATCTACAAACAGGTAAGTAGAAAAATATCGAATCCAAAATATAGTTATAAATAATCTAGTTTGTTAAAATATCGAATTTTTAAAATGTCTGAAAAGTAATGTAAAATGAATGAAATAATAAATATAATTAAGTAAAACTTATTTAAAAATACTTAAATAACCTTAAAATTAATAAATAATGTATGTAAGTGAAAAATAAAATAAACATGCATTTTTATTTTTTAATACATATATATTAACTTAATTATATAAAAAAATATTCAATATTTTTAGCGTAGGATAGAGGGTTGGTAACATTTACTATTCCCACTCCAGTGAGTGCAACAGTATGGAAAGCGTTGGATAACAGGAGGGTAAAAATTACTATTCCTACTCCAGTGATTGCAACAGTAGGGAAAGCATTGGATAGCGGGAGGGTAAAATTACTATTTCCACTCCAGTTAGCACAACAGTAGGGAAAGTTTTGGATAGCATAAGGGTAAAAATTACTATTCCCACTCCAGAGAGTGCAACTGTATGGAAAACATTGGATTGCGGGAGGGTACAAATTACAATTCCTACTCCAGTGAGTGCAACAGTAGGGAAAGCGTTGGATAGCAGGTGGATATAAATTACTATTCCCACTCCAGTGAGTGAAACAGTAGGGAAAGCGTTGGATAGCGGGAGGGTAAAAATTACTATTTTCACTCCAGAGAGTGCAACAGTAGGAAAAGTGGTGAATAGCATAGGGGTAAACATTTTTTATTCCCACTCCAGTGAGTGCAACAGTAGGGAAAGTGTTGGATAGCATAGGGGTAAAAATTACTATTCCCACTCCAGAGAGTGCAACAGTAGGGAAAGTGTTGGATAGCGTATGGGTGAAAATTACTATTCCCACTCCAGTGAGTGCAACAGTAGGGAAAGTGTTGGATAGCGTAGGGCTAAAAATTACTATTCCCACTCCAGAGAGTGCAACAGAAGGGAAAGTGTTGGATAGGGTAGGGATAAAAATGACTATTCCCACTCCAGTGAGGGCAACAGTAGGGAAAGTGTTGGATAGCGTAGGGGTAAAAATTACTATACCCACTCCAGAGAGTGCAACAGTAGGGAAAGCGTTGGATAGCGGGTGGGTAAAAATTACTATTTCCACTCCAGTGAGTGCAACAGTAGGGAAATTAATGATTTAATAAATAAATAAAAATAAATTAGTTATTAATACCAATAAAATATTAATTAAATATAAATTATCAACATTAATAAATAATATTTATAAAAAGTAATCACATATTAAGAATTAATTAACAAATTAATTTTCAATACCAAAAATTGATAAGTAATAAAAAAAGAAGAGTGAATTAATTATCAATCCACAAATATTATTTCAATAATTACTTAATTACAATTAAATTACTTCCCACTCTATTCCCCTATAAACCCACAACCCGCTCTGAATAATAAATTAATACAATTAATATAATGATCAATTAATCATTTAATAAAAAGTAATTACCTATCAATAATTAATTACCAATGCATTATTTATCAATACACTAAAATAATTTCAATAACTACCTAATTACAATTAAAATACTTCCCACCCTATTCCCCTATAAACACACAACCCGCTCTGAATAATAAATTAAAACAATTAATATAATTCTCACTTAATCAATTAATAAAAATTAATTACCAATTAATAAAAATTAATTACCAATTAATATTTAATTAACACTAAATTAATTATCAAGACCAATAAATAAAAATATATAATTACTTAATTACAATTAAATTACTTCCCACCCTATTCCGCTTTAAACCCACAACCCGCTACGGAATTAAATAACTCAAAAATTTAATAACATAAAATTCATTACAAATTCAAACATACATTACAAAAATAATACATACATTTAACAAACATACAAAAACCCTATAACAAATTTTCTTATTTTTAACAACTATATTATGACTGTTGATATCACTAACTTCGATGTTATGAAAATCGATATTTCTTACCTGAATTTAGATATTCTGCACCACTATATTTTTGGACTTCGATATTCTGTCCATTCTATATAAAAAACGTGATATTCTGTCCATTCGATATTTTTTATTCAATATTGTGACTTTTCACCCCACTGGTTATTGCCGTAGTGATCAGTGAAGGAGGCGTGAGAGTACTCATGTGAAGTGAGTTAAAAATGGGAGTTAAGAGCCTCGTATTACCTAAACTATACCTTTAATTAGTCTGGAATCGAGGTAGGTAAAAACAGTGTTGTGCATGAAAAGACAAGTTATTAGTCTAAGGCACCGGAATGTCCATATAAATAGTCGACATGTTTCTGCCCTTTGCCCTGACTGGTCGGGGGGCTTTCATCAGGACCTGAAAAAAGTAGTGGCTGCAAATTGTTACAACCTAGGTGAACCACACTGTAGTTCACTTGGTTCGGATAAGGTCAATAAGCACCTTTAGGTCCTAAAATACGGACTCCTTCGGGGTACCGGTGGGCATGATAACCTGTTGCTTCGGACGTGCAGAGCGACTTGTGCTCGCTCTTGTTACAGTACCCCGAGTCACGCACAACACTGATTTTACCTACCATCGATTCCAGATTAATTAAAGGTATAGTTTAGGTACTACGAGGCTCCTAACCCCCATTTTTAACTTACTTCACTAGATATTTTCAGTTTATAGGGGAGGGAGCCTATTCATATTTGGTGACACTTCAGACCTTGCAAAGATAGTATTGTTTATGTTGCTTGCTTAATGTTCAAATATATAAAGAGGGTGTAGCCTAAGGGCTCGGTGGGTGGACCTCAAATCTGGGGAACTGGGTTCAAGTCTTGGCAATGACGATCAACATCCTGTGATTCTGGGCAAATCACTTATTCTACATGTGCCTAAACTGGTTCTCATGTAAAGTGCTCCGATACCTTCAGGTCAAGTTTGACCTATAAAAAACTCAGGAGAAAAAAATGAAGGCTGTTCACTGGACGAACTAATCCTGTGGGAGGAATCTATGCATCTATTTCTCCTTCACATGTTTTAATACTATCTGTAGTGACAGAAGGATTTGATGTATGGGAAATGTGGGTATTACCTACGTATACATTGCCCCCTACACTGAGGGACATATTTACAAGGGTATATCACCACCAGAATGTCACCTATAGCTACACTCTGGTGGCACTATCCCCTCCTCCTTATTTACAAGGCAGTGTTAAGCCACTTAATATGGCTTAATGACTTAGCATGAGAAAGGCATGCAATGAGCATTGCAGGGGGGTTCTGCCCCGACACCCATTGTTTCCTGACAATGCCCCAAATTTACAAGTCTGGGGCAGCGCCAAACATGAAGACCAGTGAATACCGAGGTAGTGATTTGGGCAAAGATAATAATTTTACACACTTGAAAGGATGGGAATGCTTGCTTAATGCAATTTATCAGACCGGTTTTAATTTGTTGATTGTATTTCATCATGTTTTACATGTCCTACTTTGAAAATAGATGTGTTCCCCATACACAGGCAGACATGAGGTGAGCATATAGTAATCTCTTTGTCTACATATTATATTGTTTAATTTGACATTACATGTTTATGACTCACATAAGTATGAGTTTGTTGGTGAACATCTAGTCATCACTACAGTAAACTGTAAGGTTTCAATAAGTCAATGTTGAAGGCATGTATGATCTGCATTTGAACATAGAAGCCTTATCATCTTATTGACCGCAGAGGGTTTGCGATGTGAAATATGAGACAGTCTACATCAACTGTCAGTCAGTCAGAAGATAGATTGACACTGAGAGATTTTAATCATTTAGTGAGACTATTATCCATCATACCTTTACAAATGACCATGGCTATGTATTATCAATGTTGTGAGCTAAGTACACAGACAAACATTGTATCGTATGTTATATGTTAATCTTATTTTGAAGTAGCCTGATTTCTGCCACATGTTAGAGTTACATGTTACTAGTATACATGGCATGTTTATGTAAGATTCAGTTATGTCACTATATGCTGACAGTGATCACTTATTTATTTTCAAGGTATTTACATACCTGTGTACTACATCTACTTTTCCTCCTTCATTTGTAATTCCTTTCATGACCTGATCATCATGTGATAAAACATATACTGACGTCTAAATTGAGTATCATTATGTCATCTAATGATAGGTTTAATTGCTTTACAGAGATTGACTGTAGAGAAAATTCAAACTATGTTAACACGCAAAATGATACATGATTTTGTGAAGTACATTTGTTCAGGTGTTGAAAAAATTAATTACCTCATCATTTCTACCCCTGGCACCAAATACAGAATCTGATCCACTATGTGCATGAGTAGTTATGACATCTTCATCATCCACATCTTGGTTACATATGCTTTCTTCTATTTCAAGTGACAATTCACAACCATGTTATGTAATATGCAGCACACAGCAATGATTTCACACACTATGTGGGGTTTATACAACAGTCTACCTCCAGACAGATCAAGACATCTAAATCTGGATTTCAATACACCGAAGGAAAACTTAATAATCCTGCGTGTCCTACGATGAGCAACATTATATGCTTCGTCTGCTGGTGCTTTTGGGTTAGAAAATGAAGTCAACAACCAGGTCCGAGAGCGTATCCCATGTCATCTACAATGTATGAAATACAAATACACAAGTGTTACATGTACAGTGCATATGCAAATATATCTCTTATGATGTTATTATGTATTTTGTAGAGTTTCATGTACGTATCCTTTTTGTTTGGTATTGTAAAATATACTTACCAATCAATAAGCCTCCTTCATACATTCCACTTTCAAAGCATTAGTTTATGATACTATGACGGAATATGTAGAATCATGGGCACTCCCTGGATATTTTGCTTCTACATTGGTGGTTATCACATACAGCTTGTACATTTATTGAATATGTATGCATCCTGTTCCTATACAGGTGCACTGTTTCTGCAGGTGGAAGCAAGATGACATGTGTAAAGTCTATTGCACCAAGTACATGTCGAAATTGGGAAAATGTATAGATTTCTTGCTTTACTTGTGTTAGAAATGAGATTTCTGGTTGGCTAAGGCTTGCTCCAAAGCCAGGCAGAAACCACCACTCTGGTCAGGGCAAGTGAGTTACTTGCTGAAGATAACCGCTGATCACCCCCTTGGTAGCTTGGCATGACCAGGCAGGCTTATCCCAGAAGCAATGTGTAAAGCATTTGCGCAACACACACAGCAGCAACATACTAGGCACACCACAAAAGGAACACCACACAAGGTTATATATAAAAATAGCCTCTGTATTATCATAAACACATTAGAATAGTAATCACACAATATACACTGTGCCACCTGGCACTGGGCAATATTTACAGGGGATTATATACACCTGACAGGTCCACTTGGACTACTGTCAGAACCATCACAAAGTGAACAGAATAAATGTAGAATATATAATAGACGTAGAACACAACCAGTAATTACTGGCAAACACTGTACTCATCATCACCCTTTGACACAAACCATATTATGCACAGTTTCACCTCAAGCGTAAAACACATTATGCGCCAACCTCAAAAGCCTAAACATAATAGACCATAACTTCCTAAGTGTTGAATCTGGGGGTCTCTAGTTGGCAGAGGTAGGTACCACTGTCCAAATAGGGACCCTTGCTTCTAGTCAGGGCAAGGAGATAACCCTCTGAGATAACCCCTGCTCACCCTCTAGGTAGCTTGGCACGAGCAGTCTAGGCTAACCAGAGGCAATGCGTAAAGTATTTGTACCAACACTCACAGTAACACAGTGAAAACACCACAAACTGACTCCAAAACAGTTTAGAAAAATAAAGGTATTTTTAATCTAAACTACACAAGACCAAAACGACAAAAATCCAACATACACAGTTCAAGAATATGGTTTCAAAAAGAGTTCTTAAGGTTGCGTTAGAAATCCCTACGTTGCGATAGAATTCTCTACTGATGCGTGAAAAGTTCACAGTTGCGTCACGTTTACTCACAGTACCTTTTAGATGCAACAAAGTTCCAAAAGCAGAAGCTGGTGCGGTGGAAAACAAGCGATGCGTTGCTCCTGAGACCCTGGGGAGGCGATGCGACAGCCCCGCTGCAGCAGCGGGCGTGTTGCGACGAATCCGGTCTGTATGGGGAGGAAGGCCACTTGTATGGATTCCGGTGCGTAGGTTCCGTAGGAAGTCTGTTCTCGCAAAGGCACGATGCGACGATCTCGTAGGGGCTGCGACGATCTCCGGGGTGACGATGCGCGGTCCAGCGGGGATCCTCTCTCTCGCAGCTCCTCGATGCGTTGATTCTGCGACGACACTCGCAGCGACGTGATGCGACCCGCAAGCAAGCGGTGCGGCGTTCTCACCCAGCGACGACAGGCTCTGCGATGATACTCGCAGCGATGTTAGATTCTCCCGCACCGGTCTGGTGCGTCCCGCAAACAAAGGATGCGACGTCTCTGGCAGCGGCGTCAGGCGCTGCGACGATCTCGACCTCCGTAGCGGCGGGAAACTTCTCGCACTGTCGGGGATGCGCTCCACAAGCGAGCGATGCGACACTTTTCAAGTTCAAAAGTCACTCAAGCTTAGTTTCAAGCTTCCCAGCTCAGGTACAACTTCCAGAGGCCCCACAACTGGATCAAGCACTCTAGGAAGGACAGAACTCTCTCAGCAGAGTTCAGGGAAGCTGGGGGTGAAGTCCTTTTGTTCCTGGGACTTCAAAACAGGGAGCCAGCTCTACTCAGGCCCTTGGAGATCCCTTCAAGACAGGGGACACAGCTCAGCAGCAAAGTCCTTCCCCTCTCCTTGGCAGCAAAGCAACAGGTCAGTCCAGCAGAGCAACAGCAGGACAATCTTCCTTCTTCAGGTTCAGCTTTCTCCTTGGCAGAGGTTCCTTCTTGATTTCCAGGATGATCTAATTTTCTGTTGTCAGGGGTCCTGTACTTATACCCCTAAAGTCTTTGTTCTCTCTGTGCATGTGGGCCCTGCGCCCGGTCTGAACCAGTTCTGGGGTTTCCTGAGTACTTTGTTTTGCTGGCTGCATCTTTCCTTTCAGAGTGAGGGGCAGGGTCCTCAGCCGCCCAGCAGGGGGGTGGAGCCAGCATTGTGGAAGGCAGGCACAGCCCTATTCAGCCCAGGTGCTAACTCCTCCCACCACTCCAGTTGCAAATGCAGTCATTCAGCCTAGTGCTGACTCATCCATCCTGCTGGGGAATTCCCCAGCCCCTGTCACTCACAAACCAGACAGTCAATACACAAACAGGCCCAGGCACACAGAAGGGTTAGACAAGAGAACAGCAACTTTCTAAAAGTGCTGTTCTCAAACCCAGGATTTAAAAACAACCTTTCCTAAAAGATGTGTTATTAAATTCTGAGTTCAGGGATACTAGATACTTATGTCCTATCTTGTTCCTATGGGAAGGAATGCTGTTAACCACTGTAGCCAGCATCCCCCATGTTAACCTATGGAGCAAGATAGCCTTACAATAGTGAAAAACGAAAATGGCTGTAATTCACTACCAGAACATGTTACCTGCACCAGTACATGCTCTACCTTTCACATACACTGCACCCTGCCCAGGGGGGTACCTTGGGCCTTCCATAGGGGTGACTAATGTGCACAAAAAGGGAAGGGTTAGGCCTGGTCAGTGGGGACACTGACCAGGAGGACATGGCAGTTCTTAACTGCACACAGGCACTGCAGTGTCAGGCCTGAGACATCATTTTAGGGCTACTCCTGTGGGTGGCACAATCAGTGCTGCAGGCCCACTAGTAGCATTTGTCATCACCAGCCCTGGCACACCCAGTGCACTTTACTAGGGACTTCATGGTGATACAAATATGCCAAACATGTATATCCAATCAGAATAACAATTTACACAGAGAGCATATGCACTTTAGCACTGATCAGCCGTGGTAAAGTGCACAGAGTCCTATTGCCAACAGCCACGGGTCAGGAAAAATAAGGGAGGAAGAAGCAAAAAGTTTTGGGATGACCCTGCAAGAAGGGCCAGTTCCAACACAACCCCCTTCCAGCCTAAAGCCAGGGTAGACCAAACGATACCTCGATGGGATTCCCTGCTTAAGGCGATAGAACACGGAAACTGGCCCACACAGCAGGGCAGTCCTGTTCTACGCCGTTCTAAACCCAGTTGGATCACTCTATCCATACTCTCAGAGTCCACCATGCCAATCCATGTGGAAACCTTCTCTTCACCTGTGGACACCACCTGTGCAGCACCTAACCTTAATTTACTCACTGGTGTGTCCCAACAGACCGACAGCAAGCCACAGTGACCACCAACAGTGATCAGGGATGAGACCCAGGCCTCATGCCTCTCATGGCTCTCAAACCCCTGTGGCATCAGACGGTGGGGGGCAGTAGCCCCAGGTGCTTGGCACCCTTTGTCCACTCCCTCTCTTGTCAGGTCAGGTCTGACATCCTGGCACTGACCCACCAGTCCCGGACCTGTATCCGGCGGCTGGACAGGAGGCTGGGGTGGGCTCTCCCACACCCGGCCCTCCTCTTCCTTGGGGTTCTGTACCCTCCAACCTGGAGTGGTACCTCCTTCTAGAATAGTCAGGGCACATGTGGCAGGTATCCTGCACCATTCACCCACCAGGTCAGGGGTGCTATCCTGCAACTGGTATTCCAGGTCAGGGGGGACACCCCAGGCCTGGCCCTCAAACCTAGGCTCCAAAGCCTCCAGGTCAGACAGCACCTGAACCTGGCTTCCCCACCCAGGGACCAACCCTTGCGATGGAACACTTGCCTGGTGCACCAGGACTTCACTCACGGATATGCCTACACTGGTACACAGTACCCACCTGGCCAACACAACGGTGTGGCCCAGTCCACCCCCAGGGTGAGACTCCTGCCCTCCTTCCAGGGGAAACCCTGTCCACCAAGACAACCAAGAACACAACTTTCCTACCAGTTCAGGACCTCCCTCCAGCAACTGGTCTCCCAACCTAGGGTTTAACCCCTCAGGTTGTACCGGGGTCAGGGGCGAGGACTCCCTCCCTCTGCACCCCCTTCCAGAGCACTGCACCCTCCCTACTGGAGGGGTACCCCTGGGAACCATATTGGTCAGGACACTGGTTACAGATGTCCTTCCTTCCAGGTCAGGCAAATCCTGAACCTGGTCTCCCAACCCAGGGACCAATACCTGCGGTTGTGCACTTGCCTGGCTCACCAGGACTTCTGGGGAATCCCATAGTACCCCCTTGAGGGTGACACACAACTCATGTGTCCTGTGACAGTCTGCCTGGCGCAGATCTCCCGACCCCTGTCCACCTGACAGTGCGGGAAGATCCCCCAGGACAGAAGTGAGGTCACCATGGTCACTCACTGGGGACTCAGCCCTTCCGACTGGTCCCTGACCCACTGGTTCACCCACTGGGGACTCCTTCCCCCTCTCACCCCTCAGTTTGGACTTCTGCACCCTCCCAAATGGAGCGGCACTGCCAGACACCAGAACTGATGGAGGCCTGGTTACAGGCACTCCCCATTCGCCAGACACTAGGAGATCCTCCTCAAATGGCCTACAAGTACAGTCTAGGTCCCCAACCTGGTGTTCCCTTAAGGAACCCTCCAGTCCCTGAGACTGGGTTTCGGGCACCATGAGACACACCGTCTCACACTCATTCCTTCTCCACTGAGTCCGGACAGGAGCCCCTACACCCCTCCCACTACACTGGGACCTAACTGGGCTACACTGAACGTCTTCCACCTCACAGGTCTGGAAGATATCCAAGCCACTCCTTTTGGGATCACTCCCCAATGCCTCTTCAGACCCTTTGGAATCCACCAAGAGGTCTGCCTCCAATGCAAGCTCTCTGGGGTCAGAGAACTCACACTCCACCGGGTGTTGGCATAGCTCTGGAAAACAGGGACTTAAAATATGCTCTCCAACAAATGAATCACACAGCCCCCCACAGTTGTTAACCAAGCTACCCTTTGCCTCACCCTCCAGTGCCTCACACAAGTACCCCACACCACTCTCCTGAGACTGGCAAGACAGTAGCTGACGGTCTCTGTCACACAACCCACACTCTTCTGGCTGGTCTTCACATACACACACCAAGGTTTCTACCATAGGGGAACCCCTCTCCCTGTACCTCTCATCTAGAGTCAGTAGAGTGTCCCTCCCACCACTAGGAATATGGTCCCCTGTGCCAGTCCCCCAATCTAATTCAGGGACACTGCACTCCAATGGAACTACATCATAAACCTGAACCCCCTGGTGTATGTCGACCCCCTCCCTCAAGTCAGGCGCCACATCTCTGGGTGTTTGTACCTTTGTCTCAGCACTAGATATCATAAAAATGCTGCCACCATCTGAGCTGGACTCCACCTCCAACTCAGCAAAGCTCCTTCCTTGAGCATCCCATTTTTCTTTCTGGGCTAAGGCCCACCGGATCATACCTTCCTTGTTTAACCGGTCTAATTCTCTGCACCTTTGCTCAGCAGCAAGGAGCCACTCATCTTTCTCTTCCTCACTGTCAGAGAAGTCCTCCTCCTCAGAATCATCTGCTAATGTTGCTTCCCAAATTCTGGCCTCATGGGAATACAGGCATGCCTCAAGATCCCTCCTTGTGGAACCTTTCTCCACGGGCAGCCCCCTCTTCTTGCAAAAGGCTTTTATCTCCTCTTCTGTGTAGATGCACAGGTGGAAAAAGTTGACTTCCATTTTGGCAGGATTTTACAGGTGCAACATTAGCCAGAATCTCAATATCCAAAAAATACTTTCAGGAGGACACCGAAAAAAACAAACAGTATGTGGTGGCGTAGTGGTCTGCACTCACTAGTGATGTACACCAATTACTGTGGGTCTAGTACAAATACAAGTTCAAATCCCACCGCCTGACCACCAATGTTAGATCTGGGGGTCTCTAGTTGGCAGAGGTAGGTACCACTGTCCAAATAGGAACCCTTGCTTCTAGTCAGGGCAAGGAGATAACCCTCTGAGATAACCCCTGCTCACCCTCTAGGTAGCTTGGCACGAGCAGTCTAGGCTAACCAGAGGCAATGCGTAAAGTATTTGTACCAACACTCACAGTAACACAGTGAAAACACCACAAACTGACTCCACAACAGTTTAGAAAAATAAAGGTATTTTTAATCTAAACTACACAAGACCAAAACGACAAAAATCCAACATACACAGTTCAAGAATATGGTTTCAAAAAGAGTTCTTAAGGTTGCGTTAGAAATCCCTACGTTGCGATAGAATTCTCTACTGATGCGTGAAAAGTTCACAGTTGCGTCACGTTTACTCACAGTACCTTTTAGATGCAACAAAGTTCCAAAAGCAGAAGCTGGTGCGGTGGAAAACAAGCAATGCGTTGCTCCTGAGACCCTGGGGAGGCGATGCGACAGCCCCGCTGCAGCAGCGGGCGTGTTGCGACGAATCCGGTCTGTATGGGGAGGAAGGCCACTTGTATGGATTCCGGTGCGTAGGTTCCGTAGGAAGTCTGTTCTCGCAAAGGCACGATGCGACGATCTCGTAGGGGCTGCGACGATCTCCGGGGCGACGATGCGCGGTCCAGCAGGGATCCTCTCTCTCGCAGCTCCTCGATGCGTTGATTCTGCGACGACACTCGCAGCGACGTGATGCGACCCGCAAGCAAGCGGTGCGGCGTTCTCACCCAGCGACGACAGGCTCTGCGATGATACTCACAGCGATGTTAGATTCTCCCGCACCGGTCTGGTGCGTCCCGCAAACAAAGGATGCGACGTCACGATCTCGACCTCCGTAGCGGCGGGAAACTTCTCGCACTGTCGGGGATGCGCTCCGCAAGCGAGCGATGCAACACTTTTCAAGTTCAAAAGTCACTCAAGCTTAGTTTCAAGCTTCCCAGCTCAGGTACAACTTCCAGAGGCCCCACAACTGGATCAAGCACTCTAGGAAGGACAGAACTCTCTCAGCAGAGTTCAGGGAAGCTGGGGGTGAAGTCCTTTTGTTCCTGGGACTTCAAAACAGGGAGCCAGCTCTACTCAGGCCCTTGGAGATCCCTTCAAGACAGGGGACACAGCTCAGCAGCAAAGTCCTTCCCCTCTCCTTGGCAGCAAAGCAACAGGTCAGTCCAGCAGAGCAACAGCAGGACAATCTTCCTTCTTCAGGTTCAGCTTTCTCCTTGGCAGAGGTTCCTTCTTGATTTCCAGGATGATCTAATTTTCTGTTGTCAGGGGTCCTGTACTTATACCCCTAAAGTCTTTGTTCTCTCTGTGCATGTGGGCCCTGCGCCCGGTCTGAACCAGTTCTGGGGTTTCCTGAGTACTTTGTTTTGCTGGCTGCATCTTTCCTTTCAGAGTGAGGGGCAGGGTCCTCAGCCGCCCAGCAGGGGGGTGGAGCCAGCATTGTGGAAGGCAGGCACAGCCCTATTCAGCCCAGGTGCTAACTCCTCCCACCACTCCAGTTGCAAATGCAGTCATTCAGCCTAGTGCTGACTCATCCATCCTGCTGGGGAATTCCCCAGCCCCTGTCACTCACAAACCAGACAGTCAATACACAAACAGGCTCTGGCACACAGAAGGGTTAGACAAGAGAACAGCAACTTTCTAAAAGTGCTGTTCTCAAACCCAGGATTTAAAAACAACCTTTCCTAAAAGATGTGTTATTAAATTCTGAGTTCAGGGATACTAGATACTTATGTCCTATCTTGTTCCTATGGGAAGAAATGCTGTTAACCACTGTAGCCAGCATCCCCCATGTTAACCTATGGAGCAAGATAGCCTTACAATAGTGAAAAACGAAAATGGCTGCAATTCACTACCAGAACATGTTACCTGCACCAGTACATGCTCTACCTTTCACATACACTGCACCCTGCCCAGGGGGGTACCTTGGGCCTTCCATAGGGGTGACTAATGTGCACAAAAAGGGAAGGGTTAGGCCTGGTCAGTGGGGACACTGACCAGGAGGACATGGCAGTTCTAAACTGCACACAGGCACTGCAGTGTCAGGCCTGAGACATCATTTTAGGGCTACTCCTGTGGGTGGCACAATCAGTGCTGCAGGCCCACTAGTAGCATTTGTCATCACCAGCCCTGGCACACCCAGTGCACTTTACTAGGGACTTCATGGTGATACAAATATGCCAAACATGTATATCCAATCAGAATAACAATTTACACAGAGCGCATATGCACTTTAGCACTGATCAGCAGTGGTAAAGTGCGCAGAGTCCTATTGCCAACAGCCACGGGTCAGGAAAAATAAGGGAGGAAGGGCCAGTTCCAACACTAAGCATAACTCACATTAGGGGCATAACTCACAGTAGAGGATAACCTCACAAGCACAAACCACAGTATGCAAATAACCTCATACATAAACCACATTAGAGGCATAAATCAGGGTGCATAAATCACAGTACATGAATCACATTAGTGCCCCTTCGCCCTATCAACCCACAGTCCCCGTGGCCAACTGGCCTTTTCAGAGGGCTCAAATGCCCTATGACCCAAATGTCAGGGTGGCTGCCATTGCAGCAGAGTCCACATGCGCAATTGCGTTGGGGCAGAGGAGTGCATCTCACTCTTATCTCAATCAAAAATGCCCCCAAAGAAATGTTGGCTTAAACATAGCAGCTAACGCTAAGTGCTGTGCAGCTGTGAAGCAAAGAAGGCCTGGGACACTGTGCCACCTCCAGACCCACTCAGGGTCTTCTATCACGAAATGCCCCCATCGTTGCACCTGCCCTCTATCAGGTGGGGCAGCTGGCAAGAATGTGAATGGGCCCTGGCACGACTGTGCCCTCCGGGCCACTACTGGGGCTCTCTGCATAACAATGTTCCCCATCGTTGGAAACATGGCACTGGCACTACATGTGCCGTCTGAGCCCCTCTCTAGGACTCTTAGAAATAATTGTCCCCAATGTTGGAGCGGCCCTCTATCAGGCGGGCCGCTCATGAAATACCACAGACACTGTGCCTCGATCCGCACAACCACTGGGGAATGGAGGATCCCCACTCCAGGTCTGCGGAGGAACGACTCCTCTGGTGCACTTCTCCTCTTCAAGGCGGCTCAGAAATACACGGGGCACTCTCTTCACTACGAGAGCCCCGCCAAGCATCACCAGCATTTCTCCTGCACGTGGGGCTTCCCTTCGCTCACGGGAGCCCCGCCTAATCGCAGGCTTCTTCTCAGTTGCGCTACCATTGGCGGCCTTGGAGGCCTCTCCTCACTTCACCCGGGCCCACTCCTGGGACCCGGGACTTCAACATGGAGCCTGCGAGGCTCTGGATGGATCTCTGGACATGTGTAGGGGGCGTAGGCCCCGCACACAACCAGGCAAAGCCGCCTGGCTTCCCAGTCGCGCTGAGCAGTGGCCTGGAGAAGATTTCTTTAGCTGCTCGGGCCGTGACGGTGATCCATCCAGAATGCGGGGTGGGCACCCGCAAAAAGGCACCATAATGCGGGGTGGGCACCCGTCATTTAAAATAAGCATAAAGCAGGGTAGGCTCCCGCTTGCTCTCAGCAATTCAGGGGAATCCCTATGCTGGGGATTCCCTCAGAAATCATGTGCAGCTTGGCGCTGCGAAGCTCCAGCGCTCCTCTGGGAGAATTAAAATATAAGCGCTCACAGGGCGCTAGTTGTCCAAACAAGTCCATGGAGATTAAGGGAGCAATGCAGGGCCCAGGGAGGCTAGCCCTCCCTGGCAAGCCCTCATGGGAGTTCCTCCTGGGCCCCAGCAGCACACCCAAGCAAGGTCAGGAACAAGCACAACGCAGAACATGGGGTCACAGCCCCTATATTTATATTACACCATCTTTTCGTCTGCAGTATAGGGCATGGGGTAACCAGATGCAACTGGTTCAGGGGGGATTTGGAGCACTTTGTTTTCCAAGCTCCTCTTCCCCCTTGTCAGGTGGGCGCTAGCTGATCAGACACACCCCAGGGGGCTGAGCCAGCGTTGTACAGGCTGGGCACAGTCTTATTCAGAGTCAGGGGATTACTCCTCCCACTACTCTCAACGCAGATGTTCCATTCAGCCTAGTGCTGACTCACCCTGCTATTCCTGGAGCCACACACACCTCCCAGCCCCTGTTACTCACAAGCCAGACATGTAATTCACATCAGGCAGGCAGACACATAGCACACAGAAATGCCAACTTCTAAAAGTGGCATTTCCCAAATAGTCATAATAAATCTGCACCCACCATTGTGCAGCATTTATTATTACAATTCCATACATACTAAACTCGACCACTCGGCTACTCCCATATCAGGAATTACCACTGACACACTGATCACAGAATCCCTAATGCATTCCTATGGGAGGGCAGGCCAATCTCACCAATGTAACACAGAGAGCGAACGCGCTTAACATTGGACAGCAGTGCTAAAGTGCCCAGAGGCCTAAAACCATCAACACCAGGTCACTGAAAAGGCTAGGAGAAGGCAAAAAGTTTAGGGGTGAACCTGCCAAAAGGGTCAAGTCCAACAACTTGTCTCTGCTCCTGTCCAAGTTTTGGAAATGTTTGGTGTTGTGGTATTAGTTTCATTATACCTTCCAACACGTGTTGTAAAAATGAAAAGCGAGCACCCTGAGACACACCGGACAATATTGCACATGTATTCTGAAAGGAGTCAGTAGCAAGCAGGTATAGTACTGCCAGTACCTTCACATGCGGGGGTAATATATGTGATCTTCCAGTTTTTATGTTGAGCCTAGACAGCCCTTGCATTGTCTGTTGTATGTACTTTGTGGTATCAGACTCCTCCCATCGCTTTGGATTGTTTTTTGTCTATGTCATTTAAAAATCGTAGCCTCCAAATGCCTAATGGTTGGTGCATGTGTCACCTTTTTTCAAAAGTTTACACCCAATGGAGTATTGCCGCGACCACATGCTTTGCTTGCACTGCGCAGCATCTTTCTCGCACCCACGTTTTTATTAATTGACTCCTTACGCCCTCACTGCTTGTTTTAAATGTTGCTTTCCTGCAGCAATGCTCTCATGGCACACAGGCACAGGGCATAGCCCCAACTCAGAGAGGACAAAGTCTGTCCTGCCTCCTGGCACAAAACACAAGAACCTCCTCAACCTGTACCCACTCTCCGCGTGCTGAGTGACCCATCATCTGGCCCCAAGCACCTCCACCTTGTTCCCTGTGGAAGACTGGGGAACTCCGTGCCTGGTACTTCAACAACAAAAGCACCACAATTACAACACATCCAACAAACATTGCTTCCCCAGAGTGGCCAATCCCCGATAATTTCTTCTCCCACCTAGTACCCTCTGCATCTGTGCCTCCACTCCTGCCTGAGGCTGTACCTCTCTTATAGACCACCCCCATCCCCTCACCTTACACAATGAACTTCCGCAACGTGTGCTGCTTCCACCCATTCCAGCAGGACATGCTAGGCACCTGTTCCTCGAGGGGCAGAGGGGCACATTTCAAACTGAGATTACTTGGCCAAGGGAGCATCACACAATGCAGCTGCAGCACCCGTTTCCGCATGTTTTTCTTTTCCCTTCTGCTTTGTGCTGCGATACAGAGCTGGCACAGATGCTGGGCCAGACTGACCATAGTAGGCATTAGGCATTTCCCCGGTGGGCCGCCAGAGTGGGGGCTGATTTGGGCCCCTGGGGGGCCCTTTTAGTTATAGGGCCGCTTTTGCAGCATAACTATTTTGTATTGTATTTGCTTAAACCTATTACAGATCAAAACATTGTGGTCACTTTCGTGGATCTTTTCCCAGTCTTTTGTTGATATCATGTATGCACTAACCTCCTGCCAGTTTTCTTCCACTTTCAGGGTTTTAGTTGTTTTATCCTCCCTGAATGCCCTGTACAAGTGGGAAACAAGTTTTCGCACACCTGCCATTGCAAGTAGCGTGACTAATGTCCGTGTAGGCGTAGATGCCTCTGGGAACGTCGGCCAAAGGTGGTGAGTTGTAGCTGCCATCTTAGCTTATTGAAGAACTTGACCCGCCCCTAATTCAAATGTGGTGACTGCGTCTTGGTAAATAATAAATCTATTTCCTGGGTAGAGGTCAGAAAACAGCAAACAGCCCCACTCCTTCCACTTTTCCACTTACATATCCTGATCTATTTGAGTAAATTGAGGCACGACCCAGATATCCAACTCTGGTGCGTAGGGAACCCTTCTGATCAGTTGTTTGATTGTTCTATCCCAAATGATGCCCATTAGCTCAATTAACGGGGGGCACTCCCGCTTCCTCACTTTAGCTGACCAAAGTAGCGCCCCCAGCTGTGTTCTACCGTAGGAACCCTCTAACAGGGCACGTTCCCAGGAAGGGTCTGTATCCAACCACGCTATTGCATGTTTGTTGGACCTAGATTACCCAAGCCTACATATGGTAGCCTGGCACAGTAGTGGTCTACAGCTAACTCAAGGCGTTGGCTAAGTACTTACAAGTCTTACCCACAGTAACACAGTGATGAACCACTAAAATAAAGACACAACACCTCTGTTTGGAAAAATACCGTTACCTTTTATAAAAATAATATACTTTCTTGTTCTTGTTTAGAATAAAAGCAGTGTATAATTAATTTATACAGTTCTCATAGATTTCAAATCACATTCAATACTTTTCCAGGTCAATATATGAGATTCAAAGGTACATTACATTTGTGATAAGTGGCTATCTATGGTACAATACACTACTCCACTATGAGGTTACAGATAGGAGATTGCACTCTACAGTTTCAATATGTTATTTAACCACTCTTAAGCAGGTACATTACCCCTCAGCTCTTAGCCTTCTTCTCAACTCAACAGACCTCTACCACAGGGGTGGATCTTCTCAGCATAAACCCCCAGCCATGTGGCTAAAAGAAGACAAAGCAGAATCAACAAGGTTCCCCCCTGGTCAATTCACCGGCTGCACCTTACTGGTGGAGATTCTACTTCCTCAATTAATAACAGGCTATAAGGGTTTTTACTAGTGAGCCTTGTAATTTTCCCTGCACACCGCTCTCCCCCTCTTATCTAGTTAGGAGATAGATTTTAAGTGGTCTGGGCAGTTCTGTAACTCAGTTCCTCGTATGTAGTTCTGGCGGCTTTCAAGTCAATTGCTTTGTTTTGAAATCCCCCGCTTTGATGTCTTTAGACACCCGATGCTTCCGCCTCCCGCTCCCTCTCTACCCGGCTTACTTTTAGGTTCTGGTCAATGCAGCTGGTGTTGCCCGGGTCACGCGGTGCCAGGGAAGTCTTCCCGCAGATGTCGAGGCGTGTCCGAGAAGCCTACCTCAGACCGAGGCGCTTCACAGAGGTGACCGATGCGGCGCTTCTGCCTCTTCGATGTTACCGCTGGCTGGAGCTTTGCCTTGACGCACCTCCGATGACGCGACCGACCTCTCCTGACTCCGCCTAGCGCCCGCCTCTTTCGACGCGCTGGGTCCTTCTTGCCGGTTCCGGCTCTGCGCACCTCGTCCGATGCGACGGCGTTCCTCACCACCTCGCAGGCGATCAGCTGGGCTCTGCTTCGCTTCCCGCCTCTTCCGGCGCCTCAACGGAGCTCTTCAAATGACGAGGCAAGACAGCTGGGCTCTCCCTCTTCCGATGCCCTCACGTCAGGAAATGCTCTCGGCGGCAGCGTCGCTTCCAGGTAGGGACGACAGCTGGTTCTGCCGCTTTCACCAACAGGGGAGGGTGTTGAACTGGAGCGCTGCAGTCACGCGTATCTTTGTCTGTTACCCCCTGAATTTAGGGTCAGTTAGCTTGGGCTGGGTCTCAATTGAACTCTATACCCACGACCTTCAGGATGGGTGGAACAGGTCCCTGGTAGCCACACTTCAGGGATGTCAGTCCTTAACAGACTCGTCGCAGAGTCTCTGATAACTTGAAGATGATTGCTGAAACAGTGGGGTTTGGTCAGCCAAGGTGGGGGCACTTCCCAGTACAGCGACAGCCGGCCCCGCAGGTCGATCTTGTCACAACTAGTGCACAATCCTCCTCCTCCAGTCGCCTCTCTCCACACTGGTCATTCCAAGAAATGCACCAAATGGCTGCTGGTCACTGGCCTTTTATAGGGTGGCCTGGGACCTGCAGAAGTCACTGGTTGCTTCTAGAAAATTCCCTATGTTAGCCTATGGCCTGTTTTCCAGTAGTGTCCGTTATGGCAGTTGGTGGACACCATTTTAGGTTTCTGGATGTCCCTAGATTTTCAAGGGGCCTGACTAGGCCTCACAGGTTATGAGGGAAAAATGGCGTCATCGCCAAGGAGCACCTAGCCCCCTGACAGCATTGAAAACTCCTGATGGACACATGTAAAAATAAAAATAGAAACCCTGGGAGGCTAAGGGGGACAAAAAAAATAAATCATGGTGGTTAGAGTCTTCCCAGAAGCAGACAGGTCTAACAATGTTGCAATTGGGATGCCAGATAATATAGCTCTAGGTCCGTAATTTTAAATCCCCCTTTGCCACATTGTCTTTTCATCACCTCCAAACTTACCCTACACCTCTTTCCATTCCATAACAGCTGGATGAGAAACCTGTCCAAGTCCCTGAATACTCCACGCAGTATTTCATAGAAAGATCTCTGCATTGTGTACAAACACCTGGGTAGCACCACCATTTTAATCAAGGCAATTTTCCCCACCAAGGATAGTTTTAGGGTGTTCCAGAATGTCATACTCCCCTGGAGGCCCTTTATTATCCTGCCCATATTGTGATAATAGAAGGTTTCTTTTTCTCAGGCACCTCAGATACCAAGATATCTCATGGAATTCAGTTCCCACGGGAGTTCTAGCTCCAAAGACTAGGAACCTACCCCCGCCTGCCATATCGGACACAGTTGCAATTTTTGTATGTTAATGTGTAACCCAGAAGCCGCCTCAAACCTCCCCAAGGTACGGAGCATTAGTAGAACCGATCGGGACGGGCAACTCAGATAGACCAAATGCTTGTCCACATACAGAGACACTATGTGTTCAGTCTGACCAATCCTGATGCCATGGCCTCGTGTAGCTCTGTCCGGAGACAGCATGCCAAGGCCCATTGCGAGAGCGAACAACAAGAGGGAAAGAGGGCATCCCTGTTGTGTGCTCCTATAAAGTGGTAGCACCTCTGATACAAACCGTCCAGTTCGGACTCTTGCCTTGGGCTTTATGTAAAGTAGTTTGACCCAGGCTATAAACTCCATTCCTAGTCCCATTTTTAGAAGGACTTGGCAGAGGTATTCCCAGTGGACCGAATCAAATGCTTGTTTGATATCCAAAAAGCGCTAAAGCGCTCTCATCTGTGTTGTCCCCAGGAGTCTGTATTCTATGTTCATGACAGAAAAAATTACTTAATGTATTCCTACTGGGTATAAACCCCAATTGATTAACCCTGGGCGAAGTACCTCGCTACGCCCACGGAGTGGGCGTAGTGTTGCCTACTTCGCCCTTTGCAAAGTAGGCGTAGCAGGCAACACTACGCCCACCCCATGGGCGTAGCGAAGTTGCCCGCCACCCGCCTCCCTCCCGCCCTCCCCTACATAGCTAACTTTTGTAAATTTTTAAATAAAAGTAAATAAAAAGCACTTACCTTGTCCGTGGCGTCCTGGGGCTCCCTCTGCTCGTTCGCGCCGCCGTCGCCGCCATCTTGGATACCAATGCGCATGCACGGCCGCACACGCATGCGCATTTCTGGCCTCGGGTCTCGGGGATTGTCTATCCAGGGTACCATCCAGAGCACAGTTGTAGTCACCTGCCATAATCAGCTCTACGTCCGGGGCAAGATCCAGCAGGCCCAGAACCGACCCCAGGAACGCACCATCATCGCTATTTGGAGCATATATATTTACCAAGCAGACCTTTGGCCCATCTAGGGTCCCCTCCACTATAACATATCGACCTGATGGGTCTGTGCTAGATTTCCCCACACTAAATGGGACTCCCGGTGTCACCCAAACCATTGTGCCCTTGGCAAATCCTGAGTAGGACGTCGCAAAGAACTGACCCCCTCCATCTCCGCTGGACATATTAAGGCAGTCGCCCCAGAGGTGTGTCTCTTGAAAGAATGCTATGTCTATTTTATATCACCTGAGGTATGCAGCAACCCGGATTCATTTAATCATATTGTTTGATTCCCGAACATTCCATGTTATGAACTTGTATTTCTGCCCTTTATCTGCCTTGATTACAGTGAGGAAAAGTACTTTGTCCCCTTCTATCGTGTGGGGAGACCCTGTTATATGCTTAGGCGTACGCCCCAGTCAGACTGATAAGAGTTGCAGGATACCCTCCCTGCGGCCATCCAGTTATAAACTTTGGAACAGAACTGTGCATACTCAAATTACCCCCCCCATCCCCTCCCCCAGGCAGTAGTAGCAAATCCCCAAAGTGCAACCATTGTCTAAGGAGTCAGGACTCCACCCCATGTTGAATTCCCCCAACCCTACCTCCCAATCCGCAACATTACATTCAACAAATGCAGAAAAAGAATTTAAAGAAAAATCTGTTGTCTGAAGTTCGGCCAGACTGTCGGGCATCGGGCCACCTCGTCCAACTCGAGGCATAGCAAGGCAGCTCCAGTGCATCACAACTGGGATATGCAAAACTGGAGTACGGCAGTTCTGTGACTCAACACTGGTCATGCAGTCTTTATCACGCAGACTAACAATAACACCATCCCCCATATTCAGCTAGCTTTGCATCTCACTTACATATGCTACTAATTCCCCTACTTACAACCTCCTTGTCCGTATCAGTCCATAGCAGCACCCCCTCAGTTTTGCAGTGCAATCAGTCCTCAGGGGACTTTTCCAGTTCAGCTAGGTCAACCCTCCTCTTCTGACTGAGTTTCTTATACCAGGCAGAGTAGGGAGAATGAGTTGTGAGTTGGTATTCCCTCCAATTCTGTCTGCAGAGTGCCGTCCGGGCCCACCAGTATCCGTCCAATCTCAGGTGCCTTCTGGGGCACATGTTTCTGCTCTTCAGTTGCACGGCATTGGGTTTTCTGTCGACCAGACCTCCTTTGTTGTTCACGCCAGCCTCGATTTTGATCTTGCCCAGCGAGGCCTATCGAGTCCATCCAATCTGCGACCTCTTGTGATGTGGAAAAAAGGTAGACCCTGCTGTCGTACTGTATGCAAAGCCGGGCTGGAAACATCAGGCTGTATTTAATGTTGAGGTCTCTGAGTCACCGTTTGACCCCACCAAAGTCATTTAGAAGGTCCTGTACCTTCTTGGTATAATCAGGATAGATCTGAATAACCTGATCCTCAAACTGGGGAGGGCCATGAGTTCGTACGTACTGCAGAATGACATCTCTGTCTCTGAAGTTGAATAAGCGAGCGATTATGGCTCTAGGCGGTGCTCCTGGTCTTGGAGGGGGCCCGAAGGATCAATGGGCCCTTTTTATAGCAAACATGTCCGATGTTCAATGCTTGAATAAATATTATTGTTGATAGCACAATAATATGGAATAATTGTTATGATTTACATGTGAGGAGTATTGCGCCATACTGCTCAATGTTTTAGACACAACATGCTTATGTCAGCAGCATGTCCCTGCCCATGGATTGAAATGTCATGTGCGCCTCCGGCGCGCAGCACCCAGTCGCCTCTCAGGCTCCTCCTCCAGCAGGGCACGTGATCCCACACTGGGCCTGCTGCTGCGGCGTAGGATACCGACCTGCGTTGCAGACAGGCTGCCGACACTCGATGTCCCCTCGCTTGTGTCATCCCCACCAGCATTGGCTGGGCCAGTTGGTTGTAGAGCCAGGACAGCACTGGTCACATGCTCAAGTACACGTGCCACGTCCTCGCTGCATTGTACCATCTGCAGCTGCATTGCCAGACACCGACGGGACAGCTGGGAGGTGGCATTTCCTATCACGTAGTTGGAACGCGTGTAGGCCGAGAGGCGCGTGAGTAGCTGGCGGTGGCGGCGGCGGGCGATGTTGCGCTGGCTGATGATGGCCGCAGTGTTTGCCTCCATGGCAGTTGTCATCCGGTCAATTCGATCAGACACATTGGCAACATTTCTGCCTATGTTGTGGAGCTGCAGTTGTATGGCACCTTGGCGTCGTGCCTGCAATTGGTGCACGCGCAGCATGCGGCGCTCAATACTGAGCCCTGGCACACGCACAGCCATCGCCCTCCTGCCTGTGCGTGCTGTACTCTGCTGCGGCTCCCTGACAAGCCTGCTGTGCTGGCTGCCCACAGTGGGTGTGCGCTGTGTCGCAGGTCTAGCAGCACCTGATGTTGATGGTGCCACTGGGATGGGTCTTGCAGCTGGCACTGGTGCTGTGCCTGATGGAGCTGGTGTTGCTGGTGGTGGTCTGCATGGTTGCACTGGTGCTGTGCCTGATGGAGCTGGCGTTGCTGGTGGTGGTCTGCATGGTGGCACTGGTGCTGTGCCTGATGGAGCTGGCGTTGCTGGTGATGGTCTGCATGGTGGCACTGGTGCTGTGCCTGATGGAGCTGGCGTTGCTGGTGGTGGTCTGCATGGTGGTACTGGTGCTTGGCCAGATGGAGCTGGTTGTGTGGATGTTTGCTCCTCCTCACCCTCAGGCTCCTCTGGTGCCTCATCTATCTGCAGCCTCTCGCTGTCACTGCTGGTGTTATCTGCGCCACCTGTGATGGAAAGTGGACGTAGATTAATTGCATGTCTCTTTGACATGTGCAGTTGGTACATGCATGCTGGCTACCATTCCCTGACTGGCTGTTGCATTGCGGACATTTGGGACATGTCTGGCTGCATTGGAGTTTTTGTAAGTTGTGGGCAGACTACATGTCCCACAATGCAATAGGGCATGTTCTGATGTGCATGGGCTGCATGACTGGGGTTGATCATGGGAGGCTATAGGGTCATGGCCATTGTTAGGGGACAGGGTCGCAGTCTCATGCCACTTACCTTGGCTGTCTTGGGTGGGTCGGGATGAGTCCAGAGGGATAACCCCAACACATGCCTCATGCTGCAGTGTGTCCTCCACACGATCCTCCAAGGGGGTGTTGGGAGGGACTGTTGGATCTCCCCCTCCAGTGACAAGGCTCTCACCCAGCCTCTCAGCCACCCTCTCGTTGGCACGACCTCGGAGGTCGTACCACCTCTTTTTGAGGTCGCGTATGGACCTCTGTGTTACTCCCACTGCGTTGACTCTGGGGCGGATGCGCAGCCACAGTCGCCGTTTCTCGGCCTCAGGCACCCTCCTGGAGTCCTTGCCAAATAGTTTGTTGCGGTCATGGCAGACTCCATCGATTAGATGCTCCAGCTCCTGCTCAGAAAATGTTATCTTGCGCCCGGTGTCACTGGGCCCTGCTGCTGCATCCTGTGGCATAGCTGCAGTCTGCAATATCCACAATATCCAAGTCTGGAGGTGTTTTGAGAGGAGCTCTGTGTGGTGCTGCTTCAATCTCTGCCTCAGTGTTCTCAATGGGGGAGGGAACTGCCTGCTTCCTGGTTGTGATGTCATCACTGTGCTCAAAATGCGACTTCCCGTTTTGGCGATCTCGCTATTAGCGAGAACGCAATTTACGATCTCGCTAATTACGAGATCGCTATTCCTACACGGAAATGGACGGATTTAGCGATTTTTCTGCAAATTTGAAAAATCGCTATCGCCTTTTGCGGACGGTTGCGATTCGCTTTATTTTCTTGCAGTTTTTGATGAATCCCATTCTGCGATTTCTAAATAGCGATTCGGTATTAATCGCTATTTAAAAATCTCAGATTTCGGTTTTCATGAATCTGGCTGCTAGTTTTTTGTCGCACCCAAAACAACCTGCACTTCCTAGTGCACATTGTATCTTCAAAAAAATATTCTATTTTTATACATTAGGGGCCTTATTTATAAAGGCCTTGCGCTACTGGTGCGTCACTTTTTCCCATTTTAAAAGTGATGCACCGGCGGTGCAAGGCCCTCATAAATAAGGCCCTAGGTCCCTAGTAGCCCCTGTCTAAACAACGTTACTGTAATTTTAAACATCACAGTCTTTGCCCTAACACCTGTGCTGCTAAAAAAAAACATTTTTGAAGCACACCAAAATCGTTGCCGACTAAATCACTTTCACTATAAATGTTTTATGTAGAGCACCTTAACATTTTTAAATGTTCTCATGTAAACACGTGAGTTGAGCGAAACATATAACAAAGTGATGATGCATGTGTCCTTTCCTTATCACAGTGCATCCGCTTTACAAAATGGGAAGTATGTCTTCCAGCTCCACCTTCAAGGACATAAACACTTAGCCAGGAACATGACTGCAGTCGCTTTGGTTTAAAGATACACAGAATTGCACATTTTTTACAATCTTGTCAAATATGTCCCGATGCATAAATGCGAGGCTAGTAAAATATCAAAACGAGAGAAACGATGTGACTCTCCTCTCCTTCTTCACACTACATTAGTTTGACTTAAAGGGAAGTATTTATTTCAGCTTCATCTTTGAAAATTTAAAAACCCAGACAAGAACGTGACGGTTGACACAACTGCTTCGAAATACACATAATTGTTTCCAATTAGGATCAGTGCAGGAGTATTTAAGCCTCTCCACCTCGCATTCATGTCAGTTTTCGAGGTGAGGAGGACTGCAGCACTGCTGGCAGAGACACTGCACACAGAGGTAACGTTTGCTCCACAATTCCTGTTCTAAATAGGATTCTTTTTTAAATATAAACAGCTCTCGTGTACTATAAAATGGGTATTTTAATAAATTATTTTCAATTCTACTATCTTTTCAGGAACGTCTTTTGTTCCTGCGCCTTATGAAGTCCCTTTATTTTAAGGAAAAATGTACTGTTGAAATCTCTCTAAATGTGGTTCTTTTTAAAGACACAAATCTTGAATGCTTCAATGAGCACTGTTAGCCAGCTTACATAGTCACGTGGCATATAATGTACTGAGACCCTAACTACTTAACCCATACGCACTCTATGAGTATTGCTGTTGATTCCTTAACTACAAGAACTGTATCCTCTTAACGAAAAATTGTTTTTAGTAAGATGAGGCCCATTATCAACTGCTCCTACTAGCGTTGCCAGCTGGCAACAATGCATGAATAGTCGCTAGGAAAATAAGGTACTAGGGGCCCGATGTAGGTAAATCTTTTTTACGACTTCATAAATACCGATTCATACCGAATCGGTATTTAAGAAGTGGTAAAAAAGAGGAGAGGAGATGTAGGTATTTCTGATTCGGTAAATACCGAATCGTTAAGATTCGGTATTTACCGATTCTGTAAATACCGAATCGGTAATGCCCATTGATTCCTATGGGCATTGAAGCCCATAGGAATCAATGGGCATTACCGAATCGGTTTTACCGATTCGGTAAATACCGATTTTAACAAGGGTGCAGGGGGTGTCACTTTGACACCCTCTAGCACCCCAAATTCAGGCATGTGTGCCATGTGGCACACAGACATGCCCTAAGGGCATGTCTGTCTGTCACATGGCACAGGTGTGCATGCACAGATGTGCATGCACACCTGGATTCGGTATTTCACCAACCAATTGGATTGGGTGGTAAAATACCGAATCTAAAAGGCCTGTAGCACTGGAAACAGTGCTACCTACATCAGGAATTTTCCGAATCAGTAAAATTACCAATTCGCTATTTTACAGAATCGGTAATTTTACCGATTCGGTAAATTTACCAAATCACTGTAATAATGGCCCCTACATCTCAATGACCCATTTACCGGCCGGTAACGGCCGAATTCGGCCGTTACCGACCGGTAATGGTCACCTACATCGGGCCCATACTCCCTCACAAATGTACATTTGGGCAAGCCACATAAATATTGATATCTTCTGCAATAAATTGGCCTGCTGAACCTCCATTTTGGGTTTTTAAGATACAATACCTTCATATAAGGGTTTTTATGAGCACCGCCAGCTAGCGGCAAGAAATGCACAGTAGGCAGATGAATATGATATCTAGACTCTAACATCTTGTAATTTACGCGGATGCTACACAGATTGTTGTTTTTATCATACGATTCTAAGACGCCATGCCTGCACGCCTCCCTTTAAAAAAAAAAAGTTGATAACTATAGTGATCACTACTTAAGGGCAACTGCGTTGGTATGACTACCGTTTTCACAAATGCGACTCAATACATTGCCTTCTCCAGAGTTCTACCTCACCTCTGTTTACACAGTAAAAAGATATTTTCAGTTTGGTATTTTCTGACGCACACCTTATATCTATCGTGATTAGGAAGATCTGGTTAGGAAACTGCATCACTGCAATATGAGATGTCACACTTCTAGTATAAATATACAACTTAACTATCATCTATGTTTTTCATTCTACCTCTTTAAATATTTACAACTGTATTTTTCATTTGTCCCTTTCTTTTAGAGAATCATACCTTTCAGCACGTCTATATGACCTAACTAAGCCATATCAGTTCAAGGAGGTTTTCTCATACCCTTACACCTCTTTTACACACAGCGCCTTGTAGAATAACTTAGGGGGTGATTATGATGGTGGAAGGCCCGCCACCGCCAGCCATCCGGTGGTGGGCCCTCCTCCATCAGACACCAATTTTGCCCCTGCCAAATTAGGATGGCGGGGGGAATCGGACCGCGACCGTGGTGGGTGCAAAGACCGCCCGACACGGTTCCGCCACAGGCAATTGTTCCGATTGCCTGGTGGAGCGGACAGCATCAGTAAAATGGTGGTGGTGCTTAGCAGGCACCGTCCACCAAATTACAATGCTGGTCGTAGCCAGCCTCTCCGTGACGGGTAAACTGCCATTGAACGGCTGGTGGGGATTGGTTTCGGGGGCCCGTTGTGGTCCCCCTTGTGTTGGGGAAGGTGGTGCACCACGTGGTGCCTGCCACGTAGTGCAGTGAAAAGTACTACAGGCATTTTACACATTGCAAGCGGTGGCGGTCGCATCGTGATTCTACTTGCAGGACCGCCGCTAGACAGGCGAGCAGTCCCAGGCACCACCACTTTGACGTGGTGACTCAAGTTCGTCCACCATCATAATGACCCCCATAGTTCTTTTCTAAGTATCATGATGGACTAGATTAGGAAACTAACATAACTAGGCATTTTGGTTTAACAAACATATGGTAATATTATTGTTATAATGAAGAAAATAGTGAGAGGAGCACTCCTATTGTGTTCTTCAAACAGTTTTATCAATGTAATTCTGTAGTGCATGCAAACTGGGATCAGGGATCTGCCTACGTCCCTAAAATCAATTGACGATATATTCAGGATTGCGCCTGAAAACCCTATTTGCAGTGCTATGTGTATTTAACATACAATACCAATGCTTTAATCACATTTTTCAATATTGAACCATATCATATACAAAAAAATCTCAATACAAACTCATTGACCATCAATTTGTACAGTTCACTAATTCATATGTTTTACTCAAATTTCTCAAGATGTCACAACATTAATGGTGTGATTCTTTACATATCACACAAACATTGATTTGTTGTTTAAAACAACATCTTCATCTGTTCCATCCATTTTACAAAGTTGCCTTTGCCTGATGCATTAGTCTTTTCTTCAGGTGCCACTGTGTTTAAATAAACATAAATGAACATAATTACAAAATAAAAAGGAAACAAACATTTCTTTATCAATTTGAGGAATATGCACAACTACCAATACCACCAAGTAAAACAAGTGGAGTTAGAGGGTAGAACAAATTACGTTACATAACGTTACCACCTGTGGCACCTCAAACCTAAAACCATCACCATGGGCATTAGACCAAATCTGCCAAGTTTACTCGCCAGGGGAACTGCCTTTCCTATGAAATAAAGTAATTATCTAAAAATCCGTGTGCTAAATCTTGTCTTTAAAATACAACCATTATCATACATGTGTGTGTCACGTACCTTGTAGATACAACCGATTCAAATAGTTTTCTGAAGAAATATCATCCTCTCTGTCCCGCCACCGACTCAAACTGGCAACAATGAACCCATTGGTTAAAGCGGGAATGTGACCAACATAACTAAAGTCTTTTAACTGTTGACAAAGAAACGCTAACCTGTTCCCCGTAGTTCTTTAACACTTCAAGAATAAACTACTTCCGAACAAACAAGAGTTTCTCAAACCACGGCGAGATTGAGCTTTTGAAAATCAATGGTGAACACTGAAAATGTACTTGCTCAACAACCAAAGTCTACTCAAACAAGGCGGCCATCTTAAACTGTCTGCTTACTCGTATGACCACAGTATGTTTTGACCATACTGTACCATGTTTACTGTTTGAAACGTGATCCTGTGAGTATGTACTACAACCAGAATAAAGACCATAACACCAAAATTGCAACACCGATCTCCATATATCGCTGACATAGAACAGCGGCTGTGTTAAGTTAATTTGTGAAGACACAAACCCGGATACCTGGCAATATCAAACAAAGGAGTTCAATCTGTATACCAGTGCGCTTTCAACATACAGGAAAACCTATGTTAAATTTCAAAAAATGCATCATGAACATTTAAATCTTGATAATATTCTAAAAACACATGCATACAGATGACAATATGCACCCTATCCTATATTCTGCAACATTCTAAATGTGTATGTATAACATGGTTTCACCAGCTAACCTCGATTTAATGTATGGAATTTATCTAAAAGAAGTGCCAATATGCTATAAAAAACAACTCTTTTCCATTTTGTCATTTTATTCGAATGGCATCATGGTATTACATTTTCTAATCCAAAATGTCTTGCGTTGAAGAAGAATTTTATTGGGATCAGATGAAACTCTAGGTATCACTGTTTCAAGAACCAAAAATCATAATTGAGAAATGTTGTGAGTGACGGTGATGTGTCCAATCTACTGCTAAACTGGAATTTAAAAGTTTATTCCGACTAATACTTTTATGTTTGGATATACGTATCTTGACTTTTCGTTTGGTCTTCCTGGTATAAAGAAGGCTACAGGGGCATTTAATGCAATATATGACGTTCTTTGAATTGCAGTCTGCAGTATGACGCAAACGTACTGTTTCTCCTGTTCTTTAATGAGTGATATTGTTCCCACATATTACATTTTTGCAATATACACAATTTTGATGTTTTCTCATTTCTTTCGAATTAGGCTCTTAGACTGTACCTGATGTTGATAGTATTTCCTTGAAATTTTTAGTCCGAGTATAAGCAAACAAGGGCCGTTCGTTGAAAATCTGACCAAAATCCGCCACGTTTTACAAAGTTCCCATCTTTTCACAACTATTTTTTTGATATATCTAGATTGCACAGAAATTTAGAGACAAACACGACGCATTTTCTCTCGGGTTTATGTTGTTTTTTAAGTAGTTCTTGTTGTTCTTTAAGGCCTATACTTTGTTCAACCTTCTCCAAAGTAGTCTTAGGGTAACCCCTGTTTAGATATCTGAGCTTAATCTTAGCTATTGGTTCTTTGCTCATTTCTTCTTTTGGCATGATCCTTTCAACCCTCATCATTTGTGAGTAAGGTAATCCAGTAACTGTGGAGGATAAAAGCTTTGAAAATGTAAAGCATTATTCCTGCCAGTAGGTTTTGTAAATACACTTGTGGAAATTTCAGTCTAATTTTTTTCAATAAATACATACAAAAATGCGATTTGAGACCTATTGATGGTGTGGGTAAATTTGATCCTCTCATGTATGTTGCTCAGAGTTTAACTATTGGCCTGGAAGGCTGACTAAGTATGTCGCCAAATTAGAAAGATGTCACCTATGTACCTGTAGTAACAGACTAGATGATCCCTCCACTCTTTCACAGCAAAAATATAACCAGACTCAAATTTCTCTATGAAAATATTAGCGTAGACTTGGGCTCCCCCAAAACTCATGGAGGTCCCACTGATTTGCAGTAAGAAATCATTTTGCCATTCAAAATAACTATGTTGTAGGCAAAATTGCAAGATCTGGAGTAGAAACACTTTGTTGACACATAATGCTGTCTGATTTAACTTTGCCAATTCTGTTCCTTCCATTCCCTCAAGAAATGGAATAGATGTATATAGCGCAGTCACATCAATAGTGCATAGAATCCAATTTGTCATGCCTTCCTTAGGTCATTAAACCCATGTGTTTTTGCTTTCAACAAAATACAGGATTCATTAGGGAGTTGGTACACAGTGCTAAACAAATGTTCTTTGGATTTAATTTTGTTGATCATTGACGAGCTGTCAAAAACAATCAAGGAACTTGAAGAAGAAATTGAAAATCGCAAAAGGAATTTGTCTATCAGAATAGAAGCTGATGTTTGGAGCAACACTTTGGAACAAATCAACATTCATTTAGACAAATATGGCAAGGAACTTGAAGAACTCAAATTGCGGAAATTCAAAGAGACACCATAGACTACGAGCTTAATTAGGTCATAGCAGAAACCGAATGTTTCATCGGAAGAAAGCATTGTATCCAATCGGAATGAACCCACCAGACCACCAATCAGTAAAGAAATTGCATTGAAAGATAAATCTGATATGAGGGGGCTAGAGCATTTAAGCACTTAAAGTCTGACAGACAAAGCTACATCGTCTGCATCTTTTTTTAGCGAAAAGTTCAGATCTGGAGAAACCTCCAGACCCCACAACAACCAAACCTACAAACTCAAGCCAAAATCTCACAGAGGACAAACACAAAGGACGCAAGAATTTGAGGAGCATGAAACATTAGTCATCATCATTTCAAAATACAATTTGACAGAGCAAGAATGAAGGTTTTTTAACAAAGGTACCTCATCTCCTTGTGTTTGCTTTGTTCACCCTAGGTTGGCAGGGTATGCCCAGATGTGGGTCCCTTGCTCACTTTGCCACTGGATTCAAGCTAGCCTAGCTGATGAACAGTGTTACCCAGAAACCGGTCCCAGGATGCTTGTTTGCGGTTCAGGGCTGGCAGTTTGGGCTAGACTGTTCCCATGAGGCACAGGGTCAAGACTGATTTGCATATAGCTGGGTCTGAACTGAGGTGGCGAAGTGTGCCAAAGAATGATGATGGATTCAACCCCGATCTGTGACTGGGGGTGAGTGTATGAAATGTTTCAGTGCTCCGTCCATCATCTCTTTGTGTTTAGCTCATTTGTACCGACATATAACACCAATTTATTTGAGTCAGAAATTGCTTTATGTAAATTCATGAGATTATTGAGATTGAGACATTTCTTTGAAAATGTCATTCCTGTCACTAATATCACTGAAGAACACAGATATGTCGAATTTGAAGGTAAAATATTGGACACATTTGAAATCTTGGTAAAAACGATTTACACAATATCAAATACAAGGGTAATAAACGGTCTAATTTGTCTAAATCGCAGCATCATACATTAAAGATGTCAGCTAATATTCACAACCTCATCTTTCAAAAAGTAGACAAAGGAGGTGCTGTAGTTTTTATGTACTGGGAATTTCACTTCAAGAAAGTATCAGACCATCTGTCAGATGAATTCATCTATATAAAGTTGAGTCAAGACCCCATGAATGAAATCAAGGAAATCCCTAAGAAAAATTCTGACTAAGGCCAAAGACATGGATTCGATTAATGACAACACCAAGACTTTGTTAACTACACTTTTTCCTAGGCACCCAAAAATTTACACTTTGGCCAAAACTCATAAAGCTCTAAGAGACCCTCCATTTAGGCCAATTGTGTTAGGTTGCAGATCTATATTTGAGCCTTTGGGTAAATACATTGATCATTTTTACAGCCTATTGTGCAATCTTGGCGATCATACATACAGGATATCACTGATTTCTTGAATCGGTTAATGGCTTCACCTAAGGAAGACATGACAAATTGGATTCTATTCACTATTGATGTGACTATGTTATACGCATCTATTCCATTTCTTGAGGGAATGGAAGCGACAGAATGGGGACTGTCAAATCAGACAGCATTATGTGTCAAAGTGTTTCTACTTGAGATCTTGCAATTTTGCCTACAATATAGTTATTTCGACTGACAAAATGATTTCTTTCTCCAAATCAGTGGGACCTCCATGGGCATTGGGGGACCCCGGGTGTACGCTAATGGTTCAGTGACTAAATATCGAGGGACATAATATAGAATGCCCAAAATATCGACTCCAAAATATCGAAGTAAAGAATATAGAATCCCTATCCTCAAACAGGTAAGTACTAAAATATCGAATCCAAACTATAGAATGCTAAAATATAGTTAACTAAAACATCACATTTTTTAAATGTATTAAAAATAATATGAAAATAATTAAATATTTAAAAAAATTAACTAAAACATACTTAAAATAATGTAAAAAAAACTTAAAATGTAAAAATAATAAATGTCATAAAAAAAGTAGAGATTTTGTTGGATAGTGAGAGTGTAACAATTACTATTCCCACTCCAGTGGGTGCAACAGTAGGGAAAGCGTTGGAAAGCGTAGGGGTAAAAATTACTATTCCCACTCCAAAGAGTGCTACAGTAGGGAAAGCGTTGGATAGCGGGAGGGTAAAAATTACTATTCCCACTCCAGTGAGTGCAACAGTAGGGAAAGCGTTGAATAGCAGAGGGGTAAAAATTACTATTCCCACTCCAGTGAGTGCAACAGTAGGGAAAAGATTGGATAGCATAGGGGTAGAAATTACTATTCCCACTCCAAAGAGTGCAACAGTAGGGAAAGTGTTTGATAGCTGGAGGATAACATTTACTATTCCGACTCAAAAGAGTGCAATAGTAGGGAAAGCGTTGGATAGCGGGATGGTATAAATTACTTTTCCCACTCCAGAGAGTGCAACAGTAGGGAAAGCGTTAGATAGCGGGAGGGTAAAAATTACTATTCATTCTCCAGTGAGTGCAACAGTAGGGAAAGCATTGGATAGTGGGAGGGTAAAAATTACTATTCCTACTCCTGAGAGTGCAACAGTAGGGAAAGTAATGATTTAATATTGAAATAAAAAAATAATTACCATTTAATAAAAATTAATTACCAATTAATAATTATTTATCAATTAATTATCAATACACATAAATAAAAATAAATATGTATTTTACTATAATTAAATTACTTCCCACCCTATTGCCTTATAAACCCACAACCCGCTCCAAATAAATAATACAATTAACATAATTATCAATTAATCAATTAATAAAAATTAATTACCAAATAATAATTATCAATCAATTAATTATCAGTACATATAAATAAAAATTAATATTTAATTTACTATAATTAAATTACTTCCCACCCTATTCCCCTATAAACCCACAACCCGCTACGGAATTAAATTACGCAAAAATTAATTACATAACATTCATTACTTAAAAAAATTAAACATACATTACAAAATCAATACATAATTTTATCACATATAGTACCATACATAACACTAAAAAAAATGTGACATTATGGAAATCGATATTTTAAATTCGATAATATGTAAATCGATATTTCCTACCCCAAATTCGATATTCTGACCTATCTATATTTTGGTAATTTGATATTCTGTCCTATCTATATTTTGGAGTCGATATTCTGTCCAGTCTATATTTTGGATTCTATATTTTGGGCGTTCACCACTGCAGGTACATAGATGACATCTTCCTAATTTGGCGGCATACTGAGTCAGCCTTACAGCCCAAAATATCAACTCGAAACAACATACATGAGAAGAATAAATTTACCCACACCATCAATAGGTCTCATATTGCAAATTTGGATGTGTGGATTGAAAAAAATGAGACTGAAATTTCCACAAGTGTATTTACAAAACCTACTGACAGGAATAATGCTTTACAGTTTCAAAGCTTTGTTCCTCCACAGTTACTGGATTATCTACCTCACTCACAAATGATGAGGGTTAAAAGGATCACGTCAAAACAAGAAATGAGCAAAGAAGCAATAGCTAAGATTAAGCTCAGATATCTAAACAGGGGTTACCCTAAGACTACTTTGGAGAATGCTAAATAATGTTTAGGCCTTAAGTAATGACATTAACTACTTAAAAAACAACTTAAATCTGAGAGAAATCCCATGGTGTTTGTCTCTAAATTTTCTCTACAATCTAGATATATCAAAACAAAAATTGTGAATAGATGGGAACTTTTGCAAAAACGAGGCAGATATTGGTCAGATTTTCAACGAACGGCCCTTGTTTGCTTATACTTGGTCTAAAAATATCAAGGAAACATTATCAACCTCAGATACAGTCCAAGAGCCTAATTCGAAAGGAATAAGAAAATATAAAAATTGTGTACATTGCAATAATTTAATCTATGGGAACAACATCCCTAATCAAAGAACAGGAGAAACAGTACGCTTGCGACATACTGCAGTCTGCAATTCAAAGAACGTCATGTATTGCTTTAAGTGCCCCTGTGGCCTTGTTTATATCGGGAAGACCGAATGAAAAGTTACAATAGGTATGTCCGAACATAAAAGTACTTTTTGGAATAAAATTATGAATTCCAGTTTAGCAGTACAATGGACTGATCAAGCGTCACAACATTTCTCAATTACGTTTTTTGGTTCTTGAATCAGTGATACCTAGAATTTCATCTGATCCCAATAAAATTCTTCTTCAACAGAAGACATTTTGGATTAAAAAAATGTAATACCATGATGCCATTCGGATTAAATGACAAAATGGAAATGAGATGTTTTTCATGGCATATTGGCATTTCTTTTAGATAATTTACATACTTTGAATCGAGGTTTAGCTGGTGAAACCACATGTTATAAAAACACATTTAGGATGTTGATGAAGAATATAGGTTGAGGTGCTGACTCTCATCTGTATGCATGTGTTTTTGGAATATTATCAAGATTGAAATGTTACTGATGCATTTTTAGGAAATCAACATACATTTTCCTATATATTGGAAGTGCACTGCTGATGAAGCCACACGGCCTGTAGGGGCAACACTGGAACGAAACATGTCAACTGATCACTAGGTGTTGTGGATCACTAACTTGCCCACTTCAACACCGCCATCTATTTTAAACTCATCCTTTTTCTGTTCAATAAATCCCTATAAAGAAAAAAATAGTTTTTTTTTACCTCTGTTCACGACTGTCGCTATCCAGCCTGTCTCCCTCAAGGGGGAGGACAGTAGATCACATGGAGAATGTAACACTCAAGGATCGGCCCTATGATGATACTATCCACCTAACCACATCGGTGGAAAGTCGTTATACTGCAAAAAGTGGTTCTCTGGTTGAGGGTCTCCAATACAATCCTTCTGAAACTCTGATTTACTGACACAGTTATTCAATCTCCTTTGATCTTAACATTGCTAGCTTAATTTCATCAACTAAACATTTTTGGAGATTAATTCCACCATCAGCTATGGAATATCCTAAATACTCAATCTGTTGTGTAAGAAAAATAGATGTTCCTTGACTGAGAGTCAAACTTGCCTCTCTTATTTTCTTCAATACTTTTTTTTAGAAAAATATGATGTAGTTGTACTGACTCACCCATAAAATAATATTGTCTTGAAAAAATACTGTGTTTTCCATCACTTCAAATTACTGTGCCATCATCCTCTGAAAAACACTCACAGCTGATACCAAGCTAAATGGCATACAAGTGAATTGAAATGTACCCTCAGTTGTTATAAAAGCAGTGTGCTGCTTAGACTCTTTATGCAATTTCACCTGGTGGTAGGCACTTCTCAAATCAAGCTTTGAAAAATACCTACCACCTTTTATGAAAGACGTTAATGGATTTATGTTTGGAAGACGGTGGTTATTACCCACAACATTGTGGTTGAGTCCCCACAAAATCTTAGAGGACCATCTGCCTTCTGTGTAAGAACTACAGGTGAAAACTAGGGAGAGTTTTCCACCGGTTCAATGATACCACTCTCCAACATTTTGTTAATCGATTTCTTAGCTTCCCCTCTCATAGCCAACGGTAAACGTCTTAATTTGTGCTGAGTAGGAATGGCACCCTCCTGCAACACAATCTTGTGTACATAACCCTTAAGACATCCTCACCCTTCATTGAATGTCTGCTCTGCCTCTGAAAGCACATCATGTTAATTGTACTTTCTCCACCATCATGACTTGGTTGGGTCCTCTGGGTTAAACAATTATGTTAACGTTAAACTTATGTACCCACTCTGAGATCAGTGGTCAATCCGTAGCCACATACACTTTCCCATTGATCTCATGCAAACCAAGTGGAATTCTGCCCTCCATGTATCCAACAATATCAATTGTTTCGCCATGATACCCCCTTGGAATAATATGTTTAGACAGCAATTCAACATTCTCGTAGGATGCCTTGAACATGTTTCCCAGAATAATAGTTTGCATTAATCCTGAATCTATCATCAGAGTTATCATGGACCCGCACACCTCAAACTCAGCTGTAGGCCTTGTTAAATGCCTACCGTCTTCACATACCTTATTGGCTTCCTTTGATTCTCCAACCATAAAAATCCTTTCACTGTAATGTGTTTCTTCATTCTCTGTGCCTACCTTGGATTTTCCAAAGTATTTCTTATTTTTGTTGCCTCTTTACCCGTTCTCCCAAAGTGACCTTTATGAACACACCTCCGGCACTCTTTACCAAGAGCGAATTACCTTATAGAATCGGATGTGTGATACGTACTCCCACATACTGTACATTCTCTAGAATTACTACGCATACTGCTGACTCCTACAGGTCCTCTTTTGCTGATGTGTCTTCAAACTGCACTAACTTCCCCTTCTTGACCATGACCATCTCCCTTCAAAACGGCAACTTCACCACTGTTCTTATCTTTCTTATCCTTCTAATTCAATTCCTTCATGCGATGTTGTGATTCCTCTATCACTTTGGTCATCTCTACTGCATCCTCATGTTAAGTATCCTTGGCTGCCCTTAACCTTTCCTGTGTTTCATTTTCTCTACACTGAGCAATTAATTGATCTCCAATTAGCTCATCGGTCTTGGCTCCAAACCAACTCTTGACTGAAAGTTCCCTAATTCTCACCACAAACTCATCAATGGACTCATTTTCAACTTGAGGCTGAGTATAAAATGTGTAATGTACCATTACTAAATTGACCTCCTTTGCAAATCTATTCTCCAGTCTCTGCAATGCTTTCTTGTACTCATTTCCAAAAAGCTGACCATTGTATCCCAATGCTACAGGTAGATATTTCAATACCCATTGCCCTTCACTAACTAGTGCATTTAATAATAGTGTAAAATAATAATAAAAGCTAGTATACTTCTTAAACATCCCTACCCAATCATCTCACATAATAGTTGGTAAGCCTAGTTGTGCTAAAAAAATGGAGGAGGACTTATGCTACTGTGTGAAGCCTTAACAATACTTTACACAAGATGTTCCGTCAATTAAATGTTAATGTTGGAACCCTTACACGCAGATAAACCAATGCTACAATAAAAAAGATGTTCATGTATTACAAACAATGCTGCACGTCAATTACTAGTGTGTAGGTGCCTGTGTTTAATGCTGTGATATACTCTCAGACACCTGTGTGCAGATCACCGTGAACAGTGATGCACAATTATTGCAGTATGTGGATCACTGAAGACACTGCTGTTGGTACCGTCAGTGAATTATTTGTATAACAAATAGATGTGGAAATCACTGCAGCGCTTGTGTTGTGCAGATCACTGTGGGCAATGCTGCACAGTAATTGTGGTGTGCAGATCACCGAATACTCTGCTGTTGGTACCTTTGGTGAATACTTTTTTTGACTTGCACTGACGCAGATAGATGTGCAAATCACTGCAATACTTCTGTTTAACTCTCTCAAAATAAACACTGATTTGCTGATATCCTCCAAAGATGGTGGGATTCACACCCACAGAGCTTTGCACCTTCAAGAGTACGCGTTCCACACAATGTTGATTTCTTTTCTGACAACACTGTGGCACGCAAGATGTGAAACGTCTCAATGCCATGGGCTGCATTCTAGATACTCAGATATCCAGTGACTTCACACATACTGTGTTACAGCTGTGCAGTTGCTCACTGCTTTCACTCACTGTTTGGTCGACAAATATGCATGTGCACAAAATCAACTCAACTACTTCACGAGCGCTCGTTCGAGCATCCATCAAAGCTCACTTGTATGAGCCCTGTCACTCATAAATAGGTGAGTACCTTTAAAATATTATTGGCCCTAAATCATTCACCTCTACTGTGCCAGCGATCCACCTCTAATTGCAGTATTGTTCTGATAATATTGTCCAGTTTCCACAGAATCACCCAGGTTGTGTGCTAGCTTCGCATCTTCTTCCTGCTTTTTTTTCTAGATCATCACCAAAATGTTGTGAAGAAGCTACATGTATACCATCATTCCATTGAGAAATAGAATTCATTTTATTGATAAACACAACTTGGCATCAATCCTCCATGAGAGCCAGAGGTATACTGACTTCCATAGAACATCCCACACCTGACACTCTATAAGACATAATAGGAATGACAGCTTGGATTTGTATTACATATCAGAGATTCCAGAATACAAAAATGCACATCATAACAGGTCCCCTGTACCCCCCACTAATCCCCTTCTAGGTGGGTGCAGTGATTGTCTACATCTTACCTCAAAGAGACCATTGTCATCCCTATGAAGTGAAGCAAGTGTGTAACACAGATCCTTGCTGAGCAGGTGGGCCCCAAATCATTTAGAGGGGCCTCCAGTGCTTCAGGGGGTCTGCATTCAGCCCAAGGCCAATGAATATCTGTAAGACATGTGAGAACCAGGGGCCCATTCCCATAGTTTGCAGGTCAGGCCCATCAATATGGATTTCACCACTGTGAAGTTTGAGTGTCTGGACTATAAGTGTCTGGACTGCAGTTGAATCAAACAACCTTTTGCTAATGCTAATGCTCTGCCCTCAGTGTATGCAACGGTTTGCCGCTGTCAGGGTACAGAGAAATATGTGCCTTTGTTTGCTCCCAGTGCACTTCAATAAAGGGGCATCATGGTTCAAACAAGGACAGTGCACCCTAACTTACACACAAAAATATGCAAACATTTACATTTAAATTATAATGGCAAGTTTGGTGCTTTTCAAAATGGTATACTTCTAAAACATGAAGTGGTATGCTAGACTCTAGTTTATCTGTTTGTATTTTTTAAACATATTTATTGGCATTTTAGGTTTCATATACATCATGACATGTGCACAAGAACCAAGTCACTTTCCTTTTACATTTTTAAAACGACTGGGTCAGCAAAGTCTCCTACTAAATGGTGACAATGTTTATTATGGCATAACAAATAACAAACCCCTTCCACCCTCCTCACCACCTCCGTGTCGTGCGTTAGATAACATAATAAAGTAAAATTATGCTAGTTCACATGATCTTTTGGATGTTATGTAGTATTCCCATCTATACCTTTCCCGTGGCCCTAGTGAAGTCTGGGTAATTCAGGATCAGTCCCCCGTCATTAGAGACATTCATCATGTCCAGGGTCTGTTCCTCATTTAGCTGTGCTATCATATGAGACCATGCCTGTAGATATTCCTCAAGCTTTTCATCTCTTCTCACGAATTTCATTCGGACCCTTTCCGCTGTGGCCCATTCATGCATATCGCTCATTCAACTTTCACTCTACGGAGGTCTAGGACAGAACCATGCTATAGCAAACTGTCATTATGCTAACACAAGACCCAAAATAACAAATCGTCTGCTCAGTTTCTTACCCTTAGGTGAGGGTATTAAGCCTAACAATACCTGTCTGATCTCCCTGGGCACCATCCACCCTGGGGCTTTCTGAAGGCAAGCGAGTACATCGCTCCAGTAGGCACGAAGCGCCCTAAAGACTCAAACAGTATGTATAAAATCTGTTGCGCTCTCGTCACATCCTGGGCATTCGTAATTGCGAGTAGGGTATATGATATGCAGAGTGCGAGGTCTGAGGTATTTCTGATGCACCATATTGAATTAAAGAAGTTTGAACGTTGTGTACTTTTCCCCATTACTTGTCTGTAACTCCGGTAGCGGGCCGTTCTGATGTGTGCCCATCAACAGCCTTCGTTCCCAGTTATTGCCACTGACCAACCAATGAATTGCATGTTGTTTACCTGGCATCATTGGCGTGAATCTCCCTTCCATTTTGATGGGTTGCCTCCTCTGTTTTGATAAGTTTTTACTGGTTTATGCTTTGGGGACTGTGGCACTGCAATTCAGGGCCACAGTGCAAGTACTCCCTATGTTAAATTGATGTACTAGTTGGTGATTCCATGATTGGGTTATTTGATTTACCTGTCAGCCCCTAGTACAGTGCACCATGTGTGCCCAGGGCTTGTAAATCAAATGCTGCTGGTGGGTTTGCAGCACTGGTTCTGCCACCCAGAGAAGCAGCTTGTAAAGTGTGTCTCAGACTTGCCATTGCAAGACTTGTGTGTAGTCTGTGAGTGCCATGTCGCCTTGGCAAGTACACCCACTTGCCAGTCCCTAAACCTTCCCTTTGCTTCATGTTAGACACCCTTATGGTAGGCCCAAGGGCAGGGTGCATTGTAAGTATAAGGTAGGACATGCTCTGATGTGTGTAGCTTGTCCTAACAGTGAACTACAGCCATTTTAGTTTTTCACTATTGCAAGGCTGCCTGTTCTCCTTAGGCTAAAATGGGCAGTTAGATTATTACATTCTTATAAACCTAACTGACTCAGGGAATATGGTAGAAATTCAAATTTAGTATGCCTGAACTCCAGATAATAAAATACATCTTTTAGTAAAGTTTTTTTTTTATTCTGTGTTTGAAAATACCACTTTTAAAAAGTAGATATTTTCTTGCCTAACTGTCCAGGCCTGCCTCTGCTAGGTTGTGTATTCCTTGTCTGGGTTTGTGAGTAACAGGGCTGGGAGATTCCAGGAGAAGGGCTGGGCAGTCCAGTGGTGAATAGAGAGATCTGCATCTAGATGGGAGGGAGGAGTTGCACCTGAGACCTGAATAGGGCTGGGCCTTCCCTCTACAATGCTGGCTCCACCTCCTGTGGCTTGTCTGATGTATCTGCCCTGCACTGTGAAAGGAGAGGAGGAATCATGTCAACAAAGTGCTCCAGAGCTGTATCTGCCCTCCCCTGTGCTGGCTCCACCTCTTGTGGGGCGGCTGATTTCTTTGCCCTTGACAGTGAAAGGAAGAAGAAAGTCATGTAAACAGAGTGCTCAGGAACTTGTTTGGACTAGGCAGAGGCCTCTCTCCCTTCAGAGAGCAAAGGATTTCGGGGTATAAATATTGGGACCCTGATCCCAAGAAATTAGATCACTTCTGGAACAAGAAACCTTTTGCCAAGTAGAAGAACCAAGGAAGCTGCAGGAGTTTTACTGCCCCTCTGCCAGTGTGTTGTCTCCTGGGTTGGCCTGCAGTGGTTGCTTCATTGCCAAGGAAAGGAGAAGGAACTTTTTAAGGACTTTCATCATCTTCAGAATATTCTCCAAGGGCTTGAACTGTGCATGCCTCCTGCTGAAGTCTCAGGGACAAAAGACTTCATCTCCAGCTCCTCTCTGAATTTTCTTGCTGGGAATTCTATCTACAGACATTTGCGTGTCGCTGGGAGCTGGAAGCGTGACGCATCGAGACGAAGCGTGTCACCTCCTCAGCAGAAATTGTCGCATTGCCGGAGAAACGAGCCTTCGCCGCATCTCCCTGGAAGCGTGTGTTCATCGAAGCTGCCTGCTGTCGTATCACCAGAGAAGCCTGATGCCATCGAGAGAGTTGCCATCGCATCACCGGAGAAGCGTGTCGACGGGCCTGTCGTGGCTCCAAAGTACAAAGTTGTCACAAGGCTGCCAGGGCGTCTACGTATCATCATCGCATCGCCGCATCAAGGGCGCCATCTTCTCGCATTGCAACCGGATCATCGCATTGTATCACGGCGCCATCTTGTATACCTCAATGGGCCCGCAGGCCAAGAATCTATGCATCACCTCCGCACCGGTAAGGATTACTACGCATCCCCTACTCTGCGCATGCATTGAGGCACAACGCATCATCTTTCCCCGGATCACGAAACCGACGCATATCCCCTTTGTGAGCCTTTTGTTTACTTTGCGTTACACATCCAGGTACTTTGCTGAGAACTTTGTCGCTTTCATCATCGACTTGAACTAAGTAACTTTGATCATCTTTAAAGCAATCCTAAGTGTAGTATTGTGGATTTTTGCCTTTTGTGGCTCGTGTTTAAGTCTATATAAAGAACACTTATTTTTTATAAAATCTGTGTGGTGTCCATCTGTAGTGTTTCACTGTATTAAGGTGTATATTCACAAATGCTTAACACACTGCCTCTGAGATAAGCCTGTCTGCTCGTGCCAAGCTACCAAGGGGGTGAGCAGGGGTTATTAAGGAATGTAATCCCCTTATCCTGACTTAGAAGTAAGGGCCCCTATTTGGACAACGGTGAATATCATTGCCAACTAGAGACCCCCAGATCTAACACATGTTGTAATTGAGAAGCCATATAGTAGAATTCCAGGCAGGGCACCACCAACCCCCATGCTCCCCAGCCGATGTTCTTTGCAGTGTTGTTAGTTTCACTCTTCTCTGTCTATTGCCCCATCGAAGGTCTGTCACTACAGCATCTAATGTTTTAAAGTAATGTCATGGTATCATATATATGGAGTTTTGCAGTGTGTACAAGCATCGGGGTAGGATGATAATTTTCAATAGTGCAATTCGGCCCGTTAAGGATAGCTGTAGCTCCTTTAAAAATCATACAAAGCCTCTAATACTCTCCATCACTCTCCCAATGTTGAAGTCTAGATATGCATGGGGCAGTATTTGCCATTCTTATGCCCAGGTTTCGCGTTCCCTCTCCAAACCCATGGAACTCTACCAGCAGTAGCTCCATGTACCAAGTGTGCCAGGCGTCCAATGGAAATCAGTTTAGATTTCCCGAGATTTATATGGAGACCACAGATCTCTCCAAACTGGTGGATATCATCAAGGAGGACTGGGACCGAGCGTTCTTGCCATCGTAAATAGATGAATGTGACATCGGCCTAGAGGAAAATGACGTGATTGGTCTCCCGCAGCCAGATTCCCCATGTATCCATTGTTTTCCGGAGGGTGCCTGCCGAGGGCTTCATAGCCATTGCAAGCACCAATGGAGATAACTGGCATCCCTGATAGGTGCCTCGACACAGAGCCAGCTGTATGGATACCATCCTACCGATTTTGATTCTTGCCTTTGGGGTTGTATAGAGCTGCTGAACACACTTAAGGAACTCGCTCCCAAACCCACCTTTCCTAGAATCCGCCACATATAGTGCCAATCTGCAGAATCAAAGAAGGATTGTTCAATATCTAACAGTGCAAGTGCGCAGTCGTCCTCCATCAGGGCCGGGGCATGCCACACATGCACCAGTCATCGCAGGTTATGAGCAGTGCTTCGCCCTGGGATAAACCCCGCCTGATCCGTGTGAATGAGGTTGGACATCCTAAGAAGGAGACACGCTGCCAGTACTCAGCTGAGCAGTTTTACATCTAAATTAAGTAATGAGATCGGTCTGTATGAGTTCGAAAGTAAGGGGTCACAATCGGGTTACAGTTTCATGGCAACTATCGTCTCCTGCATAGACGGGGGTAAGACGCCCACTTGGATTGCCTCATTTATAGACCTCTAATAGTCGATCAGCCAGCAGATGGGCAAATTTCTGATACATTTCTGCAGGTAGTCCTTTGGTACCCAGACTTTTTCGATGATTTAAGTTTTTGAATAGCTAGCATCAGCTCCTCCTTTGTTATCGGGCCTCCAGTTCTTTGGTGGCTTCCTGGTCCAGTCGGGGGAGTTCAATTATATCTAAGAATTTTTTTATTTCAAACAGGCTAGGTGACGATATACTACTATACACCCCTCGAGGTGTCCCGCTGGGACCCCATGAATTGCATTTTGGGAGCATACCATCCTTCCACTACTGTCTTGCATCTCTAGGATTGGGTCAACTGGTGTCTCTCTGCGCACTAGGTGCACCAGTAACGCTCCTGTTTTATCGCAGTCTATGTGTAGCCAGACGATGAGCTGTATAAACGTGTTTCTCTAGTCTACGTAAGTCTGTTAAGAGAGCCTTCTATGTTGTGCACCATTCTGTCATCCTATGAGGAGCCTTAGGGACCTTCCTCTCCAACCTACTTATTTTCGCTTCTTGAGTAGCTACGTCTTTTTCTAGTTGCTGGTGCACTCCATATGATGTTTTAATACATAGCCCCCACAGTACTACTTTCATGGTTTCTCATTCAAGCGCTCGGGTTGAAGGTGTGCCCCAGTTTTCCTCGCAGTATCATTGGAGTGCTTTTGTTACCTCAGCTACGTAGGACGACTAGTACACAGTTGAAATCCCCAACCATTAACAACAGGGCCCTCAAATACGGCACCACTGCCTTCACCATACTGGGAAAAAACATAGGAGCATATATATTGGTAATGCAGATTCCTCTGCGGTCTAGCTTACCATGTAAAATAATGTATCTCCCTTCCGGGTCTATGACTTGTTGGAGATGTTGAAATGGGGCTCTAGGAGCCAGTAAAATGAGAATCCCCCTAGCAAAACCAGAGTATGAGGGGGCGTATATCTGATCCCTCCAATGTTTCTGCAGACACTGAATTGAATCCTCCCACATGTGCGTCTCCTGTAAGCAGGCCACAGCAATATTATACCTCTGCAGATAAGTGAACACTCTTCTAAGCTTTCTGACGGTGGCCATACTACGGACATTCCATGTGATCATTTTATTCATGGTGGCTGCCATATCGCTCTGTCTTCATTCACACCGCCAAACCTTGGCGACATTTTGGCTGACAATTCATGCACTAGTAAACCTTACAACATAATTTCAAGCAATGCACCACAACACACTTGTGGAGTAATCCACCCTACCCTTCCCCAAACTTGAGCCAACTCTCCCCTCCCCCAGGCAATGCCGACCCCCTACCCCATAAGAAACCGAGATAGTGAATATCTACTTCGCCTCATTTCCCAATGGATCCCATAACACAGTAAAACAGAGAACCAAACTTTCATATTTTGACATATAGCTAATCTAGTGATCAGTCAGCCGGTGGGGTGCGAGGCCATGCCTCCATTTCCCCACCTGGGTACTCGTCACCAGGGGCTCTGATCCCCTATCGACTAATATCTGGAATGTAGAGATGTCCCCTCTTTTAATTCTTATCACACCCCTTATATTCATGGGACAAGATTCCTGAATCAGTCCATATCAACAGCATTATAACATTTCTAGATTAAAGATTCTTGGTCAAGTTCTGAACCGGTATACGCATTTGGGTGCACTTTAAAATTAAGCAATAATGTCTTCATTCGGTGCACTGCTTGTAAGTTGTGTCAGAGACGACTCTCCAGAGTCTGGGATGGTACATGGGATTTATAATGTTCCATCTGGGCATACTTAGAACTGGCCCGTCCTGCGATTCCTGCCACTGGTGAGCCAGGTTCTTGGCTGTCTTGCCAAGTCTAACGATCTGGACAAACTCGTCGGCAGCACCAACTCCACTCCGGGTTGTCCAAGAGAATCCAGCCAGTCGCCTGCCCCCGCTGCAGAGAAGAAAAACAACTTTTTCCTATTACTCTCTATCTGCAATTTGACCGGGAAGAGGGGGCTGTATTTTAAGTTTAAGTCTCATAGGTTCCGTTTTATTGCCACAAATGTTTTTCGCTGAACCTGTCCCCATTGCGTATAGTCGGGAAAAATGGATATCTAATGCCCCTCAAGTAGAAGCTGGCCCTTCGCACGTATGATTTGCAGGATAGCATCCCGGTCTCGAAAATTGAATTGTCTGGCAAAAATGGCTCCCAGGTGTGCACCCGGTCACGGTGGAGGAACAAGAGCCCTGTGCGCTCTCTATGGTGAAAAACGTGGATAGTTTCTTGGGGGCTAGGGCTGTGGTGATCCAGTTTTCAAGGAACAGTTCAGCGGTTGGGCCTTCCAACTTTTCAGGAAAGCCTAGGAAATGGAAGTTGTTCCTTCGTGACCTCACTTCAGAACCCTCCGTCTGCTCATCTAGATGCACCACGCGTTTTTGGAGGATTGTGACTGCATCTTGCAAAACACGTTCCTCTGCTTGTAGAATATTCATCTTTTGCTCAGTGGTTGATACTCTGTCTGTGACCTTACGCAAATTGAAGTGGAGCAGGTTGACGTCGATAGCTATAGAGTCCATTTCATGTATCATTTTATTCCGGGTGGTGTGTATCTCGGCCAATACATCTAGTATAGATGGGGTTTGGTCTATCTGTTGTTGTGGCCCTTCATCATGTTCACTTACACTGTCCTCCACCAGGCTCTGGTTTGTAGGCAGGGGCTGTGCATAGTTAAGTATTTTGTTGGTTGGGGCTGTACAATTTCCTTTATCTTTCACCATAGTGCTTGACCGCATTAACACCACCAACTCAAAGGGAGCAGCCCACACCAACTTAGCACCTCTGACCAGACCCTCCTCTGGATATACTTCATTCCATGGTATACTGTAGTCAGGGGCTGTCCCTAAACTGCAATCAACCCCGCCTTGCTATAGACCTGGGTGGAGGTCCACTGCGGAACAGAAATTGGTGCTGTCCATTAACCTGCCCCTCTTCTAAAGCTAGGTCTGGAGTTTTCTTGTCTGAACCACCAGTGTTACACACTCCGGGCACCCAACTATATACGCTGCTTAGACCCTGCGCCTGAGCCTTATTGCCTACATGTCTCCTTTTAATTTATCCCCGGGAGCAGTCCCCTCTTCTCTGCCGCCATGGATGTCCAGATTATAAATTCCCTTACTATTTGCTGCTGGTGCTGTTACTAATTAGGCCTGCAGTTCTGGCCTCCCCATCAACGTTTCACTATTGCTGTACCACACCACGCTGCTGCAGTATGCCACGTTGAAGTACACTGTGACATTGCAGCACCAGGGTCTCCCTCTCTTCTGCAGTACCAAGCCTCATTCCTATAGCCTGCCACGTTGCAACACCAGGACCACACTCTGTCCCAGGCCGACATGAGCTGCCCCACCCTGGTCACTCACTGTCTGTGTTTATGCTGCCTCACTCTGGGTCACGGCAGACCCCGCTGCACCCAGGATCAGAGGCGGGTGGGATCCTTCTCCCCCAAAGGGGCAAGCACAAGCCAGCTTTTTACATCATGCCCACCAGAGCAAGGCCCGACGAGGATCCCGCACCCAGGATCAGAGGCGGGTGGGATCCTTCTCCCCAAAGGGGCCAGCAAGAGCCAGCTTTTTACATCATGCCCACCAGAGCAAGGCCGGACGAGGATCCCGGCCGGCCATCTTCCAAGGCCCCACATGGATACCAGGCTTCTCAGCATCTCCGCCTCTGCAATCTCGTGTTTTCCACAGCTGTGGCCCACAACTCTTCATTCCATCTTCTTTTCTCCCAGCAGATGAGGTCAGGGGATTCTACTAAGCCGGACTCCACTCCACGTCTGCTCGGCTCCACCGGTTCACCAGTTACCAGCTGCAGTGATCCACACCAGGAAGGTGCACAGGAAAAGGAAAGGGGGTGGTGCTCGGCCCCCCGCACATATGGCGGGGCGCCTGCCCCCTCCTTCCCCTATCTTTATCGGTGGTGGGGTGTGCCCATGCCGCGTCTTGATGACGGTGCAGGCTCCCTCGTTGACCCAGAGGCAATCTAATTTCCTCCGGGTCAAAGGGGGGGAGCCAAAGGAGGCGGACCAGTAGCCACTGGTCCACCCCCAGAGGGGTTAAAAGGCCAGGGGAGCGTGGGAAGCGCCCTCTTGTTCCCGCGCTGCCCAGGCTATCCCCCCCGCCTCACCGCAAGGCACCCCGTAATTTTTGCTTCTCTATTGTATTTCAGGCATTTCGTCAGGCAGGAGAGCGGGAACTAGCCAACAGCACTCCTGTGTACCGCCCGGACCGGGGGAGTGATCGCGTCTTGTTTTGAGAAGAGGCAGGAGCGTTCAGCGCATTTCATAGGGCGGGAGAGCGCTGCACTGCACAACCCAAATCTGCAGGCACGCTGGTGGGAGGTTTTTTCACAGCGCGAACGGAGGTGGTGATAGCGTCCTGCTTTGTGAAGCTGGTAAGGCAGCGTGTGCGCAACGCGCAGGGGGGCCAGGCCGAGCAGGGCACTGTGGGGCGATTTCCTCCAGAATTGGAGCCGATCTTAAAGGCGAGGCAGGTTCGGGCCTGGTTAGCATGTGGATGGGAAACCGCATGGAAAGATAAGAGGCTGGAAGCATTTAATAGCCACACAGCTACACAGGCCAGCGAGGTTGATTTTAAAAGCGGTTCATGGAATTTTAATAATAGCAGTCTTGCTGTGAGTTGGGGGTGATAACGCTGGCTGTGGGGGGGGAACTGTTTTTAATGAACACAGTTTTTCATTAGCATTGAGGGTGCTTGACGGAACTGTGCAGGGGAATCTGCTAATAAGCACAAGTCTTTTGGTTAAATATCGTGTTTTATGCTGGCGTTGTTGAACTGATGCTCATGTAGGGGGGCTTGGATACAGCTAGAAGATTGCCGATTTTCTTTTTAGGTGTGACAGTGCTGTATGCTAATTTTCTTTTCATCGTAGGACCTCATTGAAGGGGACACTGCTGGCTGAGCCAACGGACAGTGGCGCGGTGGCCAACTCTATCCGGGGACACAGGCAGGCCTGCACTTCACTGCTTCTGTTGGGCCGCCTGGCTAGAGTGCGCTCGCCCAACACCCAGTCTAGCTGGTGTGTTGCGGTCACAGTTGCGTGGTGCTTACTGACAGCCTGTGTACCTCCAACATGGAACAGGTAGAAGCCAGGCAGGCCCTGGTGGGTACAGGAATACATCGTGCTCGTAGGGTTGACATAAGTGTAGGTGGTTTTATCTGTTGCAAGGCAAAAAGAGGATGGCTAGTGGATGTGGCGCAAAGCGTTCCCGCGTGGAACATATGTTGCAGGGCATGATGCGTAAGATGGCAGCTATGCACAGGAGATGGGGAAAGTGGACCAGATGGGTAAAAATGTGGCTGAGCTCACGCAGAGGTTGAATGCTTAGGCTGGGCCATCTGGGAGACCCAAGCGAATAATAGTGACCCCGCAGCCCAGGGGGGATTTGGGTGCTTTGCCCAAGCAGGTCAGGGCCAAGAAGGGTAGCGGTCGGGGGTCCAAGCAGCAGGGGGAGGGGGGTCCTCTCGGGGGGGTCCCTGATGGGGGGCTCACACAGCCGGGGGTTCCTATGCCTACTCCCCTAATCCCGGCAGGTGTGCCGGTAGCACCGGCTCCTGCCACACTGGCGCCAGCACCAAGCATAGTGCCTCTGGCGGTCCCAGCGGTAGTACCGGTGGTACCCATGTGTAACCCGGCACCTATCCCAGTACCTGGCACGGCACCCGCTATTCCAGGGGCAGCGCCTCCAGAGGGTGTTCAGTTACCCCCAGAGCTGGCAGCGCAGGTAGCAGCAGTACTCCCTTGGCTAGGGATAGGGGGATGTTACTTCTGTGGGCGCAAAGGAGGTGGGAGAGTATCCCTTAGCGGAAGCACAGAAAATGGTAGCAAGGATCATGACTGCCCCTGGTGGCGGGGGGGCCCAGTATGCCTATTACTCCACAGGCGGTACAAAAGGGGGTGGTGGTGGACGGACCACCCCCTTTTGTACCGCTTTATTACTCCACAAGCAGCATGTCCAGGCAGCGACTCCGGAAAGGACAAGATTGTTGAACCAACGCGGGCCACAGACAGTGGTAAGGAGGTGGCAATACCAGTACTAGGTGTGGGCTCAATACCCTCAAGGAGGGAAAATCTAGGGCAACATGTAACACAGGAAGTGAAGGATTTGATCTGGGCGGGTAAATATGTCAATACGTTTTCTTTGCTAGTGGATCACAGGGAAATGGAGTATGCTAGGAAGCAGAAAGACTGGATGTCGCCTATCGAATGGCGAGGAGAAATGGCGAGATTCAGGGTAGAGGAGACATTGATATATTGGATTAGGGCTTTTTCTGTTCTTGGCGATTACAGCAGAGCGTTCCCCTAATCTACAGGCAGAGATGGCATGTTACCAGAGTAGGATCACAACTTTCAGTGATAACTATGGAGGGGAAGGGTGGAAGGAGCATGACATGAGTTTCAGGAAGGCTAAAGAGTTTAAACCCTCACTGTCCTAGGATCGGGTGGATTCCATTTCGTGGTATGGCCAGTTTACAGCAGGGCAACCAGGAGCGCTGGGCCAAGTTGGAACAAAAGCTACCCCTCCAAACCCCAGCAGCCCTTTTGGCCGGCACAGGGGGTGGCACGGCCCCTAAGACAGGGAACAGTGGGGGGCAAAAAGGCGTGTGCTGGGATTTCAACAAGCGTTCATGTACCGGGGCACTTGCACGTTCAGGCATGCATGTTCCATTTGTAACCAACCTTCCCACCCAGAAACAACTTTCCGCAAAAAAGGTAACGCCTCTGGAAACAGGGGAAGAAAGACACAGGATTAGTGAGGGAGGAAAGCTGGTGTCTTATTCGCTCATTGACGTTCTGGCTATGACTCCTTGGCTGAACAGGTACCCAAACCATGCCTCTGGCAGGATGTTGCAAGAAGGTTTTTGGCAGGGTTTTAGGGTCCCAGCGGTGGGATATACCGGAACGGCAGAATGTAGAAAACAACTATCTGTTAGGGACAACCCAGAAGTGGCAGCGACAAAAATTGCTAAAGATCTGCGCCTAGGCAGGATAGCGGGTCCGTTCAATAACATCCCTGTGCCTAATTTTGTTTGCTCGCCTCTCGGCGTGGTGCTAAAGAAGGAGGAGGTCGAGTTCAGGCTCATTCATAACTTATCAGCACCAAAGGGCACATCTTTAAATGACGCCATTGATGAAGACATTTGTAGCGTCAGGTATGCGTCCTTTGACCAGGCAGTGGATATGTTGAGGACTCTGGGACCTGGAGCCTTGCCTGCAAAGTCAGACATTAAATCTGCTTTTCGGCTACTGCCGGTTCATCCCCTAGATCAGCATCTGCTAGGCTTCTCTTTTCAAGGAAAATTCGATATGGATAAGTGTATGCCCATGGGTTGTTCTGTTTCGTGCGCCTACTTTGAGAAATTTAGTTCTTTTCTGGAAAGGGTTTTTAAGCATTCAACAGGACACCTCTATTTTATGCATTACCTGGATGACTTCCTCTTTCTCGGGTCGGCGGGCACGCAGGAGTGTGCATGGGCATTGCAGGAATTTTGCGTGCTCATGCGGGCTTTTGGGGTCCCGCTGGCGCCGGAGAAGACTGTGGGTCCAGCAACCACATTGGAATTTTTAAGCATAGAATTGAACTCAGTGGAGGGTTGTTTCAGGTTACCTGAAGACAAAATCATGAAATTTAGAGCGGCCCTCCAGCAATGTCTGGCCAAAGACAAAGTGACGCTACAGCAGCTACAGCAGACTGAGAGCCGGTTGAATTTCGCACTAAGAGTGATACCCATGGCACGCCCATTCTCCCGCTCAATCTCACAGACCATGACAGGCCTGCGGGAGAAACACCATCGCACTAGGCTGCCGGCTGAGGTCCGCCAGGACATGCGTATTTGGATTCCATTTCTGGAGGGATTCAACGGCAGAGCAGTGTGGTGCGGGCCCCCCACTTCATCTGCAGAGTTGGGTCTATAGACTGATGCTGCGGGCAGTGTGCGGTTTGGAGCCATACTTGGAAACAAGTGGGTGGCCCAACGGTGGCCGGTTTGGTGGGAGAAAAATGGCCTGACAGCTAAAATCGGTTTCTTGGAGCTATTTCCAATTTGGGTGGCATTAACAGTTTGGCCTGATCAGTTGTGTGATCAATCTGTAATCTTCTGGTCAGATAAAATGACGGTAGTGGAATGTATCAACCGGCAGGCGGGACGGTGTAAATTTATACTTCGCCTACTGAAGGAAATTGTGCTGGTTTGCATGAAACTCAATGTACAGTTTAGGGCCAAACATGTCCCGGGGGGTTTGAATAATGCAGCTGATGCACTGTTTCGCTTTAAGATGCAGGTATTCAGGGAACATCTACCCTCTGCAGAGGCGCCGCCTACACATTTCCCAGCAACACTCTGGCAAATTGGTGCCCCCAGCTACAGAACCTCATGGCAGCTAGCCTAGCGCCCAGGGCCAGAACCGCTTATGAAGTGGCGTTTTTGTCTTATTGCGCATTTTTGGGATGGGACTGGGCAGAGACATGGGATCAGACAGATAAGTTCACTCAGTACCTAGATGCATTACATAAAGGAGGGTGCTTCGCATCAACGGCTAGAAGGTACATGGCGGCTATCTCTTTCTTTGCGCAGATAAAGGGGGCCAAAGATCCCACGTATAGTTTCATCGTGCGGAAGGCACTAAAGGGGTGGCGGCGCCTGCAGGCAGCCACCAGGGACACCAGACAACTGATAGGTTTAGAACGGCTGGCGGCATTATTGAATGCCTTGTCTGACATCTGCAGTTCACTAGGGAAGGTACTCCTGTTCAGAGCCGCCTTTGCATTGACTTTTATGGGCATTGCGGGTAGGTGAACTGGTGGCTAGCAGTAAGCAGGACAAGCTGGGTGGGCTCCGGCTGGAGCACACAAAAATACTGGGTGATACGCTGCTGATTACTATACGTAAATCAAAAACTGATCAGGGAGCCCAAGGGGATGGTCTGGTACTCCATCGGGCACGGACTTCTCCTTGCTGCCTATTGTCCCACGTAGAGGCCTTCATCAAACAGAGAGTAGGCGCAGCGGGGGGAGAATTGTTAATGCAAGCAGACGGTACCCCACTGACCAGGTTTCAATTCCAAAGAGTATTGGCAATGACAGTGGGCAGGGCTGGTTTCAACCCGAAAGACTTTGGGACGCATACATTCCAGATAGGGGCTGCCACTGAAGCATCGGCTAGAGAGTTACATGTGAGCAGTGTGAAAAGGATTGGGAGATGGTCTTCCAACTGTTACAAGCGTTATGTGCGGCTGCACATGTTGTGAGGTGGCAGGTTGATTTTCGCTGACGCCTGTCTTGTTTGTTTGCTTGTATTTCAGTTTCTCGAGCCTGTCACGCAGGGCGCAAACTTTCATCGGTGCATCAACAGCAAGTACCTTCATCACGGCAGACCCAAGCACAGAAGAACGAGACAGAAGTTGTATTGGTTGTTGGTCATTCATTTGTGAAACGTGCTAAATCTGTTTTCCTTGCAGGTAACTATAGAGAGAGGGCGGAACAGGGGGGTTTCAAGGTTTCCTTTCATGGTAGGGGGGGCTCTGCCTCAGTCAGTTTATGGGGTTCTTTACAGAGTTGCTGGATAGACACACCCCGCCACCCACAGTGGTTATCTTACATTTGGGGGGCAATGACCTGGTGAAGTTGGGCAGGAGGGTCCTGATGGAAGACATAATCTCAGAGGTAAACTGGTTGGCTAAAACACGCCAAGGCTGCACCATAGTTTGGTCGCAGATGACTCCTAGACTCAGGTGAAGGGAGGGGGGACTCTGTCAAGGCGTTGAATCACTTGGTTAAGAGGATCAATAACAAGGTGGAGAAATTATTTCGGTCACCTCCACTGCAGAACATACCACATGGGTGTGTCAGGGGGAATAGTTCTTCTTACAAGACGGGGTCCACCTGACTAGGGCAGGCAACAAACTATTTCTTGGGAACAATTTAGCATGGCTGGGGGGTTCTAAGTAGGCATGACCTTTCGGAGGAGGAGGAGGATGGGGGAGGGGGCCAGATAGTCGGTCAACTATGCTGGCCTGTGGTGGTAAGGTCATGATCGGTGAGCAGTCAAGTTAAGGTCCTTAGGGGCGGCGCCATTCTTGAATGGGGTCACCCAGGGGGAGGGACAAGTGGTCCCTCCTAGAACTCCAGGGGCGTTACATCTGCTTGGTTGGATGGGTGCGGGGAAGGGGGAGTCACGCTTTCTGTGGGCTGGTTTGCCACCCCGCACGGGCACTATGACGTCATTAAACGGCGCAGAGTGCAAGGGCCCCCCTTTTGGTTAATAGAGTTCATGGAGCGTGCAGGGGTAACTGGAAGGGAGGAAGTACCCTCTCGGTAAACGGGCCCTCTGCGCATGCGCACTCATACGTGAGTGCGTAGCTAACTGATAAGGATTTGAAACCGGTTAGCGACCTTGCCCTACGCCCAAAAATAGGATATGAAGAAAAATTCAAAAGTGTGACATGTTAAATTTGGTAAGGAAACACGCTGTATTACACATATGTTAAGGTTAGCCCTTTGATACCTGTCTACATTGTTTGTAATCTAATGTCAGTAGATTTTTTCTGCATAAATACTTCTGTAAATATTGTTCATTTCAAATTTTTTAATTTGTTTTCATGTTTTAATAAATACGGCCGGGGGGGTCGTGAGACACCCCGCCTTCCAAAGAAACTACTCTCATGTCCAATTTCTATTAATTGTGGGGGTGCACAAGACGGGGAGGGGGATTGTCGGTAGTCCCTGACCATATGTCTGCCAGTCGGCTTGCGAAGCACCACCATCAGGTACGCTTAATCTGCACAGCTCACTCAATATCAGTTCCATGCCAGGCGGTCATCCCTGCCCCGATTCGTGGGATTTCTCTCACTCAGGGGGTACAGGATAATGTCGGATTGCAAAAGTCAATGGGAGCTTCAGTAGAAATGTATATTCAGCCATGTTATCAGGCCATGCCCCTCCTAGTTTATCTGGTTATTTCACCTAATGCATGCTTTCTTTTTGTCACTATGTACCAGTGTTTCATTTGAGTCCACCAGTTGTCCATACTAGATTCTGTTTCCTGTTCTTGTGCTGCTCTCATGAAGCAAGCAAAAAACCACGGCCCAAGAAGGTTTTGAAAAACCCCAAACTGAGAGTTTCTGACAATTCCAAACTTTATTCCAATTCATCCCTCTGGAAACAGTCAGGCACTTACTCCTGTCAGGGGTAAGATAAAATCCTTTTTCTGGCTTTAAATTGGAAAAGACTCCAGGGAATTGATGGGCTGTTGAGAAAGGGGTTTCTCCTTGGAAAATGAATGGTTTCCCATGGCTAAAAAAAAGAAATAATTACATTTTGCCAGTGGCAATTGAACTCTGTGCAAAAGTATGCTTCAATATATGTCAGACAAAACCGGGAACCCAGCTATACTAAGATAAAGGGCTAACTCTTCCTTTGGGAAACAAATAGGTTTTATGTGAAACCCTCATCCACCAGGGTTACCCCTTGGTGCACACTTCATCATCGGCCCCACCCAGTTCCGCTGCGTAACTGGGAATGCTGAGACCAACAGAATGCGCAGGAGGACGTTTTGTTATGGATGTATATAATGACAAAGGTGGTGGTGGTTGGGAGGTTGGGAGAAGAGTGGGGGGTAGAGTGACATTTAAAAAAACTTGGCTATTAGGTGTAGCCTATTAATTCTGACCTCTAGTCAGTATGATTAAAAAGGGGAAATATTAAGGAATCAAGTTATATTGTGCCTAGTCCCCTAACAGGACAACATGTTTCAAGCCGTGCCCCTTTTGGCTTTGTATCAGGACCTAGAGAGCTAAGCTCCCTGGTACCACTCCTGATAAATTATAATAGACGCATGTACAATACATGCATATGGAATGGTGTGTACAGTTACCTCCTTTTTGGGAGATCAGTGTCTCTGTTTCTGGGAAAATAAAAATAAAAAGGAGAGTTAGTCTTGACAGCCCCGTGGCTGTATGGATGCTGCTTCGTTACTATGTACAACTTTATTAATTGTATGGTGAGCACCTTTTAGTGAATAAAGAAGTGATGTACAAAGACTTTGTAGGTGAGCACATCTAGTGTTCTCCCAAAAAAGAAATCACCACGTGTTTTCAATACAAGATGACACTGCACATATCTATTTAATCTAAAAGAATGGAGACTCAAATTCCTTCTCTGCGTGGCTGGCATTATTCTTTTGTTTATAAGTATTAGTTATCTCCCCCTCTGTGAGTAGTTGGTTAATGTATATGTGAAAGTGATACCTTAAACGGGATAACTATTAAAATTATTCTCCCTCCCCTTTTTATTAAAAGTAAAGGTTTGGTATGTATTAACTGGAGCTGCACTGCTAGTAGGAAAATTACCTTTAGAGATAGAGGCAAAAATAACTATTGATGGACAGAATGCAGAACAATGTCATACATTCACCCCAGTACAGAGATCTGGGCCTAAATCCATCGTTTTTTTGCTCACCATGCCGTTCCAGTTTGGACCCAGCCATATGCAAATCAGCTTGCTCACGTTGCCACTGGATTCAAGCTAGCCTGGCTGATGACGGCTGATTAGCCAGAAACCGGTCCCAGGATGATTTCTTCTGGTCCAGGGAAGACATGGCTTGGCAGTTCGGGCTAGACTGTTCCCATGAGGCACAGGTTCAGACTGATTTGCATATGGCCATGTCTGAACTGGGGTGGCGGAGTGAGCTAAAGAATGATGATGGATTAAACCCAGATCAGTTTACTGGGGGTGAGTGTTTGCTATGGTCAACACTCCATCCATCATTCCCTTTGGTTTTGCTTTACAGATAGAGCACGGATGGGGCAGAGACAACACCGCCCTTTCCACACACAGACTGCTGCTTCTGCTGCTTTTTAATTCCCAGGTCTGCTTCAAGGGAATACAAAAGGTTTCTGGAAAGAGGAGTGTCTTGGAGTGTGTATTTGGACTCTGTAAGTTCCCTGAGGCCTCTGCATGACATTCTGAGAGGAGGTCTAATTCGGACCCCTGTCTGAGGCATTAAACCATGCCTCTGTATGGTTGACTGGATTTTGAACTTTTGTGAGTACACAGTTTCAGACTGACAGTTGGCTTCTGTCCAACTGCCGTAACTGGGTCTTGTAAATTGGATCCTGTTTCCAGCTTGAGACACCTTTTGGACCCAGATCTGCTGTTGGAGAATCAAAAGTAGAGCTTAGTGCCAGCGTCCTCCTAACTGTGAATATGCCTGAAGGCCCTACTGAAGCTGTACTGGGCAGCCTTGTTGCTTATGACTCAACCAGCAAAGAAGACTCTTCGGTTCTCACTAATGGAGGCAATGCAAGCATGGTCTAGGAGAATCCCTTGCATCAGATTATTGGGCCTGTGTATGAGTGTGGATGTGGGCTTGGGGGTCTGGCTGAACAGTGCTGGAATACCCTTCTGTAGGGAACTGGATGAGCTGTATTTAGGAGAGGAAAACACAGTGTGTTTCTACACCTCCCAAACAGAGAAATAGTAAATTGAAAAAAGCACTGCCAAAGCTAATAGGTCTTGCCTTTATAATGCAAGTGTCAAGCTACTAGCCTTGCCAATCTTTGGCAACGGATGTAAAAAAATCAAAATGGTCACCAGTGCATAATCACACATTGGTGTGCTTTAGATATAGCCAGGATTTTTTTTTTGAGGAATCCCATTCCAGGATGCCATTAAGTGCGGGTCAGTTTAAGTGCAAACACGTACAGGCATTGTGAAACAACTTTTTCAAAACGGAATGTAAGCCTAGCCACCAGTGCATGTGCATGCGTTGAAGCATTGTGACGCATGTGCACCCTCTTGTGACACACCAGTGTCCATTTTGGCATTTTGTTTTTGAGTTTAGATAAGCATTTGATAATGGCTAAATCCTATTTTTGATGGGTAAATTAAGTCAGAAAAAAACTGCACAAAAATAAAAAAGCAAGTGGCTAATAGCAATGAGCACCCCTAAAACAAGAGAAAAACTCATGGACTCCAATTGAGTTTTGAAATAAAATTTAAAAAAATGTGTACTTGATTGTGGGTAGTGGAAGGACATAATTTAACCAATCAGATATATTGCTCTACAGTATGGACAAATACCGCAGAGGAAGAAAAGCCATTGAATGAGTAGCAAGCAAATGATACTAACACGAGGGACAACCAATGATGATCAGTTGGCTGAAACAAAGCCCACTGTCTGCATTGTCAAGTTCCAAAAACTTCGCAAGAAACTGTTTGGAAGTTCAACTTCCAAAATCATCCTTAACGAATCACCTTAGGGGACCCAAATAGTTTTTGGGGAATTTCATATCAGACTTGGCATGCCGATTAAGGATTTTGCATTGTATTGTACTGCTTTGCACAGCTAGTGGCTTATTACAATGTTGGGTGGACTCACGTCTGCCCGACACCATTGCAGATTGGGAACCGCCCGACATTAGGTTGGCAGTTCCTATCGCAGTATTTGGATGTGACCGCCCATAGGCTAGTAGGAAACCTCCATTTTTCAATGGAAGCTTGTGCAGCGGGTGGAAATGGCCCACAGCACAAGTTTCCTTTGAAAAATATATGTTTTCAAACATCCATGCACCGTCCCTCCAGGCCCCAGAGCGTATGGAGAGCCAGGAGGGATTGGGCTCTGCTAGGGTCCCCCAGTGTCACTTTCCGACAGCCTTTCATTGTCGGAAATGCCGACATGCAATGGCTGTCCGAAACCGACATTATAATCCCGACAGCAGAGTCACCGTCATTAAGGGATTATGAAGTGTTTCTGACGCACTGACAGGCTCCTTGAGCCCCTCCGAAAGCGTCACATGGTCTGTCCCCCTGTTACCTCCGAACGCACGCATTGTAATGTGTTTGCCGAAGCGCAGCAGCAAATGACGGTCGAACAACAACTGATGAGCCGCCGGTTGCATTCTGACCGCCATCATATTTGGCCCCCTAGTCTTTCCCATCGAAATTTGCCCAGAGATCCTGGCATGTAATCTGACCCTCCATCCCTCATGAAGGTCTCAGTGACGATTTCTGGCTCCAGCAGGATAAAACCCATGGATCATCCTGGTACAGCTACCTAAGCTAAGCAAGCTAGGGTAAAGGCTTAAGTGCTGAAGCTCCAGTCCAGCCCATACGAGGCTCAGTAAGTGCTTAATCTTCAAAACCCTCGTTATGGTTCCTCCTCTATATATGATCTGCCTAATTTCCCAGAAACGAGCACCCTGGGGTCTAAACAATCCCCCAACCACTGTGAAGAAGAGAAGGGGGAGGCAGTATCTTGCTTCTCTTCTGTCTCTCTGTCCCCCACAATCAACAATGTACCATAAAATGTATCTCTGTGAGATGAACTGATTCTTATCAATGTCACCCCTCAGCACCAACAACTATCATCTTCCCACTCCTGGTCCCTCCTGTCCTTTTTGGCTTCTCTTCCATTACCGCTACTGTTCATAATACAATGCCTACCACCTCTGGCCAGTGATTTCACGTGCTTAGTTTGATGAATCCGAAGCAGACTTCCCTTTTGCAGAACCAGGAGTTTTCCCGAAAGGTCAATAGGGCTGAGGTACATTCAGTCACTCACCAGAAGTGGTGGTCCAGAGGCAGACTTGATAACTCTAACAGACCATGTCGCTAAATTGCTCCTACAAACAGCAAATATGTCCTTGTTGCCCTGTGAGGGGGAAGGGAAATGTTTCTTGCTCCAGAGATGCAGAAATGCTAGCACAGGTCTTGCATGCCAGGCTCGCTCACCTCTCTGAAAGACATGCATGGCTGGGGCAGGGTCATTTCTCATGTGACTGACGTTGCCCCAGGCCTACGGGCCTCTGAGAGAAAACAACCTGTTAGGAAATCCGCAGATTGAACAACTGTCAGGTCCTCGACTTGTTCCGCACAAAGGTGTAACCAGAGGAGACTTCTTCGACGGCACGCGCAGGCCGGATGCTAGGATGCTGCCGGCTCCAGGGATGTGCACAGCACCGTGTGACAGCCTATAAAATGAAATCTTGCACATTTTATACTGATATAAAACATGGCGATGACTACTCGCCTCATTTAACCGAAATCAAAAATAGAGAGGCGGAGAGAAATTCTCACTGGAACATGGCGTGAACAGATGGAACTGAGCTCAGGTTGGACGGGCAGAAGCAGAAAGCGACTTTCCAAAGACAGGGCACGGCTTGCATAATCCTAACCCGCCGGAGGTTGTGGTTGAGCTTTTCAAGGGACTCTTGTCTTCCCAAATAAAAGTGCGCGCGGCAGGAGTCACTGCCCCTAACCTCAAATAACGGTCCCTTTGTAACGGATGTGTATGCTGAAACTGTAGGTCACCAGAAACCCGCCGAGTGTCACTTCTACGCAAGAGCATAAGGGGGCTTCACCTAACGAACTGTTGGCTAAAAACAGAAATAGAAAGGATGGATATATTCAGTTAAATGGCGAGTAAGGACATCCAGTGATCAGAATGAAAAAAAACATGTTTGAGTTTTTGGGGGAGTTTTTTTGTCTTTTTGTTTTTTATCATGATTTCTTTTTAGTTTACTTTTTTTGAGGATTTGTGAAACCCAGTGTGGGTTTGCAAAGCCTCACAAACTCATGAGCCATTGCTGGATCTCCCACAAGGATTCGCAAACCTAGCACGGCTTCAGTGTATCCGGCAGGGGATGAACAAAGGTCCAAGAGCCCTTGGTGGGCAATCACTGAGGCAGGTTTCATGAAACTCAAAGCCTCTCCTGAATTATGGTCCATTCCCACACTCAACAATGATAATAAATATCATGTTACACTCAGCAAATCTACATACAAAAGGCGCCCCTTTAAAAAAATAAAATCGCTTCTAGGGTGTACCTGGACCCGGAGGGAGTCTCTTAATTTACATTTTTACTGCTGGAAGATTGGTGTGCTTAAGCCCACCTTCCAGAGCCAAAGTTTGGCACCAGGGACCCCCATCCCCTAGGGACCAACTGAAGTTAAAAAAAATACTACAATGTGGAGGGGGCATGTATCACCCCCCTCTCCAAGCCAAGCTTGGCCCTGGGAACTGCATCCCCAGGGTCTGAGGCAGCTTAGTCTCACGGGAATTCCATACTCCGGGATACTGAATGGGGCTAATTCAGGGAACAGTGGATAGCTTCCTCCCGGTAGGAACAGAAAGAAAGGTTTCTCCCACCGGGGCGGGGGCACAATAAAGTGTGACTGGCTCCCACCGCACCTGAGGATAGATGCTGGCTGTAGGGCTTGGTCCTCCTCCTCCCGTCCTCAATTAGACCTTGGGTTGTGGTTGCCCTGGATGGGACATGGTGGTTGCCCTGGATGGGACCAGGAAGTAAAAAAAAAAAGCAAAATAGACAATAGATGTGGCCAGCTCCAGCCCTGGTACCTATGGATGGTACTCTCTGGTTGGGGAAACAGCAGGACCATAGAGACCTTGGGCATCCCACTAAGGCCCCAAGGATATTATGAGGTGTAGGTACTTTAGGTGAAACTGGGGTACTCACAAAAAAAATATAATAAACACACATGTAGCGTGATGCCGCATGGAAAGCCGCTCATAAATATTCACTGCTACAGATGGGAGCACCCCATAATAACCTTCATTGGTTAATTCGCATATTTGTCCTACTCTGTGGTGCCCCAAACTGGGCAGGGACACCAACAACATGTTAGAAAAGTATTGTCGAGGGGCAGCTCCTTTATTAAAAGTACCCTATCTTTACTGATGTGTATATAACGTGGCCCTGGAAAAGGTTTGTGATTTTTCTAATCCTTCCCAGAGCTGTAGCTTTTGATTTACAGGAAGGATTGCAGGAAACCCTTTGGAGTTTTTCGTTTGGTTGGATTATATAGCCGGAGGAGTACAGACGAAGACTCTGAAACACGTTTAACGCTATTTTCAATACAGTGCTTTATATTTAAGGGTTTTTTGACAAACATTGTAATGTTTGGTATTAATAACAAAGACCTTTTAATATGGGATTTGATTCTGTTGGTTTTAAAAGTTAATCATAACATGATTGCTCCTTCATTAAGGTGGTAACCCCTTGACAAAACAGATAGGCTTGCCTTTATATATTGATTGTTTGACATTTGAAAAAGTCAATAGGCTGACTTTTTGATATATATATATATATATATATATATACAGAGAGAGAGAGAGAGAGAGGTAGAGAGAGAGAGAGAGCTGCACCCACTCCCGTCGCCTACTAAGGTATAATACTAAAGCCTCAATGTACATTGCACCATTGAACTTAACAAAGTTTGCATCTTGTCGCGCATTGCACTACATGTCCCAGAATACCTGCACGAAGCATACTCCCACTGGTGGCGGCATGATGATGAATACATTATCCAATTACTACAATGCTCGTTCTCAGTGGTGTTATGTGGCAGCCCTGGAAGAAGAGACAGTGAGTCTTGAAACGCGTTGGCTAATATGAAAATGTTGGGATGTGAGAAGCAGCCTGTAGATAAAAACCATTTGGTGGGACAATGTTGTGTGCCCTCTCATTGCGCAAAGGCACTTTGGGAAACATAATTTACGTGGTGGTCTTACTGCGAAGAGGAGCACCATCTTCAGCCGGTCAAGACTGCAAAGCCGGTTGCAGAGGTGGTAGGTCCAGAATCTTTCAGGTTTGGTTGCACAGCGTCCCCTGCTTTAATGAGGCTGCACCCACACCCGTCGCCTACTAAGGTAAAATACTAAAGCCTCAATGTACATTGCACCATTGAACTTACCAAAGTTTGCATTTTGTCGAGCATTGCACTACATGTCCCAGAATACCTGCACGAAGCATACGCCCACTGGGGGCGGCATGATGATGAATAAATTAACCAATTACTACAATGCTAGTTCTCAGTGGTGTTATGTGGCAGCCCGAAGCAGCCAGCAACCTCACACATTGGATCACCAACTGCGCAGACGACCTCGCACCACTGAAGACCCCTCCCAGCAGACCCGGCAGCAAGAAAGCCTCTTGGTTCACCGACGAACTTAAGAACTCCAAGAAGAACTGCTGCACCCTCGAGAAAGCCTGGCGCAACGGCCAGACCACAGACAACATGACTGCCCTCAAGCACGCCACCCGCAAACACCACCAGCTGATCCGCACCACCAAGAAGACAGCATTCAAAGAATGACTGGACAACAACGCCCACAACAGCAAGGAACTCTTTAGCATCGTCAAAGAGCTCTCCAACCCCAGTGCCGGAAACAACGACATCACTCCCTCGCAAGACCTCTGCGACTCACTTGCCTCGTTCTTCCACAGCAAGATCGCCGACATACACAACAGCTTCGGCGCACAGACCACGCACCCAACCTCCGGACCAACGCCCCCCACCACCACCCTCTGCGCCTGGACCCCGGTCAGCACCGAAGACACCACCCGCACGATGAACACCATCCACTCCGGATCACCAACCGACCCCTGCCCCCACCACGTCTTCAACAAAGCCGATTCTATCATCGCACCCCAACTCCGGGACATCATCAACACCTCCTTCAACACCGCCCCCTTCCCGGAGAGCTGGAAGCACGCCGAGCTCAGCGCCCTCCTGAAGAAACCAACAGCGGACCCCACCGACCTCAAGAACTTCCTCCCCATCTCGCTCCTCCCTTTTCCCGCCAAAGTCATCGAGAAGACCGTCAACAGACAGCTTGCCGCCTTCCTCGAGACGAACGGATCCCTCGACCACTCGCAGTCCGGTTTCTGAGCCAACCAGAGCACCGAGACCGCCCTCATCGCAGCCACAGACGACATCAGATCCCTGCTCGATAACGGGTAAACAGCGGCCCTCATTCTCCTGGACCTCTCCGCAGCGTTCGACACTGTCTGTCACCGCACCCTAGTGCAGCGCCTCAGCAACAACGGAATCCAAGACAGGGCACTGGAGTGGATCATCTCGTTCCTCACTGGAATAACCCAGAGAGTCCGCCTCCCCCCATTTAGATCCGAGGCCATTGAAGTCATCTGCGGCGTACCACAAGGATCATCACTCAGCCCCACCCTCTTCAACATCTACATGAGCCCCCTCGCAGCCATCGCACGCCAACACAACCTCAACATCATCTCCTACGCCGACGACACCCAGCTGATCCTCTCCCTCACCAACGACCCCGCCACCGCCAGAACCAGCCTACACGACGGGATGAAAGACGTCGCCGAGTGGATGAAGAACAGCCGCCTGAAACTGAACTCAGACAAGACGGAAGTCCTCATCCTGGGATCATCGCCCTCCGCCTGGGATGACTCCTGGTGGCCCCCTGCCCTGGGCACCGCCGCCAAGCCCACTGACCACGCACGCAACCTGGGCTTCATCTTGGACTCCTCCCTCTCGATGACCAGACAAGTCAACGCCGTCTCATCATCATGCTTCAACACCCTGCGCATGCTCCAAAAGATCTTCAGGTGGATCCCCACCGAAACCAGGAAGACAGTCACCCAGGCACTCGTCACCAGCCGACTGGACTACGGAAACACCCTCTACGCCGGAACCACAGCTAAACTTCAGAAAAGACTCCAGCGCATCCAGAACGCCTCCGCACGTCTCATCCTGGACATCCCCCGTCACAGCCACATCTCCGGCCACCTGAGAGACCTGCACTGGCTCCCCGTCAGCAAGAGGATCACGTTCAGACTCCTCACCCACGCACACAAGGCCCTCCATGACCTGGGCCCCAAGTACCTCAACAACCGCCTGACCTTCTACACTCCCACCCGCCAGCTACGATCAACCAGCCTCGCCCTCACCGCCGTTCCACGCATCCGCAGAGCCACCACCGGAGAAAGATCCTTCTCCTACCTGGCCACCAAGACATGGAACTCCCTCCCCATCCACCTCCGGCTAACCCAGGACCATCTCTCCTTCAGGAAGCAACTCAAGACCTGCCTTTTCGAGCAGTAACGTTCCTTTCTCCCCCAGCGCCTTGAGACCCCTCCGGGTGAGTAGCGCGCTATACAAATGTTATGATTGATTGATGGATTGAGCCCTGGAAGAAGAGAATGAGAGTCTTGAAACGTGTTGGCTAAAATGAAAATGTTGGGATGTGAGAATCAGCCTGCAGATAAAAACTGTTTGGTGGGAAAATGTTGAGTGCCCTTTCATTGCGCAAAGGCACTTTGGGAAACATAATTTATGCGGTGGTCTTACTGCGGAGAGGAGCACCATCTTCAGCCGGTCAAGACTGAAAAGCCGGTTGCAGAGGCGGTAGGTCCCGAACCTTTCGGGATTAGTTGCACAGCTTCCCCTGCTTTAATGAGGCTGCAACCACACCCATCGCCTACTAAGGTATAATACTAAAGCCTCAATGTACATTGCACCATTGAACTTACCAAAGTTTGCATCTTTTCGAGCATTGCACTACATGTCCCAGAATACCTGCACGAAGCATATGCCCACTGGGGGCGGCATGATGATGAATAAATTAACCAATTACTACAATTACTTACGAGTTTCGAGTCCTTCGTGACTCTCATCAGAGGCCAACGTCTAAAAACCATTCCTCTGCCGCCACACCCCCTTTGTATGCACACTTGATATCTTTAAATGGCCTCCGGTGTGCCCTCGCAGTCGAGTTGCTGTTGTTTCGTGCATTATTGGGCATGTGGTTCATTCATGCGCTTTGTACGCTCCATTGCGTTTGTTTTCATTAGTTCAATACAGGGATACAGTTTTACAGCCCTCCAGTGGGCCCCAGATCAGATACTGCATGCTTAGAATTCAATCACCATCCGCGCCCAGGCAGAGAGGGATGGTATCCCCCGGCGGACCCGTACTTCGCTCTTCATGTGGTGCGTCGCCTTCACGGCCGGAACCGCCGTGTATTAATGTCACAAGAAAACGCCCAGGTTTGAGGCCCCACTCCGCATTCAGGTGGGTTGCATGCAGCTTCCCTTCTCATTAAGATAATCCCTCAGCCTTACGCATTTCGAGTTTGTGCTTAGGTGTCATTTGTGTTTGCTTTATTTAGGTGTTTCGATCTCGCTTCCTAAGGCTTTGGTTGTTTCTGCGAGTCGAACGCTACTCGGTTCCCTCGCCCGGCTGTGGGAGTCTTCAGTCTCCCTAATGGCCGTTACTTTACTGGTGCGGGCTCGCGGTGCCTTCCTCCCGCTTTCAAAGGGCGCTAAGACACGTCCTCTCGTTCGCCGCGTCTCCGACATTCCACACATTCCGGGCATTGCTGGACGGAGAGACCGGCGATCGCCTGAGCCTTGCCTGCCAGTATGCCACTGTAGGACTGTCAATAGGCAGTATTTTGCTTTATTTACGCTCACTTGAAAGCTCGCGTGTGACGCGAGTCTGTAACTGCCATTAGGCAGGGTTGATTTGACGTTTTTTTTTGCCTTATTGGGGGTCCGTTTACTTAGGCCTTTGCCACGCTCCTCTGGAGTCGGTATTTGGACCTTTTTTCCTGGCAGGCTGCCCTCGATTTTTACTGCACCAGGGCCGACAGTCCCAGGGTTCTGCCCTTATAAACGAGAGCACTGCCCACCTTGCATCAGGCTGATACCCAGCCCTCCCCTAAAGTAGAGGTTACCCCTCACCAGTTTAACCACTTACCTGTGTGGCGCTCCAGCTTCCTGTCCCAATGGAAGAGTATCAGGAGGAGCCCTACCAGGATGATCAGTGGGAGGAGGACCCCCTCACTTCCCTCCAGCGGAATGAGAATTTTTACAACACCGTAGATGATTGTATTTATAAGGCGGTGGAGCAGGCCATGGCTCCTGTGGTGGAGCGCCTGTCTCGCCTTATTGAGCAGGCCTGCGCAACGCTGGCCAGGGCTTCCCATACCCTTCCTGCTCCTTAGTCCAGCGGCACCCCTGCCGATTCCCAGCCCCCACCTACTAAGTGACCGAGAGATTCCGGGGTGGATATGGACGCTTTCGCCTGCCTTAAGCAGGCGTTTTTGGCTAGCTAAGCCTCGGAGGTGCCCTCAATGCCTCCAGGGGAAGACGCTGCAGGGGATGTGGATGATGAGCCTGGCCAATCCTGTCCCAGGCGCCTGGCTCATCCAGACCCGGCATCCGACTCTCAGAACCTTTGCTTGGACATGCTTGACCCCGATGATGTTCTGCATCCCCGGTCCTCGGACTGGGCCCCCTCTGAAAAAGTAGCCCAGTATGTGGCCAGTAGGATCCCCTGGCTGTTAGAGGCAGCAACCAGGAGCTGTCTGAGGGCAAAGTGCTTCGTGCTATGTTAGAGAGGAAGGTGGCGGCTACCCCTGAGATTGACCCGCGCATGGCCACCTTCCTTCAAAAATTTGGTAATGACCCAAAGAGGTGTATCGATAAGTCCTGGCGGGTTTGCCAGGACAAACTCCTTGATGCCCCTGGCCCCATTACGAAGATATTGGATATGGCCGAGGAGGCTAAACAGTCAGGTTCCCTTATTTCACCAGAGAACCTATCCACCTGGGCCCAACGCGTGGTGGTCTTTCTTCTGAACGCCCACTGCTCGCTTTCCATAGAGGGCGCATGAGCTTTCTTATTAAGGTTGACCCTAAGCTCAGGGATTTCGCTGATTCGGAGGCTGGCTCCATGTCCCAAGGGGATCTCTTTGGAGAGCCCTTCATCAAGGAGCTGGGCAAGTTCATGAATACGTTCACGTCTCTGGAAAAGGCCCATTCCTCGATTAACAAGGTCTTCCACCCTCGGGTTTTCCGGGGGGCCAGATGAGGTACGGGCCACTCGTCCGGCCGTCCAAATCAGGGCAGAGAGCAAGGCTCCGGAGGCAGACAATACCAAGATCAATCCAGATTCGGCAACTTCTACCCAACCAGAGGATGTCGTGGGAAAGGCAGAGGCGGCCGAGGCGATGGAGCCTCCAACTCTTCCCATGAGTGTTCTCCCTTCTTCCATCTGGTGCATTTTTTTCCAGGCTTGGACTTCTGTCACTGGGGACTACTGGGTCCTGCACACTGTCCACGGATTTTGCGTAGAGTTTCACGGGGATCCCTCACTCACAACCTGTTCTCCCTCTTTCCTTCTCAGCCTCAGATGCCGCTCTGCTCAACCAAGAGGGCTCCTCTCTTCTCGACAAAGGGGCAATCGTGGAGTCCGTTCCGCATCCCAGGGGTTTTCTCAGCAAACTCTTTTAGTGGACAAGTCGAATGGTACGCAGCACCCGGTCATCAACCTGCAAGAGTTCAATGGGTGGCTGGTGTACCGCCACTTCAAGATCAAAAGAATCCATTTGCTGCGTGACCTACCCCGGCCCAACGATTGGATGGCGGGCCTCAACTTGAAGGACGCCTATCTTACAATTCCCATTTTACCCCCACACAGGACGTTCCTTCAATTCCCCTGGCGGGACAGGGTGTACGAGTTCACTACTCTGCCCATCGGCCTGTCCTCCACACCCTGGTGCTTCACCAAGGTCCTGCGGCCGGTGATCAAACGTCTGCGGGCGTCTAGTATGCACCTGATTGTATACCTGGACAACATCCTGTTGATGGCTCAATGTCCCCGAGCTTTATCGCTGCAGTTGCAGACGGCGGTCAACCTCCTTCAGAGCTTGGGCTTCGTGGTCAACGAGGCAAACTCCACACTAGTGCCCGCTCAGAAAGTGGTGTAATTGACTCCGTGGAGTCCACTCTCAGCCTCCCATCTCGGAAGATGACAAAGATTTGCCACGATATCCGGAGAGCCCTTGCTCTTGCATGTCTCTCCGGCAACTTGCCCGGATCATGGGGCTTCTTTCGGCCTCCATCCAGGCGATTTTCCCAGGCCCTCTGCATTACAGGGTACTCCAGTGCCTCAAGGCCCGCCACCTTCACAGGGGTCTTTCTTACTCGCAGAGGTAAGCCTCTCTGCCGACGCCAGGGGGCAACTCCAGTGGTGGCTGACCAACATGGAAGCCTGGAACAGGCGGGCAATCTTCGGTTCCGCGCCCGATATAGTTATCGAGTTCGATGTCAACAGGTCTGGCTGAGGTGCGCGGTGTGGGGAGTTCACTACCAGAGGTGTGTGGTCCCTGCAGGAGCAACAACTTCATATCAATTGTCTGGAGCTCTTGGCGGGCTCTTTTGCGATCAAATGTTGGACCAAGGAGTTCTCCTCAAGATGGACAATGCGTCGGCTGTCCCATACATCAATCATCTTGGGGGCACACGGTCGCGAGCTCTGGCGGACTTGGCAGCAAGTTTCTGGCAGTATTGTCTGGATCACCTTGTCTCAGTTACGGCGGAGTACCTTCCGGGCCTGAACAATCAAGGGCGGATTTCCACTCACGCCATTTCCATGATGAGAGCCAGTGGAAGCTTCATCCGGGAGTTTTCGCGGACCTCCAGAGCATCTGGGGTCCGTTCTCGATGGACCTCTTTGCCTCTCGTCTCGATTTTCAGCTTCCCCGGTTCTTCAGTTTGAGGCCAGATCCAATGGCAGTGGCCACAGGTGCATTCCTACAGGATTGGAGGGAGGAGGCGGGGTACGCCTTTCCCCCATTCACCATGTTACCAAAGGGTCTCGGGCCGGCCCAGGTTCGTCGCCAGGGAGCGGACATAGTGCTCATATCGCCCATCTGGAGGTCTCAAGTCTAGTTTCCGGTTCTTTTGGAACTTTCTTGGGATTTTTCAATCCCACTCCCCTGCTTTCCGTCTCTTCTGCCCAGTCCAGACAAAGTTACCCATCCACTCATTGCTCAGGGCTCGCTGAATCTAATTGGCGTTGTGGATTACAGGAGACGATGGGCGGTACCAGGCCTTTCGGGAGGGGATGAGAAATTCATGTCCAAGGCCAATCAAGCGGTATCGCTCCACGTGGAGATGATAGGTTTGCTGGTGTCTGCGGTGGAGTTTCAATCCCGTGGCAGCAGATGTGACGGCCATACTGAACTTTTTGGCGTCCTTGGTGGAGAAGGGTTTGGCTTACAGAACCATTAACACCTTTCGGTCTGCCATATCTGCCGGCCACACCATGGTGGATGGCTCTCCGGTGGGCGAACACCCCTTGGTATCTCGGCTTCTTCGAGGCATCGGCCTTTCTTTGCATCCTGAGCTACGTTACTTTCAGTTGTGGGACGTAAACAGGTTCTCAACTTGTTCTTGTCATGGCAACCCAATAGACTTGTCCAGGAAGGAGCTATCCACCAAGCTGGCCATGCACCTCTGTCTCATCTCTTGCAGGCGCGTTTCAGATGTGCAAGCTCTGGATGTGTCGGTCAGGATCTATTCTCCCTCCATGGTGACCTTCATGATCCGGCAGCGGACGAAGTGCGGGACAGCATCCATTTCCTACCCTGCTTTCCCGGACTCCCCTAAGTTGTGTGTTGGTGCTTGCCTTAAGGTTTACTAGGAAATGTCAGAGGAGTTCCGTCCTCCAGGTGAGCGGCAGTTGCTTATCGTGCACAAGAAGCCTCATAGGGCAGTCTCCTCCACCACAATCGGCCGTTGGGTCCGTTGGGTGGTGCAGGAGGCCTGCATTGATTTGCGGCTTTTTGGTGCCCATTTGGCCAGAGGGGCCATAGCCTCTAAAGCGTTTGCCCTGGGAGCTCGTCTGGAAGACATTCTGAACGCAGCAGACTGGTCTTCCCACTCCACCTTCAAACCGTTTTATTCTAAGCCGGTGCTAGACATGGCACACTTGGTGGTGAGCAAGCTTTAAAAGAGCATAATCCTCTCCTCCGGTCCTGACATAGAATTACAAATTTCCTAGACAACGTAACGAAAAATTTCAATTCTATTAAGGACTCGGAGGAGAGGATTATCCCACCCAGGGTACCTGTTTCAGGTCTCTATCCCGCCCTCATAATGGGGTATGTGACTGGTTTTTGTTCTTTGATGGTTCGCTTATGTGGCTTGTGCTCATATGCTGTGATCTTCTCTCCTTGGGAGGGTTAAACCTCAGCCATCGCTGTCGCTTACATTGTGCTTTGCTTCTGCAGGCGACACCGGCAAACAGGACTTGTGAAGATTCTGGATTGGCTGGCGTAGAGTGATGAAAGAGGGAGAGTAAAGAGGGACAGAGGACTACATACTCCTAGGAGGCCCGTGATTGCTGCAGTGGAAGAGGACTATCTATCCATGGCCACTCTATTGTTTTGTTATTCCCTATGGTGCATGGGAATAGTGGTTTGTTTAACTTTGAAAGGCTGCTGTGATTAAAGTGGAGAAAGTACAGCATAATCCTCGCCTCCGAGTCCTTAATAGAACTGAAACTTTCCTTTACGTTAGTTAGGAAATTTTTCATTCATTTTAACAATATTGAAACAATGAATATTGTTGTAGCAAATAACTAAAACACGCTTGAGAAGGAGAATTTGTTTTGTTTTTATCGAGCTTAGCACTTTTGATGGAGATATATATAGATATGTATGTATATATATATATTCACTGAAAAAAACATAAGTTTCAGAGAAGTGATAGCTAGAAATTAGCATTTAGAAAAACCTTTCAAATTCACTGAAAAAAACATAGGTTTCATGAGTGTTATAGTTAGCTAGACATTTCACTCGTACAAAACCATAGAAATTCCTCCGTTATAGTTAGTTGTGCTAACTATAACTCGCACACCCGCAATGCACTGCTGATGATGTCACATATTACACCATTCATGACATGGTCAGTGAAATCACTGATGACATCTCAATGACATCACTGATGACATCACTGATGACATCATCAAGTGAATGTGGTTTTGTTTGAAATTTAAATATCTATTATATATATACTAATCTGTAGTGAAGATTGAGTGGATATATAACTGTCTGGATGGAGGATTTAGTAGCTGTCTGACTGTTTGTTTAAGTGAGTAATAAATGTGTCTCACTAAACATATGGGTTAGTAACCAAACTATGTGAATGTGTGTATCACTGTCTCTGTTGTTGTATAACCTGCTGCATCAATTGGTCACTAACTACATGAATGTCTATATTAGTTATTAATTAGGTGACTGAGTATTTGTAAGGGAGACTGAGTGTATCTGTGGTTGGGTGGGGGAGTTGTAACTATGCATAGATGAGTGAGTAGTTGATTGTCTAGGCATATGTGTTTAGGAGTGTTTATGGAAACAGTTGTTTGGGTGTCTGGGTGTGTTTGTTTGTGTATTGGTAAGTGAATATATGTGTCAGTGGTACATCTCCAATAAAGTAGAAAAATCAAAAGTATTGTATAAGAGAGTTGGTGTATATACATAAGTATACATAAGAGTCAGTGATTGTGAGCGTAACTGCATGAATGAGTGTATAATTGTAATAGTGATTTTTTAACATAGTAACTATGATTTACTATGTGTATGTATAAATGAGGTGTTATATGTAAAACTTCATGAGTGAGTAACATCAATGCATAACCAACTAGGATGACTGCTGATGTGTCAATGTCTATATAGGTGTATGAGTATATTTGATAGTGTTACCATTGATGAGTGACTGCATGTATAAGTGATTCTGTGGGTGAATGGACAGTTATGTGTGTAGACTTAGGAATCAGTGAGTGTGAATGTAGTAACTGGTATGTGTGTGTCAATGCTTTCAATAATAGTACTTTGTATTTTTCAGTGAGTGATCAAAGGTTATACTAGTGTGTGATGAGGTGTATCAGATTGTCACGTGGTTGATGTCATCAGTGATGTCATCATTGATATAATTTGAGATGTCATCAGTGATGTCACTGACCATGTCATGAATGATGTAATATGTGACATCATCAGCAGTGCATTGCGGGTGCACAAGTTATAGTTAGCACAACTATAACAGAGGAATTTCTGTGGTTTTGTACAAGTGAAATGTCTAGCTAACTATAACACTCATGAAACCTAGGTTTTTTTCAGTGAATTTCAAAGGTTTTTTAAATGCTAATTTCTAACTATAACGTCTCTGAAACCAATGGTTTTTTCAAATGAATTTTCTATGTTTTTTTGAATGATCATTTTTAAGTGCAATAGTAGTTATACCTATTTTTGTGTACTGAATTTATACAGGTTTTTTTTAACTCTTATTATTATAATGAAACATACATAAACAAGGCAATAAAACGCAATACAGCTGGATATGCGCTCAGGGAGGTAGGAAAGTGCAGTACAATTTAATACAAATCATCAATGCGAGGGGGGGCAGAGGGGAAATCAGAGTCATAACACATTGAGGCTTAAACAACACTAGGAATGTCGGGTCGGGGGAAAGAGGAACATCTGGAATATCAGCGAGGGGAGGTGTACATATATCACTCCGGTAGGAGTTCCATTGACCCCAGATTTTACCCCACTTCTTAGGTCTGCCACGAGCCACATACACCGTCTTCTCTCTAAACATACACCAGTCCATGTTCTCCTTCCATGCCAAGACCGTGGGCGGTCTCTGGGAACCCCACAACTGCGCAATATCTCTCTTGGCGACCATATTCCCAAGGGTCGCCCACTGAGTCTGCGCCACATCATAATCAGTCGGTTCCCAAACATTCAACAAACAACGCCTGGCTTCAGGCAACAGCGCCACACCCGTGACCTCCTCCATCACAGCATGCACTCGATTCCAAAACACTGCCACTTCCGGACACTCCCAAATTTTGTGGAGGAAAGTACCAATTAAACCGCATCCATGCTTACACAACCCATCCACAGAATAACCCATACGAATCAGGCGAGGGCCGGTCACATAAATCCGATGCAGGATCTTAAGCTGAACGAGTCGGAGACGGGCCGGAATCGCGACCTCCTTAGGTGAGGATATCGCCGATTGCCAGTCCTCGTCATCCAGCTCTAGACCGTCACTGGTCCAGACCTCTCTGAGGTGCGCCAACAGGTCAACTCGATCGTTAATCAATTTCTTATATATCAAAGAAATAGTGCTGTCGGGAACATATCCCTCAAGCACCCGATATTCGAGTGGAGATGATTCCGGGATAACAGTACCTTCAGGAAAAACCGAACTTAACGCGTGGCGAATCTGTAAATAACAGAAGAACTCCTTGTCACTCAGCTCGTATTCTACCTTCAACTCCTCAAAGGTCTTAACCCTACCCTTGGCCCAAAGATCACTCACCCTGCAAATACCGATCATATCCCACTTCTCAAAACCTTTTGTCTGCCACAAGCTGCCCAGTCTGTCAGACGCATAGAGCGGAGTCGCCCGGGTCAGTCGATCCCTCCATCCCATTGCCGCATTCGCACATTGCCACACTCGCACCGCTATCTTAGTGGGTCCCGAAAGTATCCGTCCAGCAGATTTGGAATAGAGCGCCCTGTTATAATCACCACCCGGTAGCAGCCATTTATCCATCACAAACGCAGGATTTAACGCAGGACCGTACATTGCATGATTAATCGCCCCCAGCTGAGAGGCCCAATAGTATCGCCTAATATCCGGAAGTGCGATACCGCCGTCATACCAGGGAAGCGTCAATTTGGCGAGGGCGATCCGCGAACGCCCATCCCATATCAACCGCCTCTGCAGACTCTCCACCTCCCGGAAATAGCTCGCCAGAATGACATCAAACGTGTTCTGAAGCGCGTATAAAAAACGTGGCATGGACATCATTTTAAAAAGAGCTGCACGCCCGAAGGGGGACAATGGCAGTTTGCGCTAGGCCACAACGTCAGATTTAAACCGTTGGAGTGGAGGAAGCAGATTACGATCATAACGGACCCCAGGGTCTAATGTGATAAAGACCCCCAAATACTTAAATCCCATCTGTGTCACCTGCATGGGGCAACCGCGCGGCAGAGAGGGAGCGTCACCAGAGAGTACATAGACACAGGACTTGGTCCAATTAATCACTAGGCCGGAGTTCCTCCCGAACGAGTTCAGTACATCAAACAGTACAATCAGCGACTTTCGAGGCGACGTGAGATACAACAAGATGTTGTCTGCATAGAGTGATATTCGATCCTCAAGGCCTGGGGTCCACTGAATACCCCTCATCAATGGCTCCCACCACAGCCAGGCCGCAAGAGGTTCCAAGGCGAGGGCAAAAAGAAGCGGGGACAACGGACATCCCTGCCGCGTGCCCCTCCCAAGAACAAAGGACTCAGAAACTCGACCATTCACCACAATCTGAGCCAACGGTTCCGTATACAAAAGTTTCACCCAGCCAATGAAACCAGGACCAAAACCAAACTTTACAAGGGCAGTCCAAAGATACGGCCATTCCACTGTATCAAAGGCCATCGTAGCATCTAAGGAAGCCAAGATGGCTGGTTCACGCAGTGACGCTGCTCTCGCGAAAACGCCATGCAAGCGCCGCAAGTTCAATGCTGTTTTACGATGTGGAATGAAACCAGATTGATCCGGATGGATCAGGTCACTGATTACTTTTATCAAGCGGTTAGCAAGCACTTTTGCGAGGATCTTGGGCTCCGCATTTAGCAGCGAAATAGGCCTATAAGAAGCACAGCGATCCCACGGCTTCCCTTCCTTATGAATCACCACAATGGTCGCAAGTCGCTGAGGGAGACGATGTCTCACGATTCCAAAAATGAATAGTGAGAGCCACCTCATCAACTGAAAGTGCTGCGTCCATAAGGTCCCTGTCTGAATCCGACAAGCAAGGCAACGCAATGTCTCGTAACAGCTGATGTGAATCTTCCTCCGGTCTATCGGAAACTGGGGATTACACTTTACGAAAATGTTCAGCAAAACACTCAACAATCTCAACAGGGTCAGTCACTCGCACTCCATCTGTTCCCTCAATCACAGGAACCACACAACTCGCCCTCTCCTTTCTGTCTAACCAAGCAATCAATTTCCCAGCCTTGTCTCCCACATCATACAGCCGTCCCTGCTGCTCTCTACTCATAACTCTAGCAGCGTCTGTTACCAACGCCCTATAATCAAGCTGTTTGAGACTGAGGACATGAACCCTATCATGTGTGATACCCAACTCCAAATCCCCTTCCAGCTCAGCTATTTCGGTCTCGAGGCGGACCACCGCTTCATTTTTGCTTTTCTTGGCACCAGCGATTAATGATAGCGCCTGTCCAAGGATGACCGTCTTGAAAGCCCCCCCACAGTGAAACAGAAGAGGAGACAGATCCCACATTCTCAGTAAAATACTATAATAATAATAATAATAATAATAATAATAATAGGGGGTCTTGTAAAGCGCTTGGTGAAGCACAACGGCGTGTCCCCGCGCTATGATGCGAGCGCTAGCAGGAGAGGGTACTAAGGTGGGAACCCACTACCGGGCATATAGAAATGTTTTTAGCTTGGCTCTGAAAATGGGCTCTGAGGGTTCCAGGCGCAACGCCACAGGAAGTTTGTTCCAGCTAGATGCAGCCAGATACCTGAAGGATCTGCCGCCCATCCTTGCTTTGGACACCTTAGGAATGGACAGGCGCCCCGAGCCAGAGGATCTGAGGGAACGAGGGGGCTCGTATTGTGTCAGCAGACCCTGTAGGGGAAGAGGTGCCCTGCCATTGACAATCCGATGACAGGTGCATAATGCTTTAAATTCCACCCTGCTTCTCACCGGAAGCCAGTGCAGGGCCTGGAGCGCGGCTTTAGAAGCTGATCTTCTGGGCAGTCTGAGAACCAACCGGGCTGCGGCATTTTGTAAAACCTGCAGGCGGCTCAGATTCTTCTCGAGAGTCCCCAGGTAGAGCAGGTTGCCATAGTCCATCTTGGACGTGACTAGTGCATGCACTAGTATTTGGCGGGCTTTGATAGGAAGGAGCTCCAGAACCTTCCTGAGGGTCTTGAGGATCCCGAAACAGGTACCAACCACCCGATTGACCTGGGGTCCGAAAGTTAGGTTGGAGTCGAACCAGACACCTAGATTCCTCGCCTCCTGGCAGGGAATTGGTGCTGGTCCCAGGCAGGGTGGCCACCACGCCGACGTCCAAGCCGCTCGGTCTCCCCCCACCACCAGCACCTCAGTCTTGCCTCCGTTGAGCTTAAGGCAGTTGGCAGACATCCAGGCAGCTAGGTCTTGCATGCATGCTCTGAAGATGTCTGCCGCAAGACCGGGTGCACGCGATAGGGAGATGACCAGCTGCGTGTCGTCGGCGTATGACACCATGCGCAAACCGTGACTCTCCACTATGGTGGCAACCGGGGCAACGTACAGATTGAAAAGAGTTGGACTCAGGGACGAGCCCTGCGGCACCCCCTGTTCCAAGGCTACTCGCTCGGAGTAGCAGTCCCCCTGCCTGACTTGGAAACCTCGGCCAGATAGAAACGACTGGATCCATTTTAGCGCTGCACCTCCTACCCCTCCTTTGTTCAGACACTGTAGCAAGATGGAATGTGCTACAGTGTCGAACGCAGCGCTAAGGTCCAGAAGGATCAAGGCCATAGTATGGCCCTCGTCGGCACCCTGCCTGATGGTTTCGGATGCCATGAGGAGCGCTGACTCCGTCGAGTGTCGAGGCCGGAACCCAAACTGGGTGGGATGTAGAAGATTGGTATCTTCCACAAATTGCATTAACTGCAAATTGGCCACCTTCTCCGCCACTTTAGAGAAGTAGGGTAGAAGAGAGATGGGACGCAGATTCTCCAGCTTTTCGAAGCTGATATTAGGCTTCTTGCGGAGGGGGAGCACCACAGCTTGTTTCCATTCCCTAGGCATAATGCTGAACCTGAAGGAGACATCCAACAGATGCCTAATGTATGGTTCTAGTATCGTCAAGCTGTCCCCCAGCCGTTTAGGTGATGCTGGGTCCCGTGGGGAGCCTGATTTCACTGATCTACATATTTTGATCAGGTCTTCTACTGGTGGGGTGGAGAAGTTAAGCAGCAGATTTTGTCCATCAGCCTCTCTTACTGATGCTTCAAACTCTCCCCCTGCCAAGGATTGGGCAGGAAAGGCTGAATAAATTCTGGACACTTTATCGCCAAAATAGTCAGCAATACGATTGCAGGCAACAACTGAACAGTCCTCTAATCCTGCCGAGGACTTGGGGACAGCCAGGGATTTATAAACACAGAACAATTCTTTCGCTGAATTCTCTGCACCCATGATCCTATCGGCATAGTGGGCAGTGTTCGCTCTCCTGATTAGGTTGTGATATGCCCGTCTATTGACGAGATATCTCTCTCTCGCCTGGCTGTCATAGGCTACCCTCACTGCCTTTCTGCTCGCTTACAATCCCTCTTAGCACAACGCAGTTCCTCATTGAACCAGGGTGCCGCTCTCTGTTTACGGCCGCCCTCCTTCGGCCGGCCTAAAGGGGCCGTACGATCCAGGGCAGCCGTGATACGGTCATTAAGCAATTTATTTGCCGAATCCGCATCATCACCTCCAGGGGGGCCCTGTGCGATAAGAGCCTCATTGAACTCTGGCAGGGAGAACCTGGCCTATTTGCGCCTGGGGTAATTAAGGGGAGTGGGGTCTGTCAACTTATGTTTAGGGAGAAGAATTTCAAATGGTACCAGGAAATGGTCGGTCCAGGGGAGGGGCACGGGGAGAGCCGCTATGACTTCCTCCCAGATCGCAAATACTGGATCAAGCAAGTGGCCATGCTGGTGTGTTGGAAGCTGGCCCTTTAGCTCTAGTTGTAAGGCCTGAAGTTCTTGACGGAACTCCATCACTCCTTTGTCCGACAGATCCTCTAAATGCATATTAAAATCTCCGAGTAGCAGAAACTTATCTCTCCGCAACGCTGTCTCCATGACGCACTCTAGTAGGTTACCTTTAAACCTTGCCAGGGGTCCTGGGGGACGGTAGATTAAATAACCCTTCACCGTGGTGCCCCCATTAATTTTTATGGTAAAAACACCAGCCTCGCTTCCCGCCATATGGACTAATTCCAATTGACAGGCAAGCTGCTGTTTAAATGCAATAGCTATACCTCCTCCTCTGCCATCGGGTCTGTCCAGTCTCACCATCAGGTATTCTTCTGGTAATGCCTGAATGATGTCGGGGTCAGAGTGAACATCCAACCACGTTTCTGTGAGGAATAGCAGGTCCAGTTGTCTATCCACAAGTAAGTCGTGAATATCGAGCTTATGACATCGTAGCGATCTCACGTTGAGCAAGCCACAGGACAAGGTGGAACTGCCCCGGGTATCAGCTATCGATGTATTAAATCGGAATTGACAGTGTCTGCAACCTACTTCCTCCCCTATGTATATGGTGTGAAGGCCGGGTGTACAAGTAATGGTGGACAGACTTACAAGATCGTTCCTACTCCAAAGTATTCGGTTGTCAGGACCAGGGGTGGTGGCCCTGGGCCGTGTCCGGTTGCGGACGGGCGCAGACGGGCTTGGCTTAGACGCGGCTTCGGCGCGCGCCCAGCGCGCCCGCTGCGTCAGCCCGCTGCGCCGCCTGGTTATGATGCACATTATATAGTGGTGAGAGGAGGGTGGGAGGCCGGCGCGACTAGAGCGCTCCCCCAACCACACCTAAGATGGCGCCCACCGCCGCCAGACACCGGCTCTGAGATCGGCAAGGCGAGGCAGGGAAGAAGTTAGGAGAGTGTGGAGGGTGTCAGAGTGCCTAGATTAGTAATTCCCACATTACCACAGTTTAAAAGCCCCCAATGCTAAAAATGTTGGTCAATTTCGAAGTGCTCCTAAAAATGTTATAAAGATAATCAGCACACAGAAGTAAAATTCCAGCAAGCAAGCTCGCAGCCCTAGTAGTACTCACTAGGGAGAGCTACGAATACTGATCCAGAGACTTGACCAATCTGCCCGGGTTTTGGGGTTACGGAAATACCACGGATTAATCGGGGCCACTCGACCCTCAGCCCCCGACCTTGTGTCCATCAAAAGCCACAGTGGGGAGTGATCGGAAATACCCCGAGCCAGGTGTCAAACTTCCCTAACTGACAAGGCCTGTGCTGCTGGCATCAAGACATAGTCGAGTCTGGAGTGACTACCGTGAGCACCAGTGTGGAAGGTGTATTGCGCCTGTCCCGGATGCAGCAGCCTCCAACAATCTACCAGTCCCAGCGTCTCCAGAAAGCCACTCAGCCAAGATTGTGATCTCGTGAGGTCCCGGGGGGGGGGGGGGGGGGGGGGGGTAGCGGTCTTCCCTACCAGAGACAACAAAATTAAAATCTCCACCCATCACCAGAACGCCTTCTGGAAGTCCCAGAACTACTCTCCCCAAATCAGCGAAAGTCGTGGTTTGCAGACCAGGTGGGACATATACAAAAAGCAATTAGACAGTCTTCCCCTCCCACCTACCAGTGAGAGCAGCATAACGCCCCCTGTCGTCGAGGATGATGTCATCTACCTCCAGGGGGGGGAGCTCTTAATTAGAATACCCACCCCCCCTAGAACCAGTAGTGAATCCGGAGTGTGCAACAAGACAATATCCTCGCCGATTCATAGCATGGCATGTGTTTCCAATCAAATGTGTCTCTTGCAATAACACTACATCAGGGGAGAGGCGTCTCAGTAGCTGCAACACTACCCCACGTTTTATCCTATCCCCCAACCCGTTAACATTCCAACACAGTAACTTCAACCCCCTACCCCCATCCCAGAAGTGAATGCAGAACCCACCCCATAACGAACACAAAACCCAGATCCGGAAACAGAACAATACGTTGCCTTGAGAAAACATGAAACACACACAAACCCCCTCCCCCACCCCCCAACAAGTACCCGATACAACTCCCCCCACCCTGCACCCCTGCGTTAGACTCAAAAGCCACCCCAACTTGCAGTGTGCCTGTCGCCCTAACATTAAACTAGTCTACAAAAAGTAACCCGGAGGAGGAAAGAGTCCCACTCCTCCCGCCACCCCTGGGTTTCCCATCATAAATAACGCAAATGTAAAAGTCATCGAACCACAGCTGCAAATTATACTCAAAGTCCGGAAACTAGAAACCACTTCTCATTCCTGCTCCACCGGGCCACCTTCGGCTCCTCCAGATTGTTCCGTGCGATCACGCTGCGTAGGCAGTGTATCAAGCCAGTCACTCACACTCTCAGGGCGATCAAAGAAAAACGTCCGATCCTCGTATTCAACACATAGCCGAGTTGGGAAAAGCATCGTATATTTCATACCCATGTCCCTCAGTCGTCGCTTCACCCCCTGAAACCCCATCCTTTGCTTCTGAACGAACTGGGTGAAGTCTGGGTAGAAGCTCACCGTTGTGTTTTCGAACTTTGTGGGGCCGCCCACCAGAGAGGCCTGCAGGATAGCGTCTCTATCTCTGAAGTTGAACACTCTGGCGATGATAGGCCGTGGGGGGCACCCTGCTTCAGCTTCCCACCCGGCACTCTGTGTGCACATTCCACCGCAAAGAAGTTTCTCAGGCCTTTGGGGGCGAGGTGATTTAGGATGAGGTCCTTGACAAGGAGATCCGCAGATTGTTCTTCCGATTTTTCAGGGACCCCAATAATACGTACATTATTGCGTCTGGCCCGACTTTCAAAATCCTCCAGCCGACGAGCAAAAAGATCATTGGAGGATCGTAGGTTGCGTACCTCAGTCTATAAATCGGACACATCAGTCGTAAGGCTGGAGGTCCTCATATCTAAGGATTTGACCTTTTCGTTAGTCTTTGATACGTCCACCCTGATCAGGTTGACGTCGATTGCCACAGTGTCGAGCTTAAGGGCCAGAGCCTCATATTGCTGGCCAATGAAGGTCTTCATACTAGCAATGGCGCCCATGACATCCTGTAGAGTCAAATCATCCGGCGCAGCTGAGCCATCATCTGCCACTTCCAGAGACCTAATCGCACCACCGGGGGACCCCTTAGGATGGGTATAGCGATCCATAACATTCGATTGAATAGAGCCCCCCCGGGGAATGGTCTTGGTCTTTCGTTTCTCGCTATCGGGTTTGCCCGTCATAGTAAATGTTGCGCCCCGGATGGGCATTTGAGACCTGGTAAAAATGGCTCCACACAATTCACCCACCGGGATCTCCAAAAGCGAATTTCAGCAGGATATCACCACAACCATAAACACTCAGCAGTTGGTCCACGGAGGGGTTACGGGGTCCCGCTGTAACCCTGGCTACCAGAGCGGTCCTGAGATGAAAGGAGGCCAGGGAATCGAAAACGAAACCGAAAGTTAACTCCAAGGTTGTGGCAGAGCCCCACAGGCCGATGTTGTTCAACTACTGCCTGGGCATCATAATGATTCGAGCCCCGGGCAGCTCCATGGAGCAGGCCACAAAAGTTCAAAGTATCGTAGTTGCGGTTCCCGGAGTCCAATTCGATTCCTGAAAGCAGCTATTATATCAGCTGGGTTGCGTCTTCAATAACCCGTCGTCGTAATCAGGATAAAATTCAGGATAGATGCGGGAGGTGGCGAGGGTCTCGGGAGCCCTGTGCTCATGCGGCCATCTCAGATGCCCGTGAAGCTCCACCCCCTTATACAGTTTTTTAACTGTTTATTTATAAATATTTTATTTATTAAACAACATTATATATTTTTCTGAAAATTGCAAAAAAAAATGTAAAACTGAAATATTTAATTTTTACATTTTTTTATTTTAATATATTTATATAATTTTCTTTATACATTTTTTTTCCAAATTTTTTGGGGACGTTGCGCACCCAAAGCGTACCTACCGCAGTGGGTCCGCGTATTCTAGCTGCCATTTTGGAAAAGTCGTAAAGAATCTGCTTATGGTGAGTGACGAGTGCATGTTTTTTTCAGTTACGTCATATACGTACAATGTTACGTGGTGCGCGCGACCGGTATGCGACCGGTTTGCGACTACTGCTCCTGCACATTCGCAACACATGCGTATTACGGTATGCGACGCTTGCGTGGTGGCGGGCCCCACGTGACTTCATATACGCGCTAGGTGCGCGACTCCCGTGACATTTTGTATGTTCTAAAATGATATGTACGTGTCTTTAATGTACATATTAGGGCAAAATATTATCTAAGGTATTCATACAAAGAATATATTTCTACTTGTAATAAACTTATATTATTTTAAAATATATTTTCGCGAAGTCGGGTCAGGTGCGTGCTTCGTGATCACACGGAGCGCGGATCCCTTGTGACCTAAAAAAAAAAGATTTTATTGGTTCGTAACATTTCCAACTGTAACTATTGAAGGACCCCAACCATTTTAATTATTCTGTTTGGAGCATCTTCTTCCAGAGCTGGTTTCGGAATTTTTTGGGTTTTTAAAAAATATTGCATTGGAGAAATGGCATCTGGTTCGCAAACTCCTCATCATTCTTCAAATGAAGATATCTTGGAGGAAGATCCACCCAAGCAGAGGCCTGAATCAGTGGTATGGGAATTTTTCACCTTTCCTGCCGGAGGAAAAAGGTAAACGCAAGAAAAGTCACATGATTGCTGTGTGACAGGGTCCTGTTGCAAGGCAGTGACAAGAAATACTCCTGTGGAACAGCGGGTATGTATAAACTTCTGTGGACCATTCACCCGATGAATCTGGCACAAGAAGAAATGAGGCGTGCAGCAAATATCCACCACCAGGCATTGCTAGCACCTCGGGGGAATCCACTTCAGCACCACCAGTAGATATTCACCCAGAATCTGCTTTTCTGCAGCAGCACTGCACTAAGTGCAAAACCATCATCTGTTATGGTAAACAGTCAGTGGACGCTATTTGTGCAGCTGAACGGAATGCAATTTTTTTGTTTTTTTGTTTTTGGAATGATGTTGAATTCCAAAAGCTAACTGTTTACTTAGTTCCTTTTTTGTTCAATTTTTAAAAAACACCAAAAAAGTACAAAATTGTTAAAAAGCTACAAAAAAAGTAGAAAACAAAAAACAGAAGAAAAGAAAAGTTCAGACCAACCTTATCTGGTTTGAAAAGAGAACTATAATTGCATGGTAATGTCTGAAAGTTTGGTTGAATGTATGTGTAGAGAAAGATTGACTGAAAGAATGCATTAGTACTGTATGGTGAATTTAGAGGGGCAGATCTATGAGGACGTGCTGCAGCATGAAACTGCAAGCCCTTTAGCTGCACCGCGCTGCGGCACTTCTGAAGCAAAGGGATGTGACATATTTACATGAATATGTCGCAATTCTGTGCTCCCTCTGCACTAGCACACAGACTGCAGCCATGCAGTGACGCAGGCACCCTTGCACCATGGTGCAAGGATATCTGTGTAATGGGGAGATTGTTATTGTATAGGAAGGGACTACTTCCTGCACAACAACAATCACTAAAGGCATTTTCCTCCTTCAATGTGTGCTGTGGAATGCAGCATGCCTGGAAAGAAGAAAAAACAAGGAGAAATGAAAACATTTCTCCTTGTTGTGCCTTGCTACACCACCTCTAGGGTGGTGCACTATTCACACGCATCTACAGATTTACACTTTCTCGTAAGTCTTGAGATGTGGTATTCCATGGGTGTTGTGTGGGAACAGACACAGCAACACCCATGGAACGCCCCTTCAATGCAAAGTGCTGCATTTGAATGGGTCATATTTTCAAGGAGAGGAAAAGCCACGCAAGGTGGCTTTTCCTCTCCTTGTAAATATGGAGGAGTCCCCAGCGCCATCACTACATTACAAAAAGTGACTTACTGGTGGCGCAGGGGGCATGTAAATCTGCCCCATACGTGCTTAGGTATTGGCAGAGTGATACAATAAGAACATAGTGCTGGATGGCTGCTTGACGAACTGCATGAGACTGACAGGAGTTATCCTAGGCTGCATGAGTACTACTTCAGTATTTAGTGGAGTGTACCAATAGTATGTATCTGCTTAGAGATCTGTAGGGATTGTTCACAGAATACTGTATGTGTACTTGTGTTGGTGCCTAGGTCATTCTATAAGAACATCACTAGTAACTAGAATGATGACAGTGCTACAAACAGATTGCTCAGTTAATTTATAAGTACTTAGGCATTATCTCAATGTCTGGGTCATTCTGCAAGTGCATAGACAGTGACTGGGTTCCTAGAGTGCTAGTGGTTGACAGCAAGATACGTTTATAAGCACTTATGTTTCAGCAGAGAGATTAGATAAGGACATGCTTCTGTCAGGATGATTGTAGGAGTGGACACAGACTCACAGTGTGATTCCAGACAAGCATGACTATTACCTGGACTTTTGCAGGACTGACTCAGTAGTCTGCATGGGGTTAAGGGACCGCATACATTGTGCACATTTGACTGTACCACTGCTTGTCTCAATGCCTGAGTCATTCTGCAAGTGCATAGACAGTGACTGGGTTCCTAGAGTGCTAGTAGTTGACAGCAGGATATGTGTATACGCACTTATGTTTCAGCAGAGTGATAAGATAAGGACATGCTTCTGTCAGGATGATTGTAGGAGTGGACAGAGCTGTTTTAGAGCCATAGAACAGGTCAGCAGAGCTGCTTTATAGCCAGAGAACCAAGTCAGCAGAGCTGTTGTAGAGCCAGAGACCCAGGTCAGCAGCTCTGCAGTAGAATCAGAGAACCAGGTCAGCAGAGCTGCTTTAGAGCCATAGAACCAGGTCATCAGAGGTGCTGTCAAGCCAGAGAAACCAGGTCAGCAGAGCTGCTTTAGAGCCAGAGAACCAGGTCAGCAGAGCCGTTGTAGAGCCTGAGAACCAGGTCAGCAGAGCTGCTCTAGCAGAGAGTGAGACAGTGACTGGGTACCTAGAGTGCTAGTAGTTGACAGCAGGATACGTTTATAAGCTCTTATGTTTCAGCAGAGTGATTAGACAAGGACATGCTTCTGTCAGTATGATTGTAGGAGTGGACCCAGACTCACAGTGTGATCCAAGACAAGCATGACTATTACCTGGACTTTTGCAGGACTTACTCAGTAGTCCGCAAGGGGTTAAGGGACCGCATATATTGTGCACATTTGACTGTACCACTGCTTGTCTCAATGCCTGAGTCATTCAGCAAGTGCATAGACAGTGACTGGGTTCCTAGAGTGCTAGTAGTTGACAGCAGGATATGTGTATAAGCACTTATGTTTCAGCAGAGTGATTAGATACGGACATGCTTCTGTCAGGATAATTGTAGGAGTGGACAGAGCTGTTTTAGAGCCATAGAACAGGTCAGCAGAGCTGCTTTATAGCCAGAGAACCAAGTCAGCAGAGCTGTTGTAGAGCCAGAGACCCAGGTCAGCAGCTCTGCAGTAGAATCAGAGAACCAGGTCAGCAGAGCTGCTTTAGAGCCATAGAACCAGGTCATCAGAGGTGCTGTCAAGCCAGAGAAACCAGGTCAGCAGAGCTGCTTTAGAGCCAGAGAACCAGGTCAGCAGAGCCGTTGTAGAGCCTGAGAACCAGGTCAGCAGAGCTGCTCTAGAGCCTAATGAAGCAGGTCAGCAGAGCTGCTCTAGAGCCCAGGTCAGCAGAGCTGCTCTAGAGGCCGAGAAACAGGTCAGCAGAGCTGCTGTAGAGCCAGAGAAACCAGGTCAGCAGAGCTGCTTTAGAGGGAGAGAGCCAGGTCAGCAGAACTGCTTTAAAGCTAGAGAAGCAGGTCAGCAGAGCGCTTTAGAGGGAGAGAACCAGGTCAGCAGAGCTGCTTTAGAGCCATAGAACGATGTCAACAGAGCTGCTCTAGAGCCAGAAAACCATGTCAGCAGAGCTGCTTTAGAGCCATAGTCCAGGTCAGCAGAGCTACTTTAGAGGGAGAGAACCAGGTCAGCAGAGCTGCTTTAGAGCCAGAGACGGTACAAAAGGGGGTGGTGATAGACGGAGCATCTAAACCAATCAAATACTCACACCCAGTCAAAAGATCTGGGTTTAATCCATCACCGTTCTTTAGCCCACTCTGCCACCCCAGTTCAGATATGGCCATATGCAAATCAGTCTGACCCTGTGCCTCATGGGAACAGTCCAGCCCGAACTGCCAAGCCATGCCTTCCCTGGACCGGAAACAAGCTTCCGAGGACCGGTTTCTGGCATTACAGCCGTCTTCAGCCCGGCTTGCTTGAATCCAGTGGCAAAGTGAGCAAGGGACTCACGTCTGAGCATACCCTGCCACACTTATGGCGGCCAAAAGCGGTACAAAAGGGGGTGGTGATGGACGGAGCATCTGAACCAATCAAATACTCACACCCAGTCAAAAGATCTGGGTTTAATCCATCACCGTTCTTTAGCCCACTCTGCCACCCCAGTTCAGACATGGCCATATTCAAATCAGTCTGACCCTGTCCCTCATGGGAACAGTCCAGCCCGAACTGCCAAGCCATGCCTTCCATGGACCGGAAACAAGCTTCTGAGGACCGGTTTCTGGCATCACAGCCGTCTTCAGCCCGGCTTGTTTGAATCCAGTGGCAAAGTGAGCAAGGGACTTATGTCTGAGCATACCCTGCCACACTTATGGCGGCCAAAAGCGGTACAAAAGGGGGTGGTGATGGACGGAGCATCTGAACCAATCAAATACTCACACCCAGTCAAAAGATCTGGGTTTAATCCATCACCGTTCTTTAGCCCTCTCTGCCACCCCAGTTCAGACATGGCCATATGCAAATCAGTCTGACCCTGTGCCTCATGGGAACAGTCCAGCCCAAACTGCCAAGCCATGCCTTCCCTGGACCGGAAACAAGCTTCCGAGGACCGGTTTCTGGCATTACAGCCGTCTTCAGCCCGGCTTGCTTGAATCCAGTGGCAAAGTGAGCAAGGGACTCACGTCTGAGCATACCCTGCCACACTTATGGCGGCCAAAAGCGGTACAAAAAGGGCTGGTGATGGACGGAGCATCTGTACCAATCAAATACTCACACCCAGTCAAAAGATCTGGGTTTAATCCATCACCGTTCTTTAGCCCACTCTGCCACCCCAGTTCAGACATGGCCATATGCAAATCAGTCTGACCCTGTGCCTCATGGGAACAGTCCAGCCCGAACTGCCAAGCCATGCCTTCCCTGGACCGGAAACAAGCTTCCAAGGACCGGTTTCTGGCATTACAGCCGTCTTCAGCCCGGCTTGCTTGAATCCAGTGGCAAAGTGAGCAAGGGACTCACGTCTGAGCATACCCTGCCACACTTATGGCGGCCAAAAGCGGTACAAAAGGTGGTGGTGATGGACGGAGCATCTGAACCAATCAAATACTCACACCCAGTCAAAAGATCTGGGTTTAATCCATCACCGTTCTTTAGCCCACTCTGCCACCCCAGTTCAGACATGTCCATATGCAAATCAGTCTGACCCTGTGCCTCATGGGAACAGTCCAGCCGGAACTGCCAAGCCATGCCTTCCCTGGACCGGAAACAAGCTTCTGAGGACCGGTTTCTGGCATCACAGCCGTCTTCAGCCCGGCTTGCTTGAATCCAGTGGCAAAGTGAGCAAGGGACTCACGTCTGAGTATACCCTGCCACACTTATGGCAGCCAAAAGCGGTACAAAAGGGGGTGGTGATGGACGGAGCATCTGAACCAATCAAATACTCACACCCAGTCAAAAGATCTGGGTTTAATCCATAACCGTTCTTTAGCCCACTCTGCCACCCCAGTTCAGACATGGCCATATGCAAATCAGTCTGACCCTGTGCCTCATGGGAACAGTCCAGCCCGAACTGCAAAGCCATGCCTTCCCTGGACCGGAAACAAGCTCCCGAGGACCGGTTTCTGGCATTACAGCCGTCTTCAGCCTGGCTTGCTTGAATCCAGTGGCAAAGTGAGCAAGGGACTCACGTCTGAGCATACCCTGCCACACTTATGGCGGCCAAAAGCGGTACAAAAGGGGGTGGTGATGGACGGAGCATCTGAACCAATCAAATACTCACACCCAGTCAAAAGATCTGGGTTTAATCCATCAACGTTCTTTAGCCCACTCTGCCACCCCAGTTCAGACATGGCCATATGCAAATCAGTCTGACCCTGTGCCTCATGGGAACAGTCCAGCCCGAACTGCCAAGCCATGCCTTCCCTGGACCGGAAACAAGCTTCCGAGGACCGGTTTCTGGCATTACAGCCGTCCTCAGCCCGGCTTGCTTGAATCCAGTGGCAAAGTGAGCAAGGGACTCACGTCAGAGCATACCCTGCCACACCTATGGCGGCCAAAAGTGGTAAAAAAGGGGGTGGTGGTGGACGGAGCATCTGAACCAATCAAATACTCACACCCAGTCAAAAGATCTGGGTTTAATCCATCACCATTCTATAGCCCACTCTGCCACCCCAGTTCAGACATGGCCATATGCAAATCAGTCTGACCCTGTGCCTCATGGGAACAGTCCAGCCCGATCTGCCAAGCCATGCCTTCCCTGGACCGGAAACAAGCTTCCGAGGACCGGTTTCTGGCATTACAGCCGTCTTCAGCCCGGCTTGCTTGAATCCAGTGGCAAAGTGAGGAAGGGACTCACGTCTGAGCATACTCTGCCACACTTATGGTGGCCAAAAGCGGTACAAAAGGGGCTGGTGATGGACGGAGCATCTGTACCAATCAAATACTCACACCCAGTCAAAAGATCTGGGTTTAATCCATCACCGTTCTTTAGCCCACTCTGCAACCCCAGTTCAGACATGGCCATATGCAAATCAGTCTGACCCTGTGCCTCATGGGAACAGTCCAGCCCGAACTGCCAAGCCATGCCTTCCCTGGACCGGAAACAAGCTTCCGAGGACTGGTTTCTGGCATTACAGCCGTCTTCAGCCCGGCTTGCTTTAATCCAGTGGCAAAGTGAGCAAGGGACTCACGTCTGAGCATACCCTGCCACACTTATGGCGGCCAAAAGTGGTACAAAAGGGGGTGGTGATGGACGGAGCATCTGAACCAATCAAATACTCACACCCAGTCAAAAGATCTGGGTTTAATCCATCACCGTTCTTTAGCCCACTCTGCCACCCCAGTTCAGACATGGCCATATGCAAATCAGTCTGACCCTGTGCCTCATGGGAACAGTCCAGCCCGAACTGCCAAGCCATGCCTTCCCTGGACCGGAAACAAGCTTCTGAGGACCGGTTTCTGGCATCACAGCCGTCTTCAGCCCGGCTTGCTTGAATCCAGTGGCAAAGTGAGCAAGGGACTCACGTCTGAGCATACCCTGCCACACTTATGGCAGCCAAAAGCGGTACAAAAGGGGGTGGTGATGGACGGAGCATCTGAACCAATCAAATACTCAAACCCAGTCAAAAGATCTGGGTTTAATCCATAACCGTTCTTTAGCCCACTCTGCCACCCCAGTTCAGACATGGCCATATGCAAATCAGTCTGACCCTGTGCCTCATGGGAACAGTCCAGCCCGAACTGCAAAGCCATGCCTTCCCTGGACCGGAAACAAGCTCCCGAGGACCGGTTTCTGGCATTACAGCCGTCTTCAGCCCGGCTTGCTTGAATCCAGTGGCAAAGTGAGCAAGGGACTCACGTCTGAGCATACCCTGCCACACTTATGGCGGCCAAAAGCGGTACAAAAGGGGGTGGTGATGGACGGAGCATCTGAACCAATCAAATACTCACACCCAGTCAAAAGATCTGGGTTTAATCCATCACCGTTCTTTAGCCCACTCTGCCACCCCAGTTCAGACATGGCCATATGCAAATCAGTCTGACCCTGTGCCTCATGGGAACAGTCCAGCCCGAACTGCCAAGCCATGCCTTCCCTGGACCGGAAACAAGCTTCCGAGGACCGGTTTCTGGCATTACAGCCGTCCTCAGCCCGGCTTGCTTGAATCCAGTGGCAAAGTGAGAAAGGCACTCACGTCTGAGCATACACTGCCACACCTATGGCGGCCAAAAGCGGTACAAAAGGTGGTGGTGATGGACGGAGCATCTGAACCAATCAAATACTCACACCCAGTCAAAAGATCTGGGTTTAATCCATCACCGTTCTTTAGCCCACTCTGCCACCCCAGTTCAGACATGGCCATATGCAAATCAGTCTGACCCTGTGCCTCATGGGAACAGTCCAGCCGGAACTGCCAAGCCATGCCTTCCCTGGACCGGAAACAAGCTTCTGAGGACCGGTTTCTGGCATCACAGCCGTCTTCAGCCCGGCTTGCTTGAATCCAGTGGCAAAGTGAGCAAGGGACTCACGTCTGAGTATACCCTGCCACACTTATGGCAGCCAAAAGCGGTACAAAAGGGGGTGGTGATGGACGGAGCATCTGAACCAATCAAATACTCACACCCAGTCAAAAGATCTAGGTTTAATCCATAACCGTTCTTTAGCCCACTCTGCCACCCCAGTTCAGACATGGCCATATGCAAATCAGTCTGACCCTGTGCCTCATGGGAACAGTCCAGCCCGAACTGCAAAGCCATGCCTTCCCTGGACCGGAAACAAGCTCCCGAGGACCGGTTTCTGGCATTACAGCCGTCTTCAGCCTGGCTTGCTTGAATCCAGTGGCAAAGTGAGCAAGGGACTCACGTCTGAGCATACCCTGCCACACTTATGGCGGCCAAAAGCGGTACAAAAGGGGGTGGTGATGGACGGAGCATCTGAACCAATCAAATACTCACACCCAGTCAAAAGATCTGGGTTTAATCCATCAACGTTCTTTACCCCACTCTGCCACCCCAGTTCAGACATGACCATATGCAAATCAGTCTGACCCTGTGCCTCATGGGAACAGTCCAGCCCGAACTGCCAAGCCATGCCTTCCCTGGACCGGAAACAAGCTTCCGAGGACCGGTTTCTGGCATTACAGCCGTCCTCAGCCCGGCTTGCTTGAATCCAGTGGCAAAGTGAGCAAGGGACTCACGTCAGAGCATACCCTGCCACACCTATGGCGGCCAAAAGTGGTAAAAAAGGGGGTGGTGGTGGACGGAGCATCTGAACCAATCAAATACTCACACCCAGTCAAAAGATCTGGGTTTAATCCATCACCATTCTTTAGCCCACTCTGCCACCCCAGTTCAGACATGGCCATATGCAAATCAGTCTGACCCTGTGCCTCATGGGAACAGTCCAGCCCGAACTGCCAAGCCATGCCTTCCCTGGACCGGAAACAAGCTTCCGAGGACCGGTTTCTGGCATTACAGCCGTCTTCAGCCCGGCTTGCTTGAATCCAGTGGCAAAGTGAGGAAGGGACTCACGTCTGAGCATACTCTGCCACACTTATGGTGGCCAAAAGCGGTACAAAAGGGGCTGGTGATGGACGGAGCATCTGTACCAATCAAATACTCACACCCAGTCAAAAGATCTGGGTTTAATCCATCACCGTTCTTTAGCCCACTCTGCAACCCCAGTTCAGACATGGCCATATGCAAATCAGTCTGACCCTGTGCCTCATGGGAACAGTCCAGCCCGAACTGCCAAGCCATGCCTTCCCTGGACCGGAAACAAGCTTCCGAGGACTGGTTTCTGGCATTACAGCCGTCTTCAGCCCGGCTTGCTTGAATCCAGTGGCAAAGTGAGCAAGGGACTCACGTCTGAGCATACCCTGCCACACTTATGGCGGCCAAAAGTGGTACAAAAGGGGGTGGTGATGGACGGAGCATCTGAACCAATCAAATACTCACACCCAGTCAAAAGATCTGGGTTTAATCCATCACCGTTCTTTAGCCCACTCTGCCACCCCAGTTCAGACATGGCCATATGCAAATCAGTCTGACCCTGTGCCTCATGGGAACAGTCCAGCCCGAACTGCCAAGCCATGCCTTCCCTGGACCGGAAACAAGCTTCTGAGGACCGGTTTCTGGCATCACAGCCGTCTTCAGCCCGGCTTGCTTGAATCCAGTGGCAAAGTGAGCAAGGGACTCACGTCTGAGCATACCCTGCCACACTTATGGCAGCCAAAAGCGGTACAAAAGGGGGTGGTGATGGACGGAGCATCTGAACCAATCAAATACTCAAACCCAGTCAAAAGATCTGGGTTTAATCCATAACCGTTCTTTAGCCCACTCTGCCACCCCAGTTCAGACATGGCCATATGCAAATCAGTCTGACCCTGTGCCTCATGGGAACAGTCCAGCCCGAACTGCAAAGCCATGCCTTCCCTGGACCGGAAACAAGCTCCCGAGGACCGGTTTCTGGCATTACAGCCGTCTTCAGCCCGGCTTGCTTGAATCCAGTGGCAAAGTGAGCAAGGGACTCACGTCTGAGCATACCCTGCCACACTTATGGCGGCCAAAAGCGGTACAAAAGGGGGTGGTGATGGACGGAGCATCTGAACCAATCAAATACTCACACCCAGTCAAAAGATCTGGGTTTAATCCATCACCGTTCTTTAGCCCACTCTGCCACCCCAGTTCAGACATGGCCATATGCAAATCAGTCTGACCCTGTGCCTCATGGGAACAGTCCAGCCCGAACTGCCAAGCCATGCCTTCCCTGGACCGGAAACAAGCTTCCGAGGACCGGTTTCTGGCATTACAGCCGTCCTCAGCCCGGCTTGCTTGAATCCAGTGGCAAAGTGAGAAAGGGACTCACGTCTGAGCATACACTGCCACACCTATGGTGGCCAAAAGTGGTAAAAAAGGAGGTGGTGGTGGACGGAGCATCTGAACCAATCAAATACTCACACCCAGTCAAAAGATCTGGGTTTACTCCATCACCATTCTTTAGCCCACTCTGCCACCCCAGTTCAGACATGGCCATATGCAAATCAGTCTGACCCTGTGCCTCATGGGAACAGTCCAACCCGATCTGCCAAGCCATGCCTTCCCTGGACCGGAAACAAGTTTCAGAGGACTGGTTTCTGGCATTACAGCCGTCTTCAGCCCGGTTTGCTTGAATCCAGTGGCAAAGTGAGCAAGGGACTCACGTCTGAGCATACCCTGCCACACTTATGGCGGCCAAAAGTGGTACAAAAGGGGGTGGTGATGGACGGAGCATCTGAGCCAATCAAATACTCACACCCAGTGAAAAGATCTGGGTTTAATCCATCACCGTTCTTTAGCCCACTCTGCCACCCCAGTTCAGACATGGCCATATGCAAATCAGTCTGACCCTGTGCCTCATGGGAACAGTCCAGCCCGAACTGCCGAGCCATGCCTTCCCTGGACCGGAAACAAGCTTCCGAGGACCGGTTTCTGGCATTACAGCCGTCTTCAGCCCGGCTTGCTTGAATCCAGTGGCAAAGTGAGCAAGGGACTCACGTCTGAGCATACCCTGCCACACTTATGGCAGCCAAAAGCGGTACAAAAGGGGGTGGTGATGGACGGAGCATCTGAACCAATCAAATACTCACACCCAGTCAAAAGATCTGGGTTTAATCCATCACCGTTCGTTAGCCCACTCTGCCACCCCAGTTCAGACATGGCCATATGCAAATCAGTCTGACCCTGTGCCTCATGGGAACAGTCCAGCCCGAACTGCCAAGCCATGCCTACCCTGGACCGGAAACAAGCTTCCGAGGACCGGTTTCTGGCATTACAGCCGTCTTCAGCCCGGCTTGCTTGAATCCAGTGGCAAAGTGAGCAAGGGACTCATGTCTGAGCATACCATGCCACACTTATGGCGGCCAAAAGCGGTACAAAAGGGGGTGGTGATGGACGGAGCATCTGAACCAATCAAATACTCACACCCAGTCAAAAGATCTCGGTTTAATCCATCACCGTTCTTTAGCCCACTCTGCCACCCCAGTTCAGACATGGCCATATGCAAATCAGTCTGACCCTGTGCCTCATGGGAACAGTCCAGCCCGAACTGCCAAGCCATGCCTTCCCTGGACCAGAAACAAGCTTCTGAGGACCGGTTTCTGGCATCACAGCCGTCTTCAGCCCGGCTTGCTTTGAATCCAGTGGCAAAGTGAGCAAGGGACTCACATCTGAGCATACCCTGCCACACTTATGGCAGCCAAAAGCGGTACAAAAGGGGGTGGTGATGGACGGAGCATCTGAACCAATCAAATACTCACACCCAGTCAAAAGATCTGGGTTTAATCCATAACCGTTCTTTAGCGCACTCTGCCACCCCAGTTCAGACATGGCCATATGCAAATCAGTCTGACCCTGTGCCTCATGGGAACAGTCCAGCCCGAACTACAAAGCAATGCCTTCCCTGGACCGGAAACAAGCTCCCGAGGACCGGTTTCTGGCATTACAGCCGTCTTCAGCCCGGCTTGCTTGAATCCAGTGGCAAAGTGAGCAAGGGACTCACGTCTGAGCATACCCTGCCACACTTATGGCGGCCAAAAGTGGTACAAAAGGGGGTGGTGATGGACCGAGCATCTGAGCCAATCAAATACTCACACCCAGTCAAAAGATCTGGGTTTAATCCATCACCGTTCTTTAGCCCACTCTGCCACCCCATTTCAGACATGGCCATATGCAAATCAGTCTGACCCTGTGCCTCATGGGAACAGTCCAGCCCGAACTGCCAAGCCATGCCTTCCCTGGACCGGAAACAAGCTTCAGAGGACTGGTTTCTGGCATTACAGCCGTCTTCAGCCCGGCTTGCTTGAATCCAGTGGCAAAGTGAGCAAGGGACTCACGTCTGAGCATACCCTGCCACACCTATGGCGGCCAAAAGTGGTACAAAAGGGGGTGGTGGTGGACGGAGCATCTGAACCAATCAAATACTCACACCCAGTCAAAAGATCTGGGTTTAATCCATCACCATTCTTTAGCCCACTCTGCCACCCCAGTTCAGACATGGCCATATGCAAATCAGTCTGACCCTGTGCCTCATGGGAACAGTCCAACCCGAACTGCCAAGCCATGCCTTCCCTGGACCGGAAACAAGCTTCAGAGGACTGGTTTCTGGCATTACAGCCGTCTTCAGCCCGGTTTGCTTGAATCCAGTGGCGAAGTGAGCAAGGGACTCACGTCTGAGCATACCCTGCCACACTTATCGCGGCCAAAAGTGGTACAAAAGGGGGTGGTGATGGACGGAGCATCTGAGCTAATCAAATACTCACACCCAGTCAAAAGATCTGGGTTTAATCCATCACCGTTCTTTAGCCCACTCTGCCACCCCATTTCAGACATGGCCATATGCAAATCAGTCTGACCCTGTGCCTCATGGGAACAGTCCAGCCCGAACTGCCAAGCCATGCCTTCCCTGGACCGGAAACAAGCTTCCGAGGACCAGTTTCTGGCATTACAGCCGTCTTCAGCCGGCTTGCTTGAATCCAGTGGCAAAGTGAGCAAGGGACTCACGTCTGAGCATACCCTGCTACACTTATGGTGGCCAAAAGCGGTACAAAAGGGGGTGGTGATGGACGGAGCATTTGATTCAATCAAATACTAACACCCAGTCAAAAGATGGATTTAGGCCCAGATCCTTGTACTGGGGTGAATGTATGACATTGTTCTACCTTCTGTCCATCAACTGTGTTTTTTGAAATTTTCACCCCGAGTGGGCTGGGTATGCTCAGACGTGAGACCCAGGCTCTCCACACCACTGGAGTCAAGCAATCCGGGCTGATGAAGGCTGATAGCCAGAAACCGGTCCTTGGATGCTTGATTCCGGTCTGGGAAAGACATGGCTTGGTAGTTCGGACTGGACTGTTCCCATGAGGCACAGGGTCAGAGCTGATTTGCATATAGCCAGTGTCTAACCCATGGTGGTGTGGAGTGCAAAAAAACGATGGATTTAGGCCCAGATCCTTGTACTGGGGTGAATGTATGACATTGTTCTACATTCTGTCCATCAACTGTGTTTTTTGCAATTTTCACCCCGAGTGGGCTGGGTATGCTCAGACGTGAGTCCCAGGCTCTCCACACCACTGGAGTCAAGCTATCCGGGCTGATGAAGGCTGATAGCCAGAAACCGGTCCTTGGATGCTTGATTCCGGTCTGGGAAAGACATGGCTTGGTAGTTCGGACTGGACTATTCCCATGAGGCACAGGGTCAGAGCTGATTTGCATATAGCCAGTGTCTAACCCAGGGTGGTGTGGAGTGCAAAAAAACGATGGATTTAGGCCCAGATCCTTGTACTGGGGTGAATGTATGACATTGTTCTACATTCTGTCCATCAACTGTGTTTTTTGCAATTTTAGAGCCAGAGAGCCAGGTCTCCAGAGCTGCTTTAGAGCCATAGAACCAGGTCAGCCGAGCTGCTCTAGAGGCAAAGAACGAGGTCGGTAGAGCTGATTTAGAGTGAGAGAACCAGGTCAACAGAGCTGCTTTAGAGCCAGAGAGCCAGATCACCAGAGCTGCTCCAGAGCCAGATAACCAGGCCAGCAGAGCTGCTCTAGAGCCATAGAAACAGGTCAGCAGAGCTGCTTTAGAGCCAAAGAACCAGGTCAGCAGAGCAGCTCTAGAACCTAAGAACCAGGTCAGCAGACCTGCTCTAGAGCCAGAGAACCAGGTCAGCAGAGCTGCTGTAGAGCCAGAGAAACCAGGTCATTAAAGCTGCTTTAGAGCGAGAGAACCAGGTCAGCAGAGCTGCTTTAGAGCCAGAGAACCAGGCCAGCAGAGCTGCTTTAGAGCCAGAGAACCAGATCAGCAGATCTGCTTTAGAGCCAGAGAACCAGGTCATCAGAGCTGCTCTAGAGCCAGAGAACAATGTCAGCAGAGCTGCTTTAGAGCCCTAGAACCAGGTCAGCAGAGCTGCTTTAGAGCAAGAGAACCAGGTCAGCAGAGCTGCTCCAGAGTCAGAGAACCAAGTCAGCAGAACTGCTTTAGAGCCATAGAACCAGGCCAGCAGAGCTGCGTTAGAGCCAGAGAACAAGGTCAGCAGAGCTACTCACTCTCTACTACTCTCTACTACTCGCTATCTACTACTCACTCCACTACACACTCTACTACTCACTCTCTACTACTCACTAGAACGCTAACAGTCTTACTTATGACAAAAGTATGGCACACCTGAAGCCATCTTGATTGGAATAAAGTGGTAACACTTAAAACATTTAATTTGCAAAGGAACAAAATGAGGGGGTTCATTTTGCCACAGAAATTATGATTAGTGCTGCAGAAAGAAACATTAGGGCACATTTTGACTTCTCAAATCCTCTTCTATTTCATTAAAAAAGTCTGACATGCAGACTGAAACATGCACTTTGACTACCAGCAGCTGACTTCCCTGGTGAGCAGTATCTTTACTACAGTGATCTAATGAGCAACTAGAGTGCTAACATTCCGAATTTATGGCAAATGTGTGACACACCTGAATGCCTTCTTGATGGCACCAAAGTAAGCAAGCATCGAAAATGCAATAGGTTTCACCCTTGTTTAAGTTAAAGCAATTCTGTTCGTAATCAGGTGGCTTTTTAGCTTTGCTTGTATTAGGTTTTTCAATCTTTCATGTACATAACATGCATTTGTATGCGTATATGTATATGTATGCATGCATTTATATTTGTATTTATATAGATATGCATTTTATATATATGTTTATCTATGTATGTATATATATATATATATACACATACATATATATAAATGCATATGCATATATATATTCACTGAAAAAACCATAGGTTATAGACCATATATAGTTAGGAATTAGCATTTACAAAACCTTGAAAATTCACTGAAAAAACCATAGGTTATAGACCATATATCGTTAGGAATTAGCATTTAAAAAACCTTATTTTACCCACACAAAACCATTGAAATTCCATATATAGTTAGTTGCACTAACTATATATCGCGCACCCGCAATCCACTGCTGATGATGTCACATATTACATCATTCATGACATGGTCAGTGACATCACTGATGACATCACTGATGACATCTCAAATGACATCACTGATGACATGCCTGATAACAACATCCAGTGATTTTTTGTTTCTGTAAAGTTTAAATATGTCTTACATATTGAAGAATGAGTGGATGTGTAAGTGTCTGGACGAAGGATTTAGTAGGTGCATGACTGACTGTATGACTGAGTGATTAAATGTGTCTCGCTGAGTGCATGGGTTAGTGACTAAACTGTCTTAATTTGTGCATCATTATGTCTGTTGTTCTGTAAACTGCTGCATGTGTTGATCAGTAGCTATATGAGTAACTATATGGGTTATTGATTGATTGCCCAAGTATTTGTATGGGAGACTGAGTGTGTGTGTGGCTGGCTGGGAGGTGTGTGACTCTGTGCAGATCAATGTGTACTTGTATCAATGATTGTATAAGAAGGTAAGTATGTGTTAGTATATGTTTGAAAATGTAAGGTGCTCTATGTTTAACTGTATAGACAAGAAAATGGAAGTGTCATTGATTCTTTACAGGACTGACTAGGTGTGTGAGTAACTCCATGGATGAGTGGCAGACTGTGAGTGTCTGTATAGGTGTATGAGTGCATATGATAGTGTTGTAAAGATGAGTGATTGTATGTATGAATGATTGTATGGGTGAATGAGTGAAGGTGTGTGTAGACGTAGGAATCAGTGAGTGCGTATGTAGTAACTAGTATTGGTGTGTCAATGGTTTCAAAAATTATACTCTGTATTTAACACTGGGTGAAACAGAGGTTATATTAAAATGTGAGGAGATGCATTGTATTGTCACATGAATGATATCATCAGTGATGTGGTCATTGATGTCAAATGAGATGTCATCAGTGATGTCATCAGTGATGTCATTTGAGATGTCATCAGTGATGTCATCAGTGATGTCACTGACCATGTCATGAATGATGTAATATGTGACATCATCAGCAGTGGATTGCGGGTGCGCGATATATAGTTAGTGCAACTAACTATATATGGAATTTCAATGGTTTTGTGTGGGTAAAATAAGGTTTTTTAAATGCTAATTCCTAACGATATATGGTCTATAACCTATGGTTTTTTCAGTGAATTTTCAAGGTTTTGTAAATGCTAATTCCTAACTATATATGGTCTATAACCTATGGTTTTTTCAGTGAATTTTCAAGGTTTTGTAAATGCTAATTCCTAACTATATATGGTCTATAACCTATGGTTTTTTCAGTGAATTTCAATGGTTTTTTAATAGCAAATATCATAAGCTGTCGAATGTCAAGTACGTGGTAAGTAAAAACATTTTCGTGTTTATGCACACTGATCTGCTTTGAATGCTGCCCCCCCCCCTCATTTCTATTAGGAGTACTCTCTCTTTGCAGATAGTGAAAGGTAGTTAACGCAGGCCTTTGCCCCCGTTGTAATACGTCGTGCCTGCTTCTCTCTCCATTTGATTGATTGTTATCCAAGCATTTACTGTTTTAGAATTGGTTCTCTTTGGTTCATTCTCTATTTACAAACAAACACAGAGTCGCAATACTCTGTTTAGTCTTTGCAGATAACGAAAAATCGTGTAAAAAAACAAAAGGAATCGAGCAAAATCAGTAGGCCACTAATGGGATCTCTTTTTGACCTCGCTGAAATAGAAACATTAGGAACAACCCCTCATGACAAATACGAAACTAGTGAGATGAACTGAACTCCACACCATGATGGCTGCAATACAGCTCGGCTCCGCCACCCACCCCGCCCAAAATAACGATAAAGAGCGGCTGCCATGATTGCTCGCGGAATGGCCACGACGGAGCTACGAAATGGTGGTGCTCTCATGCTAACCCCAGCTTCAGTCTGAAACATCCAGAAACACTGTAGACTACCAATTCGATCAGTTCCGGTAGCGCCCCAATGTAACCCGGTAGAGAAGAACTAGCCCTCCCCTCTTTGACTGATGGTTCTTGTTGCCTGTCCCTTCTGTTGTCATTTAACAGAACTATTTAGCCTGCTGAAAGGGGTTGTGTTCCGACCGCTGGTTGGTGGAGACATTTTGACTATATTCTGGACCTGCGTTGTCGCGTAATGCGTCATATGATGCGCCGCGTTAGCGCATCCGGAAGTCATCCGGGGCGCGACGCGCAGCGCGTAACGTAAGCATAACAGGTCATGTGACTTGTTAATAAAACTTTTCATTGGTTCATTTTACTTTTCTTATTCTAATGATGAAAGGCTTGGTCATATGACCTAAAAATTACGCTTTTTATTACTTCCGAACATTATTTTTTCTTAAATATATGTTATAATGTTCCAGGCTAATGTACTTTCCCGGAAAATTTACAACTGTCCTGCAAGTAAAATATATTCTTTTTTCGAGAAAAAGGGCGTTTCTTCGTCCCATGACGGAGCCGTTGAGCAAAAGAGGGTCGACCTGCTGTCTTAGTCGCCGATACGCCTGAATATGAGATTCTTATCGATCACTTTATGTTGCAGGAGTAGAAAACACAACAGCCCTTGACCATTTATCTTTACTGCGTTCCTGCGTATTATACCTTTTACCCTTCATGTAATTGGTCTGCTTTATTTCACTTGCCTTTTAATGATTCTAAAACAGTGACTATTATTAAAAACTTTACCAATGTATATACTACTACCATGTTTTCTTTTAAAAACCTTTATTGTGAAAATTTCATTATACAAATACGAGCCTATAACCACGTGGGCCGGCCACGGAGCAAACTGTAATCGTATATGATGAGTAGACATTTACACTGTAGAGGAACGTAACGGGCGGGCCATTAGGTTGCAAGAACTAAGGTGTCTAACAGTTGCGGAATCGGTGGACGTACATTTTATAATTAAAATACGACAGGGCCAGTTACAATAAAATTATCTAGATATACATTTGCGGGCAAGTACCATGGGTGACGTTAATTCGAACTTTCAATAGTACAGTAATCAATAACACATCAGAACTTAATATCAATAGGGATGTCGAAATACTCAATCAATTCTCGTCCCCGCCCGCCATGTGCTTCAAAACTGCATACGTATCTCGTGATTTCAAGGTTCTGCAACCAGTACACAACAAGGAGTTACGAGTCCCATTTATTCCGGCGCCATTTTGGGCGAGGACGGGCAGGTCCAGGATATAGTCAAAATGTCTCTACCAACCATCGACTATGATGATGTTCATATGCTGTATTTATAGAGTAACACTCATCTGTCCACATGAAATTAATTTGCCACAATCTAAACATGTCATTTTAATCTTTCCAAAGTTCTTCTAAATATTTGGGACCGTTTCCCTTGCCTCTGATGCTGTCAGTGCCACTTCTTTGATGAATGTACTGGCAGGTCGGGGGTTCTCCTCCAAATCTCTCTTTTATGCAGCACTATAATTAATTGGTGCCACCTCTCCATATGACGATGCATGGTATAGTTACCATAACTATATTTTTTTTCGGTTCCTCTGGAGAGTACATCGTGGCAGATGAAGCGTATAACGTACCGGGCATTTACCTTTTTTTGCATGTAGAGGAAAGGAAAAAAAAATCGAGCGTCCGAGTTCTAAGGTGTCCCAGGGCCATTTTAGTGGACCAGGCCCAAATCCAAAGAACAGGCCGCCATTTTGAGAGTCCTGTTGCAGCCGCCTGTCGCTGTAGCATCAAGAGCGGCCGAAACTCAGCTGAATGGCAACTGAAACGGTAAAGGGGCGCCCCACTACAGCAGACGAGCCTCCACCTAGGAAGGCCCGTTCACGCCGCCTCCCCCCCCCCTTCGGGCACCCCACGCCGTTATTCGGAGCAGTATTGTAGGATGGCCACACCAGTGCAGCAACTTGCTAGACACCACCTCGGTGGTAACCGAATCTCAGCGCCTTGTGGTGTCTTCTATTCAGAAAACATTGTTGTGCTGCCTTCGACCTATTCGCCGCAAGTGCGCACGCAACTCAGCTGCATAGCTTGCTAGACACCACCTCGGTGCTAACCGAATCTCAGCGCCTTGTGGTGTCTTCTATTCCAAAAATATTGTTGCGCTGCCTTTGGCCCCATTCGCACATCGGTCCGCTACTGACGCCATCTCACAGGCCAACGGGGCGCCCCACGCCGACTTTCAGCATTGTAGGATGGCCACACCAGTGCAACTTACTAGACACCACCTCGGTGCCATCCGGATCTTGGCATCTCAGCGCCTTGTGGTGTCTTCTATTCAGAAAATATTGTTGCGCTGCCTTTGGCCCCATTCGCACATCGGTCCGCTACTGACGCCATCTCACAGGCCAACGGGGCGCCCCACGCCGACTTTCAGCATTGTAGGATGGCCACACCAGTGTGGCAACTTGCTAGACATCACCTCGGTGGTAACCGAATCTCAGCGCCTTGTGGTGTCTTCTATTCAGAAAATATTGTTGCGCTGCCTTTGGCCCCATTCGCACATCGGTCCGCTACTGACGCCATCTCACAGGCTAATGGGGCGCCCCACGCCGAGTTTCAGCATTGTAGGATGGCCACACCAGTACAGCAACTTGCTAGACATCACCTCGGTGCCATCCGGATCTTGGCATCTCAGCGCCTTGTGGTGTCTTCTAGTCAGAAAATATTGTTGCGCTGCCTTTGGCCCCATTCGCACATCGGTCCGCTACTGACACCATCTCACAGGCCAACAGGGCACCCCACGCCGACTTTTACCATTGTAGGATGGCCACACCAGTGCCACAACTTGCTAGACACCACCTCGGTGCCATCCGGATCTTGGCATCTCAGCGCCTTGTGGTGTCTTCTATTCAGAAAATATTGTTGCGCTGCCTTTGGCCCCATTCGCACATCGGTCCGCTACTGACGCCATCTCACAGGCCAACGGGGCGCCCCACGCCGACTTTCAACATTGTAGGATGGCCACACCAGTGCGGCAACTTACTAGACACCACCTCGGTGCCATCCGGATCTTGGCGCGTTGTGCTGCCTTCGGCCTATTCGCACATCGGTCCGCTACTGACGCGAACTCACAGGCCAACGGGGCGCCCCACGCCGACTTTCAGCATTGTAGGATGGCCACACCAGTGCTGCAACTTGCTGGACACCACCTCGGTGCCATCCGGATCTTGGCGCGTTGTGTTGCCTTCGGCCTATTCGCACATCGGTCCGCTACTGACGCCGCCTCACGTGCCAACGTATTTTCTCCGCATTTTATACCTTATGCCGCATAACAGGTCATGTGACTTGTTTATAAAACTTTTCATTGGTTCATTTTACTTTTGGTTTCCTAATGATGGAAGGCTTGATCATATGACCTAAAAATAACACTTTTCATTGGATGAAAACTTTTTTTTTTCCCAAACGATGAAAGCCCCACCTTGTTTCTGGGTGTTTCAGACTGAAGCTGGCGTCAGCATGAAAGCACCAGCATCTCGTGGCTCCGTCGTGGTCATTCCGCGAGCAATCATGGCAGCCGCTCCCCACCAGAAGCCTGCAGGAGTCGGGGGCCCCCAAAACTTTTGTTGAATCCTCAAGGCGGAGGGGACGCTTTCGAGAATGGGGTCCAAGACCTAGCAGACAAGCGTCCGATTTCCAAGGTGTCCCAGGGCCATTTCAGTGGACCAGGCCCAAAAAGGAAAGAGCCTGCCGCCATTTTGAGAGTCCTGTGACAGCCGCCTATCGCTGCACCGCAAGAGTGGGCGCAACTCAGCTGAATTGCGGCTTTTGACACAGTGGACCAAAAGCGGACGGAATGGCAACTGAAACGGTAAAGGGGCGCCCCACTACAACAGACGAGACTCCATCTGGAGAGGCCCGTTCACGCCGCCTCCCCCCCCCCCCCGGGGCGCCCCACGCCGTTATTCGGAGCAGCATTGTAGGATACCAAAACCAGTGCGGCAACTTACTGGACATCACCTTGGTGCCATCGTTCTGCTGCCTTGGAACTATTCGCACAACAGTTTGCTACTGATGACCCACCCCCCGCGACGCCCCACGCCGGATGCCGAAATCAGTGCGGCACCCAGGCAACATCACCTGGGTGCCGTCCAGAAATCTGGACGTTGTGCTGCGTTGGGACTATTCGCACAGCCGACCGCTACTTCGTTGTTTTTCCCTAAAAATGTTTAAATGTTTTTACTGTTTTTGTTTTGTTGTATATATTTATAAGTTATTAAAGTTTTATAATCTTACTACTTTGTTGGAGTGCTATATATTTTTAATGTGACACATAATTGTAAAAACTTTGATGTACAAAGAGTCATCCCTGGAATCTTCCGCTTCAGGCTCGGTCCCCTCCCCAATCACAATACAGGATGGTTTTCAGATAGTAGGAACGCGTGTGCTGTGACGGATCTCATCGAGTGTGGGCCTTGATCTACTAAAACTCCTTTGAAGAGGGGTGATTCTTTACAGCTGGGGCCATAAACTACATCTGCAGGGCTAGCTGATAGCCTAGGACCGGCCTGGACAATCGGACACAAAGGAAAAGGAGTGTCAGAGGGTGCGGTAGTGAATAGGGCGAAAGGGAGGTGTCGGGCGGGCACAGGGTGTGATTCTCAGGGAAGAGCAGCGCAGATGGGGGGAGGTTTATTACCCATGCATAAGACAGAGAACGGGGGTGACCAGTGCCTGGGGGAGATGCTTGCGAGGGTGGGGAGCCATGCTAAGGATCGACAGCGTGCAGAGAGTGGGTCTGGTCAAGGCATCTAAAATGACTGCCGTGCACGACAAAAGTGTGGCATTTAAAAAAAGGCAAGATGGCGCAGACAATGTTTTTCAACACTTCCTGATTTCCTTCGAATCGAACGTTAACAGACGTTGGGGCATATTACCAAAGTTAAGCGATATTTATCCCTAACGATGCTTAGCAACGAATTTTTTACCGCTAAGCATCGTCAGAAATTATCGCAGATAAACCTTGCTATTATCAAGGTTTATCGCAAATGCGATAAAAAACGACCGCAATGCATTAATATCGCTGAAAACTCAGCGATATTCATGCATTACCGAGCTAATGCTCTTAGCCATGTTATCCACCTCCCATTGGATAACATGGCTAAGAACTGCTCAGGGCAGGTGGTAGCTTTTGGAGATATTCGCGCTTAGCGCGAATATCTCCAAAAGTTGGTAATAGGAGATAGCGATGTTAGCGACTGTTTCCAGTCGCTAACATCTTGGCATGCCCACTTTGCATGTCATTAGTGATAAATATCACTGACATGCAAAGTGGGGCCCAAGATGGTCGCTATCTCCTACTAGCGGTCACTAACTGATGTTAGCAACAGCTAGGTAATACAGAGATAATTTTATCTCCGCGAAGCGGAGCGCTGTTACAGATATATATCTTTTTTTGAACGTTAATTTCTCGAAATCCACTGAAGCACATATATTGAGACCTAGCAAAGGCACATCGAGCTACCAGTCCCTACAATTTTGCCAAGTTTCGTGCAAATCCATTCAGCCGTTCGATTATTATTATTATTTTTTTTTTGCCCCGCGGGGCCCTTTTAAAACCTCCACATCAAACCTAGGGGGTCAGGGAGGATCTACTATGCCCCCTTATGGTCATTTGCCCCTTCGCTTTGGCCTCCTCTTGTCTCTCGATCCTACCGAGAGACAAGATGGCGGCCGCTACGGACTGTTTGGAATGTTTACAGACGCCGGAGAACCAATCAGCTTAGCTTCACAAAGCTCCGTAACGCGTAAAGTCCGCGAACCGGAGCGCTGCCTGGTCCGCTGTTACAGATATATATCTTTTTTTGAACGTTAATTTTTCAAAATCCACTGGAGCACATATATTGAGACCTAGCAAAGGCACATCGGGCTACCAGTCCCTACAATTTTGCCAAGTTTCGTGCAAATCCATTCAGCCGTTCGGGCTAAAAGTGAGGCCAACCGCCCTAGGGAAAACTCAATGTTAAAAACACGTTTTGGGACCCCCCTTTTTTCTCGGCCCCCCCTTGACGAACCCCCCCCAAATTTTCAGGGGCTGCTCAGAAACAAAATGTTCCATTTTCCTGAAAATTTCAGCCAATTCCGTCCACAAACGCCAAAGTTATTAGACATAGGATTTTCAAAAATCCCATAGAGAAAAAATCCTAACTATATATACCTACTGGCGACCGCCAGTAGGTAATGTGCATATATGTGCGTGTAGGGAGAGGTAGAGAGAGGTAGAGAGGTAGAGGTAGAGAGGTAGAGGTGTGGAGGTAGAGGTGTAGAGGTAGAGAGGTAGAGGTAGAGAGTAGTAGAGAGAGAGGTAGAGAGTAGAGAGTGAGTATTAGAGAGTAGAGAGTGAGTAGTAGAGAGTAGTAGAGAGAGTAGCAGAGAGTGAGTAGTAGAGAGTAGTAGAGTGAGTAGTAGAGAGTGAGTAGTACAGTAGTAGAGAGTGAGTATTAGAGTGAGTAGTAGAGAGTAGTAGAAGAGAGTAGCAGAGAGTGAGTAGTAGAGAGTGAGTAGTAGAATGAGTAGTAGAGTGAGTAGTACAGAGTGAGTATTAGAGAGTAGTAGAGAGTAGTAGAGAGAGAGAGAGAGTAGTAGAGAGTGAGTAGTAGAGAGTGGTAGAGAGTGAGTAGTAGAGAGAGTAGTAGAGAGTAGTAGAGTATTAGAGAATGAGTAGTAGAGAGTAGTGGAGTAGTAGAGAGTGAGTAGTAGAGAGTGAGTAGTAAAGTGAGTAGAAGGGAGTAGTAGAGAGTGAGTAGTAGGGTGAGTAGTAGAGAGTAGTACAGAGCAAGTAGTAGCGTTTGTAGTAGAGAGTGAGAAGTAGAGGGTATTAGAGAGAGAGTAGTAGAGTGAGTAGTAGAGAGTGAGAAGTAGAGTGAGTAGTAGAGAGTGAGTAGTAGAGATTGAGTAGTAGAGTAGTAGAGAGCGAGTAGTAGAGAGTGAGTAGTAGAGAGTGAGTAGTAGAGAGAGAGTAGTAGAGAGTGAGTAGTAGGAGTAGTAGAGTGAGTAGTAGAGAGAGAGTAGTAGAGAGTGAGTAGTAGAGTAGTAGAGAGCGAGTAGTAGAGAGAGTAGTAGAGAGCAGTAGAGTAGTATAGAGTGAGTAGTAGAGAGCGAGTAGTAGAGATTGAGTAGTGGAGAGTGAGTAGTAGAGAGTAGTAGAGAGTGAATAGTAGAGAGTGAGTAGTAGAGAGTGGTAAAGAGAGTAGCAGAGAGTGAGTAGTAGAGAGAGAGTAGTAGAGAGTAGTAGAGCGTGAGTAGTAGAGTAGTAGAGGGGGTGTGGTAGAGAGTAGTAGAGAGTAGGAGAGAGTGAGTATTAGAGAGTGAGTAGTAGAGAGTAGTAGTAGAGAGTAGTAGAGAGTAGTAATAGAGAGTAGTAGAGAGTGAGTAGTAGAGAGTAGTAGCGAGTGAGTAGAAGAGAGTAGTAACGAGTGAGTATTAGAGAGTGAATAGTAGAGAGTGAGTAGTAGAGAGTGAGTACTAGTGAGAGAGTAGTAGAGAGTAGTTGAGAGTGAGTAGTAAAGAGTAGTAGAGTAGTAGAGAGTGAGTAGTAGAGTAGTAGAGAGTGAGTAGTAGAGTAGTAGAGAGTGAGTAGTAGATTAGTAGAGAGTGAGTAGTAGAGAGAGAGTACTAGAGAGTAGTAGAGAGTGAGTAGTAGAGAGTGAATAGTAGAGAGTAATAGAGAGAGAGTAGTAGAGAGTGAGTAGTAGAGAGTTAGTAGTAGAAAGTAATAAAGAGTGAGTAGTAGAGAGTGAGTAGCCGAGATTAGTAGAGTAGTAGAGAGTGAGTAGTAGAGAGTGAGTAGTAGAGAGTGAGTAGTAGAGAGAGAGTAGTAGAGAGTAGTAGAGAGTGAGTAGTAGAGTAGTAGAGAGTAGTCAGTCAGTGTCTGTCAATGTCAGTCAGTCAGTGTCAGTGTCAGTCAGTCAGTAAGTGTCAGTCAATCAGTGTCAGTCAGTGTCAGTCAGTCAGTGTCAGTCAATCAGTGTTAGTGTCAGTCGGTGTCAGTGTCAGTCAATCAGTGTCAGTCAGTGTCAATCAGTCAGTGTCAGTCAGTCAGTCAGTGTCAGCTAAAGCAGCTCTGCTGACCTGGTTCTCTGGCTCTACAGCAGGTCTTCGGACCTGGTTCTCTGGCTCTAGAGCAGCTCAGAAGACCCAGTTCTTAGGCTACAGAGCAGCTCTGCTGATCTGGTTCTCTGGCTCTAAAGCAGCTCTGCTGACCCGGTTATGTGGCTCTAAAGCAGTTCTGCTGACATGGTTCTCTGGCTCTAGGGCAGCTCTGCTGACCTGGTTCTCTCCCTCTAGAGCAGCTCTGCTGACCTGTTCTCTCCCTCTAAAGCAGCTCTACTGGCCTGGTTTCTCTTGCTCTAAAGCAGCTCTGATGACTTGGTTCTCTGGCTCTAGAGCAGCTCTGCTGACCTGGTTCTCTGGCTCTAAAGCAGCTCTGCTGACCTGGTTCTCTGGCTCTAAAGCAGCTTTGCTGGCCAGGTTCTCTGGCTCTAAAGCAGCTCTGCTGACCTGGTTCTCTCCTTCTAAATCAGCTCTGCTGACCTGGTTTCTCTGGCTCTACAGCAGCTCTGCTGACCTGGTTCTTAGTCTCTAGAGCAGCTCTGCTGACATGGTTCTCTGCCCCTAAAGCAGCTCTGCTGACCTGGTTCTCTGGCTCTAAAGCAGTTCTGCTGAACTTGTTCTCTGGCTCTAGAGCAGCTCTGCTGGCTTGGTCCCTTGGCTCTAAAGCAGTTCTGCTGACCTGGTTCTATGGCTCTAAAGCAGCTCTGCTGACCTGGATCTCTGGCTCCAGAGCAGCTCTTCTGACCTGGTTCTCTGGCTCTAAAGCAGCTCTGCTGACCTGGTTCTCTCCCTCTAAAGAGCTCTGCTGACCTGGTTCTCTGGCTCTAAAGCAGTTCTGCTGACCTGGTTCTCTGCCTCTAGAGCAGCTCTGCTGACCTGGTTTTATGGCTCTAAAGCATCTCTGCTGACCTCGTTCTCCGGCTCTAAAGCAGTTCTGCTGACCTGGTTCTCTCCCTCTTAAGCAGCTGTGCTGACCTGGTTTCTCTGGCTCTACAGCAGCTCTGCTGACCTGGTTCTCGGCCTCTAGAGCAGCTCTGCTGACCTGGGTCTCTGGCTCTAGAGCAGCTCTGCTGACCTGGGTGCCCGATTCTAGAGCAGCTCTGCTGACCTGCTTCTTAGGTGCTAGAGCAGCTCTGCTGACCTGGTTCTCTGGCTCTACAGCGGCTCTGCTGACCTGGTTTCTCTGGCCCTACAGCAGCTCTGCTGACCTGGTTCTCTGCGCTCACGATGCACTCACCCGACTTCTCAAAAAAATATTTTAAAATAATATTTTATTTTAAGTACAAATATATTATTTTTATGAATATCTTAGATAATCTCTTGCCCTAATATGTATATGAAAGACACATACATATAATTTTGGAACATCATTTTTTTTTGCGGGAGTTACGCACCCAGCATGCCCCAGCACGTATATGACGTCACGTGGGACCCGCCACCGTGCAAGCGCCTCGTATCGTAATGCGCATGTGTCGCGAATGCGCGGGAGCAGGGGTCGCGGCTGGTCGCAAACCAATCGCGCATATCACGTAATATTAAATGTATATGATGTAACTGAAAAACACGCAGCCTTCGCACACCGTACGCGGATCCTTCACGACTTTTCTAAAATGGCGTCTAGAATCCACGCACCCACCGTGATGTGTACGCTTTGAGTGCGCGACTCCGAAAAAAAATTGTGAATTATTTTTTAAAAAGAAAATAATATAAGCATATTGAAATAAAAACTGAAAACAAAAAAGTTAATCAATATTTCAGTTTGAATTTTTTTTAAAATATTTTTTTGCAATTTTCAGAAAAATATATAATGTTATTTAATGAATAAAATATTTATAAATAAACAGCTAAAAAAACTGTAGAAAATCAGTACAAAAAAATAGGTACAACTACTATCACACTTAAAAATTAGCATTTAAAAAACCTTTGAAATTCACTGAAAAAACCATAGGTTTCAGAGACGTTATAGTTAGAAATTAGCATTTAAAAAACCTTAGAAAGTCACAGAAAAAAACATAGGTTTCCCGGGTGTCATAGTTAGTAGGCCATTTCACTCGTACAAAACCATAGAAATTCCTCCGATATAGTTAGTTCTGCTAACTATAACTTGTGCGCCCGCAATGCACTGCTGATGATGTCACATATTGCATCATTCATGACATGGTCAGTGGCATCACTGATGACATCTCAAATGGCATCACTGATGACATCATCCACGTGACAATCTGATACACCTCATCATACACAAGTATAACCTTTCATCACTCACTGTAAAATACAGAGTACCATATTTGAAACCATTGACCCACCAATACCAGTTTCTAAAAACCCACTAAGTGATTCCTACATCTACACACACATCTAAACACTTACCTATAGATTCACTCATACATGCTGTCAATGATCAATAGAACACTATTAAATATACTTATACACCTACATCGACATTACACACAAGCATACATCCTATTCACTAATGCAGTCATTCTACTCACTTATGCAAACAATTGATCATACTTACATTTACTAAGCTACACACTTATACAAACACCACTTTCTTTATTCGTATAGATAGTAACTCATACTTAGTGTGTTATAAAATTACTATTACAAGTATACAGTTTTCGATAGTCACTCATACAATCACTGAGTCTTGTGTATACGTATTTATATACAACTGTCACATACACTGCCTTTTATATTTCTAGTTTGTTAGACATGTATCATTGAGAAATATATTTACTCATCACCATACCCATAAAGAGATTCACTCACCCAAACAACTGTTTCCACATACAGTCTTAACCTCATATTCCTAGTAAATCAACTATTTACACATCTTTGGACAGTCATACACCTCCCACTCAACCACACACACATTCACTATCCCATACAAATACTCACTTCACTAATTAATAACTAATATAGAATTTCACATAGCTAGTAACCAACTTATGTAGTAGTTTACACAACAAGAGATAGAGTGATACAGGTATTCACACAGTTTAATCACTATCCCATATATTTAGTGAGACACTTTAAATTAGTCACTTAAACATTCAATCACATTGCTACTAAATCCTCCATTCAGGCACTTATACATCCACTCAGTCTTCAAGGTAGATATATATATATATATATATATATATATATATATATATATATATATTCACTTAAAAAACCATAGGTTTCACACACGTTATAGTTAGGAATTGGCATTTAAGAAACCTTGCAAATTCATTGAAAAAACCATAGGTTTCACACACGTTATAGTTAGGAATTAGCATTTAAAAAACCTTGCAAATTCCTTGAAAAAAACCATAGCTTTCACACATGTTATAGTTAGCTGGACATTTCACTCATACAAAACCATTGAAATACCCCCGTGTTATAGTTAGTTCAGCTAACTATAACTCGCGCACCCGCAATGCACTGCTGATGACGTCACATATTACATCACTCATGACATGGTCAGTGACATCACTGATGACATCTCCAATGACATCACTGATGACACCATCCAGTGAATGTGTGTCTTTCTGAAAAATAAATATGTTTTATATATGTATATCTAAAGGTCGATGGAAGAATAAATGGGTAAATAAGTGTCTAAATGGATGTTTTTTTTGAAAAATTGATTGGTTAACTGACTTATTAAGTGTATCTTAGTGAATACATATATTAGCGAGTAATGTTTAAATATTTAAATATATGTATCAGCATCTCACTTTGTGTATAAGTGGCTGCATGGGTTGGTGAGTAGCTACATGAGTGTTTATATGGGTTATTAGTTTTTTTTGAGTATCAGTATGAGTGTCTGTATGGTTTGGTGGGGGTATTACTTAGCGCATAGATGCATGAATGACTGTCTCACTGTTTGTATGTGTTTTGAAGACAGCATGTGTGCAGGACTGTATGGGTGGATGAGTGTGTGTATGGATGTGTTACTGAGTGAATGACTGTCTCAATAGTATCTTTATGAGTAACTACATATGTTTTAATCTAGTATATGTGAGTATTGATGTATATAAGTGAGTATATGTGAGAGTGAGAGATTGGAAGAGTTCCTGTTTAAATAAGCATGTGTTTCTATAAGTGATTGTTTAAGAGAGTAAGTATGTGTAAGTTTCCGTAGAAGTAAGTGTGGTAGTGTGTATAGCTGTATATGCAAATAAATGGATGTTTGATAGTTTATTTGCATGTGTGAGTATGTTTGTGAGTAACTCTATGGATGACTGTCGGTGTGTAACAGGATATATAGGTGTATCAGTACATATGATGAGTGAGTACATGTATGAGTGACTATATAGAACTGTTGGTGAATGAGTGGATGTGTATATAGATGGTGGAATTACTGAATAGGTTGTTGTAACTGGTATTGGTATTTCCATTTTTTTGAAAATTTTAGTTTCTATTTTTGAATGTGTGTATCAAAGGTTATATTACGCTGAGATGAGGTCTGCCACTCTTTCACAAGGATGGTGTCATCAGTTATGTCATCAGTGATGTCATTTGAGATGTCTTCAGTGATGTCATGAGTGATGTCACTGACCATGTCATGAGTAATGTAATATGTGACGTCATCAGCAGTGCATTGCGGGCGCTCAAGTTATAGTTAGCTGAGCTAACTATAACGGAGAAATTTCAATGGTTTTGTATGAGTGAGATGTCCAGCTAACTATAACATGTGTGAAACCTATGGTTTTTTCAATGAATATATATATATATATATCTTATGCTCAAATCCCAGTTTGCACTTAACGTCCATAAGGAAAACCGCACTCCGGGCAGCTTAAATGCAAGTTCTTTTATTAATTACAGCAACAGACGCGTTTCGGCGGAAGTGCCTTTCTCGATGTTACCGGCACTAATGTGAAACGCCATGTTTTATTTGGTAAACAGTCAAAATATCGACTTCAAAATATCGAATGGACATAATATCGAGTTTTAAATATCGAATGGACAAAATATCGACAGGACAGAATATAGACATCAAAAATATCGTTTTTTAGGTAAGTAATGTAATATCGAATGTTAAAAATATAGACAGTTTTTTACCCCTACGCTATCCAACGCTTTCTCTACTGTTGCACCCACTGGAGTGGGAATAGTAATTTTAACCCTTACGCTATCCAACGCTTTCCCTACTGTTGCACCCACTGGAGTGGGAATAGTAATTTTAACCCCTTCGCTATCCAACGCTTTCCCTACTGTTGCACCCACTGGGGTGGGAATAGTAATTTTTACCCCTACGCTATCCAACGCTTTCCCTACTGTTGCACTCTCTGGAGTGGGAATAGTATATTATAGTAATTAATTTTTACTATTAATTTAATTTAACACTGTTTTTAATAAAGTCAATATTTTTAACAACTATATTTTTGTAAAACGATATTTTGTACTCGATATTTTTGTACTTACCTGTTTGTAGATACAAACTCGATATTCTGTCTGTCGATATTCTGTCAACGATATTTTTGATAGTTGATATTCTGTCCGTCGATATTATATCAGTGATCCGTTTTATTTGCATTCAAAATGTCAAAGTTAAGGAAGGACTCGCGTTCCACTTCTAACGTGGGCGCTATTTTGTAACATGTTGTAATATATGTACAAATCATCAGTTATTTGACAGTTCATCATCTGAATGGTGTTTCATGATTCATTCTTTAAATAAATAACATTTTTGAATCAGAATTAGGCAACATTAGTTAACCACATCATGTTATACCATATATTGCTGTGTTTCACCATAGATGAAAAGTTTGCTAATAGAGCCGTGGATCGGCTAATATCCTTCCATATGTAATCCCAATCACACCACGGATCAGGATGGGTTGTAACTAATCATGAACAATAGGAATGCGTGAACATATTGCTGTATAATTATACAAAATTCATCTAGGTGCATGTCAAAACAAGGCAAAACATCAAATATCCAGTATTAATACATTGGTGTATTTCTCAATTCATTGCTACTATATACACGTCAAAACCCCTAGGACCCTTAAAAAATGGACCTAAAGATAATAATTCATTCTTCTAAGATGCTCTGATCAAAACCTATCTTTGTACACCCTGTTATCTGGTTTACAGTTCTATTCTAAAACAGGGTGCAAAACCCAAGATAAAAGTTCAAAATGAGACATCTAATGTCCAAAGCATCCTATACTGTGGTTTTACCTCAGTTTTTAGCCTATGTGGACTGTCAGTTCCTCCCCACAGTTTAAGCCATACGGGTGTTTAGTGTGCAGGTCAATGATGTAACGTGATTCTAACCTGCGCAACTTCTTCAGTCTATCTCCACCTCTTGGACTCTGGGCTACAGAGTCCAAACCAAAATATTGTAGCTGGTTGCGGTCCCTACTATGTTTGTCTGCAAAATGGCGCGCAACAGGGTATGCCTGATCATTTTTGTCGATGGCCCCAATATGTTCCAACACCCGCATTTTTACTGGATTAACTGTACTCGCAATGTATCGGAGACCGCACGGGCACATCAAACAATACACAACGAAGGGTGTTGTGCAGGTGATAAACTTCATTATCTTTTTGGTGTTGATTCCTGCATCTGGTATTTTATATGTCAACACCCTCCTACTGTTTGCGCAGGCCTTGCATTTACTGCATGGAAAGAAGCCCATCATCTGTTTTAGGCCACTTGTTTTCCCCAGGCAGTTTGTCAAGATGACTTTTGACCAAGATATCCCGCAAAGATCTCGCTCTTTTAAAGGTGACCAGCGGTTGAGGAGGAACGTCCATACCAATCATAATGTCTGCTAGGAGGATGGGCCAGTTTTTGCGTAGCATTTTCTTGAGATGACTCGCCTCAGATAAATAGGGAGTTACCATCCGGAACTTGCCCACATCATCTGAGGCCCTCTTGCTGCCAGTAAGCAATTGCTTTCTATGTACTCCTCTCTCTTTGTGTAATGTAGTGTCAAGGGTAGCTGAATCATATCCCCTGACTCTAAATCTTGCAATGCTTGCTGCTGCAGCTTTCTCAAATTCATGATCTTTTGAACAGTTTCTTCTCAGCCTAAGCAATTCCCCATAGGGAATGCTTTGGATGAGTTTAGGTGGATGGCTGCTACTAGCAAAGAGTATTGAGTTGCCTGCCGTTGATTTGCGGAAAAGAGTGGTTTGTAGAGTCATCTCCTCAACATAGATCCTAAGGTCCAGGTAGTCCAGTGCCACTGGACTAACTGTGCCCGAGAATCTAAGATTGACTTGATTGTTGTTGAGGAGATCGATATATCGATTGGCTGACTCTGTATTTCCCTGCCAGATGATGAATATATATATATTCGGATGGCCCTGGGACTGCCACCTCTCCACGGCGAGTTATAAAGTTAATGCAGTTGAGGCCAATAGGGCCTCTCCAACAGCCCGGGGCACCGCCACCTCCCCGGGGCTAATAGTAATGAAATTGGGGGCCTCATGGACCCTACCCATACCCTAAGGCCCACCACTTCCACAGAGCTGTTTAACTTTGAAATGAGGGTGGAGAACCGGGCCTTATGGGCCGAGCGGCGCAGGGCACGCCTAATATCTCCGGGTTCACCTGCCTTGTCAGACAGAGACACAGGACACTCTGTTAGGCGTAGAAAATCGGGTTTATTAGCTGCAGCTAAGCACAGTTATCCATGAAGTACAGTTGTATCTTCTTAGGAGACTGCCACTTAATTCCGTGGCGCACAATCTTTTATAATACACATATTTACAACATCTACTCCCTAAACATACAAAACTGACAAATAGGAAAAGTTTGAGAACAAGCTATCAAGTATCTTGAATACGCCCTCCTTTCAGACCCCGTGTGCTCTCCTCCCCTCACGTTAATCAATGCTAGTGCCCGTAATCCAATTTGCAGGTGGCAGGACATATTTGCGTGCTTCAAATGATAGTTGTGTAATAAGAGAATACAAGGAGAGAATAGCGAAGGCCAGTCAAATAAGATAAAGTAAGAAAGAATGGTGGGACCCAAACAGTCGACTAAGACAAGGAACAATCAGTCTAGACATGGATTACCAAAATCGGTCAGACCCTGACATCGGTTTTGTAAACAAGGACAAGGGGTTACTTTTTAACAAAAGAGACGCATAGCAGCTGAAAAAGCAAAAACACTACGTTCGCCGTGCTGCCTGAGTGAAGGCAACACAAAATGGCGGCTGGACACAAAATGGCGGCTAGATACGAAGCGAAGTTCAAAACCACAGAACCTCAGACCATCCTTTTGCCATTACTCAGGCAAAACACAAAAGACTCAAGTTAGTCTGAGTCAATGTCAATGGTCCTAACTATAACTACTGGTTACCAGTAGTTATAGTTAGGACCTAGTTTCTGTCAAAAAGGTGATGTTCAGTGGTCTACATCTTTGACACCGGTTGATGAATCTTCATTAATATTTTTCAAAAAGTTTGCCCAGTACTTTTGGAAAATTTCAGGGTGGCTCGTCGGGTGGGGGGGGGGGGGGGGGGGAGAAAAAAGGAGGGTCCCAAAACATGTTTTCCCCATGTTAATTCCCATAGGACCTTTGAACAAGCCTACAGTCTGAACCAGATTTGGCAGTAAATTAGATATTGGTATGCAGATTGTGCATGTTATTTGGTGTAAATTCATCAGTAGTTGTAGAGATACTAACTGGAAAACAAATGAAATCTGATTGGCTGCCAACACATCAACGAGGAAGTTTTGGCAGCCATCTTTTGACTCTGCTTGAATAGCACAAAAATTTAAAAAATAAACAAAGTGGGGCAGGGAAGGTCTACCTTGACCCCTAGACCTGGTCGTAGGGTCCCACAGGGACCCGCCTAGGATTCAAAACATTTTTTTAAAATCAATTTTGTTGCAAATTTACTGGTGGATTCACAGATTTGCAGCAAAATTGAAGAAAAATAGAAGCGCAGGATACCACACTTCTTTTCAAAGACGCCCCAGGATGGCTCAAATTCCAGGGGCATGCAGGTATTATAAACAAACAGTAGAGGGCGCTGGGGACTGCCAACTCCCTGGGGCACTTCTTTTTATTTATGGGGGGTGCCCGCGTGGCACCCCAATGGCCCTGGGACTGCCACCTCTCCACGGCGAGTTATAAAGTTAATGCAGTTGAGGCCAATAGGGCCTCTCCAACAGACCGGGGCACCGCCACCTCCCCGGGGCTAATAGTAATGAAATTGGGGGCCTCATGGACCCACCCCATACCCTAAGGCCCACCACTTCCACAGGGCTGTTTAACTTTGAAATGAGGGTGGAGAACCGGGCCTTATGGGCCGAGCGGCGCAGGGCACGCCTAATATCTCCGGGTTCACCTGCCTTGTCAGACAGAGACACAGGACACTCTGTTAGGCGTAGAAAATCGGATTTATTAGCTGCAGCTAAGCACAGTTATCCATGAAGTACAGTTGTATCTTCTTAGGAGACTGCCACTTAATTCCGTGGCGCACAATCTTTTATAATACACATATTTACAACGTCTACTCCCTAAACATACAAAACTGACAAATAGGAAAAGTTTGAGAACAAGCTATCAAGTATCTTGAATACGCCCTCCTTTCAGACCCCGTGTGCTCTCCTCCCCTCACGTTAATCAATGCTAGTGCCCGTAATCCAATTTGCAGGTGGCAGGACATATTTGCGTGCTTCAAATGATAGTTGTGTAATAAGAGAATACAAGGAGAGAATAGCGAAGGCCAGTCAAATAAGATAAAGTAAGAAAGAATGGTGGGACCCAAACAGTCGACTAAGACAAGGAACAATCAGTCTAGACATGGATTAGCAAAATCGGTCAGACCCTGACATCGGTTTTGTAAACAAGGACAAGGGGTTACTTTTTAACAAAAGAGACGCATAGCAGCTAAAAAAGCAAAAACACTACGTTCGCCGTGCTGCCTGAGTGAAGGCAACACAAAATGGCGGCTGGACACAAAATGGCGGCTAGATACGAAGCGAAGTTCAAAACCACAGAACCTCAGACCATCCTTTTGCCATTACTCAGGCAAAACACAAAAGACTCAAGTTAGTCTGAGTCAATGTCAATGGTCCTAACTATAACTACTGGTTACCAGTAGTTATAGTTAGGACCTAGGTTCTGTCAAAAAGGTGATGTTCAGTGGTCTACATCTTTGACACCGGTTGATGAATCTTCATTAATATTTTTCAAAAAGTTTGCCCAGTACTTTTGGAAAATTTCAGGGTGGCTCGTCGGGTGGGGGGGGGGGGGAGGGAGAAAAAAGGAGGGTCCCAAAACATGTTTTCCCCATGTTAATTCCCATAGGACCTTTGAACAAGCCTACAGTCTGAACCAGATTTGGCAGTAAATTAGATATTGGTATGCAGATTGTGCTTGTTATTTGGTGTAAATTCATCAGTAGTTGTAGAGATACTAACTGGAAAACAAATGAAATCTGATTGGCTGCCAACACATCAACGAGGAAGTTTTGGCAGCCATCTTTTGACTCTGCTTGAATAGCACAAAAATGTAAAAAATAAACAAAGTGGGACAGGGAAGGTCTACCTTGACCCCTAGACCTGGTCGTAGGGTCCCACAGGGACCCGCCTAGGATTCAAAACATTTTTTTAAAATCAATTTTGTTGCAAATTTACTGGTGGATTCACAGATTTGCAGCAAAATTGAAGAAAAATAGAAGCGCAGGATACCACACTTCTTTTCAAAGACGCCCCAGGATGGCTCAAATTCCAGGGGCATGCAGGTATTATAAACAAACAGTAGAGGGCGCTGGGGACTGCCAACTCCCTGGGGCACTTCTTTTTATTTATGGGGGGTGCCCGCGTGGCACCCCAATGGCCCTGGGACTGCCACCTCTCCACGGCGAGTTATAAAGTTAATGCAGTTGAGGCCAATAGGGCCTCTCCAACAGACCGGGGCACCGCCACCTCCCCGGGGCTAATAGTAATGAAATTGGGGGCCTCATGGACCCACCCCATACCCTAAGGCCCACCACTTCCACAGGGCTGTTTAACTTTGAAATGAGGGTGGAGAACCGGGCCTTATGGGCCGAGCGGCGCAGGGCACGCCTAATATCTCCGGGTTCACCTGCCTTGTCAGACAGAGACACAGGACACTCTGTTAGGCGTAGAAAATCGGGTTTATTAGCTGCAGCTAAGCACAGTTATCCATGAAGTACAGTTGTATCTTCTTAGGAGACTGCCACTTAATTCCGTGGCGCACAATCTTTTATAAGACACATATTTACAACGTCTACTCCCTAAACATACAAAACTGACAAATAGGAAAAGTTTGAGAACAAGCTATCAAGTATCTTGAATACGCCCTCCTTTCAGACCCCGTGTGCTCTCCTCCCCTCACGTTAATCAATGCTAGTGCCCGTAATCCAATTTGCAGGTGGCAGGACATATTTGCGTGCTTCAAATGATAGTTGTGTAATAAGAGAATACAAGGAGAGAATAGCGAAGGCCAGTCAAATAAGATAAAGTAAGAAAGAATGGTGGGACCCAAACAGTCGACTAAGACAAGGATCAATCAGTCTAGACATGGATTAGCAAAATCGGTCAGACCCTGACATCGGTTTTGTAAACAAGGACAAGGGGTTACTTTTTAACAAAAGAGACGCATAGCAGCTGAAAAAGCAAAAACACTACGTTCGCCGTGCTGCCTGAGTGAAGGCAACACAAAATGGCGGCTGGACACAAAATGGCGGCTAGATACGAAGCGAAGTTCAAAACCACAGAACCTCAGACCATCCTTTTGCCATTACTCAGGCAAAACACAAAAGACTCAAGTTAGTCTGAGTCAATGTCAATGGTCATGAGGTCATTGAGCTGTTGCTGCAACATCATTTTAATGTTCTCTGTTTTCTGTGACACAGGCTTTGGGACACACAAGGTGGCACAAAGTCCATAGATGGCGGGGCCACACTGCAAACAAAGACAGCAAGAGAAAATGTTGGCCAAAATCATTCCAAGGAAAGTTAACACTTTCCATCCCCATGTGGACAGTAGTCCCCAAAACCATCCCATTATAGACCAATCTCCTGTGTCCTGATGAATAGACTCGGAAATTATATGTAACTTAGAAATGGCTTGGTATACTGTAGGGGCATTATCAGGAATGTAAATGCAGCAACTAGACCCAATCAATTTACAGACTCCTCCTCTATCTGCAAGGACAATGTCTAAAACCATTTGGTTTTGCAAAGTCATAAGACGATCCGCCTGAAGTTCGGCTGTCAGATTACTCAAGGCTCCAGAAGTCACATTTATGGTAGCCTCGACAACACGAACTAGCTATCTAATGTTTCTGCTCTTGGCCATTGGGCCCCAGAAAGGAAGAACCCCTTTGATAAAGTCTCTTCCCTCTTGTCCAGTTGTGTCTTTAGAATCAATAACTCCTCTGCCATATCTTTTTCTGTGATGATCTGAAGGAGCAGTATATGTCGGGGGAAGAAGAAAAGCCACATAACATGTTCCTGAAAAATAGGTGGGAGGCCATGTATAGGCTCTATCATGACAAACAAAATATGTACCTTGAGATGGTACTAAAGGTGAGGAAATCAGGGGCGAATAAATGTATGTATGGGAGCAAGCACTCTTTTCCTGTTTATTCTTAGTATTCTGACCATTTATCTGCAGACATAGGTTACCTCTATGAGGTACGGTCCAAATTGGTAAAGATCTTCTTTGCCTAGCCTTATCAGTGAGGCTAGTAACGTAATGAGTCACGTTCCAACCATCATATGCTCGTTTCTCATCAACGGAAATCTTACCAATTTCTGCAATTTTAGCCATAGTCACTATTCCCTTTATCAGAGAACTATGACTAAAATCTGCTCCACCATTATCTAGACCACCAAGAGGATATCGAAGTTGATTCTGGTATGCATTAGAAAACATAGCCAAATAAGCCCAAGCGGAACCTTCATAGGAAAATGGAAGGACTAAGTATGGCACCCCTTTCTCTGTGGTATGTGGGGTTTAGCCCACAAACCCAACAGTCAATAGTGTTGACTACTAGTTGATGCTGATGTAACAACTGGATGAACGAATTGTTGAAGTATTCTGTACTCCTAATTTGTTCATGATCTGGGAGTGTATAGAACTTATGCGGGGAAGTAGTAGTAGGAAAAGGCAAAGAAACAGAAGTAGGAGCAGGTGCTTGCTGCATAGTGTGGATAGCCCAACCCACACAAGCTAATAGGATACATAAACATACTAAAATACACAATGCTATGCCACATCGACTAAACATTAATTTCTTATACTTAATTCTCATTGCAACTTTCTTATCATTCCCTTCCACTTTATTATCCATTCTCTGAAGGCGTTGCTCACGGTAATCTTCCTGGATCACTTAGTTGTGGTTATTAGCCGTCCTATGACACTGCAAGTCCTGCTGACCTAGGTCACTACTCAGGTCACAGCCTAAGACTCATACCGTGACCCTGCAACTTGATGGATAGTGGAAAAGAAATGTCTTTCAATAAAAAACAAGGTATAACCAGAAAAGAAGAAAAAGGGAAAAAAGTTCAATTGTCTTTTGTCAACCTTGGTCTTAGGTTGTACCGTGTCTTGCCAGGTACCGTATGATCTCGAAAAAAAGTCTCTGGGTTCGTTGTATTCAATTGCAAGTGTGATGGTACAGCATCTTGCAACACGTCGTCATCTTCTTTCTCAGAATTTGTCCAGTCCAGGCGTGCACTACTGAAAGGTACAAATCGGGGTACTTTCTCACTCTCACTGTCACCAATGCCTTCTCGGACCCACTGGTCATAAGGTAAAGGCAAGAGTACCCTCTTACAGTGCACGCCGTGGACCCAATTTTTCTTTCCGACGACCTTCACTGCTGTACGTGTCGTCAGAAGTACCTGTCGCGGCGACCCCCAACGAGGTTCCAAGTTCTTTTTCCTCTGGAAATTCTTCAGACAAACAAAGTCTCCAGGTTGGATGGAATGACCTGGATCTGAGGAAGCCTCCGGCAAAGCGTTTTAGACCTGTTGATGAATAAAACGTAATTTAGTGGTGAGGTCATGCAAGTAATCAACCAACAATGGGTATGAAATATTGGAATACTTTTTAGGTCGAGGGACTCCCCAGACATTGGCTTGGCGCCCAAAAATGACCTCATAAGGACTAAGTCCTAAACGAGAATGTACAGTTGTTCTCGTAGAGAGAAGTGCCAAAGGTAAGGCATCGGGCCAAGCAAGGCCCGTGCTGGCCTGAATCTTCGCTAATTTGAGCTTGAGAGTGCCATTATAGCACTCTACCAAAACCGCTGCCTGAGGGTGGTTTGCCGCATGGAATTTCTGTCTAATACCAAGACCCGCACACACCTTCTGCATAATTTGGCCTACAAATTCGCTTCCATTGTCACTCCAGACAATGCGCGGCAAACCAAACCTCGGGAAGAATTCCTTCAAGAGGACTTTGGCAGTAGACAAAGCAGTATTTTCCTTTAGGGGGTAGGCCTCTATCCATCTGGAGAAGGCACAGACCACCACCAGAACATACTTGAGGTTATTGGAATGTTCCATGTGAATGTAATCAATTTGTAATAAAAGGGTACGTAGGGGGAGCAAAATGACCTGCCGGAGTTGGTGTTCCCTTTCCTGGATTATGCATCAAACAAACAATACAAGGCTTCACCACATTTTCCGCACATTTAGGAATTCCTTCATTCTGCCATACTGGAGCCAGAAGCTTACATATTCCTTTCGCACTGATATGAGCTGGACCATGTGCCATAGTAACTACAGGCAGTACATAGGCATCTGGTAACAACCAACGTTGGTGTTCTGACAACTCCGTCCAACATCCTGTCGCGTCCAACATTCCCGTACTCCCACTCCACTTACTCAATTCTTTCTCAGTTGCTTCTTCTTGAATCATTTTCACACTTTCTACTGTGTCCTCACACATACCTCCTTCTCTGACCCATCTTGCAGGGCCTGCAACATACATGTGACTTTTAACATCTCTCGCTGTTTCTTTTGCTACCTCATCTGCAAAAGCATTACTGCGACCCACATCATCAGTGATCCTTTTGTGTACACTGCACTTCACAATTGCTATCTGAGTAGGCAAGACAAGTGATTCGAGAAGGTCAGTTACCAACTGACCATGCTGTATTTTAGTCCCATGGGAAGTAAAGAATCCTCTTTCCTTCCACAAACGACCGAAGCTATGAGACACGCCAAAGGCGCATTGGCTCTCGGTGTAAACAGTCACTCTCTTTTCCTTTGCCAACACACACGCTCTCGTCAGGGCAATCAACTCTGCTGCTTGTGCTGAATTTTGTGTAATATATGAAGTCTCTACTACTGTATACAAAGTAGTAACAGCATAGGCTGCAGTCATCTCGCCATTAGGAAGCTTGAAACAAGACCCATCTACCCATAGGATCCCATCCGGATCCACGAGTGGTGTATCTTTTAAATCTATTCTGCCTTTAGTTTCCTCTTCTGTTCAAAGAAAACAATCATGCTGTTCTTGGGTATCTTTCTCTTCTGGAATAGGTAACAATGTTGCTGGATTTAAAACATTACATCGCTTGATATGTATGTGAGTAGTCAAGAGCGTCAACTCATACCCAGACAAACGAGCACTCGTGAGATGTTGCATTTTCGTTCTGTTCAAAAGAGTATCCACTGCATGTGGGACCATTACAACAAGAGTATGATCCAATACCAATCCAGCAGATTGACGAATGGAGATCGCTGCTGCTGCTGTTGCTCTGAGACAACTAGGCATTCGTCAGTCCAAGGAAGAGGTTGGGTGTATCTTTCAGAGTAAGTGCCGACAAAGGTTTAGCCAACAATGAAACATTCGGAATCCACTGTCTACAATAAGAGGAAATGCCCAGAAAGGCACGCACCTCCCTTTGTGTGGATGGTACAGACATTCGGGCAATTGCATGGATATGTTCTGGGGTAAATTGCCTTCCCTCCTTCGACAAGAGATGACCTTAATAGGTAACCTCTTGGCGGCAATATTGTAACTTAGAGGGTGACACCTTGTGGTGCAGATCGGACAAATGTCGCAACAATGAGACAGTTACATCCTTACAAACAGCCTCTGAATCGGCAGCCACTAACAAATCATCCACATACTGAATAAGAGTAACACCTGGAGGCAAAGAAAAATCATCAAGCTGAGATTTCAAAGCTTGACTATAAATGGAGGGACTCTCACAATAACCTTGAGGTGCACGTTTGAATCGAAAACTTCGGCCTCCAAGAGAGAAGCCAAAGAGATCCCTACTCTCCTCAGCAATAGGAATGCTAAAGAAAGAGTTTTTGAGATCAATAACTGAGAACCAAACAGCCGAAGCAGGTATCATTGTGAGCAAAGCAGTAATGTCTGAGAAAACGGGAAACTGGGGGACAACAATTTTGTTGACCTCTCGAAGATCGATCACAAAACGGTATACAGGAGGCTTAGAAGGATCAGTACGTTTAAGAATAGGTAAAACAGGACTATTGCAAACATTTCCTCTTGTTTCTTCAACCACACCCTTCTGAACTAAATCATAAACGATAGCCAAAAGAGCTCTTTCGCCATCGTTAGAAATCTTACACTGAGGAATGCGTGGTAATTTAACATCAGGCTTGACAGTAATCACGCAAGGTGGAATTTTGAGCAAACCAACATCATTCGGACCTGTGGCCCAAAGCGTAGCAGGAAGTGAACGCAATTCAAATGGCAGTTGATCTCTAGACAAATACATAGGAGAAACCAATTTATCTCCCAAAGTAAGATGTACACTAGAGGGGGAACAATACAATGTTGCACATAGACGTTTTAACAAATCCAAACCCAACAAGTTCTCGCCGCAACCAGTCGTTAAAATAAGCGGGGCTTCCAAATCATAAGGACCAATGGAAAGAGGCAAAGGACAAGAAACCGGGTTGCGTACTGGGGCGCCAGAGAATCCTCCAGAAACATTCGTTAAGCCAGACAAAGGTGCCCCAGGGATTTTGGAGTGAATGATAGAACTTCTCATTGCACCAGTATCCAAAAGAAATAGCTCTGAAACACCCAATGCAACAACATTAACATAAGGCCCATTCTGATCCACTGGAACTGATACCACTCCCTTGCTTTGTCCATGTGGGCGAATTTTGCGAATTCGCGATTTGCGAATTTGCGTATTTACAAATTCGCAATCCACAAAATTCGCGAACTTTCGCGAATTTGCATTTTTTTTGTGTGTTCTCAAGGGTTTCTGCCAGTTCGCGAGGGTTTTTTACCAGTTCGCAAACGCGAACTTACTTGTCGGGTCACAACGGTCGCGACCATGTTGTTTCTACGTCTGGTTCATCACAGCACCCTCTGTTTCACCACTGCTACCCTCTGGTTTCACCCATGCCACCCTTTGGTTCATCACTACCACCCTCTGGTTCATCACTGTAGATTATGGGGGGAAAAGCACACCTGCCGTGCCTCAACTGACAGGAATTAATTTGGGGCTGATTAATGTGTCACTGAATTTGAGCTGGCACCTGCTTCCTTAGCTGTAAGTGCTTCCTGATTAATGATGAGCTTGAACTTTTGCACCTGCTAAGTGCTTTCAGTTTTGCAAAATTCGTTAGCATACCTGCACTGCCTCAACTGACATGAATGAATTAGGAGCTGATTAATGTGTCACTGAATTTGAACTTCCAGTCTGGCACCTGCTTCCTTATCTGTAATTGCTTTCTGTTGCAGTGTAATTTTTTTTTAACAGGACCTTTGTGGCATACTTGTAGCTATTCTCTGAGCCTGCTGTGAGGGTCAGAGCAGGGTCATAGAATAGTTGCAAGTAGGCAACTGAACTCTGGAGGGGCCCCTCAGGAAGCACTACAGGGAATGGTTACTAATGATGAGCTTGAACTTTTGCACCTGCTGAGTGCTTTCAGTTTTGCAAAAATAGTTTTTCTGCAATTTCGCGTGATTCGCGGGGCGCGAATTTGCGCGAGATCGAATTCGGAAGCCGCGAATTCGTGCGAATATGCGATTTGTTTTTTGCGGCGTGTTAGTTTGCGTGTTTTTTTGCGTTTCGCGAGCCGCTTGTAGCGCAACGACGTGAAGTTACCCTAGCGGTCGTACATGGGCGCGGCCATCTTGTTTAAGTGACGTATTTCCGTTTCCGGGCGCTATGTGTAATCTCGCGAAGTGTGCGGCTCGCTAGTACAAGTTCGCGTGTGATCGCGGTGGGAACTCTTGGGCGAACTTACCCACGCGGTCGTGAACGGGCGCGGCCATCTTGTTTTTCATTCATTGCTATGGTTCTGGGCATCCTTTCTGTATCCTCTCTCAATCTCTGCCATCCTTTGCTTGTTTGAAGTTTTTTTTGATCTATTTTACTTATTATCTATCCCTCTATTTTTCTAGCTCTATATTTTTGTGTTTTCTGCTACTTTTGGTTAATTTTAAACTACTTTTTTAAACTCTTTTCTTTTCTTCTTCCCTATTCTATTTCTTATTTAATATTTACCTTCCTTTCTGCCCAGACCATGGTAAAGGGAGCCGGGAAGCAGCCCGAGAAGGGGAAGGGTCCCGCACCGCGTGCCCGGCTCCTGTGCGGGCGTTTGAGGGGGAGCTAGTGATGCCACGGGAGATCTTTAGCGCGGAGGAGGTGGCCGCACTAGTGTACCATGTACAGCGCTGTCTCCCCAGGACCATTGCGGCAGGCGGCAGGCTCGCAAGCGACTACGGGCTCCGGGAGCGCCGGAAGCGGTGGGAGAAGGTGTGCCGGGCCATTTATGAACACTCTCGGGTCCGGCGCACCTACAACCAGGCCACCCACCGTTGGACGGATCTCCTGGACCGGGAACGCGACCCGCTCGACCTGCTCGGCGTCGAGATCCCCAGGCTTGGTGAGTAGTAGTAGCTATTTCATCACTACTCTGTTTTCTCCTGCTCTGTGTGTTATTATATTGCAAATTTTTGTTTTTTACCAAGAGCAATAATACTGCCGATTACATTGTAGGTAAATTATATTTCAAAATCTTCTGTGCATTTCAGGTGCACTGCTCTCCTTCTCAGTAGCGTTGCTACTATGCTTATTTGTTTTCGATTTTGTGTTCATTTCATTGGCCTGAGAAATTATGTATGAGTGTAGTTTACAGAACTGCGTAATGCTAGACACTAAGGGGCAGATTTGCAATTACCGGCGCATCCCTGCAAAGTAGCAGGGATGCGCCAGTAATTGTGCGCGAGGCCACCACCACCCATGGTGCGCCGTATTTACAATGCGGCCCGCCATGGGCCCAAAACGTCACCGAAGCGTTACGCATCTGTGCCGTAAAGGCGGCGCATTGCTGGTGTTGCGTTGCAACGATGGCGCAGCTCCAGCAATGCTCTGGGGTGCCCTATCTACCCAATGCTGCGTCAAGCCGTACGTCTGCTTCAAGCAGGCGCAGGGTTTGAGTGACGCATCATTGTCCTAAAAGTGACTGATTGAAATCTTGTAGATTTCCCTCAGCCACTTTTAGGATGAGTTCCTGCGCAGGAACGCCCTCCCTTGCACCGGAACGCCCCCTGATGGCGCAGGGCTTTACAATGTGATGCATCTCCCATATGCGTCACGTTGTTAATATACGCCGCACCATGGCGTCTCTTTTGTTCTGCCGCTGCGTCACAAAATTCACGCAACAACGGAGCAAAAGAGCCGCAAGGGGCTTGTAAATCTGCCCCTACAGACTCAAGTCCAGTCCTTCCTTTGTACACCTGGCAATAAGAAGAAATAGTGGTGGTGGATTGATGGTTTGAGTATTTTAATGACTGGTTAATGTAGTAGGAAACTTTTTAGTGTTGTCACTGATCTGCAATCACGATGGAGTTTGTGTGTCACTTCGCGTGCTGGGGACTGCTGCCTGCCAGTCCTAGGCGAACCTTTTTGGTAGTTTGTTTAGTGAGTTACATAACTTTACAAGTCAACGGTCCGCAAATCAAGCAATACTAATATCGTAGTAGACCACATGAGATAGGTAAATATATCCCGTGGAATAGTTGTCTATTTGCTATTTCGCCAAAATATTTTGTTATTGTTCTTTTGAAATGTTTGATTTGGTTGACAACAATCATCCATGTTTTCGGGTCTTTCTTTCTTTCATGTTGTACATCAGCTCCCCCAGGGGCAAGAGGACAGAGGAGGAGGTGGTATCGGCTGCTGCTGCTGTAGAAGGCCAGGATCGGTCAGGCGAGGGCTCCTTTGCTGGCCCTGGTAAGTTTTCATTTTAATATAGAGTACCTATTTTTTCCTAGCGTTCCTCATTCGATTTTTTCTAAATTGTCTTTGATCTTCTTGTAGACTGTATCTAAATTCTTATCCTGCCTCTACTATGACTCCCTGTGGTATTACTAGATTATTCTTATTAGTCTGTCTGTGTAGCTAACTAAGATTAAACAGTTGGCAAAAGATGTTAAACGACACTCCCATTCTAGTCAGCAATAGCTCTATGCACTGAGTGCAGTCCTCTGGGATTGTCCATAATGTCTTTTCAAGTCTTCTAAATGTTTATGCTTTGACAATTCCCAACAATAAAATGTGAATGACCACCAAGAAAGAATAAGATACTACTTTACTTTTGGTTTGGATAGGAGGACAATCCATACTACTACTGTTGCAGGGACAAATCTGCACAAACAGAACTATGGACACTAAATAGTGCATTGTTTATCAATTATAAAAGGCGCAGGTAGACTTTCCACATACCTCATGTATAACAGTCTTTGAAGAACCCCAATCTCCTTACTGACTAGATAGTGTGGCAGAGTCATTTAGCTCCCGAATTCATCGATGATTGATCCCCAATGATGATTATCAAACGCAGGGCAAGAGTACGGAGTCAGAGTCCAGAAGTGTCAGAGTCACGGACTTATGCTTGCAAATTGCAAAACCTTTTGCTCAGTCACTCTTGACCAAAAACCACAGAGTCTATTTAAGTTTTAAAGCTTTATTAAACGTAAAAACATTTATTAAAATCAAGTTTTTCATAAAACATAAACGGTTGATTAAAAATGGAAAAGTGCTTAGTGATTTATTTCACACATTTATTGTGGGCGAGCCGAGCCCTCACCTGGTTTGAACTTTAATTTTTCTTTTTGGTGCTGAATCGTTGGTCACTCCGTCCCAGTGATGATGATCTGATCTTGCTCTTGTTCTTAGAAGTGAAGCTTCTGTCTGTTATGAGAAAAATGGTGCGTGTTAAAAAGCAAGCATTCATCAGTTGTGCCAAAAAGTGCAGCAAGACAACACCCTTCCCTGGAAAAAGGGACATTTTTACTTTAGAGTAGACCGTCACAAATTATTAGATTGGTGTCTGTATTCACATTTCTTCATTCCTAGACAAAATACTAGTGAGTGGTGTATGTCTATGACATCTAATATTCTTAAATGTACTTTGTAGGTGGAACATCTGGTGCCGGGGTCAGCGCGGAGGGGGAGGAGGACACTTCTGGGGAGGAGGCGGTGCAAGTGCCGGAGGAAACTGCTGTGAGGGTTGCCACGGTAGTGGCGGGCAGTGGTAAGCTCTTCTATTCCTTACTTATTGAGATTGCAGACTGCAGAGTGTGCTCTCTGCACGGGTGTAGTATATATGTTGTACAGTTAAGTTACTATACTGTTAAGAAGACTTTCAAATTTAGAACAAAGTTTTTATCAACCAGGTAGTAGCCTCCTCTAAATTTACTTCAATTCAGCGGTGATTTTTTTTTCGAGAATCCAAATCAGATCTGAGATGAACTTGATGGATGGGATGAACGAAAAGCGAAAGAAGGGTGTAAGTAAGTGTGAAAGGACAAGCAAGTTAAAAGTAATGATGACTGACAAAGAAGAATGATACGTGTTTGATTGGTGCCCGAGGTGGCTGGGAAGGAATATGATGCATGGCTAGGTGAAGGATGAAGTAAGGATGGGTGGAAGGAGAACAGCCTGGGTGGGTGAAACAGAAACTGTATGTGTTCGCAATATATCCTTTGGTTGAAATTCAAATGCAAGTCAAGCACGGATGTATGGCTTGCGGTTTCCCAAATAAAATGAAAAAGTTGTTTTCACGTGAGAAAACGTACGGTTTGTCCAGTTGAGAGACATGAAGAAGAATGATTGACATATAGTTTGAATGGATGGATGCCTGGATCATGGTACTATCTGACTCTTAGATAGCATATGTGTATCTAGAGAGAGTAGACGGTCACTGGATGAACCAAGTGTTACTTTGAAGAGCATGTAACACCGCACCCGCACGTCCGTTCCAGTGTAGGAAAGGCAAGGAAAAGAAGTTTTAATTTTGTCCGAATACTACCATGAATAGTAGCAGTAGTTTGTATTGCAAGCACAGCATATATCCGGCTATTAAGATGGCCACTCACTACCTCTGTTAATAAGTTTAGTAGAACTCGGTCATTCATGTGTGGATGTATCACTGTTCACTCAATAAAAAGCAATGCACCTAAAGTCATCCCATATGTAAGCAAATACATACCATGTGCAGTGATACATAATCAGATTATTTATCTTCTTCATTTTCCTTTTCTAGTATTTATTGGCACTGTAGGGTGAAAGTTAAATTAATTAAGCAATAGCCCTTGTAACAGAGTATTCTCAGTGCCACCCGTAATAGAAAAGTAAGAGCATCACCACCTGCATGTACTGGACCGGTACAGTAACGCAAGTCTGTCTCACTCATCATGGCGGGCGTCTGTTTTTTTCGGGTGCAAGTTGACTGCGCTGGCATTATGCCGGCTTGCAGAAGTTAACGTACCAATTTTGCTAAATAAGAGAGAAGAAGAAGAATAAGACTGGTGTACTGTCATAGTCGACTCTAATGGAGTGAGTCCATAGTGCTCGTGGAATTGATTCCTTAAACTCCCACTAATGTTAGAGCAAGGATGAAGAAGTGGGAGGTTAGATAGATACTGGCCACAATAGTTATGTACTGCGCTTGAAAGTTGCTAGTTCTACTGTGACACAACTTTCTGCTGAATCATTTTGTGTTAATCTTAAACAGCATTGGTTACAGACTATGTCTTTCTTTCTTCATATAAATGCTCCTTCCAAACCAACACGGAAAGAGCTGGCTAAAAGGGCCCGGCAATGGAGGCTTGAGGCGACTGTCGCCGAATATCGGCGGCTGGTGGCCCAGGAGGAGGGGGACACTCAGTCGACCACAACATCGACCGGGACAGCTGCATCCTCCTCCACGCTCCCTGGGTCAGCCAGTCAGCGCAGCAGGTCTCCAGCGGTACGGAGCCGGGGTACCGCAGCCACCCGCCACCGCCGAGCAGCAAAAAAATCAGCTGCCCCCCACAGCAGTACCAAAAAAAGGATGCACCGCCTTTCACTCAGGGTGTCCTACCTCGAGCAGGAGCTGTTGAACACCAAAACCCTGCTCGAGACCCTCCGCAAGGAGCATGCCGACCTGGCCCGAAAAGTGAACAGCAGCCAGCAGTAGGAGGAGACTGTCCTTTGCCCCTTTTTTAAAGACTTCTGGGGGGTGGGAATTGGGAGTTGGGTTTTTTGGACTTTTCATGGACATTCGTTGGGGTTTGGGAGGGGGGGTGGGTTGGGTTGGGTCTTGCGGGAGAATATTTATGTTAGGGATATAAATATACTTTAAACTTTATCTTAGCATACGTGTTTTTTACTGCTTTTGAGGCTGGTGGGTGGGGATGTAACAGTAAGTTTGTTTTCCTGAAACTTAAGTGGCATCTTGATTCAAGTTGTGTAAGTAATTGCCCAAATGATTTCAAAACTAAGTGCCTCTCACAGAGTAAGTGAATTCAATAGTCCTAGGACTTTACTAGTACTACCGTCAGTCTCTCGTTTCTCCTAATACTCCATTATACTACCTCCCCCCAAACGCTTATCTTACCTGTAATTTTGTGTTTGGAAATAGGGCTAGGCACAGGGCTGGCTGCACGGGAAATGGCGATTAAGGTTGGCAATCCTGGGCGGATGAAATGTCATCATTGCGGTGGTACTAGTGGTGTTACACAGTGGCAGTTGCAGCATATGAAAAAAAAGAAAATGAAACCTTGTTTGTCCTTACCGTAGCATTAGAACGGTACGATAGAGAATATAGCAGGTGACAGTACACTAGAACAGTGCCACAATGTAGCCTAACAAATGGTAAAGTATTGAAAGTATAACTACTACTTGCGTTGAATTTCTTTGATGTTGGCTACTACTACAAGAAATAGTACTGAAGGTGAAGGACACAGCAGTGTAATCATTTGCCACGTCTAGGAGGAGAATGTTCTTGATGATCAATCAAGTTGATGGCGCACATGAAAATCTGCTTTCATTTGCCAATAGTCATGGGTCTGTGTCAAGCTGAGTAAGAATATATCCTCGGATTCCTTCACCAGGCTGTTGCTATGACCTTATCCTCCCCAGCAAGTGTGTGGAATTATTGCTGTCATTTAGTCACACATCAATCAAAACCACACAGCCCGGGGGAAGAGGGTTAGGGTTTGGAAAATAGATGGGAATGGTTTTTTTTGGGAAAGTTTTGTTGAGAGAAGAAAAAAAAAAGCACAGCATGGACAAACAATAATTGAAGATAAACAAATCTTTGGGTACAAAGCTATCCATAAATCTTTTAAGTGACATAAAGGAAGTGCATGCACTACTGCATGAATGGTTACTGAAAAGTAAGTAGTACTTTCGACAACAGTGAATGAAAGAATGCGACAGTACAGGGCTGCAGTAATTATGCATTTTCACTTGCCTATCTCTGCACTCAGAGAAACACTTCGTACATTAAATTAGGTTTGAAAAATAGCAGAAGTAAAACCTATACAATGGCTGTAGGGATGAATTTAGAAGCAGAGATCAAAGAAATGCAGAGTCACACTCATAGAAGTTCACAGCAATAACATTACTTAAAAGATAGTTAGAAAAGAACGGATACTGTATCTGTATGTTGTTGTAGTTGTCCTGTTGAATTTGGGAAGTTGCATGCATCCAACCATTCCTCTTATTAGTGGGACTCCTCCATTCCATCTGACGCTCCGTCCATCAATGTTGGTGACCAGAAAACACCCTGTCCACTGCCTGCCTGGCGGATGCTGAATTGCGGCTCGCTAATGTGAAGCCTGACTTCATCCTTTTTTCCCATTGCACAGGCTGAAACCCTGCCTGTAATTATTGACGGAAAAACAGGAAGTGATATTAGAACACCACTGACAAATAAATATAAGGTATGTACGCTGTGTAGTGCAAAAAGTCATACTTTGAGTTTCCTAATAGACAGTACAATATTTTTGAAAGTGCGTAATCTGTCTGAGTCTCCTTTTGAAGGATAAATAAGTATGGGCGAATTAATTTAGCTGATTTTTCCCCTCAAGCTAGGTGTACTGTAAACTGTGTTTTAGAACAAAATTAGACCTTCCCAGCAGTGCTCCCAGACCCTTACTAAACCCAGTCGAAAAAATGTAGAAGACCCCCAATCAGATCTCAAAAAACATGCAATACTGCTACCTGTCAGAGGCCTAGTAGAAAATGGTGACAAAACGTACTTTGAAAGTAAAGTATGCCCAAATCCCCCCTTACCCACCATGGATTGTATTCAAACCACTTGCAAGCAAGCAAAAGTATCCATACCCAGCATTGCTCCAAGACTCGCAAACCCTCCCACAAACACCAGGAACCCCCACAAACAGCCCCCCAAAAACGGTGGAGTGAGCGAACTCTCAGAAAATGCAAAAACTTTTCCCCCAGGGATTGTCTCCAAAACACTTTCTTTCGGGTATTAGACCTTCCCAGCAATGGCCCCAGAACTGTCAACCCGGGCAAAAACAAGTTTAACACCCCCAACAAGCCAAAAAGCAAAACCCGGGAAAAGCCACACGTAGAAAACTTTGGGCCTACCTGGAATTCAGTCCAAATGCGCTCTGCAGCTAGGCCCCAACTCCCCTTTTCCACCATGGATTTCCTGTAAAACAAATGCAATCAACATTAGAATGTGCCAGCAGTGCTCACAGACCCCAAAACCCACCCCCAACAACCTAAAAGCCCCCCAAACAGCACCCCAAAGACAGGCAAGTGATCAAAAGCGCAAAGCCTTTTTCTGCTCCGATTTTCTCCAAACCACTTTAGCCGGTATTACACCTTCCAAGCAAGGCCCCCAGACCCGTGAACCCGGGCAAGAACAAGTTTCACCCCCCCAAAAAGCCGAAAAGCAAAACCGGGAAAAGCCACACTTAGGAAACTTTGGGCCTACCTGGAATGCAGTCCAAATGAGCTCTGCAGCTAGGCCCTAACTCCCCTTTTCCACCACGGATTTTCTGAAAAACAAATGCAATCAACATTAGACTGTGGCAGCAGTGCTCCCAGACCCCAAAACCCACCCCCAAAAACCTAGAAGCCCCCCAAACAGCACCCCAAAGACAGGCAAGTGAGCAAAAACGCAATATACTTTTTCACCTCCGATTTTCTACAAACCACTTTTATCCGGTATTAGACCTTCACAGCAATGCCCCAGACCCGTCAACTCACCCGCAAAGAAGTAGAACACCCCCACAAGTGCAGAGTCTTTCTTCATTGGGCGTAATCCAGCCATCTGCTTTGAGGGAAATAGGAGTCTGGAGGAGGAGGATAGAGGAGCATGTTCTTGTGAATGTGTGAACCTGAGGAATGCAGACTGCGGCACCTTCAAATCAATAAGCAAATAAGTGTAGACAGTTCTGCTGATGGGCTTGTTTTTGTGATTAGGTGATTAAAGTTTTTTTTATATAGATTTTGCAAAACAAAGAAAGACAGACACACAGGAATAAAAGTGAATAAGGACGAAAAAGAAAGTTAGTGATTCATTGACTCATTTTCAGGGCTCGGTGTCAGGGAAGAAGAGCTCGTCCTCAAACTCTGCGAATTCAGACGGGAGTAGGTCAGTTAACAGAGAAGAACTTCCCTCATCTAAGTTGGTGTCCTCCTTGTCTTCTTCCTGCGTGCATTCTCGTATTTTGTAATCTGGTGGTATGAAGTGCTGATTCATCTTGATCATTGTTAACCTCTCCACATTTTTGGGCGAGAGGCGGGTCCTTTTGGAAGTTACAATGCCACCAGCAGCACTGAAAACACGTTCAGAAGACACACTTGCGAGTGGGTAAGACAAGTAATTTATAGCCAGGTTGGTGATCTCTGGCCACACATCTCTTTTCCCATGCCAATACGCCAATGGGTCATGATGAACATAGACCTCTGTTGAGTCATACAGATAGGCCTGCACCATCGACTCAAGGTTCTCCAGGGTTCCTCCACTTTGCTTACTTGTTTCTGGGACCTTTTGAGAAGCAAACCCAAGCTGAGTTAGCCAATCCTCTTCTTCACACAATATTACTGTTGTGTCTGGTGCAGATGATACGGTTGCTGGTGTCGTTAACGGCTGAGAGGGAAAATCACTCACTTCTGCCACAGCCACAGATGCAGAAGTGGATTTTTTTGACTCCGGATGGCCTGCTGATGCTGATGTACTGCCTTTTCCTTCAATTTCCTGCAGTTCTCTTTCAAACCGAGTGGATGACACAGCTAGCTAATGTTTGTACTTTGTAACATCTGCGTCATCAAAAGAAAGAATACTCTGCCTGCCACTGCCTTTTTGTACTGTGGATCCAGAATAGTAGCAGAAATGTAATGCTGTTCTGTATGGATCTTTTCAAGACGTTCATCGCAAAGTAGGCGCTGTAATAACTTCTCCGCCAACTTAAATGCTTCTTGCTTTCCATCTTTTTGAAATGTAGAAGACACCGCCTTCAGTTGGTGCTCTAGCATGCGCAACAATGGGATAGCTTTTCGCAAATTACAGTCCTCCCTGCTGACTGCACGCGTGAAGACCTCAAAAGGACGAAGCATGTCTGTCAGGCTTTTAACTAGCTCCCATTGCTCCACCTGCATCCTCAGGTCTATCATAGGTGTACCCAGTTTAAAGAAATACTGATTGACTACCGCATACTGCTCATACAGACGCTCAAACATGTAGAAGGTTGAGTTACAACGTGTTACCACCTCCTGGATGAGTGCTTTCACTGGCACTTTACGTTCATGTTGCAGGCACCTCAACTGCTTCTGGGCCTTTAAAGAATGGTTGAAATGTGTGCACATTCTTCGGCAGGTGGTCAGTAACTCGTAGACTGGACTTTCTTCAAGCAAGAATTTTTTAACAACCAGGTTTATACAGTGCGCCAAACACGGCACCATGGCCTTACCTACATTGGCGCCATTATCCGTGGAAACATAACCAATCATGCGTTTTCTTGGGGACAGCCATTAAAAGACCTTTGTGTTAAACTCATGCAAAATGTGTTCTCCTGTATGAGTTTTCTCCATGGCAAACATGGCTACTGTTGCATGTTTCCGAGCAGCTTTATAAACTTTGTCCGTGTCAACACCTGCGTTTAGCTTTGCTTTAACCCCTGAAAAAGAGACCCACTGTGCAGTGATGCACATGTAATCAGTGGCTTGGCAACTGGTCCACATGTCTGTTGTCAGATGTATAGTGTGAACAGCACTCTTCTGCAAAGCTGCCCCAATCGCCTCCAGCACATCTTCATGTTGTGCTGGAACCGCAACTCTGGCAAAATAGAACCGGCTAGGAACCTTCCATTTAGGGCAGAGCGTTGCCACCATTTCAAGAAAACCCACCCCTTCCACAAAAGAAAAAGGGAGAAGGTCCAGCGCTAGCATTTTAGCCAGCTTAGTGTTATACAGACGCGCCGTTGGGTGGTTGCGTTCAAATGGCGCATCTGAAAACAACATGCTTCTAATGGTGGGCTGGACCATTTTACGGGATGATGATGACTTCTTCGACCCAGTTACGCTCAGTGATGATGATGAACTTTTTCGCATTGGTGTCTCACTCTCTCCCACACTCTTAGTGTGGCTCATATATCTTGCAGGGGGTGTGCTGCTGACAGGGGTACTGGGTGTAACTGAAGAAATGTTTGACGCTTCTTCCTCCTCGTCATCATCAGATGAAACATCAATGGATACAATTTGTTGACTTGCCATTCGGGCTGCCTTGATCTCCCTTAGGTGCGCATGCCATTTGACAGTGTGCTGTCTTTCAAGATGACCTCTCTGGCCTCCGGTACCATGGTTGGTACCAAGCTTACCACGACTAACTCGAACCTTACAAATGGTACAAATGGCTATGTTTTCCCTTGTTGGGCTAACACTAAAGAAGTCCCAAACTGCGGACTTCAAATTTCTGTGGGGGGCGGAGGAGGCGATACTGGGAATGCTAATGCCAGATGAAGTGGAGGATGTGTGTTGCCGAAATTTACTACGTTGTGCACTTACAGTACCACTAATTGAGGAAATGGAGGTCGAGGTGGATGGAGGTCCCTTCTGGCGAGAAAATATGGAAGCTGTAGGTGGTGGTGTACTAGTTAACTGCATTGGTGGTGGTCCCATTGACACGTCGCCAACATCACGCTCAGCAGCATGCCCGCTGAGGCTGGAGTGACGTCTATGATGACTGCGTCGTCGTCGTGAGAGTCTGCATCAGCAGGATTATACGCCACTTCTTGTTCAGCGTCATCATCACACTCCATAACTATGAGACTTTCGGGGACCTTCCTTTTACGCTTAGCTACCTTTGTCAGATCATGGTGTGCCTCACTCTCAGACAGCACTGGTGGTTCCCAATTTTCATCCATATCATCAGAAGGAAGGGGGCTTGAAGAAGATTTAGACACCATCCTTGATCTTTTCCTTGCTGGGGATCTGGAAGACAATGAATCATCAGGAGGAGTGGCTTCCTCAGATGATACCTCGGCTTGAATGTCGATTTCCTGATGTGCCCCTACTTCGGGAGGAACAACTATTGTGGGCACTTGTGCCGCTCCATGCACCTATGCATGCGCCTCTCCTTGCGCCGCCTCTCCTTCCACATGTACTTGGGCTTGTACTTGCACATGTGGTTGTTGTTGCGGCTGTGGTTGTTGAACACTCGTCAGATGAGTTACAACAACCTGTGTTGATTGAGGGATGCTGCTACTTTCTTGCGATGAGCCAACATCACTGGTCGATGGTGATTGAACAACTATACTGGCTGCCTCTGCAGCACTCAAGGGCTTGGACCTAAGTTGGCGTGGTGGTGGTGGCACTGAGCAGAGGTGCTGCTCCCAGCTTGGTCCCCAGCAGACCCCGCTGCTGCTGCAGGCGTACTTTTTTTTTCCCCCAAAAATGGGGCGGTCGGCACACCAGTCTCCTTGGTAAGTGGCGCCACTTGCTTCTTCTGCTCCTTACTGGCAACTTTCTTGCTAGAGGAGCTACGGGCAACTTTTTTTGGGGCCATCTTCTTCAGATGTCAGAACAGCAGGCTGCAGTTGCACAAGTTGCAGAGTTGTCTGTGGCCACACGTGACGTTGTGCTGCACACACCGCAGCACGACTTCTTCCTGGCACTGATGAGGAATGATGAGGCTGATGATTCGTCTTTCTGCACCTAAAAGCAAACGAAGCCAGAGGAACATCAGTTAAATAAATGTTGCATATGTAGCGCTTCAATTAATAGTTTGCAAGTAAGCATTTTTATTATACCCACCCCCCAAAAAGGAGAGACCAATAAAATGCACCACTGACAGAGTATTCTGTATTTAATTATTTTATTGCACAGTTACTTAAAACCATCTGCAATATAACTTACATGGGATTTTAAAAGCAAATTGAAACAATTGTTTTAGAAATACAAACTTATACAATAAAAGAACATTGGGTTTACTTGCGACTGTGTAAATACTGAGTAAGAGGATATATATACATTTAAAAAGTCTGCGAATGATTGTCAGTTCATTGTCGGTTCGGCCCTGTTGGAAAATACTGGTTTAACAGACCAAGTTGCCTTTAATAATGCCTGGCCCCTCTTATTCTATAAGCCTAAGACGCAGCTCGGCCATGTTTCTCCCAAATCTTGCCAAGTCCTGTGGTGTAGTACAGGAAAAGAGAACCAAAGATGCTTCTTTCACTGTCCGTACCCCGTTACGGAGCCATATTTGTTTTAAAAGAATCCTACGGGACTGCGACATACCGGGGCAACAACAATTAAAGTGTAGCAAAGATTCAAATTGATAATCACAGATTCTGCATCTGATTCTATTTTCTAGAGATCTCCACCCGGGATTTAATTCCTTAATGGGGAGGGGCACCAGTCTGGCCCATACAATGTTTTTTAGTGCTTTCCTTCCCAGTGCTTGCTTCAGGTATGGCTGGATTTTACTCCCGGCAAGTGATTTTATCAGCCAAGGTGAGCCTCTTCCTGTTGCGTGTTCTGCTAGATCACTTTGGTGCGACAGTTGATAACATTGTTTATTGATTGAATTTTTGATGGCCGGGTAGTTTACCGTTCCCTGATCCCAATTTTCCGTTGCTAATCCCAGTGTTTCCACTGCTTCCTCTGTGTAACGATACCACGGGTTAATTAACTCCCCAAAAATTGGCTTCAGCATGCTCTTCAGGGTTCCAGCTGGAGCTGTTAGGACTTGGTAGTAGTATTTCGCGTGCGTTCCCAAGCATTCTTTACTTTGTTGCTTCAGACCGAATTCTAGACGAATTAGGCTGTTGCGTGTGTGTTTGGGCAGTTTGAAAATGCGTTTGTAGGGCTGGCATTATGCTTTGTCTAACATTAATTCCATTTTACCCGGGAATGCCTGCTGTGCGTAACCCGCATATGCCCTAATTTTTGCTTGTATTACTTTCCTAATCGGAACAGTTGTTGGGCTTTGCATTATCTCATTTAATTTGCATAAGGCTTCCATTGTTGAATTTGCTTTAGCCTTCATTTTATGTAGATGTATTGTTGCTTTACCGGTTTCACTTAGACAGCAACCTAGGTAATTATAGGATTTTGCTGTGACGATGACTTCTTTGCCCACATACCATTTCAAAAGAGCCTTTTTTGGATAGTATCCAAAAATAACTACTTTAGTTTTTTGAGCATTTATTATAAGTTCATTTCTTTCATTGTAGTTATTGAGTGCATCTAGGCCCCTTTGTAGCCCGATTTTTGTGTGGTCCATTACCACCAAGTCATCTGCATACTGTAATATTTGCAGTTTGTTGGTTCCGATTTTCGGAATTACAAGACTAACATTTTGAAGCTTCTTCCCCAGGTCAGCCGTATATAAGTTAAACAATGTGGGGGCAAGAACGCATCCTTGTTTTAGCCCACAGTTTGTCCAACACTTCTTCGTTGTGGTATTATCTGCTAGCTTCACTTTGATCCAGGTGTTACTGTACAATGAAATAATGGCGCTAAGAAGACTTATTGGGATATGCCAGTTGCGCAACTTATTCCAAAGCTTGTGTCGAGGCACTCCGTCAAAGGCCGCTTAGTAGTCAACGAAGCATGCAAAGATTGGTTTATTATTTTTGCAGTTAGCGTGCTGGTTGAGATACAACATGGCCACGATGTTGTCAATTGTGGAGCAGCCTTTGCGGAATCCGGTCTGGTAGGAGGGGAGGATTTCATTCTCTTTGATCCAACTATTTAATTCATTCAATAAGGTGCTGGCATAGGCTTTTCCTTCAACATCTAAAAGGGCAAGTAGTCTATAATTTTTGGGATTTGTGTTATCTCCTTTTTTGAAGATAGGATGTAAAAAAGAGCCTCGCCATGAATCCGGCACCTTTGCTTTCAATCGGCATTCAATGAACAAATTGGATAAAATTGTGCCCCAATATACCAGATCTTCTCTAAAAATGGCTCCTGGAAGACCGTTCGGTCCGGGTGCACCGTCTTTTCTTATCTTTTTTATTACCTTTTCAACTGCCGTACGGTCTTGTTCTTTACCCAAGAATTCCACTAAGGCATCCTCCTCTGTTATTGCGCTCTCTGAGGAACAAATGTCAGGGCTTCCAGGGACTATGATACCCTCCTTGTCAATGTAGATTGTGGCAACATGTCTGAGCCAGGCGTCTGCGTGTATGGAATAGCGCCTGTCTACTTTACCTGTCTCCAGGCTAGCTATAAATTGCCAGAGCTGACGTTGTTTGTTTGGTTTAGAGAGCTTGTGTAACGTTATCCAGTCTTTTTCTAATTTATTTTGTTTCAGAGACCATAACTGGTGACTGCGCTTTCTCAATAGATCTTTGCACAATTCCCTTGTTTCTTCTGTTCCTGCCTTCCTCTGTGCTCTTTTAGCCCTCTTAAGCATGCTTATTGTTGTGCGTAGTATTTTATTGTTGTGTCTAAAATGTGAAAAGGATGTTGTCATTCCATGTGGGCTATCTTTGTAGTTTTTGGTAAATATAGATTTCAAGGCACAAATCCAACTCGTCCAATTCGCCACACTAGGTTGTTTTCCAAGAGGATTCCCTTTGTGCTCTTGTTTTTTTTTCCATACATTAAATAGCGTAGCCTGATGCTCGTTCCATTTTAACCTTCTGACTAATGTATGGTCTTCGGTCCCTGTTGAATGGGATACTACAGACACTTGTTCCCTCTGTAAAATACTGAAATTTAATTCCACCTGCAACAGTTTGTGATCGCTAGTTTCATGTGTTTTTACTTCAAATTTGACTAATTTCTGAGTAAGTAGATTGCATAGGAAAATGTAGTCGATTATAGAACAGTTCTTAAAAGTGGCAGTATCTGAATATTTGAGATCTAAACTTTTCCAGGCTTCGTTGATGGACTTCAGGTCATAGTTTTTCAGAAATGCATTGAAAATTCTTTCCGAGCTGGCTGGACATGACATATCATTTTTTGTTCCTAGATGGTGGAGGTTAAAGTCTCCTACTATCACTTTTGGCAGTAGTGCATTTGCGTGTAGAATTTCTTTTATTAAAGTTATGGTATATTTTGTAACCTCCAGCTTTTTCTGGCCAGATGCATTTAAGTATATATTTATAGCTAGGATTACAGCACGTACGTCTTTGTCCATGCATCCCTCTATTAGGAGCGCCTGTAGCACTTCTGACTCTATTTGGATCCTTTTTACTTTTATTTGTTTTAGATGTTTTACGTAAATCGATATTCCTCCTGATTGTCTACCAAACCGATTGTATTTAGTTGCCAATGTGTGAAAACCGGCAAAGCCTTCGAGGTGGACATGCTCTGTGGCCCAGGTCTCTTGTAGACATACTATGTCCGCCTCTTGCAGTGACTTAATTACTGTTTCGTGTTTGAGTGCTTTACGTATTCCTGCCACATTCCATGAAATGATTTTAAAGTTAAAAGGTGATTTCTGATTCATGTAGGGTAGAATTGCGGTTTCTGAAAAAGTGGGTTTGGCAGTGGGCCATCCTTGTCGATTCCGTGGGGTATCTGATAAGGCTGCCTGCTCATTAGGAATAAAAAGAGCCGAGTTGTGATTCTCGGTCTGTCCTGCTGAATTGGTCGTTCCATTGAATATTCGGTGGCCCGTCATCTGTTACTGTCCTGCTTATATTTTTATCTTCCTGTCTGCTTACTAGTATGGTTAGTTTTTTATAGTTTTTATCTGAGTATATATTTGTTGTACCTCGCAGTATCCCCTGTGGGTACTGTCTATTTGTTGTTATGCAGTTTAAATTTGCAGGCTCTAGGAGGATTGATGGATATTTTTCTTTTTCCGGTGCGGTTACTACGATCCCCCAGTCTCTAAAAATATCTTTTGCGCTAAGGACTGCTTCAAACGTATGATGGTTTGACCAGGTCACTACAGTGTCTTCTTTGCAAATGTCACCCTCTTTTGGTTCGAACTGAACACAAATTATGTCTTTACTCTTTATGTGAGTCAACGAAGGTATATGTTGAAGGAGCCTTAGTAAATTCCCCCTGTTTAATGTATCGTGTCTACCCTTTGATTTATACTGTGGTTTAAAAATTGTTTTGCACGTATTTCTGGTTTGGGCTGAAGTTGTTGTTGTACTGGACCGGGGTTCTGTGTGTAGAATTTCTTTACAGAGCGTCTCTCCTGGTGTATTTTCAAGGTCGATGTGCACAGTGTTTTGGTGTTTTGAGCCCTCTCCTGTTATACCATTAAGTGATCCACGTTCATTTTTTTCCGTAACCGTTTCATTTACTGTTTGTACCGTTTTCTTTACTATTCCACCTTTTTGGTGGGAATTGATTCCTGTCCCATGGTATTAGTGGTATGTGCGTCATCACCCAGAGATTTATTTTGTTGTTGGCTCTTAATGAATATTGGATATCATTTATTTGATGGTTGCTTTTCCTGGATTAACGGATCATTGCTTGTAGGTTCTGGGGGGACGTATGTAGATTGCCCCCAGCTCCTTCTGATTTGTATGAACATTTGGCGCTTTAACTGTTTTATTTTGCTTTTTCTTCATACGTCGCGACATATTCTGATTGGTAATGCCAGTTGGATTTTCATGTTTCTTTTCCTTGTCTGGTGTACTGCTAATTTCCACCAATTGGGAGGTAATTACTGGTTCCGTTTTTATGTTTATGTTACAATTTATACCATCCTTTCTCGATGCTTTTTCATTGGTAAGTTGCTCTATTGTCACAGATCTTCTATTGCCTACTATTTGAGATGATTGTGTCTTTAAATCTTCAATAAGGGTGGAAAGCACTTCTGGGATAGATGCCAGTTTGTCAATAGTTGGCCCACAGGCACATTCTGTATTTAGAGTGGTTGCGTATGCTTGAGCTCGTGTTATCAACCGATTTAAATCAACTAGTTTTTGATCGATCCCCGAGATTGTTGTTGCCATGATGTTGAGCAAGTCCATTTGGACGTCCATCTTGTTTGATTGATAGTTCAGGGCCTCAAGTGTGAGTTGGGATGTCTTAAAGAATATGTCCCATATTGCTCCGGAGTCTGTGATTGCTACTGGTTGTATAGGTCAGTGTTATTACCATGGTTGTCCCTTGCAGAGGTCTTATTGGACGACGATTCAGTATTGACTATTAGTTGATTTTGCGTGTGACCTTTGCTATATGGGAATGTGTGTTCCGGTGTTTGAGCCAACCTACTGTGGTTTGCGACTCCCTCTCCACCTTGATTTTTTTCCTCCTGGTTCCTCGTGGATCATGCTGTTTTGCAAACTAGCCGATGGTGCTATGTGGGTCAATGTTTGGATTTTACTATCAATTTGACTTGTTTCCACATATTGATACGCATGTTGAGTGAGGTTTGAGACATGCTTGTTAATTTTTACATGTACTTCAATCGGCTGAGGGGCCCCCATACTCTCGAGTTGCTCTTGCGGGTTTAGTGACATTTGTTTAACCGGGGGTACCACAGAGATTATGTCCTGATATGCTGAGTGGTCCCCGTTCATCAAGAGATCCTGGTCCTTAATAGACCCCCACGATTGGTTCATTTGTTCTTTGCTTTCTTGGTCCTGCTGGGACGCGATTTGAGTTTAAGTTGTGGGCCCTTTCTTAATTTGTTCAGATTTTACAGTCGTGTTCCCTATATGAATAAGTGGTGGGATTGGGGATGGTAGCCCATGACTCTGCCCTACCTTCTCATCCTGATGAAATAACATTGTGTCCACTGGGTCTTTTAAAAAAATGAATTTACTTGGTATGCTACTTGATTTAGCAAACATTTTGTAGACTGGTGAGATTAGGGGCTGCACCACGCCCTCTAGTTTTGCTTTGTTATTTGTTACGGTTCTACCTTGTAATTTCTTTTTCCTTTTTGTTGATGGAAGTGTTGTTCTCTCTCGCCCTGACCTCATAGTGTCTATAGTATGTTATATGCTATTATGTTCAGTTTAAGCTCTAATTATTCTTATTTCGTTCTTTTATTTCTTATTTAGTGCCAATTGATTAATCGTTTGATTGTGCCTTGAACTCTATATATTGTGACAGTCCTGTTGCTGGCATGTGGTTTATTTGGGAATTTGGTATTTTTTGGTATTTTTACTCCTTTTTGTTTTGTTTTCCCCTTTTTCACTTGCAGTGTCTCCAGGAATAAATGAAAAAATGCCAGCTCCAACTCTAACTCCAAATCCAAAGAGCAACAGAATTTGCAGGCCCACGTCAGTCGACACACCAGAAACTCACCAGCCGCTAGTTGGTCGTTGCTCTTCCGTCTTCACTCGGCTGTGGTTTCCAATGTTTTCCAGTGAGCTCTCCGGTTCCCTCAATTACAGTCCCTGGGTCGCTGCCGGCCGCCACAGTCCCACTGCAGCCTTCCACAACCTTCCTCGCTGCTCTAATGCAGCCTTTATGTGATTAATCAGCCTCTGTGAATCCTGCCACAGTCCACAGCCCCGGTGCGATTCGCAGTTCCCTGCTGCGGCTCTGAGATGGCTCCTGATTATGCCACTGTACTGCTACGGGCTGGGCATACGGGCTGGCCGCGCTCCGGGGGTTTTCCCCGCCGGCCGCTTGACTGATGCGGACCGCACTCTTTCCTCGGTGATTTAGCGGCTGATTAGCGGGTCGCCGGCAGTGTCCCAGTTCTCTGCTCCTGCCGCCGCTGCTGCATACGTCGGGTAGCGTCGGGAGGCAAATGTCTCTACCCCGACTGCAAAAAGATCAACTGGAGGGCAGCAATACCCCCCGCATTGCAGGGGGGCCACGGCGTCTTTTCTTCATCTCTTCGCGTCTTCCCCCCACACACATGGCCTTGCCCCATCAACACTCCAAAAAATCGAAAAACACACAAAAATCACCACAATCCAATGCCATCATTGCCCTCAATTATGTTCACATTCAAGACACCCCACAGAAAGACTAGGCCCATGCACCACTGAGTAACCCTGGACATAATGGATGAAAGCAAGGCACATTGGATGCAGGCCTATGGCACAAAGCACACTGCCTGGCTTCAAAATGGCCCCTCAACCCCCACTACATGGCCAGGCCCTGCCTGTACCAGTCCTCAAAATGGCCCCCACCCACATGGCCATGCCCCATCAGCACCCCAAAAAATCGAACAACATAAAAAAATCACCACAATCCAATGCCATCCATGCCCTCCATGATGTTTACATTAAAGAGACCCCACAGAAAGACTCAGTCCATGCACCACTGAGTACCCCTGGGCAAAAGGCCCCAACAACAGCCAAAAAATCGAAAAACACAAAAAAATCACCACAATCCAATGCCATCCATGCCCTCCATGATGTTTACATTAAAGAGACCCCACAGAAAGACTCAGTCCATGCACCACTGAGTAGCCCTGGTCAAAAGGCCCCAACAACAGCCAAAAAATCGAAAAACACACAAAAATCACCACAATCCAATGCCATCCATGCCCTCCATGATGTTTACATTAAAGAGACCCCACAGAAAGACTCCGTCCATGCACCACTGAGTACACCTGGGCAAAAGGCCCCAACAACAGCCAAAAAATCGAAAAACACACAAAAATCACCACAATCCAAGGGGGGCGTGGCCAGCAGCCGATGGCAGTGGACGCAGCCTAGCGAGGCTCCCGTCCCTCCGCCCGGTTATCTGCTGATTAATCCTGCCCAAGACTCGGGATCCCCGCTCCACCTGGGTGGATCCCGAGTACTGCGTCCGCACCTGCTCCGCTGGGACGCCCAGGCCGGTGGGTCTACTGCAGAGGCGGTGGCGAGCCTGGAGAGGACCGAGCCGATGGCGGCCAAGATGGCGGCTTTCGAATGATCGGGCGCCTCGGGACCCTGGAGGCGCCCCCGCAGGCGACCACTGACAAGGCGAGCGGCCGGCGGGCCCTGGCTGAGGGTTCTGGCGTTTCCCGAGGGTCGGCCGACCCCCGCCCGAGGTCCGAAGTGAGGCGAGGGACGGCCAGCGGAGGAGCCCGGAGCTGCTGTAACTCCAGGCCCCGGCTTTGGGGCCTGTGGAGCGGCCGCCAGCGGCCCATCCGGGCGAGAGAGAGAGGAGAACCGGTGAGGCCTGTGGCGGAGGGACCCGGGGAGAGGAGGGGGGCGAGCCGCCTTGGTGCCAGGCCCTGGAAAGGGACGACGGAGCCCCGCCCCCGCAGAGGACCGAACTAGAGGCCCCGGCTCCGAGGCCTGCCCCATGGATCTTGGCGGCGCCGCCGCCACTGCGGACAAGACTCTTGGACCGAGAGCGGGGGTCTAGCATAGAGAGAGGACCCTGCCAGGAGCCCTATCGGACCGCCGGGTCTGCTGTGGTGCCACAGGGGAGAGAAGCTCGGCAGCGTACTCGCCCTGCCTGATCCGGGGAGCACCGGGGACCTTGGTCGCCCTGTGGGGAGGTCCTCCCCACCACCGGACCTGAGTTGGGAGGCGCGACCCCCCCCAGATCCCGCACCGAACACTGGGGGGTCGGCCAACGACTCCCTCCTGCGCTGGAACCAGGCATTCCCCAGTAAAAGACGCAGAGACATTACCTTGGAGGGGACCTGCGACACTCCTCCCAGTGGGACCCCGGTAAGAGTGGGCTACCCGCCGAGGATCGGCCTTCTGTGAGGATCCTGAGCGTACCCTGCACTAGGGCACTGGCACCGCAACTGGGGACCCGAGGGGCTGCTTTCTCGGCCCGGAGCTGAGCCACGAGGACTGACTCAACACAGGGGTTTTTCCCCCCGCCGCGGACCCCCGGGAGTTCGGCCCGCCGACGCGGGTGCGATATGGGCAAGCCGAAGGGCCCCAAAGGGGATGGGCCCCCTACTACGGATGCATCGGAGGACCCCGTGCAACCTGCGACGGATCTACAGCAAATGCAGGACAGGATCCTGGAAGCCATAGCAGCCACGAAAGACGCCCTGCACCACGATATAGCGCAGGTGTCGGAGGGGTTGGGCTCCTGCGGGCTGACCACGCGAAGCTATCGGACAGGGTCAAGGAGGCGGAGACCACCCTGAAGGACCTGGCGCCAGCACAGAAGGTGATGGATGGGAAACTAGCAGACGCGCTCGACCGGATTCAAGCGCTTGAGAAGAGAGCAGAGGACGCTGAAAATCGCAGTCGCCGGAACAACGTGCGCCTCGTGGGCCTTCCGGAAAAAACAGAAGGGACGGACATGGTGAGCTACCTACAGGAATGGCTGCAAACTGTGGTGGCCCCAGAGGGGCTATTCCCTTTCTTCATGCTAGAGAGGGCGCACCGGGTGCCGGCGAGACCTCCGAAGCCGGGACTCCCCCCGCGACCTGTGGTCATAAAACTGCTCCACTACAAAGACAGAGACTTGCTACTGCAGCGGGCGAGAGAGAAGAGCCCATTCCAGGTCGACAACAGCAAGGTGACACTATTCCCGGACTACACATTCGAAACTCAAAGACAACGCGCCTCTTTCCTTTCTCTGAAACGGGAGCTTAGAACGGAAGGCATACAGTACTCACTACTATTCCCGGCCAGACTCCGGGTGCTGGTTGACGAGAACACCCTGTTCTTCCCGACGCCTTCGGAGGCTTGGGCCTGGTGGGACACCTACAAGGCTGGCACAGATGGGGCCCGGTTCCGGGCGGAGGAGGAGCGCCAGGGACAATCGCTTCGGCGTTCGAGGCACCACAGAGGGCGTGGAAGGGGCTTGAAGGGGCAGACGAACTCTCAAACGGTGGGTGAACGGAAGGCGGCGCTGCAAGCGGTGAAAGAAGTATCGGGGGCGGCGATGGCCCATTCGGAGAAGGGAACGGGCTCGGAGGACCAGGGCACGGGCTCAGACACTGATCTATCTGAACTGGGAGGAGCCAGGGGCCCGAAGATCACGCCACAGACATCGGGGGAAATCGTAGAGGGTTGAACTTCTGAACAAGGTACCGAATGGGGCTGAGGGGGGCTTGCTGAGATCATTATTGCCCTTGGAGCAGAAGGTTATGTGACTTAATTGTTTTTGGGACTTACTATGTGTGAATGGGCGGGGGGTCAGGGAACAGCGCTTGATAGACCCAGTGGCTTGTTGGCGCACCCCGCGGCCCATAAGGCCAACACAGCGTTGACTGTGTATTAGTCACTACGTGAGCACAATGCTCGATTGTTTGGATGGGAATGATTCCTCTGAGATTGGATCCCGTTCTGGGGGAGGGTGGGCCTGGAGAGGTTGGGGTTGCTCTGGGATTGACCTTGGGTTGGGCAGTTAGGGGCTACTTGGGGAAGGGTGGGGGGGGGTCGAGTCAGTGATCAGGATGCTGCACACCAGTAATTCTCCTTTTCTCCATCGGGACAATGGCTAATGTGGGATTGTTGAAATATGTATCATGGAATGTACGGGGCTTGCACACTATGGCGAAAAGACACAAGATCCATTCATACCTGGTTCGTAGAGGGGTGCATATAGCATTTCTGCAAGAGACCCACTTAACCAAAAAGGAGGGGGTGGCGCTCCAGCGCAGGTGGAGAGGCCATTTGTTTTACACTGTGTACTCTGCGTTTGCTAGGGGGGTGCTCATTTGGATTAAGGCGGGAATCCCACTTCAGGTGACTAGGCACACGGTGGATCCCAATGGGAGGTATGTGGCTGTTGAGGGACTGCTGAGAGGACGACACATAGTGCTCTGTAGCGTTTACGCACCGAATACGGAACAAGCGACTTTCTTTACAGGTCTCTCCGGGGGGCTTGCCAGCTATCTTACTGGACCAGTGCTGATGGGAGGGGACTACAATACCGTGGAAGATGTTACACTAGATAGATCACACCCACCACTCCGCACCTCCCCTGTACACCGGTTAGCGAGATGCAGGACTGACTGGCAGAAAACATGGGCCCTGACTGACTGTTGGCGCTCACAGCACCCCATTGAGCGCGATTATTCATTCTACTCCAGTATACATGACCTACACGTGCGACTAGATTCTTTCCTGTGCTCCCCCCTGGTGCTTGCCGCGGTGACCCGAACGGAATACCTGACACGCACATTGTCTGACCACAACCCACTTCTCCTGACACTGGACTGGGTCACTGAACCCCCCATGGTTCCGACATGGCAGTTACGACCCGACACGCTAGATGATCCACCATTCAGGGCTGAACTCGAGGAGCGGATTGCCCGGTATTTTGCGGAAAATGAGGGTACGGCTTCCTCCAGGGCGGTAGAGTGGGATGCCTTTAACATAGTGGTGAGGGGACACTGCATCGGGAAATATGCGGGAGTACGCAAGACATTAATAGATGACTTAGACAAGGCTGAGCGTATCCTTCGAGAGGTTGAACTAGATCGACCGAATCGTCCTGAGCTGCTGGAGACAATGAGAGGAGCACGGGAAGCGGTAGCGGTGGAGATGGAACGCCTCCGTAGTTTCGACCATAAGGTATACCTAACGAGGACCCTAGCTGAAGGGGACAAGACAGGGACACTCCTTGCTTGGTTGGCAAACCTCAATAGGCGCAGCCAACCGGTCTTGGCCTTACGGGACAGTGGGTACCACACCCTTACCACACAATCGGACATACTGGACTGTTTTAGGGCGTACTATGAGAAATTATACGGAGCGAAGCCGAGTGATCGCGCTGCAGAGTTGGAGGTTTTCCTAAGCGACCTGCAGCTGCCGCGCCTAGAGCGGGAACAAGCGGATGCTCTAGGGGGCCCAATCGCCCTGTCTGAAATACGAGGGGCGGTGAAACGAATGGCGCGCAATAAAACACCAGGGATCGACGGATTACCCGTAGAGTTCTACGGGAGATACTTAGATCAACTAGCTCCGAGACTCCAGACAGTATATAATGAGGCCAAGGAAGCAGGCAGACTCCCCCGGTCGATGAGCGAAGCCATAATGATCCCCTTGTTGAAGCCTCGTAGGGAGAGCACAGACCCGGCGTCCTACAGACCGCTGTCAATGCTCACAACAGACTACAAAATACTGAGCACGGTGCTGGGACCCGGCTCTTAACTCATATGCAGGAGCTGGTCCATAAAGACCAATCTGGCTTTATTCCCACGAGGAACACAACACACAACATTCGCAGGTTACTGCGATTAGTGGACGCTCCGCCGCCTGAGGCGCGGTCCCCGGTGGTGTTGGCGGTCAACATTGAAAAGGCCTTTGATAGCCTTGAATGGCACTACCTGTATACGGTGATGCACAACTTCGGCCTAGGGGAGGGATACATACAGTGGACAAGGGTACTCTACGCCTCGGCGAGAGCGAGAGTGAGAGTGGGATCGATGGTATCAGATCAATACGAGATACACCGAGGTACCAGACAAGGGTGTGCGTTGTCCCCGCTGCTGTTTGCGCTCGCGATGGAATGCTTGCGGCTCAGGCTCGGAAGGGGGCTTATTACGCCGGGCTGGCGCAGGGGGGGGAACTCCATTATATCTCCCCATACGCGGACGACCTCCTCCTCTTTCTAGACAACACAGAAGAGGCAGTAGCGGGCGCTGAGAGTCTGCTGGAGCACTTTGGTAATATGTCAGGGCTGCGGGTGAACTGGCCGAAAACGTGCCTCTTCCCGCTGCGGAGGCAGGCGACGTGCCCCTCACTCCGCCAGACACTGCGATGGGAACCTCAATGCCTGGGCTACTTCGGAGTGCACATTTACCACGACCCGAAAGACCTTCTGGACGGTAACGTGGGCCGCTGTATCCGCTCACTGAAGAGTTGTATGTCCTTCTGGGCCACCTTGCCGCTCTCAACGGCAGGCCGTGTTGCTCTTCTGAAGATGATCGCTCTGCCGCGTCTCCTATATTTTTTCCGATCCCTCCCGGTATGGATCCCCGGCACGATTTTCAAACAACTGAAATCAGCGGTGGTGTCCTTCTTATGGGGAGCTGGCAGACGTAGAGTGGCTCTGGCGACGCTGACCCGCCCAAAGGACGAGGGGGGCCTCGCGGTCCCGGACTTCGAGCTCTATTATTTAGCGGCTCAGTTACAATTCTTCACGCAGGAGGTCGCAAGGGTGTATCGCGGCCCGGAACAGGGGAGAGAGTTCGGCACACCCCGTCATGTCCTTGCATACATCACTCTTCAGCAGAAACTGCTTCTGCGAGAGCTCTCCCTGGAGGAGCGGACCCTTCGCCAATGCTGGAACAGATCGCAGAGGCGGACTGGTACTGGGCACCCGTATGCTCCGGAAATTCCTCTGGGCATGGTGACGGCGCTCCCGCATGGCGGCGATTGGTCGAGACTACACCTTTGGGAAGAGGCGGGGCTGCAGTTGATAGGTGACCTCTATGAGGATGGGGAACTATCCCCATACCAGACGCTGCAAGAACGGTATGACCTCCCGAGGGGGGACTACCTACTACATGCAGCGGTGGTGAGAGCCATACAGGCACATTGGGGTGAGGAACTGATAGAACCTACTACATCACTAGCGTGCCAGTATACCATGATGGCGGCGGGAACGGTTAAAGCTGTTACGTGCCTTTATCGCAGAATGCACACGGACGCCTTACATCCGCTCACGACACTTAAAACTAAGTGGGAAGCTGACCTCCAATTAGAGATCCCAGACACTACATGGACACAATTAGTACGGCGAATCAAGAAAGGCACTAGGAATGCGCGCTTCCAATTAATACACCTATTTATACTCCATCGTGCGTACCTCACACCATGCAAGATCGCAGAGTATTTTCATGTAACAGATGCAGCGTGTCCCAGATGTACTCTTGTAGGGGCTGAACTGGTCCACATGTTACGGGGCTGTCCGGTGTTGCAGGTATATTGGACGGGAATTGAGGAGACCCTGAACACAGTCACTGACAGACAGTTACAATATAATAGCGCAGTGTCCATCTTACATTGGTTCCCCCACACAAAGAAGAATAAGCTGACGAGTAAATTTATAGATATGGGACTATTGATAGCCAAAAGGGAGCTGACCAGAGGGTGGAAATCGAAAGTGGCACAGACACATAGAAGATGGGTGAATGAATTCCTGAAATGGGCGACTGCGGAGGGCACGATACTTTACCAGCTGGCCCGCCGTAGCTCAAATGACAAGGCGCAGGAAGTTGCAATGCTATGGGAAACGCTAGTACAGGCGCTGAGAGATAGTCTAGCAGAGGAGGAGGAGGGGGAGGAGACACTAGACGAGACGCCCCGACCGGGATTAGGCACGCCGATGGCTAATTCACCAGATGCACACAGACAATAAGAAGCATTAACTCCGTTTTTCCTTTTCCCACAATATGGGTACCACGATTGCACCGATCACTGACGCAGACACAGGGAGGGACGGTTGGGGGGAGGGGAGGGATCTACGATCAGGGTTTCTAGGGGGGCTTACATACATCACGATCAACCCAATAGGGTGGTGACACACTATATAAATAAAAGCAGAGTAAGGAGTTCCTGTTGAGCTTACAATAAGATCGTTCTCGATCCACACAGTGATCAGTATAGAGAATTGACGCCGCCCTGCCTCCGGGATGTGGGCTGAATGGCTGTGTATCGTGGAACTGGGAAACGACTATGACAGATTGTCACTGAACTGTATGGTGCTCACTGTATAATTGAATGTTTTACCTATCCCTGCAATAAAAACAGTTTTACAAAAAAAAAAAAAAATCACCACAATCCAATGCCATCCATGCCCTCAATGATGTTTACAATCAAGACACCCCACAGAAAGACTAGGCCCATGCACCACTGAGTAACCCTGGGCATAATGGATGAAAGCAAGGCACATTGGATGCAGGCCTATGGCACAAAGCACACTGCCTGGCTTCAAAATGGCCCCTTAACCCCCACCACATGGCCAGGCCCTGCCTGTACCAGTCCTCAAAATGGCCCCCACCCACATGGCGATGCCCCATCAACACCCCAAAAAATCAAAAAACACACAAAAATCACCACAATCCAATGCCATCCATGCCCTCAATGATGTTTACATTCAAGACACTCCACAGAAAGACTAGGCCTTTGCACCACTGAGTAACCCTGGGCATAATGGATGAAAGCAAGGCACATTGGATTCAGGCCCATGGCACAAAGCACACTGCCTGGCTTCAAAATAGCCCCTTAACCCCCACCACATGGCCAGGCCCTGCCTGTACCAGTCCTCAAAATGGCCCCCACCCACATGGCCATGCCCCATCAACACCCCAAAAAATCGAAAAACACACAAAAATCACCACAATCCAATGCCATCCATGCCCTCCATGATGTTTACATTAAAGAGACCCCACAGAAAGACTCAGTCCATGCACCACTGAGTACCCCTGGGCAAAAGGCCCCAACAACAGCCAAAAAATCAAAAAACACACATAAATCACCACAATCCAATGCCATCCATGCCCTCCATGATGTTTACATTAAAGAGACCCCACAGAAAGACTCAGTCCATGCGCCACTGAGTACCCCTGGGCAAAAAGCCTCAACAACAGCCAAAAAATCGAAAACCACACAATAATCACCACAATCCAATGCCATCCATGCCCTAAATGATGTTGAAATTCAACAAAACAGTTGTATCATGCACCCATAACTAACCCTGGTCCTACTGGATACTGTGGCTACCCTCAATATATTTTATTTAATGTTCTGAAAAAGTTCCAAAATTGTAGTTGCAGCAACTGTAATGCCCCAAACAAACTTACTTGGGAAATTTCTAATCCAAAAGTGATCCAAAGAAAGTCAAAAAGGCCTCAAATCCAAATATCCAGCAGCATCCACAAAAAGTAATCCTTCCAGGTCAAGATCCAAATCAAAGTGACCAGGACATGAACAAATCACTGGGAGGAGCCTGCTGGACAGGAACAGGAAGTTGGAGACTGTGGGGCACTTCCTTCCTCCCACCCCCTCCCCCAAATGGACTCCTTGCAAAAAAAAGTGCAGGCAAATGTCAACCTGAGGAGTTATTCTGATAAAAATCATCATTTTCAGAAGGTTTATGCTGCCTGCTGGTGGATTTCTTGTGCAGAATTGCAAATTTTGCAATTTCGCGAGCACGAGATTGTTGCTGCCCGCCGCATCTACGTGTTCGCAATTGTTTACTCCCGCGATGCATGATCAAGGGCCTTTATGACGTACTCGCGTTGACAAACTGCTGTGCAAGGTAGCGGGCCGCGATGACGTAATCGCGGTCAACAAACTCCCGCGGGATCACGCAGCAAGATCCAAAATGGCGCAGCACACGCAAACATGGAGAAAAACAACTCTTCAAACGCTGAATGACGGTAAGTGAACGGCGCGCGCCGCAATATTGTATTTGTCAAGCGCGACCAAGCAGAAAAATCTGCTGCGTGTGAATTTGCGAATTTTCAGCAAATTCGCGAGAATTCGCGGATTGCGAACTTGCCGAAAATCCGCAAATTCCGCGAGCGGAACGGATTTTACGCCCATGCTTAATGAAAATCCTGATTGTCACTTTCAGTACAATAATCGTCATTGTAATATTGTGCACACTGAGAATTCTGCTGATCAAAATAATTCATAGAATTCTGAGGGGGAAAGAACGCTGTACCTGAGACAACGCACCTCGCCCTCTACCCCTAGATGCTGACTGAAAACCACCACGGCCTCGTGGCACTGGCAGTCCACCATTACGCTGCAATAAAACCGGACAACTACTCTTAAAATGACCTTCCTCTTTACAATAGGCACATTGATTAGGACCCAACAAAGGTCGTGGAACAAAGGGTGCAGGTTTCTGTAACAATCTTTCAAACTGTGGAGGCTGTTGCGATTGACGCTGAGCAGAACGAGGGGGATAAGCTTGTTGCAAAAGAACCTTTGTTTTTAATTCTTTAGTCTTTTTCTCCACTTTATCCTTTTCTTCCTTATCCCTATTCTCGTAATACTGAGCAGTAGCTAATATCTGGGCAGACGATGAAACAGCCCACGAACTCTCGGAATCTTTCAATTTATGCGATAATTCTGGAAGTAAATTAAATACAAATGTATCCACAAATAATCGCTGTCCACCCTCGATGAGAGTGTCTCCTCAAAATGAGTAAAGAAATCGGAGACACTCTCATCTTTCTTCTGTTTACACGCAGCTAACGTATTCCAATTAACACGTAGGGCAGGCATCATCGTCTTCATTAAAGCTATTATTATACCAGGCAATTCTGTGATCAAATCATCGGGTTCGCACCACCTACTTGTGCTGTATCCGCTGCAGTTATGGCAGAGCAATTACCACCTAAAGCTTGGTCGTGGTCTTCCCTACGAATCCGAGCCCACAATGCCTGAGGCACTACATTTCCCATCAGCAAATCAATATCTGCTAAATTGTTAATACACGCATCAACAGTTTGGGACAGCTCCTTATAATACCCAGCAGGATTCTTACGTGGGTCCGGTAAAGACTGTTTAAGCGCCAAAACCCTCGATCTTTTCCAAGGGACATGTACCCATATACGCTGGAAATGAGCTGGGACACCTGGAACATTACCTGCCTGTGGAACTGCATCCCTCCAGATCGGGGGAACCTCTCGCATAGGATAGTGTTTCATTTTACGCTGAACCGTAGGATCAGGTTCGAGAGAAGCTTGAGAGAAAAAGGAAGACCTAAAAGTGACAAGTGTCTGGACGGCATTCTCGACGTCGGGACCCACAATAAGTCCTTTATCAAATTAAGCCTGTATGTCAAACAAACCCTGAGGAGGTAAATCCAAATCCATATCTCCCCATCCTTTAACAAGAGTATTACACATAACATTAAAAACATATCTCTGTGTAGGCGCATTCCAATGAAGAAAAGTATCCAGGATATCGCGCACGCTATACTGTGGACCACTCATGATCCAATTATGAGCAAGGGAGTCCAACTTAAGTTGCTCCTCAGAATCTGGAATTTGACTACGGGATTGCCTTCGGGACAAGACAGGAGTCAAATTAAGAGACCCAAAGAAAGGTGATAAAAGACCAGAAACAGTATCGACCTATCATTTACGAGCCGTAGGAGAATCTGACAATAAAGCGGGAGACAATGTATTAAGCACAGTAGGAGAAGAGCTAGTTGCAAGAGAAACCGATGGTAAAGGAGACTGAGGTACAGAAGTCGTTGGCAAAGGAGGTGGAAATACTGGAAGAGGCAATTGTGGAAGAACCGGAACAACTGGCTGAGCAACAGGTTGCTGAACAACAGGTTGTAATGGGGGTGCATTAGCACCTAATACATAAGGCGGAGGTAATCTCAACAAATGAGACATTAAGGGATCGTCGTCAAGATCTTTAGTCTGTGAGGGAGTAGTCAGCACAGGATAACATTTATCTATTGCCATACGATGCTGTCTTTCTGAGACTTCAATCATCTGATCAGTCTCATTTTTTTTAAACTGCTGGGCAGCCTGTAAAATCGTCATATTTTGAGTTTTCTCATCTCTTTTTGCCTGTTTAATTTCTTTCTGTTTGGCTTCTTTACGCCATAGGCGGAAAGAGTCAAACATTGCTGGCCGGGCTTTTCTCTTAAACAAAATTGCTTCTAAATTATCTAATATGTTAGGCTCAAAGCTACCATCTTGTGGCTACTGCAGAACACCATCTTTCTTCGTATATCGGATCCATGTTTCATTAAAAATAATGGGGCCAAGACCATGTTTCAAATAGAGCTCACAAGTGGGAGTTCCAACCGGAGGAATTGGACAAGACAGAGTCCTCTAGCCGGGAATCCCTGTTACAGGTAAAACAGCAGAACTTCCTAAACTTACTAAGCCCAGGCATTTCGTAACGGACTGGACTGTTCACAAACTTCAAGGGGGTTAAGGCAATGAGCACAGCACAAATGTACTTACCCCTTGGCTTCGACTAATGCAGAAGTCGAATAACAAAAACAAAACAAAAGAGTGGGCGCTACCCACGAATAGTTAACTAAGTGTTTTCTCATGCCAACCGATGTCCGTCTAACCTCTAGTGATACCAATCATCACCAGAGGGCCAAGGCAGGACGGCAGTCAGGGCAGCAGTCATCAGCAGCCGTCGGAAAGGAGTAGCCGCGCTGAAAAAGACCTTCGTCCACTTCGACATACAGGGGTCGCTTGCGTGGTTCGTGAATCCTCCAGAATTTTCTTGCGAAGCTCCTCACGACCCTCGGGCTGAACCGCTACCACTAAAGCCACCCCACGTTGGGCGCCAGTTGGAGAACCGGGCCTTATGGGCCGAGCGGCGCAGGGCATGCCTAATATCTCCGATTTCACCTGCCTTGTCAGACAGAGACACAGGACACTCTGTTAGGCGTAGAAAATCGGATTTCTTAGCTGCAGCTAAGCACAGTTATCCAAGAAGTACAGTTGTATATTCTTAGGAGACTGCCACTTAATTCCGTGGTGCACAATCTTTTATAATACACATATTTACAACGTCTACTCCCTAAACATACAAAACTGACAAATAGGAAAAGTTTGAGAACAAGCTATCAAGTATCTTGAATACGCCCTCCTTTCAGACCCCGTGTGCTCTCCTCCCCTCACGTTAATCAATGCTAGTGCCCGTAATCCAATTTGCTGGTGGCAAGACATATTTGCGTGCTTCAAAGGATAGTTGTGTAATAGGAGAATACAAGGAGAGAATAGCGAAGGCCAGTCAAATAAGATAAAGTAAGAAAGAATGGTGGGACCCAAACAGTCGACTAAGACAAGGATCAATCAGTCTAGACATGGATTACCAAACTCGGTCAGACCCTGACATCGGTTTCGTAAACAAGGACAAGGGGTTACTTTTTAACAAAAGAGACGCATAGCAGCTGAAAGACCAGAAACACTACGTTCACCGTGCTGCCTGAGTGAAGGCAACATAAAATGGCGGATGGACACAAAATGGCGGCTAGATACGAAGCGAAGTCGAAAACCACAGAACCTCAAGGGGGCCTCACTGACCTACCCGGGCCCTGGTGACCTCCACCTCTCTGGGGTCAAAATAATTTTTTTTAATGGGTGGAGGGCCACCCTGCCCCCTCCCAGGCCATTCCCGGCCCCAGGGACGGCCACCTCCACCGGGGCAGACCTTCATACAAGAAAGGGGTCATGCTGCCCCCCTCCTGGAGCCAATAATGGCCCTTGGGACCGCAACCCCCCAGTGCCAGCTCCTGCCATGTCCCAGGGTGCCCACCCACAAGACACAGCTGTTTTCTGTTGCTTGGCGGGAGCTTTACCGCCCCTGCCAAGCCAAGGTAAACCCCCCACTTTTAAACACAGGTAGCTGGAGTTCTAGCAGCTTCCTATGTCTGAAGCAATGCTGGCTCCTGCAGGAGGTGGGTAGACAGCAGAGACCATGGGGGCCTTCAGTCTTTCCCCGTGGTGACAGTAGATACTGGGTGCCCTGATGGCACACAGCAGACTTGGCCGAGCCCAGGGGATGATGTCCCAGTGCTGAAATCAGCCCAAGGAGGGGGCTGCATGGTCCCCCTCCTCTATTACAAGACAGAATTATTAAATAACAAGGGCCGGACTTGGGGGATGGGGTCCCTGGGGTCAAAATCAGCCTTGGGAGGGGAGGCGCACACCCCCTTCCTGATTCCAACAAGGCCTGACCCCAGAGGATGGGGTCCTTGGGGCTAAAATCAGCCAGGGGAAGGGGAGCCACATGGCCCCCTCCCCTAATAAAAGATTACAAAAAAAAGACAGCCTGGAAAAGTTGCCAGAGGCCCCATCCTCTTTCTCCACCACTCTGTAAATGGGCCTACTGGCGCACTACTAATTGGTGGATGAAGTCTCTTGGTATGCTGAGGGTCCTTGGGGGCCAACATCCCCTCTCATTTCCTCTAGTAAGTTCCACATAGCAGGATTGCTGAGAGGTCATTGGAGGCCACACCCCCTTTATCCACCACTCTGCCAACGAGTCTCCTGTTGCACTACTGGTTGAGGGGTGAAGTCACCTTGGATGATGAGGGTCCTTTGGGGCCAGGAACCCTTCCTGTAACCTCTAGCAAGTCTCCCATAGTGGGATTGCTGAGAAGACTTTGGATAGAATGCCCCCTTTCTCCAACAATCTGCAATAGTACCTCTTGCCACATTACTGGTTGGTGGATGAAGTCCCCTTTGATGCTGAGGGTCCTTGGGAGCAAAGAACCCCACCTGCTACCTCCAGTAAGTCCCACACAGCGGGATTGCTGAGATCTGGTCGGAGGCCACGCACCCTTTCTCAATCCCTCTTTAAATGCACCTCCTGGTGCACTACTAGTTGGAGGATGGCGCCCTCTTGGATGCTGAGGGTCCTTGTGAGCTAAGAACCCCTCCTGTTACCTCCAGTATGTTCAACACCGTGGGATTCCTGTGAGCTGGTTGGAGGCCCTGCCCCTTTTCTTCACTACTCTGCAAATGTGCCTACTAATAAAAAAACATAGAAATCCACTTACAAAAACCAAACATTATAGGGACATTTAAATTTGTAAAATGAATTAAAAAAACTGGGAGATTAACTTAAAAAACAGAAGGTTACAGGGGCATTATACTTAGTAAATCGACATTTAAAAAACATAGAAATTCACTGTAAAACCAAAGGTTACAGTGAGGTTATAGTTAGGCTCAGATGTCACTAGTACAAATCCATAGAAATTTGCAGCTATAGTTACCTGGGCTACCTATAACTTTCGTCTGTGAAATGCACTGCTTACGACCTCACATATTATATGACTCATGACATGGTCAGTGACATCACTGATGACATCACTCATCACTCCCACACCCATGCAATCACTCACATACCAATACCAGTACTCTTACACCCACTCAATTCTCCATGGAGCTACCCATACACCCTCTCACTCACTCATACAGCTGCTAACACAACCATTCACTCACCCTTACAACCACTCATACAACCAGTCACTCACCCTCATAGCCACCCACACAGCCATATGCTCACCAATACAGCTACTCACACATAGACTTTCACCTATACAGTCACTCTCACACCCACTCACACGCCCCTTTACAGCCTCTCAACAGAGCTACTCACTCACCTATACAACCACCCACTCACTCTCTCACTCACACACCCACCCAACCACTTACATACCCATTCACACATCCATGAGAACACTCTCATATCTGTTCACTTACCCATATAGTCCTTCACACAGATACTCACTCTCCAATAGAAACCATTTACACACCAACTCACGTAACCAAACACTCACCCATACAGTCAGTCAGTCAGTCAGTCAGTCAGTCACTCACTCACTCACTCACCCACTCACTCGCTCACCCATATCATCACTCACTCACCCATACAGCTACTCACTCACCTATCCAACCAGTAACACACCCACTCACTCAGAAATATAATGAGTAACACACTCACAGCTATTCACAACCCTCCTTATATACCCATGCAGCCACTCACACACCCAACACATTCACACACTCATACAGCCACTCACACACTCACAAAACCACTCAAACATTCACTCACATACCCATACAACCACTCACATACCCACTCACATACCCATTCAACACCTGACAGAACCATTCACTCACCTATAGACCTCACTCTCCATACAGTCACTCATGCATGCACTCACACGCCCATACAGCCTCTCACACACCCACTAACACACAGATAGAGACATTCACACACCCACTCAGGTCACACTTTTAGAGATAGTATCACTCATTAGTAGTACAACTAGTATAATAATCTAACTTTTATGGTAGGTTAATATATATATTTAACCCATAAATTCTTATGAACACTTACGCTCACTGGATGATGTCATCAGTGATGTCACTGACCATGTCATGAATGATGTAATATGGAATGTCATAAACAGTGCATTGCATGGGCGTACTTTAATGGCTATACACTATTTTATGTCATGCTCGGTAAATTGGGGCCAAAAATAGGGCGGAACATTCTACTACAAAGTATATTTCTCCTGAGATTTATCTGAGCTTGCATTTTTCAGTTTTCCATAGACAAGGCGTTATTCTGGTTTTCTAATAACTTTGGAGCTGTTTGATGAAGCTTCACCAAACTTTCCAAAACAAATGGCTATTCACTAGAGATGCTTCCTGGAAACTTTCAGGGTGATCAGTTAGGCAGGGGCTGAGTAAAAGGGGGGGCTTAAAGCTAGACCTGGGCAGTTAATTTAGCTCTGTTTGTGGAGTTTGCAGAGTTTTCCGCACTTTGCACTCGGCAGAGCTCGTGGAGTGCAGAAAACTCCGCTTCGCGATGTGCAGCGGAGTTTTATCCCCGCTCACAATCGCGAACAGTAAGTTCGCGATCGCGAACAGTAAGTTTGCAAGCACGAGCTACCGCTTGGGTAGAATTACTACCCGAGTGGAAGGAATACCAGCACAAACTGCAGTTCACACTGCACTCCGCTACTCGTGGAACTTCGCAGAGTTTTTTTGTAATTTCGTGGAGTTCCATGTAGCAAAACTCTGCAAACTATGCCAAGGGTTACCTAAAGCCCATTTCCACATGCATTTGCCATAGTCATCTAAAACCTGCTAAATGGATTTGAGCCAAATTTGGCCGGAAACAAAATCTTGGTTCGCAGATTGCTTTTTGTGTTTTGGTGTAAATCTTTTCAGTAGTTTTTGAGATATCAGAGTTTTCAAAATATCCGTGTGTCTGGAATTTTGGGTTTGAGAGACTCCTATGAGAGTCCCTTGAACCCAATAAAAAAAATAGAGCCTCCTGATTGTCCCAGGAAACTTTATGCAGACAAACTTTGTGAAGTATACTGAAAGGGGACATGAATAGGGAGCCCCTTCCTTAGCTCATTTTGAGCCTGGGGAACCCATATCCTGGGGGGCAGGAATGTTATTTAAGGTGAGGGGCATGACTCTGTCCCCTCCCTGAGCAGTTTTCAGCTCTGGAAACCTCATCACCCAGGGCCCAATGTATTAATTAGGGGAGGAGGTGCACAGCCACCCTCCCGAGCCTAAGGAGGCCCAGGGGATTCCATCCCTAGGGCCAAATCTAAAATTAAAGGGGAGTGTAGCTGCATAACCCCCCTCCCTGAGCCTTAGAAAAGGCCCTGGGAACCCCCATCTCCCAGGGTCATCACTTTAAACCTAAGGGAGGGGGGCTGCATGGCCCCTCTCCCTGAGCATTTAATGGCCCTGGGGACCCCAGCCCCTGGGGCCCACTAACTTGTTGTGTTCCAGGGAGCCCTGTCCAAAGACATAGTAGTTTACACATCTCTGGAAACAAGTGTTTGTTCTATTCTGGCGGGAGCCTTTTTCAATCTCCAGCCAAACAGGTGCAATCAATAAGGCTGCTCCCAGTCTGCAGGAGATTTTAAAAGGTTGTCATCGGCTTGGAGCAGACTTGTATTCTGTTTCATTGCCCCCATAGATGGGAGCAGGGATACAGAGCACGGCCCACAGGGAGCACCTAAATTGCTCTTTCCTCCAGGCAGGAGCAATGTAACCCCTGAAACATGTGGGGAGATGGCTGGGGCTGTGCAGTCTCTGGGGCTATCCCTGTGGCCCTCAATATGTGGTTTGTAAGTGCAAAGGGTGGCCGCCGGGGCACCCACCTATTTATATTGGAGGCCCGATGATTCGGGATCCTGGTGCCTGAGAAGGCTTGGGAGGGTGGGCACACAGCCACTCTCCTCAGCATAAGAAGTCCCGGGGATGGCCAAATTCCAAATGCAATGGGAGTGGGTCACATAACTCCCTTACTAGAGCCTTAAAAATGCCCTCGGGCCCCCTTCCCCCCGGGTAGTCACTTGATACATAAGCGTTATATAAATATATCCTTCTGTGGTTGCCAGTAGGTAATTATAGTTAGCACCTAATTTCCATAGGGAAACCATTTTTTTTGTCCATACATTTGGTGTCATTTGGCGAATCCTCAAAAAATGTTCAAAACTAGTTTGCCACTCCCCTCGGCTGCTGTCTTTAAAGTTTCTGGGTGGTCCGTCAAGTGGAGCCAAGAAAAGGGAAGGGGGGCCTAAGACATGTGTTCCCAATGTAATTTCTTATAGTGATTTTAGACACTGCTACTGCCTGAACAGCAGAACACAGTTTCCCTAAAGTTGGGAGTAATGTAGACATTGGTCCAGAGAAGTGCCTTTTTCTGATTTGGTATAAATGCATAAAGTGGTTTTAGAGATATTGACCAAAATCCAAATTTGCATATCTAGAGGCGTGGATCCTCTGAGGATCAGACAGTTCCCGTGCTGAAATGTGATTGGCTATCAACACTTCAATCAGGACTTGTTGGCAGTCAACTTGATAGAATTACCCTGACCAGCTAGGCCTCTTGGGGGGGAGGTCCCATTTAGTTTTTTACATCTTTTGCCGTACATGCGCGATGGGGGTCACCAATTTGCGGTAACCGCGAAAAAAATGCAAGCGTGGTCTCCCTGGCTTATTTTTATCAAAGGCCCATTTGGGCCAGGTCCGTGGGGCATACTATAAAAATAGAGGGTGGTGCACAGACCCCTCCTCCTAGGGCTTATGATAGACACCTTCTTGGAGCAAATACTTGAAAATATATCTGAGGACATGGCCACTGGGCCTGCCTGCATCCCAGGGACTCCCAACTCCCCAGGGCAAATTGTGCTAAAAGAATGCAGGGGGGCCATCTAGCTCCCCAGACGTCCGAAGGTCATTTAGTGAAAATAAGGGGAGGCCATGTGGCCCCCCCTACAGCACCAGGGACTGCCTCCTCCCCGTGCTAAAATAAAATATTGTAGGGGGGTCTGACATGGCCCACCGGCCCCGGAGACCACCTCCTCCCCGGAGCTAAAGAAGACGATGTAGGGGGCCCTGTAGATAGATAGATAGATACATTTGTTTTTCTTATTGAATATGTACTTACATATTCATTGAGAAAAAACAAAGGTAAAAAGTAAGTTATTTTTAGGAAAAACTTAATGTATTAATTCTATGCAAAAATGACTTGAACTAGATACACTTTAGAAATTAAAAAGTTCTAGCTAAAACTTGAAGTTACAATTTCCACAACAACCAAAGCTTTCTAGAACTCGTGCATCTGTGTGCAGAATGCTGTAAACCCGCTAGACAGACTAAATTTACTGTAACTCATGCCTTCATCCTGCACTCCCTATACCCATATTATTTTACTCATAGCATGTTAAATGAAATCATAGCATTCGTAACAACACTCATGCCATCTGAAAATACATAATTTAAGTGAACACCATGCATGATACGGGGTTGAGCTGTTATCGTTGATTTAGCCTGTCTGGTGGAGTGGCTAACAGTGGGATGAAATAGAGTGGCTTGGAGTGGTCTACAGTAGAGTGGCGTACAGTAGAGGAGCATAAGGTGCAGCTGTATAGAATAAAGTGGAGCAGAATATAGTACGGTAGGGTAGATAGAAGTAGGGTAGAGTGAAGTGGGTTAGAGTAGAGTGGCATACAGTAGAGTGCCGTAGAATACAGTGGCATAGAATGCATTTGCTTCAAGTACAGTGGTGCAGAGCAGAGTACTCTGGAGTACAGTAAAGTGGGGTACAGTGAAGTGGGGTAGTGTAGAGTGCTATTAAAGTAGAGTGGCATACAAAACAGTGGCGCAGAGTGCATTAGTCCTTAGTAGAGCGGAGTGGCATTGAGTGCAGTGGTGTAAAGTGGAGTACATTGCAGTGAAGTAGGGTGCCCTAGAATGGAGTGTAGTACAGTGTATGAGTGACGTGCAGTAGAGTAGCATAGAGTGCAGTGGCATAGAGTACAGTGGCATAGAGTACAGTGGCGTAGAGCGAAGTGGGGTTGATTGAAGTGTGGTAGAATGAAGTGGGGTACAACAGAATGGCATACAGTGAAGTTTGGGACAGTGAAGTGTGGGACACTGAAGTGTGGGACAGTGAAGTGGGGGACAGTGAAGTGGGGGACAGTGAAGTGATGGAGAGTGGAGTTGCGCAGAGTACAGTGGTACAGAGTAGAGTTCAGTGGTGTAGAGCACAATGTCATAGAAGTCGAGTAGAGTGGAAAAGGATGGAGTGATGTACAGTGGTTTGATATGGCACAGAGTAGAGTGGTGTAGAGTAGCGTGGTGTAAAGTAGAGTGGCATAGAGAGAGTATAGCAGAATGAAGTGGGGTAGATTGAAAGGCGGTATTGTAGAGTGGAGTAGAGTACTGCGACATATATTAGAGTGGCATACCGTGAAATCTGGTAGAGTGGAGTGAAGTAGATTGAAATGAGGTATAGTAGAGTAGCATAGACTAAAGTGGCGTATGGTGAAGTGGGGTAAAGTGACATGGATTAGAGTTAAGTAGGGTACAATAGAGTGGTGTAATAGAGAGTGGCGTAGAGTTAAGTGGAGTATAGTGAAGGGTAAAGTGAAGTGAGGTTTAGTATTGTGGCGTAGAGTGCTGTAGATTGAAGTTGGGTCGAGTGAAGTGGGCTAGAGTAGAGTGGTGAAAGTAGAGTGGTGTACAGTGAAATGGGGTAGAGTGAAGTAGAGTAATGTGAATGGGGTACAATGGAGTGGTGTATAGTAGAGTGACATACAGTAGAGTGGCATAATGGAAAGTGGGGTAGAATGAAGTGGGTAGTGTGGAGCGGGGTAGAGTAGAGTGGTGTAGAGTAGAGTGGAGAAGTGTGGCTCAATGGTTAGAGCGGCAGACCCTGATGCAGAGGTCTAACCCGGGACCAGGGTTCAATTCCCTGCCTCGGCGGGTCTTGGGCTCAAAAATTCCACGGACCTGATCATTCTCGCCTCGGTGCCTATTCCAATCATGGAGTTCCACTCTGCAACTCTGGCAATAGCTTGCTTAATCTCCCCACAACGCTAAGGATGCCTGGCCTCCACCTTGGGGGTGCCCAGGAGTGGACACCTCACAGGGAAAGCCAGGATGGGTTCCACAGCGGTATTCGTACAAGCGCCTTGAGACCCTTGCGGGTGAGTAGTGCACTATACAAGTATCAATTTACATTTACATTTACATTTACATTTACATTTAGAGTGGTGTAGAGCAAAGTAGGGTTTAGTGAAGGTTAAAAGGAAGTGAAGTACAGTAGATGGCATAGAGTAGAGTGGTGTAGAGTGAAGTAGGTAGACTAAAGTGAGGTAGAGTGATGTGGCGTAAAGTAGAGTGGGGTAGAGTAGAGTGCAGTGGTGTATGGTGCAGTGGCATAGAGTGAAGTAGTGTACAGTTGAGTAGTACTGAGTAGGGAGCAGCAGCATAAAATGCAATTTCATAGAGTAGAGTAGAGTGGTGCAGAGTAAAGTAGAGTAGCATAGAGCGATGTGAGGTAGAGGGATGTGGCTAGAGTGAAGTGGGGTAGAATAGAGTGGTTTAGAGTAGAGTGGCATACAGTAGAGTGGCCTAGAGTGATATGAGGTAGAGTGTAGTGAGCCAGGATGAAGTGTTGTAGAGCAGAGCGGTGTGGAGTGAAGTGGGGTAGAGTGGAGTGATGGACAGTAGGTGCAGTGCCATAGAGTGCAGTGGTGTAGAATAGTGGTGGACAATGAACCCCACTCCACCAGCGGTGTTTTCAGAGTTTTGTCCACTCCGCACCCTGCTTGAGGTGCGGAGTTAGGCAAAAACTGTCTACTGCTGCATAGCGAAGTTACCAGCGCCTAGCCCCACTACAGAGTACTTGTGGATCCTGATTAACATATATGGGAATTACAATTCTATTCATGTAATCACTGTGCCATTCATAAAACACCATTCATTCTCTATGTCACATCCCAGATACACCGCACATGTGTAATACCCCACTCACAGCACACACTACCTAGCATGCAGGGAAGAGGGTAAAAATGCTTACCTGAGCCCCATCAAACCCAAGCATGGCTGCAGCCCTTGGTAGCTTGGAACTGAAAGGGAGTTGCAAAGACCCAACTCCGTTTCCACTAGCCTCTGAATGTTTTACGAGTGTTTCATATGGACAGGATTTTCCAACGCTTATGACAAGTGCAAAATAACCCTTTTGTACTCCACGATCAACTGCTGCAGCTTAATTGGCTGCCAACATCACTGATGTCACATTGAGAGGTTCGGCAACACCTTGCATCAGCCCAGCTGCACCGAAGTGTGGGCTGTCCTCAATGTCAGCCATGGAGCCTTTCACGGTTGTGCTACTGCTCTGCCTGCTCACTCTCACCCAGGCTGCCCGGATGGAGGCTGCTCAAACCCCTGCTACTGGGAGTGGAATGGGGTGCTGCACAGGGTGGACTTCTGCTCGACCTCGGCCTCCCCGTGCTACCCCCTACCTGAGTGCTATAACCACTCACCGGCTACCTCTTAGTGTGAATGTTTATGAACCTGCGTTATGACGTTCCTTGCAGCATGTGCACCCCCTTACACCTCTCCCCACCTCTGCAGCAGGGGTGCACATTGGCACAGAGGACAGTGTGTAAGGTATTTTACAGGGTAATGGCGTGGGCCTGTGAGAACAACCAGAGGCTCTGGGGTGTAAAACCTCCATAGCACACAGAGCGGAACACCACAGAGTTCGTTGGAGTTTTTTGGTCACTCCGTGGAATTACGCCAAGTCCTTGAGTAGAGAGGTACACAGTAGAGTAGAGTGGGGAAGAGTGAAGTGGGGTAGAGTGAATTGGGGTAAAATAGAGTAGCGTACAGTAACACACAGTAGAGCAGCATACAGTGCAGTGATAATAATGAAGTACATTTATAAAGCACGACAGCTACCTCTAACAGAGGTGTCCTGGTGCTAACGCAGACAAGCAGGCAGGCATAAAACTAGTGAGACTAGCTCTGGTTGAATAACCAGGTCTTCAGCGCTTTCCTGAGCTCAGATTCCGATTGAATTAGGTGAAGCTTGACTGGAAGAGAGTTTCACAATCTACTTATAACCAATGTGAAGGATCAGCTCCCAATGCATGCCTTTGCATATTGAGGTACGCAGAGCAGGTTCTGGGAGTTCGATCTTAGCAAGCGTTGTTGAAGTTAGGGACAAATACATTTCCTAATGTAGCTGGGACAGTCGTCTCTCAGATCCCTGAAAGCTACTGTCAGCGATTTGAATTCAATCCGTTTGGCTACAGGTAGCCAGTGGAGTTGTTTAATGTGTGGAGAGATATGATGTCTAAAAGGTACTCTTTTGATCAATCTCATAGCTGCATTTTGCACCATCTGCAATCTCTTGATCAGATATGCAGGCAGCTCCAGGTAAAGACTATTTGCATAGTTCAGCTTCGATGTCACTAAAGCGTAAACCACGGACCTGCAACAGCTAATCGGCAGTATGTGTAGAAATGTTCTCATACTTCTCAATATACCGAAACAAGAGGCTGCCATGTGATGTATTTGTGTTGGTTGGGTTCCCATTTTACTCCCAGGTTTTTTGAAGAGGTAGAGGGGCATGGAGGAAGTCCATTTCCTCCAGCCACCACAGTTCGGCTGACGGGTGGAGGGCCTTATCAAAGAACAGGACCTCCGTTTTCTTCTGTGTTAAGCTTTAATTTCTTGATGTGTATCCAGCTGAGGATGTCCTTCAGGCATTCCCTAAATCTAGCAAAGGAGTTTGCTGAATGGTCCTTGAAAGAAAATACCAGTTGGGTGTTGTCCATGTAGGAAATAGCTTTTTTCCCATTTTTCAATAAGCGAGAAGAGGGGAGCCAGATATATGTTAAAAAGTAGATCGCTCAATGCCGATCCCTGTGGCACCCCACATCGTAAAGGTTTAGCTTCTGACTTGAAATGCTGGAGAGTGACCCTTTGCGTACGATCACTAAGATAGGACGTTATCCAAGCCAGGACTGAACCTTCTACTCCTCCACTTTTAAGCCTGGCAGTAGGATAAGGTGATCCACCATCTCAAATGCGGCAGACAGGTCCAACAGCACCAACATGGCTGAGGCTCCCGCGTCCACCAACATTCCTAGAGACTCTGCCACCTCCAACAGAGCTGTCTCGATGCTGAAGCCTGCTCAAAATCCAGACTGCGTTTCATGTAAGATGCCGCGTCTGTCAATAAAATTGGTCAATTGAAGTTGGACCAATTTTTCCAGCATCTTTGCAGGTGCTGGCAAAAACGAGATCAGGCGGTAGTTGTTAGGTTCACGCAGGTCAGCGTTTGGCTTCTTCAAAAGAGGCAGGAGCATGGCTAGCTAACAAGAATGCAGGAAGTTACCCGGTGCAAGTGAGATGTTCCATAAATAGTTTGGGGTGGGATTAATAATGTGGGCCAGTGCTCCCCACATTTTTGGGGGGCATGGATCTTCTGGGGACCTAGATTTGCACTTCAGAATCTCTGCCAGGGATTCCTGTTGAGAAAATTCTGAGAGGGAAAGCTCCCCAGCATGGGTTACCATTGTTTCAGTTTCAACAGTATCCATTTTAAACATGAAGGCACCATATACCTTCACGATTTTTTCCTCAAAGAAGTCCGACAATTTAGCACACAGCAACAGTGACAGTGGTATCTTACTTTCAAGTGCACTTGGTTTAGTAAAAGAGCTAACTATCCTAAACATTTCATTGCATGAGTCCTCCACGGTGTTAATTCGATTTACACAGTGGTCTCTTCTAGCAGCCTTTAACGATTTATGAAGTTCTTTTAGAGCTTCCTTGTAGGTCAATTTGGCCAAAAGACAGTGGGCCTTATTTATGAAATCCTTGCGCCGCCGGTGCATCACTTTTTCCCATTTTAAAAGTGGCGCACCGGCGGCGCAAGGCCTTCATAAATAAGGCCCAGTATTCTTTCCTCCAAAGGCTTTCCTTTTGTTTACATTCACTTTTTTTACTCTGAGTTCCTCTGAGAACCAGGGGGCTGACAGAGAGTTTCTGGGGGATCCGCCTAGCCTAGCTGGGGCTAGGTTGTCCAAGGTGGCAGAGATCCACCCAGTTAGGGTGATGGAATCAGTGTTGGGGTCATTGGTGAGTTGAGGTTGACTTCCCGACAGTACCGGGCATAGGGACTCCGGTGTCAGTTTTTTCCAATTCGCCTTGGGTAAATTATGGCTTCTAACACCCAGTTGTGGCATTTTTCTAATAAATGAGAAAGGGACTAAAAAGTGGTCTGTCCATACCATTTGCTCCGGGGCTTCAACGACCAAGGACGGCATGTCTGAGAAAAGCAGATGCAAGATGTTTCCCGCACAGTGGTTAAGGGAGCTTACATGCTGAATGAGATTGGCCTCCACAAGTGACATCATAAACTGAGATGCATGAGCACAGTCAGAGTCCGAGATATGTAAATTAAAGTCTCCTTGGACCGTATAGTATGGACTTCTGCACAATGAGATTGAAGAGATCTGAAGTTAGACTAAGAGCACATCACAATGCAGAGTACAATGCAGTGACATTACGTGGAATAGAGTGAGGTAAAGTGCCACTGTGTGGAGTGGAGCGGCATACTGTAGAGTACCATGGAGTACTGTGCAGTGTCATAGAGTGCAGTGGACTAGAGTAGAGTGGTGCACAGTAGAGTAAAGTGGCATAGAGCGCAGTGTCCTATAGTGCAGTGGCGTGAAGTCCAGTAGCAAATATTGCAGTGGCATAGAGTAGAGTGGTGAAGTGTGCAGTAATATAAGGTGCTGAGTCGTAGAATACAGTGATGCAGAGTGGAGTGGTGCAGAGTGCAGTGGAGTAGAATGCAGTGGTGCAGAGTTGAGTAGAGTGGCATGGAGTGCAGTGGATTGTCATCAGCCAATAATATTTTGTTTTTTTCTTCATGTACCGCATTATATGGAAAAATGACCACGGTATACCACGGCCCAATACACTACTTAAAGTTTGGACCCCTAATTACTACAAAACTATTGAATAGGTTTTCATGAAATACCTAAAAAGGAGTGCCAAATTTTATGAAATCTGTTTTGCCTCTACATCTGATGCAAAAGTCTATGGAAAATGAATGTGTGAAAAAGGAAGTTTTGGAACTCTATTTTTTTCTTTGTGCCCCCTTAATGAATCAACCCAAAACTTTGTATCGTCAGGCAATGTAGAAGAAGCAATAGGTCTGCAAGGTTTAGTGGAGAAACATCAAATGGTGCCAGAGTACTGAGAAATTCCTATCTCTGGGAAGACTAACTATAACTACAGAGTGGCTACTGGCACCCCCCTGCACTCTGTTTATATATATATATATATATATATATATATATATATATATATATATATATATATATATATATATATATATATATATATATATATATATATATATATATTACCTACTGGCAGTCGCCAGTAGGTATATATAGTTAGGATTTTTTCCCTATGGGATTTTTGAAAATTCTATGTCTAATAACTTTGGCGTTTGTGGACGGAATTGGCTGAAATTTTCTGGAAAATGGAACATTTTGTTTCTGAGCAGCCCCTGGAAATTTGGGGGGGGTTCGTCAAGGGGGGGCCGAGAAAAAAGGGGGGTCCCAAAACGTGTTTTTAACATTGAGTTTTCCATAGGGCGGTCTGTCGCACTTTTAGCCCGAACGGCTGAATGGATTTGCACGAAACTTGGCAAAATTGTAGAGACTGGTAGCCCGATGTGCCTTTTGTAGGTCTCAATATATGTGCTCCAGTGGATTTTGAGAAATTAACGTTTAAAAAAAGATATATATCTGTAAGCGCGCTCCAGGCAGCGCTCCGGTCCGCGGACCTTAAGCGTACCGGAACTTCGCGTAGCGAAGCTGATTGGTTATCCGGCGTCTGTAAACATTCCAAACAGTCCGGAGCGGCCGCCATCTTGTCTCTCGGTAGGATTGAGAGACAAAAGGAGGCCAAAACAAAGGTGGAAATAACCATAAGGGGGCATAGTAGATCCTCCCTGACCCCTTAGGTTTAATGTGGAGGCTTTAAAAGGGCCCCGCGGGGCAAAAAAAAACAAAACATTTTTTTTGTTTTTTTGCGTGGGTAGCGCCCGGTCCGCGAACCGGGAAGCGTTCTGGGCAGCGTACTGCAATGAAAAATGAATGATAGACTTTTCAAATGCTGTATGTTAATTGATTGTTGGTTTTGTTGATTATTTATTTATTTTTTTTATTTTTTAAGCATTTTTTATTGTGTTTCATAATTTATTAAACTTTCTAACATTTCATTGTCAGAAATTTCATAATTATCATGGAATATACATTGTAGTCTCTGAGGTTGTAAAATGTCCTCATTTGCAAGGAGGTTATCTACTGCTTGTACACATTGCAGTAGTTCTTGGTCCCAAGTTTCATCCATAAATTCAATCTCATTTGGATCAATGATTTCTGTGTTGGACTCTGGAAGGACAATTTCAAATGAAATTTTTTGTTCGCTTTCCATTTTCCCTGAAATTTGCATAAAAAAAATATATATTAGTAGAGGTAGGGCACTGTTGGGATTAATTTTAGATAGGCAGTTTTTAACAGTGAATTTATCTTTGGGCAGTGTATAGTATCAGAGTGGAAGTAGGAATATAAAAAATTGTATCTAAATTTATAAGTACTACAGAGGGATAGTATATAACTAACAGAAAAAGTTTACCATATTAACTTATAGTGCACAATATACTTCAGTTTTAAAAATAAAAACTTACCTTTAGAAAGAAGTTGAAGGAATTAGTGAAAATCCTATTGAAATGTACACCAAGAAGTAGTAGTCAAAATGGCTGTGTTTCCTTCTCTTCCTTTATATATATTCGGGTACATAACCAATCAAATGTCAGGTAAAAAAAGTAGAAAATGAAAGTAACATTTTAATTGGTTGTCAATTCCAACACTTCAGATGTGTTTTGTGAAGTAAATTACCTCACGGTATTTAGAGAGGTCTACAGGCTAAATGGCTAAATGGAATTCCAATCAAATTTGTGAAAATGGTAGGGATTGGTATGTAGTACGAGCTAATCTATATTTGGTGAAATTGTCTCAAGTGGCTTTTGTGTGAACTACTTTCCCACCTTTTTTGATGGTGCGCTTCCCAGGGAGCGACCCGGTACGCGAACCGTTGAGCGCCCCGGTTCGCGGACCTTAAGCGTTCCGGGAGTCCACCATTTTGTGTTTCGGTCGAATTAAGATACAAGATGGAGGGCAAATAATGTTCAGAATGGGTAGAAGGGGGCACGGTAGAGTTATCTTGACCCCCTAGGTTTTCTGAGGGTGGCTGAGGAGGCTTATATGTGCGAAAAAAATACATTTTTAAAAAAAAATTCGCGAGGTTAGCTCCCGGTTCGCGTACCGGGTAGCGGCCCCGGTAGCGTATTTTGTTGAAAATTAGTGAAAAATTTTAGAGTTAAATAATAATTGTGAGTGATCAGATGTAGGGTAGCTCTGAGAAGAGCTTTTGGGTTTATGGTACATTTAGGTACTTATAAGTAGGTACCAATGCACATTCTTAAATTCAGAGTGAAAACTCTGTTGCCCTCATCTGAGAAGTGAACTCCATCTCCTCTGTAGATATCTTGCATGTAGTAACGCAAGTTATTGTTGTACAGGGAGCCCATTCCATGGTCTCTCATGTAAGCTGAAACAGATTTGTTTACATGCTTCCTCGACTTCTCAATTTGTGGACAAAATTGGTTTGACCACCTCCATTTCTGTCTTTGGCATATATTTGAAAAACACAGATGGATAAACACTCTGCGGAAATAAACGAACGAAAAATTCGGAAATACAAAAGAGACACCCTGGATTACCGCCTAGGAGAAGTATACACGTGGGCGGATATATATGCCCAAAAAAGACGCAATAGACCGTACAATTCACAAACAGATACATCCTCTTCAGGTAGTGAGAACTCACAGCGACCCAGACGAGCCCAACCGACAAGAACACAACCGGATAAGGACCAAGCAGAACAACCAACCACGAGCCGACCAGAAGAACCGAATTCTTTTTTAGAACAAGGTCAGTCGCTAAGAGGCGACCCAGGAGAGGACAAAGCAAAGGAAAAAGAGAAAGAAAAAGACAAAGAGAGGGAGAAAGAACCCCCCACCACGAGGAGCACATCAGGTGTGATCAAGGACAAGAAATCCACGAAGAAATAAAACCAGAACAACTAGTCATTAACATTAGCAAATATAAATTAACCCAACAGGAGGAAAACCTTCTACAAAAAGGTACCTCATTTGTACCCACCACCCAAACTGATAATCTAGAACTGGAAGTAGCGTTTTTCAAACTCATGCGGAAGTTACGATTACGTCATTTCTTTGATAACGTGGTGCCCAAGCAACCAACAGATGAACCAGATCAACTATTAGGACTACGTCCCCATAGTACATTCCAATCGCCCGTAAGCCACAAAACACTGGATCTTTTTGAAAACAGAGTAAAGCAAGATCTTAAAAAAATTGGCCATGGAAAGAAACACCATAAAAATATCACACAAAAAGATTTAGACACCTTAAAAAGGATTTCATCAAACGAACACATTAAATGTGTAAAAGCGGATAAAGGGGGAGCCCTAGTCATCATGGATCAAAGCATGTACAACCTCAAAGTTATAGAACACATCAGCGATACTAACACCTACATGAGACTGGAGAATAACCCATCCATGGAATTCACCAAAACACTGACGACCCTTCTAGAAAAGACATATGACCTAGGTATCATCAATGAACGCACTAAGAAATTCCTAACTAAGACAAACCCAAAGAGTCCCACCCTGAAAATGGTGCCAAAAATACACAAAGATCTGATGGACCCTCCCATGAGACCCATTGTCTCTACATGTGGAAGTATACACGAACCTGTGGGACAATTAATAGATAAATATCTACAGCCAGCTGTACAAACAATGAGGACCTACACAAGGGACACCACTGACTTCATCTCCAAATTGCACAGTATTGAAATCAATCCGGATGAGACCTTAATCCTATGTACAGCAGATGTACGGTCCTTATATACATCAATACCCCACTCATTGGGCATTGAAGCGATTGAAAAAACTTTGTTAAACTCTTCAATTGACAGTGGATTTCAAACATTCCTTATGGAACTTATGCTGTTTACTCTCTATCATAGTTATTTTAAATATCAAGACACCTGGTATCTTCAACTTGTGGGCATGGCTATGGGCAACTCGGCAGCACCAGTCTATGCTAATTTGTTCATGCAACAATATGAAGAAGCTCATATTTTCACAAAAAAGGAGTGGACGGACAACCTGAAATTATTCACGAGATATATCGATGATATATTCATCGTATGGAAGAGCAGTAAAGAGATACTATCTAATTTACTAACCGAATTTAATCTGATTGACGAACGAATCCAATTAACTTGGGAAATATCGGACACAAGCGTCAATTTCTTGGATGTAAAAGTCACAGTGAACTCTCAAGGATTTGAAACTGACTTATTCACGAAGCCTACAGACAGAAATAATATGCTTCATTTTTCAAGTTTTCATGAGCCAAACCTCAGGAAAAATCTCCCATTTTCCCAAATGGCGAGAGTCAAGCGTATAATATCAGACCCGCAAAACACGACATTGAGAATCACAGAAGTAGCGGAGAAATTTCACCAAAGAGGGTACCCTCCTCAAATCATCAAGGAATCCATAGAGAGGATTAACACAATTGAAAGATCTAAACTACTTAAACCCAGACAGGATAAAGAACAAAACCGTATAGTGGCAGTGTCTAAATACTCAACCGCCAGTGCGAAGTTCAAAAGCATCATACACCAACACTGGGCATTACTTAATTTGGAACCAGATTTCAACCAGATATTTCAAGAACCTCCATTGTTTGCGTTCACGAGGGCACCTAACATCGGTGAACTAGTCCAATACAAACAGAAACCAGCCACCAAATTCATGGGTACTAAACCATGCTTGAACTGTGGGAACTGTAATAACGTCATGAAAGGAAATGTGATCAATCATCCCACGAGGGGGAATGCAATTAAAATTCAAGTGAACGCCACATGCGACTCTAGCAATCTGATTTACGCTTTAAAATGCCCATGCGGCAAAGTCTACATTGGCAAAACTGAAAGAAAAATCAAAACAAGACTGTTCGAACACAAATCAAACATACGATTAAAGAACATAAAATCTACAGTGGCCGTGCACTTTCAAGAACACTCCCATAACATTTCTCAACTGAGATTTATGGTACTGGAAACTATTGAGAAAGCAGAAGGTAGAGATAACACAAAATATCTTCTCCAACGCGAAAATGCATGGATACAAAGACTATCTACCCAGAAACCATCTGGGCTCAACGAAAGGATTGAACTCTCTTGCTATTTATGATAACATATAAAGGGACCAACGAATGGAGTGACAATGGACCCCTGTGCATCCTCAATATGAACTTCACATTTATGTTCTACTGTTTTAAATTTAATGTGATGTATTGTTAACCCTCAGTACCACTTTATCCACTTTTTAATTTTCCCTCATCCTTCAGGTTAATATTATATAACACCTTAGAAACGGTATTCACCCCGTTAACCAGCCACAGAACAACAGACTAACAAGCGCACTCAGAAGCTGTCTTTAGTTTCTATGATCACATGACCGCTACTAACATCACATGACACGAGCACCTAACTCGCACTGAGACCCCGGTTCGCAAGATGGCGGAAGCGCGATACCAGCTTAGAGACCGAAGCACGAACTAACAGGTCAGTCCCTACGGGAAGTCGACAGCTCTACGGAGCATTACCGCTTCTGATAGCTTTCCCGCTTGAGTAATTTTAAGAATATTCTAATAGGCATTTTGCAATTTTCAGAATACGCGAGTCCCAACGACAGAGCCACACGTAAGCCCAAAGTCGATACTTGTAAACCACGTTACACAGGTTGCGGGATAATTTTTCTAAGGTGCCACTATAAATACGCACGACTCCAAACACAACCCTTCCTCTCCCACACTGAACAACCCCCAACACCAGCCATGATTTACATTAATTATTGAACATTTATTGCATTCTACATTTTATTTTATTTCAGTATCCTTTTCCCTGACGAAGAGGCGGTAAGCCTCGAAATGCATTGGATGGCTTTAAAAGGACAGTGTTGATATGTTTAAACATATAAAGAGAAACCGCACAAATGTCTAAAAAATGATGAACAATTTTGTGTAAAAACGCAAATCAAGAAACTTTTGCTGAATAAAAGCATAATTGAAACGTTGAAAACAAGTTTGGAACCTCTTTTTCTGGAAGAGGAATTAAGGTGTGCAACACAGGATGGGACAGTGATCCACTGATCCCACTACCCATATATTTGAATATACCAAGGCAGTCTGAGGAAAAAGTGCCATTAATTGCTCAAAGGTGTCCTTTAAAAGCATTTCCAGACCTACACCAGTCAAAGTGCCCAAGTCATTACCTCCACAGTGCACAATTAACAGGTCAGGTTTGGGCAAATGCATAAAGGTTTTCACCAATGGTATCAATTGGTGACATTTTAATCCTCTGTGGCCAAACCACTTAATTTCCACATCTTGTAAATTGAGGTTAGGTAAATTCCTGTTTTCAACGTACCTTTGAGCCCAGTGAATATAACTATGACCAACAATCCAGACAGAAAACATGGTGAGAGAAGGTTCTCCTGCAGTCAGATGAAGTGTGGCAATGAAATGGCAGTTGAAAAAATGAGAGTTTGAAATGAAAAAAACTGTGGAGTTTCTGTGTTCATGAAGCAGTAACAGTGATTGGTGGATTTTGATTGCTGAAAACAAAAAGTTAGGGTGCACGGATGTGTTCTTTGAAAGATGTATTTTGAGTGGTCAATAAAAAATCATTAAATGAAAGAATGCACTGGATATGCAGGTGCACTGAGAGTTCAGAGTTCAATTGCAACATTGTTGTGTGAACTTGCAAACAACAGAGTTCTTCCAGGAGGTGGTTGCCATGCAGATAAAGCAGAAAGGGCAGAGGGGGGATGGGTTTTCATTTGAAAAAAGTGAGGGAAGACTTTTGATTGGGTGACATGAGAGATATGTGTGAAGAATTACAGCATTTCTGTGCTTTTCATAGCTGCAGACTCTGGAGTGCATACCTTTTGCTCTGCTGCAGACAAATTGGTGTGTTTCTGAGACTGTTTTCAAACTCAAAGTATTTGCTAAGGTGAGAAAATATTTCTTTACTTTAGATAGAGAATAGTGTGCTTTAAGGAGAAAATTATGATTTATGTGGCGCAAATTGCTTGTAAATATGCTCTCACATGTGTATGGAAAATTTTGATTTTGAATGTTTGTGTTACATAGCCATGTTAAAAGTGACCCAACCATGCTGGAAAGGCAATCAAAAAATGCTTTCATGTGTTTTATTGACATTTTAAGTCATTTTCCCATGTGCAGTGTTTAGAAATTATGATTTGAAAATCGTTTTTGGGGAAAAGGAATTGTTTTTAAAATCATGACAAGGAGATAATGGTGTATACTTCTTTATAAGGCTATTGACTGTCCCTGATGTTATTTTTCTCATTTTAGTGTAAGACCTTTCTCTGTGGCGCAAATTGCTTGTAAATATGCTCCCACATGTGCATGGAAAATTTAGAGTTTGAATGTTTGTGTTACATAGCCATGTTAAAAGTTATGTTATGTTATGTTATGTTATTTATTCTTTTATATAGCGCACGGCTACTCAAAAAGAGTGTCCCGGCGCTTTTATTGGAGAAGGAAGGCTGCCACATAATAACATAACACTGAATAAAAGAAAAAAACAGAAATACAGAACAAGTGCAAACAGAAAACCGGCTACTGAGTAAACAACCAGGTTTTCAAACCTTTTCTAAAAGCAAAGAGACTAGAAGCTCCCCGGAGGGCGAGCGGCAAAGAATTCCACAACTGTGGTGCCAGCAGACCAAAGGAGCGACCTCCCAGGCGTGCTCTCTGCACACGCGGGACGACCGCCAAAAACAGAGATTCTGACCTCAAGGACCTAGTCGGTTGATAAAAGACCAGTCTTTTTTGAAGGTATTTAGCTCCCACCAAGTGGAGAGCTTTGTAGGCCAGAGTCAAAGCCTTGAAGGCAATCCGTTTCCGGATGGGAAGCCAGTGCAGAGTTATCAACAGGCCAGATGCACTGGCCCGCCTGTTTAATCCAAAGATTGCTCTCGCGGCGGCGTTTTGCACCACTTGAAGCCGCTGCAGCAAGTACTCTGGAAGGCCCAGGTAAAGAATGTTGGAGTAATCCAACCTGGACCCAATCAGAGCCTGCACTGTCACTTTCCTGTGCTCCTCGGACAACAGGGGAAGGAACCTCCGCAGCATCCTGAGGATGCCGAAGCAAGTGCCCGCGACCCCAAGGATCTGGGATTTCAGTGTTAATCCTTTGTCCATCTTGACCCCCAGATTTTTCGCGACCAGGGAAGAGCAGGATGGAGGAAACATGTTAATCGGCCACCAGGCCTGCCAGTCTGGCTCTGTGTCGCACCCGAAGAAGAGCACCTCGGACTTATCGGAATTGCACTTGAGGCTGTTCAGATGGAACCAATGAAAAACAGCCCCAAGGCAATCCCGGATACTCTCCTCCTCAAAGTCTCCTCCCCTCTGACAAGAGAAGAGGAGCTGGGTGTCATCAGCGTAAGACACGATCCGGGCGCCATACGACTCCGCCAACGCCGCCAATGGGGTCATAAAGATGTTGAAAAGGGTTGGGCTCAAAATAGAGCCCTGTGGAACCCCGACTCCCAGAGGCGGCATCACGGCGGAGTCTGGCGGCACCCAGACCGTTTGCCGGCGGCCGGCTAGGAAGGAAGAAAACCAATCGAACACCGTCCCCCGTAAACCTATCTCAAAAAGTCTAGCGAGAAGGCCGTCATGGGGGACGGTGTCGAATGCCGCCGACAAGTCCAGCATCACCAGCATGACTTTGCCCCCTGAGTCCAGGACACCTTTAATGGTTTCCGAAACCTCAAGGAGCGCAGTCTCTGTGCTTAGATGGGGACGAAAACCAGACTGCGTGGCATGCAAGATCCCATTGGTTTCAAGAAAATTGGAAAGCACAGCCTGGACGTGCTTTTCCACAATCTTCGAGAAAGCCGGCAGCAGAGAAATAGGCCTGTAATTGACCGGGGCCTTCGGATCCAGGCCAGATTTTTTCAACAGTGGAATCACCATCGCCTGTTTCCAAGCTTGCGGGACCACTCCCCTGCTCAATGAGATATTTAACAGCGGGTTTGCCAAAGGGTTGATCACCTCCGCAACTTTCGCCAAGAATTTAGCGGGGCAAGGGTCGAGGGGCGACCCCGATTTAAGATTGCCCATTATCGCTAAAGAGTCCAGGGCAGACATCGGTGGAAACACATTCAACGTCACAGCTGGCAAAGCCAGCGGTGATAAGGTGATCTCAGGATTAGTCTGGACCATAGGTCCAGGCGATGGAAAAGAATCCTGTATGCGTTGAATCTTGCTCGTAAAAAAATCAGCAAGGTCCGAAGCCCAGGTGCCAGACGGTTTCTCATCCGAGGTGTTAGACCATGGGGAGATAAATTCTCTCACAATGGAGAAAATCTCCTTGCAGGAATTAGAAGCAGCTTCTATTCTCCTAGCAAGATATGCCTTCTTTTCCAGGCGAATGTCCCGGTGATAGGCTTTGACCACCGTCTGATAGGTCAACTTGGCTACCGTATCATATTTAGCCCGCCAAGCTCTTTCGGCTACCTTACACTGCTGCCGCGAAGCCGACAGTGCAGCGGTAAACCAAGGCGCAGAGACCCGTTTCGGAGTCAAGCGTGATGTCAATTCCGGGGACAGATCGTTTAGCCTGTCTAGAAGCCAATCTTGCAAGGTCTCCAGATCCCTGTCCAAATCGCCCGAGAGGGAACACGGGTGATCCACAGCGGACTGAGCCAGCAACTCTGGGGTCACTCGGTGATAAGCTCTATGGACCCGGCCCTGTTGCTGTGCCAGGGCAACCCTCGGTTTAGCTATGCCTTTGATCGTATATTTGGCAAGCAGATGGTCTGACCAGAGTACAGGTGTAATCTCAATCTCCTCAAGCGGGGAAGACGAGAATACCTGGTCCAGAGTGTGCCCCTTCTCGTGTGTAGGCCCCTGCAAATAGGGGATCAGTCCCAGCGGGGTCATAGCCTCGGAAAGTTTAATGGCAGCAGGGTCGGATGGATCATCCATCCGGAAGTTAAAGTCTCCTGCCACGATGCAATGTTCCGTTTTCAGGGCCAGCCCCACCAGCACGGAGTCCAGATCTTCAAAGAACGTGCCGGGAGAGCCCGGGGGACGATACACGAGCAATCCCTTAACAGAATGATGTGGAGACAGAGTAATAACAAAAGCAAGGGTCTCCGAACCTCGAATGTCCTTTACTGGCAGGATCACACACGAGATGCCCTTCCTGACCACCAAAGCCACTCCACCTCCCCTGCCCTTAGCTCTATCCTTCCTGAAGATGTTATAATCAGGCGGAATTGCCGTCACGACATCTGGGTTGGAAGAATCACCCCACCATGTCTCAGTTAGCATAAGACATATCGGCTTCACGGTATCAAGGAGCTCAAAAATGTCCTGCGCATGTTTACCCGCTGACCTGGTGTTAAGTAGCAAACAGCGGTAGCCCGCACTAAGAGTATTATAGGTGGGGCATGAGAGCTGAGAGCGGTTAGGGCGCCAGCTGCAGACCGGGCAACAGGATTTCCCGCGATGACGTCCAGGAAAGACAGTGCGGCAGCCTCTGACCAGAGTGTCAAAAGAGCGAAGGTCCGCAGAAGAGTAGTGCAGCACCGGTACCCCAGAAGGACGCATCCCTGGTGAGAGAGCCCCACCCGCCGCTCCGATCGCCTCCGGGACGCTGACGGGCGCAGACGGGCAGGGCTCTGGCTTGACTCCGGCGCGAGTCAGGCGCGACCGCTGCGCGTCACCGCTGCGCGGGTGTAGCGAGCTTTAAGTAGGGCTCACCTGTGATGGTGAAAAAGCGCTAGAGCGCTCAGCCAGTGGCACAGTGGACACTCGCCACCCCCAAGATGGCGGCCACGCGCCAAAAACGAAGCCTACAGGTCGTAAATCCGCTCAAAACGCGGTGAGGGGCCCAATTTAAAGTGCAGGTATGTGGGCAGTACAAGCACAGATTAAAAGCAATATTAAAACAAGAAAACAAAGAAAAAAGCAAAAACGGCGATTTTTAAAATTACTAGCGCTACAGCCTACTATTGCAGCAGCCTAGCGCACAAGCGTGTAAATACCTTCTCCAAGGCCGAGGCTGCCAAAGAGCTCGCCTTAAGTAGGGCTCACCTGTGATGGTGAAAAAGCGCTAGAGCGCTCAGCCAGTGGCACAGTGGACACTCGCCACCCCCAAGATGGCGGCCACGCGCCAAAAACGAAGCCTACAGGTCGTAAATCCGCTCAAAACGCGGTGAGGGGCCCAATTTAAAGTGCAGGTATGTGGGCAGTACAAGCACAGATTAAAAGCAATATTAAAACAAGAAAACAAAGAAAAAAGCAAAAACGGCGATTTTTAAAATTACTAGCGCTACAGCCTACTATTGCAGCAGCCTAGCGCACAAGCGTGTAAATACCTTCTCCAAGGCCGAGGCTGCCAAAGAGCTCGCCTTAAGTAGGGCTCACCTGTGATGGTGAAAAAGCGCTAGAGCGCTCAGCCAGTGGCACAGTGGACACTCGCCACCCCCAAGATGGCGGCCACGCGCCAAAAACGAAGCCTACAGGTCGTAAATCCGCTCAAAACGCGGTGAGGGGCCCAATTTAAAGTGCAGGTATGTGGGCAGTACAAGCACAGATTAAAAGCAATATTAAAACAAGAAAACAAAGAAAAAAGCAAAAACGGCGATTTTTAAAATTACTAGCGCTACAGCCTACTATTGCAGCAGCCTAGCGCACAAGCGTGTAAATACCTTCTCCAAGCCTTCTAAAAGTGACCCTACCATGCAGGGAAGCCAATCAAAAAACGCATTTATGTGTCTTAAGGACATTTTAAGTCATTTTCCCATGTGCAGTTTTTAAAAATTATGATTTGAAAATCGTTTTTGGGGAAAAGGAATTGTTTTTAAAATCATGACAAGGACATAATGGTGTATGCTTCTTTATAAGGCAATTGACTGTCCCTGATGTTATTTTTCTCATTTTAGTGTAAGACCTTTCTCTGTGGCGCAAATTGCTTGTAAATATGCTTCCACGTGTGCATGGAAAATTTTGATTTTGAATGTTTGTGTTACATAGCCATGTTAAAAGTGACCCCACCATGCTCGAAAGGCAATCAAAAAACGCTTTCATGTGTTTTAATGACATTTTAAGTCATTTTCCCATGTGCAGTGTTTAGAAATTATGATTTGAAAATCGTTTTTGGGGAAAAGGAATTGTTTTTAAAATCATGACAAGGACATAATGGTGTATGCTTCTTTATAAGGCAATTGACTGTCCCTGATGTTATTTTTTCTCATTTTAGTGTAAGACCTTTCTCTGTGGCGCAAATTGCTTGTAAATATGCTCCCACATGTGCATGGAAAATTTAGATTTTGAATGTTTGTGTTACATAGCCATGTTAAAAGTGACCCTACCATGCAGGAAAGCCAATCAAAAAACGCTTTTATGTGTCTTAAGGACAATTTAAGTAATTTTCCCATGTGTAGTGTTTTGAAGTTATGATTTGAAAATCGTTGTTGAGGTAAAGGAATGTTGTTAAAATTTATGTGCGCCATATGCCCCCAAATTTCTTTTTCAGGGGTGCAGCAGGGTGTTCTTGAGATACCCCTGCACGCTTGAAAAAAATCCTATTTTGTGATGAGCTAATTGCTAATCACAAATTGCAACCTTCATTCCTATGAGCCTCCTAGCCCATGGAAATGAATGGTTAATTTGCAATTAGCAATTTGCTCATTGCAAATTAGGAATAGTAAAGAATTGCTATTTATTCCTTAAAATTTGGTATTTAGGAAATGCAAAATAGTTTGATGGTACATATGGTGGTTCATCTGTAACAAGATAAGAAGCTTAGGGATACATTTATGATGACTAGCGCAATAAAGTGCACATTACTTACTTCATTGGTAGGCCTTTACATGTATTATCTCCTCTGTATTCTTCATCAAGCGTAACTTTAATCTGCAATCCTGAGTAGGCCTCACCTTAAACAAACCTCTGGATAGGACACACTTTATTGTCATCCTGGATTAATCATTTAAAATGGTAGGGACAGATTTATGATAGGTGTATGCCTCTTTTGTGCCACTGTGCGTCACTTTTATGATGCAGCGGTGGTGCAAAAGATTTGCTATGAGGCGACAACATTACAAATTGATGCATTTAGGCAGATATGTCATGGTGTAAAAAAAAAGTACCACATAAAACCCAAGCAGCAGTGATGCAAAAGATGCACCATGCCGCAAGACAGGCCTCACTTGGGGCCATATGTATGAAGGTAATTAGCATTTGCAAAGATCAAAATTCTACGAATTTCGGCCTTTGTGAATGTTAATTAGACAAATGGTATGTATCAAACAAGTTTGATGCAAAATAAGGAGTAGCAAAATTTGCTATTCCTTATTTTGCAATTGCACTGAAGGATTTGCAAATTTTGTGACTACGTGAATGCAATGTATCAAACAAAAACTATGTAAAAAATGACATTAAGGATTTGGAAACTATTGTGGTAAATTGGTGGTAATTTGTGAATTCTTTTCAAAAAGCTTTTTTTCAAAAAAACAAAAGGTGCCATATGACGCCAACACATGCCCTTAGGGCATGTATGTGTGCCATATGCCCCCAAATTTCTTTTTCAGGGGTGCAGCAGGGTGTTCTTGAGACACCCCTGCACCCTTGGAAAAATTCCTAATTTGTGATGAGCAAATTGGTAATCGCAAATTAAACCTTCATTCCTATGAGCCTCCTAGCCCATGGAAATGAATGGGTAACTTGCAATTAGCAATTTGCTCATCGCAAATTAGGAATGGTAAAGAATCGCTATTTATTCCTTAAAATTCGCTATTTAGTAAATGTAAAATATTTTGATGATACATATGGCAGTTCATCTCTAACAAGATAAGAAGCTTAGGGATACATTTATGATGACTGGCGCATCACCAGGGATGTGACAGTCATCCTGCGCCGCTGTTCCGCCACCCATGGTGTGCTGCATTTACAATGCGGCGCAGCATGGGGCAAAAATGGCACAGATGCGTGACGCATATGTGCCGTAAAGGTGGCGCATTGCTGGAGTTGTATTGCAAGTGCGATGCAGCTCCAGCAAGGCTCAGGGGTGCCGCATCTCCACAATGCTGCGTCAAGACCTATGCCAGCTTCAAGCAGGCGCAGGGTTTTGACGCAGCTTTCTCCTATCTGATTGTAAATGCGGCACACCATGGGTGGCAGAGCAGTGGTGCACGTTAACTGGTGCATGCCTGGGGATGTGCCATTTAATATAAATCTGCCCCTTTACATTTAAGTATGTGCAGGGGACACAGAGTCGGTGAGGCTTATCCAAGGTTAAGAAGAGATGAGTCATGTTCAGTGAATAATTAGACATAGGCTTCACCTGCTCAGCATTGCTGGACATGGCTAAATAATAGCTGCTAAATGTTAATCTTGTTAAACAATTTTACTATTATAATCTCTGAGATTTGTCTCTTACTCTGCAACATCTCATTGTTGTTATCTTTCTTTAAAGATAAAGACAACCTCAACATGAGCGACAATCTGCAATCAGTTGATTTTGACCTCATCTTTGAACTTGTAATTGAAACATCAGTGGATGTTGATCCTTTGGATGATTTAAATCCTGAGGATGAAGAAGAGCGTGATGAGGATGCAGATTTGTCCGAACTATATGATATAGGATGGGAAGCTGACCTGCTTGAGCCTTTGGAAATATAAACATTTATTTTTAAATTTTATAATTAATAAAAAGTAAAAAGGTAAACCGAATAATTTAAAAATAAAGACACCTTCAAAAACAGGTTATGTGTAGTGTCTTCAATAAAATATTAAAATATGTTCATAAAATTAGATCAGATTCACATATAAAATAGCATAGGTAACATAAATATAAATGTCATTTCTTTTCTGGTATTTTTGTATTGTAAGATTGCCAATGACTAAAAAATCTTCAAATTAAAATGTCAAGTAGTGTGTTAAGTTTTTGATCACTGTTACTGATTTACTGTTTGGTAATAATGTTTATTAACATTTTTTATTATATTTTTCCTCAGATTCAACTGCAGATCATTTCAAGATTTCACCATGCCTACAATACAAAGACAGATAAAGGCTGCAAAACGTCAAAGACAGCAGGTGAAAACAAAAACTCAGCAGTCCTCTAACAAAAAGATTTCTCAAGCCACGAAGAAAGCACCGGGTAAGAGCTCTAAATATTTCATAAGAAATATTTGTAATAAAAAAAATATTACTACAGAAAATGTTTCAGTCCATAACACGAGAAGGAAATCAAATGGAAAGAAAAGGACAATGAAAAATGTTACTGCTAGAGCAAGAGATAAATCTGTGCATGATAGTAGAAGGAAACAACAGTTTAGGGAGATTCGTAAACGAATGTTCCGCAACAGGATAATTGGCAATTTGTTAAAAAATATTAAGAAAGGTCAACAGAAACTAGTTTTTTATAAGAGAAAAAAAAAAGTTGAGAAAGTTATTGATCAGGCATTTGAAATTAAACGTAAGTTATTTATTTTGATAATCAATAGAATTAGGAAGCTAAACAAGGCAATTTTTGATTTCAAAAGAAATAGTAGATGGAAGAGAATAGTTAATCGTAGTAATTTTTGTGAAGTTTTTTCTGGAGAATGGATGCATAGTTCAAGCTGTGAGGCATTTTTTAATGAGGAGAGTTATTTCCAGGATAATGATTTGGTGCATGCAGTTGACACCAGTGGTCGTGCTTATGAAGTGAAAGATGGTTGTCCAGTTGAAAAAGAAAAACTTGTGACAACAGAGGCAGAAGAGGTGTTAGGTAATGAGGTTTTAGGAAGACGTGCTAAGGGTCCTGTGTACACCTGGAAGTGTAGTAGTATTTGCAGTGTGCGACAGGATTCCATCAATTTGCTTTGTGATTTTGTACGGACATTTAATAAGAAAAGTTTAAAACAGAAAATGAAGTTGTTGCAAGAATTAGATCCTTGCAGAGTAAGAGAAGTGACAGGTTTGCATGGTCATTCACTGGCTTGTCTTTCCAGGAGAGTATGCCAGAGTGTTTTTCATCATTTCAGGATGCTAGCAGTGCATCATAACAAAGTGAGGAAATTAGTTAGAATGTTGTATTATGCTAAGAGTCCAGCAATTATGCTGAAACAATTATGCGCTGCTCTTTTGCATGGTTCTGAAATAGATGTGAAGAATATGTGTGAAGAAATTGAGTTTTGTTACTTTGGAAGTAAAGAGGAGAATGTTGAAATTGAGCAAGAAGTAGAGGGTCATGTGGAAGATAGTGTACAGGTTTCCAGTACAGATAATTTCCAGAGGGAAATTGCGACGTTTGAGGTGAAATCAAGTGAGAGGCCTAATTTCACTTGTGTGTGTTGTCGACGCACTTATTATAAGAATCAGACTAAGTTAGTGGATTTATATGCAAAAAGTGAAAGGGAAAATAATAGTGAATGGAAGGATTTTGCAACATACTTGATGGTAGAAAATTGTTTTGATTTGGGATTGGATCAACGTGTGTGTACTTATTGTTGTAACAAATTAAAACAAAACCAGATGCCTGCTAGAGCAGTTCATAATAATCTGGAATTGGTTGAGATTCCTTCTGAATTGAAGGACTTAAATACTTATGAATCTATTTTGATTCAAAGTATCCATCCCTTTCAGGCTATTGTAAGAATGGAGCCAAAGACAGGGAAATTGCCTCCATCAGATTTACAGAGAGGATTAAAGGGAAGAGTTGTTTATTTGCCTCTAGATTTCAAGAAAAACATTAACACAATTGGAGTAGAAAAAGTGGAAGAGGAACCTCTGGTTATCTTAGTTAATGGGGTTCCGACAAAGAATAAGAAAATATGGCAAGATTTAGTAGATGTTAGGAAAGTTAAAAAGGCAACATTGTATTTGAAAAAAAATAATAAATACTATAAGAATGTATATGTTGCAGAAGAGGAAGTAAGTGAGGAAGAGGATAGCGATTTGTGTGCTGGTCAAATTGAGAAAGTAGAACCCTCTACTAGTGAAGAAATATATGAACATTATAGTGTTCATCCTTTGCATTCCAAGGAAGTCATGGGGAATGCTATTGAGTTGTTTCAAATGAAACAAGCCAAAGGGAGTCCCATTAGTGTTTGGGAGGAAAGTTTGGAAGCTCGGTGTTTCCCACAGCTTTTTCCAACAGGTCAGGGAGGAAGATATGATGAGCGACCTCATCAAATTCCTGCTTCTGAATACCGGACTTTGCGATTGTATGCAGGAGATGCTAGGTTTCGACAATGCATTCCTTATTTGTTTCATCTCCTGTTTGAAAGCGATCTGTCTGGACTGTCATATGCAGTGAACCACATCTTGAAAAGTGGTATACACATGCAAAACATCTCGGCAAGTGACTTTATGGATAAAGTCAATGTCCAAGATAGTATTTTGGATTCTCACCTGATTAATCTCATGGCGTGTCAGCGTGGTACTAATGAGTACTGGTACCGTCGTCATGGTGATTTAAAATGTATGCTGAGGAACTTAGGTACTCCCACATGGTTCCTCACTCTGAGCTGTGCCGAGTATGGCTGGGAAGACTTACTTGAATTTCTACAAGAGGCAAATGCTAACGTAGATAACATCGAATTCAAGACACCCGCAGAACTGTGCTCTTTGGATCCAGTCAATGTATGTAGGTACTTCAATCATAGATTTGAAGCTATGATGTCTTTCATCATGAATAAGAAGAATCCACCTCTTGGAGAGGTGTTGGATTTCTTCTGGAGAAAGGAGTACCAAGCAAGAGGTGCTCCTCATATACATATGTTGCTGTGGATCAAGGATGCACCTAAATTTGGAACGGATCCAGAAGACTCAGTGATGAGTTTCATCCAACAGTATTCTACGTGTGCTGTTCCAAACGCAAAGGAGAAGAAAAGCCTAAGAGAAAAAGTTCTGCGTTTCCAAAGCCATCGATGTGGAAAGTACTGCCGTCGTAAATTCCGAAACAAAGACAAGTTCTACACTAAATGTCGTTTCGGCTTTCCACGACCGGTGATTTCTAAAGGAAGAGTAAACAGTTTGATGTCTTCGTTGCGACACAATGTCATGAAGAAATCACCTAAAAACACTTACAATTTGAAGAGGAACGAAGAGTCCAAGTACATCAACGACTACAACCCGGTGATTTTGTCCATGTGGAATGCTAACATGGATATACAGTTTGTGGCTGATAACTGTATGGCTGTGGCGCGGTATGTGACGTCTTACATCACCAAAAAAGAGAAGACAGAATTGAAGGATATGTGGGAGGACATTTCCCATGAAAAGAGCCTCAGCAAGAAGTTGTACAGTTTCAGTCTGAAGATGTTGTCGCATCGAGAAATCGGGGCGTACGAATGTTCTGACCGGTTGTCTTCAGCAAGTCTCTATGCCAAGTCCAGGAGTATCGTTTGGGCGAGTCTTGGTCTTGCTGCAACGCGTAATCGAGTTCTCAAACCTGTGCGGGAAATTGAGTATTTGGCGGAAAAGGAGCCAAACAGTACCGACATTTTGAAGACAAACATGTTGGATACATATTATCCAAATCGAAGCAGTCACCTCGAGAATGTTTGTCTGTATGAGGTTCTGCAAAATTACATATTCAAGAGGAACATCAAAGAAGATACTGAGAAAGGAGTGTATGCTGTAATAGGAAGTGAGGGATGTCTGGTCAAGCAAAGAAAATGCCACTTGGTAAACCATCGAAAATTGAGTGGCGAATCTCCTGAAAAAAAGGAGTTTTTCTATTTAGCACTTTTGCAACTTTTCAAGCCTTGGCGTGCAGAAGAGGAACTGCTTGGAGATTTTCTCTGTTACGAAGACTCTTTCAATGTCGCCAAGGAGACCATAGAATGTCCTGCTTTTCCCAAATATGTAGAAATGTTGAATGCGGAAATTGAGCAGGAAGCAACGATTGCAGCCGAGATTGCCAGAGACAGTTCTCAGGACAGTCAGAGTTCTGCTTCATTGAGTCAGGATCCACTAGGAGGACCTGTTATCGAAAATGAAGCTGCCACTGCTATGAATGAAGTGGAAAGAGCCATGGCACATGCTCAAGAGGATGCGGTTAACTTAGAAGAGTTGGAAAGGCAACTCAACGTTGAGCAGAGGAAAATATATGACGAAGTTACCATGCAAATTGATCATGGATTAAGTCATGATAAGAAAGAGTGCTCATGTACGTCGTTGAAGCCTGTCCGACTGTACGTGAGTGGAGAAGCGGGAACTGGAAAAAGTTTCCTCATTAAAGCAATTTCATGCTATTTGCAGGAAAGGACAGAGTCATCGCTGTCTTGTGTTGTCACTGCTCCAACTGGACTGGCAGCACATAATATTAAAGGGATTACTTTACATCGTTTACTGATGCTGCCAGTGGAGCATGACAACAAATTAGAATATCATAAGCTATCTGGAGATGCTTGTTTTGAAGTTTCAAGAATCTTGAGGAAAATGAAACTTCTTATCATTGACGAAGTAAGCATGGTTTCCAATGTCATGCTTGCCTTTGTGCATTTGAGGATGCAAGAAGTTCTCAAAACAGAGTATGATGTGTTATTTGGTGGCAAACACATCATTGTTTTCGGAGATCTTTTGCAGCTGACACCAGTGAAAGGGCAACCTGTGTTCAAAATGCTCACGCATGAAGATACCAGGAAGTGCCTAGGCAGCATTGGCAACGTCAATATATGGTTAAACTTCAATTATGCTGAACTGCATGAAAATATGCGTCAGGCGAAGGATGAAGTTTACAAGACTATTCTACAAGATGTTAGAATTGGAAAAGTGACCGAGCATGGGAAAGAAGCTTTACATGCACGATTACTGTCAAATTTATATCCAGAACAAGATGTTGTGCCTGAGAATATTTTTCAGAAAATTACTGAAAAGAAATCTGGAATATGTTTGATGCCAACTCTTGCAGAATGTGCCAAATTTAACAACAAAATGTTGCATTTAGAAAAGCAAGAGATTGTGAAACTGGAAGCTATTGATAGAGTAGAGCATATGGGATCAACAATTATTTTGTCTGAGAATCTGAAAACAAAATTGGATTCATTAGAGAAGAGTATATCTAAAACTGCAGGTTTTGAAAAGACTCTGAATGTGTGCTTGAACTGCCGTATAATTTTAAGAAGGAATTTACATGTTGAAAGAGGTCTGGTAAATGGATCAATGGGTAATGTTGTTGATTTTGTGAAATACAGAAATAGAGATGGAATTGAATTTTTAAAAATTAAATTTGATGGCATTGAGGAAGTACAGCTAATTGCTCGTTGTTCTGCTAGATTTTTGCTTGTAAAAGACTTATATGTTCGCCGTAAGCAGTTTCCTGTTTGCTTGGCATATGCGGTGACAATCCATAAATCGCAAGGTTTAAGTGTAGACAGTGCATTGGTGAATATTGGCAGTTCTGTGTTCAAGGAGGGTATGGCATATGTGGCATTGTCACGAGTTAGAACTTTATCGGGATTGTACTTGATTGAGTGTGATGTCACAAACATTTGTGCAGATCTAGATTGTGTTAAGGAATACAATAGGTTAAGAAGAGAGTATGCGCCACATTTGCCTCAGTTTCCTTTGTTTGAGAAACGTCTGGTAGGCCGGAAACGAAGAAATGAGAACAATACTGGGGAGGTTATAGCAAAAAGACAAAAAGTGAATGAACCTAAAATTACAAGCAGAAACAAAAATGATTCTGTTGAAGATGTTGTTGGTTTTCAGTTTGAAAACAGTTCTGGTGTCAACTGCTATGCTAATGTAGTAATTAATGTTTTGTTTTCTCTAAAAAATGTAAAAGAAGAGATTGTGGTCAATTCTGATCAACGATTTTGCAGTTTGTTAAATTCTGTGTTAGAGAAATGTACCACTGATAGAAGAAACATAGAAAGTGTGTCTGAAATTCGAAATCTGTTAGACAGATGTTCAGGCCAAACACAATTCTCTCAAAATATTCAGCAAGATTGTCAGGAGTTTTTAATGTATATGCTTGATGTATTACATGCTGAAGGTGTAGATGTAGATCAGCTGTTTGGGCTTTCTTATCAATGGCAGCATGACTGCGAGAACTGTATGATATCAAGTACTACTAGTGTAGACTCAGAAAGATTTATATATTTAACTTTGCCAGACAGTAAATCAGTCTCCTTTAATAAGCTAGTAAAAGCTGCTAATCACAACATGGAGTGTAGCCAATGTAAATCTGAAATGATGTCCACATTATTTATACGAACATATGGCCAGTACGTCATTTTAATGTTCCAACGATGTAGGCCTGATGGAACAAAATTGACAACTTTAATAAAAAAATTTGTAGCTTCGCAGTTGTCAATATCAGGAAGGACTTTTGTAACTACAGCAATTATATATCATGACGGCCCTTCAATATCATCAGGACATTACACAGCTTATTTAAAGTCTAGAAATGGCTGGTCATTCTGCAATGATTCTGTTTTAATTTTCAAAAAAAAATTGCCGTATGACCTTAAAAACTCTTACCTGGTGTTTTTAAAACCAAAATTTTAGGGAAATAATCTCGGGATGTGCTCTGTGGAATTTCAAGAAGTTCTAATGGCTCCTACACAATTTGGCCTTGAAGATAAGTGTAGTTCAGAGACATAACTTCTAATCATAGGACTGGACATCATGGAGATATATGTGCACTTTGAATGAGTTCAGAAAAACTGTTTCTTTTTATAAGCTAATTGAAGCAGCCAATCAAAACATGGAGTAGAGGGAATGTAAGTCTGCAATGCTGTCTACTGTTTTACATTGCTTTGTGATTAAAAGTGATGTAGAGAATTAAATAATTGTTGTAGTCATAGAGGTAGTGTAAGTCTGCTTCATATTAAGCAGTATCAGTGTCATAGGAAATGTAGAACATGACTGAGCAAGAAGGGGAAGATATTACTATTCCAGGATTGTGAAAATGATCTTCAACATTTTAATTCTGAAAGTTGCGGAAATGCCAAATGATGGGATTGGCTAACAAGAAATCCAAGAGTTAAACATGGCTCTGACAAGATTTGGCCTTGTGGAATCTTGTGGTAGAGAGCAAGAAGTCATTTATTGTATGTAACATGTTTTTAAAAACGATGGAGATTTTCTTTCAGAAAGTGGCGGGCTGAAAGTAATAACAGCACAAAAGAGTGTAAGCTATTCATAGGACATCCTTGGACGTCATGGAAAGTAAGTTAACTTTAAGAAGTTCTGATTTTTGATTTCTGATGTTGTATGGGTTTTTTAAACACAATCATTTTGATTGTGTTTTTTTTTCCCCGCTGTTACATGATGAATACCTTCAAGTCACTGTTTTTAGTGAATTTTGATACATTCTGAGAACAGCAAAAATAAACCATTTAACATGTATAATTAATTCTGTACTGTTTGCATTTATGATGTATATGTAGAACTGTGTAGGAGGCATGGAGAAGGTGAGGCTTCTGTAAGTGTCAAAGTTGTTGCATGCAGTGCTGCACTTCTGCGTATTCTTTCATATGCTAGACTACATCTGCACAATGAGATACCTAAGCAAAGGAAACACAAGTGATGTGATTGTGAAATGAGCAAAATAAATTGCATGTATATCAATTACATCACCTGTGTTTCCTATCATTACGAATCACATTGTGCAGATCAAGTTTAGGTCTGTCCAGGAAAACATAGGAGGTTTGGACTTTGTTGAAGATTGCAGTGGACATGACTCACTTCATTGGTAGACCTTCACATGTATTATGTCCTCTATTCTCTTCAACAACTCGAAATTTCATCTGCAACCCTGAGTAGGCCTCACCTGAAACAAAACTCTGGATAGTAGACATCTTATTGGCATCCTGAAGCAATTATTTTAAATTTTAGTGTCTTGCGACACTTTTCTGAGACAACAGCAATGCAAAAGATGCACCATGTTTTAAGATAGGCCTCACTTCATCTGCATCAAGATAGTGTTAGTTTAAAATGTATATCTTTAGGACTGTGTAGCTTCTGTAAGTGTCAAAGTTATTGAAAAACTGTTTGTCCTTCAATCTTTGCCCTTGTCTTTTGTAATTTTTTAATACATGTTTTTATATTTTTCAAATGTTTGTTCTCTCTTTCACAGATTGAAAGTATAAAAATAAAAAATGAGGAATTTAACGACAATTATAAGGTAAGTATTTTGTACTCTTTTCGTTACATTTCTATCACATTGAACTACTATTAGTTCCACTGCTTCATTTCTTTAATCCTCAGTTTCCTGCCTTTGCTACTTCCCTCATTCCTTTCTCTATTACCTACTTACTCAACTCCTTCCACTCTTTTTCTCAGTCCCTCTCTTCTCATAGTTCCTCACTCTTGTTCACTCACTCCGTCTCTATTACTCTTAGTGTCTTTGACTGATCACTGTATCACTATTTGTTCATAATGCTTTCTCTGTGTAGTTGAAGCACACTAAGGGGCATATTATGAATGCAGCCAATAAAATTATTGCTCTTTTTATTGGAAGAAAACTGGTGCAAAAGCGGCTTTAGCGGCAGTTTTCTGCCGCAAAAGCAGCTTTAGCGACACATTTCTGCCGATAAAAGCTGCAAAACTTTTATTGCCTATGTTGATAATATGCCCCTATGTTATTTACATTAGGGCTATATTGTCCAGTATAACAATCAAAATTGCTCTCCAAAGACACCAGGCAAAGCAGACGCTCCCTCAAACAGATCACCAAGCGCAATTTACCCTACTTACAATCTAGCCTGTTCTCTCTCGAGACTTTAGCAATCTTTAGAGCACAAGATAAGATCTTTTCACATGGAAGAGCCAGACGTATTGCAATTCTACTTAAGAAACAAGCATTGGCATAGACAATAGGTCTCGCCTTTGGGACCTTATACGTGTTTAGCCATGCAACAGTTGATGTTGCTGCACCAAGGATATTATGCTGCATAACTAAATACTTAGAAGGTCCCAAAGTCGATACCTATTGGCTATGCCAATGCTTGTTTTTCTTTCACTTCGTTATCTATTTTGTTTTTCACAATTATACCCTCTTCTGTCTGTTCTTTGGTAAATAGATCTATTAAACAGTATCTCTTCTTTACTCCCTATAGCTGTCTTTCTTGAAACATCACTCTCTGTTTACTTTCCTTATACTTACTCTTTTTTTAAAAAAAAATTTTTTTTTTTGGTTAGCTCCCGGTCCGCGTACCGGGAAGGTAACCCGGGAGCGAACCAAAAGAAAGAGAGCTTGCCAGAGTGCTAAACATTGTAGCAATTTTTTTGGAAAGGGAAGGTAGTTCTGAAAAGAACTTTTTTTTTAATATTTTTGTTGTTTTATATTTTTTTTGTATTTTTTGAACATTTTTTGTTTTTTTTGTATTTTTTGAACGATTTTATATTTTTTTTGGTTTTTTTGGGGGGGGAAAACAACAAAAAACAGGCGTTGAAAAGGGCTCAACAGGAGCAAAAAAAAATTACTGGGGGCGGTTAGGGCAATCATGGTGTTCATACGCCAGGTTCAGTGCATTGATGCTCATGTTGCCACAAGCTAATAATGCACGACAGCGCATACATAAGTGTATCTTGTTCCCAAAATTAGGTTGGATATTTGGCACAGTTTCCCGTGCCTCCTCTGGTGATAAAGAAACCGATGTTGTTGGTCTCGCCACAGGAGTTGGTCGAGGATTGTCCATCATATCCCTTAATTCCGCCCGGCTGTAATTTAGGGGATGTTTCCTCATCATGTGCCTATGCATGGTATGATTACCGTAGCTGTATTTTTTGTCCGTCCCTCTGGACAATTGTTCCTTGCATATGAGGCATGTTGCGTACCTGGCATTGACCTTTTTTTGGCCACGAGGGATGGAAAAAAACTGCCAGATGAAACTGGGTTTCTTTCTTGAAACCCGGGGCAACTCTTCCAGGAATTGTGGTTGTTCTCCCTCCTCATCCATCTCTTCATCTTCCTCCTCAGTGTTGGTAACCACCTGGGGAGGTGGTCCTCTCTTCCCATGAGGAGGTGGAGGTGGTGGTGGGGGTGCACCAGCTGAAGCAATCAGTGAAGCCATTTTCATACAATCAAAATAGGTCTTCCAAGAAGCAAAATAGGTCTTCCTCTCACAATAATGAAAGTCAGAGTGAGGAAAGAAGGAGTGGTTTTCATCATTTGGAAAAAACAATACTTCTTAACCAATGAAAAGTGTTATTTTTAGGTCACATGACCTAGCCTTCCATAATTATGAAACTAAAAGTGAAATGAACCAATGAAAAGTTTTATTAACAAGTCACATGACCTCTCACGCTCATGTTACGCGCTGCGGAACGCTCCCCGGTTAGCTTCCGGGTCGCTCCCCTTCGCGCCCCGGTCCGCGCCCCGGGACACTTCCGGGTGCGCTAACGCGATACGTCACAAGACGCATTTCGCGGCAACGCGATACGTCGCGCTTTTCGCGCCGGGGATCGCTTCCGGGGAGTTGCGTTTCGCGCCTCGGTCCGCGCCCCGGGGCACTTCCGGGTGCGCTAACGCAGTACGTCATAAGACGCATTACGCGGCAACGCGATACCGTCACTATGTTGATTTGTTACCGGTTCGCGGACCGGATCGCGGAATCGAATTGAGCTAACGGGAAGCTTCCCGGTTAGCGGACCGGGAGCGAAACAAAAAAAATATTAAAAAAAAATTATTAATAAACATATAAAATATATTTTTGGATTTAAAGAAGAATACATTTTACAGCTGTAGATATTAGCTTTTAAAAAACCAATGAAATTCACTGAAAAAACCATAGGTTATAGACCATATATAGTTAGGAATTAGCATTTACAAAACCTTGAAAATTCACTGAAAAAACCATAGGTTATACACCATATATAGTTAGGAATTAGCATTTAAAAAACCTTATTTTACTCACACAAAACCATTGAAATTCCATATATAGTTAGTTGTACTAACTATATATCGCGCACCCGCAATCCACTGCTGATGATGTCACATATTACATCATTCATGACATGGTCAGTGACATCACTGATGACATCACTGATGACATCTCAAATGACATCACTGATGACATCACTGATGACATCTCAAATGACATCACTGATGACATCACTGATGACATCTCAAATGACATCACTGATGACATCATGACACACCAATACCAGTTACTACATACGCACTCACTGATTCCTACGTCTACACACACATTCACTCATTCACCCATACAATCACTCATACATACAGTCACTCATTATTACAACACTATCATATGCACTCATACACCTATGCAGACACTCACACACTGCCACTCATCCATGGAGTTACTCACACACCTAGTCAGTCCTGTAAAGAATCAATCACACTTCCATTTCCTCATCTATACAGTTAAACACAGAACACCATACTTCAGTGACATCACTGATGACATCACTGATGACATCTCAAATGACATCACTGATGACATCTCAAATGACATCACTGATGACATCATGACACACCAATACCAGTTACTACATACGCACTCACTGATTCCTACGTCTACACACACATTCACTCATTCACCCATACAATCACTCATACATACAGTCACTCATTATACAACACTATCATATGCACTCATACACCTAGTCAGTCCTGTGAAGAATCAATCACACTTCGATTTCCTCATCTATACAGTTAAACACAGAACACCATATTTTTTCACACATATACTAACACATACTTACTCTCTTTTACAATCACTGATACAAGTACACATTGATATGCACAGAGTCACACACCTCCCAGCCAACCACACACACACTCAGTCTTCCATACATCCACTCATTCTTCAATATGTAAAACATATTCAAACTTTACAAAAACACACAGACACTAGATGATGTCATCAGTGATGTCATCAGTGATGTCATCAGTGATGTCATTTGAGATGTCATCAGTGATGTCATCAGTGATGTCACTGACCATGTCATGAATGATGTAATATGTGACATCATCAGCAGTGGATTGCGGGTGCGCGATATATAGTTAGTACAACTAACTATATATGGAATTTCAATGGTTTTGTGTGAGTAAAATAAGGTTTTTTAAATGCTAATTCCTAACTATATATGGTGTATAATGATGTAAATGAAGATAAAAGGCTGGTAATCAAGTATATGGCATTTATTATGCACCACAGAGAATAACTGGTGATCCCATCAGAAAGCAGGGAGCTAACTGACAAGGCAGAACAGGATAGAGAATGACATCAGGGAAATGGAATGTCAGGCTTAAAGGGATACAGCAAAACATAAGTATAGAAAATACAACATATCCTCTCCCCTTCATAAGGAAGAAGCAAAAGAAAAAAAAACAAAATACAAGCATATGCTCTTCATTACAGGGAGAGAACTTATTTGCAGACAAAATCATTCAAGTAGCCTGGAGGTCTCCTCACCCTGTGAGCTCCCTGGCCGCCCATATCTTTAGGGAGAACCTCACGGCCAGGTTCAGCTTGGGCACTGGCTCCCTTAGAATGAATCTCACGGTCACATTCAGCCTTCTTGTACAACGCCACGCGCCTCAAGTTCCAACTCTCACCGTTGAATAAAGTTATAAATCTTTTGTGAACAGACCTGACCTTAAATGGTCCCCTGAACTTTGTCAAACCAACGCCGACTCGACCAGGTTTGACTTTCACCCAATCATTTACTGCAATCTTACAACTTCCAACCGGATCACTCGCAACAGCAGGATTGTCAGGACCCACATTTAACAACTCTTTCATCCAAGCAGCGACCAGCTTGGTTCCAGCAGAACGTCCCCTCATAACGTTAAAAGGAATCAATCCAGTCACACCATTTTCAGTAGTTCTGTAGGCCCAAACCGGGTCGTTAACCAACCCTCTCACGTCTAATCTGGAAGAGATTGCCATCTGAATTGCGCCCTTTACCATCCGGTTAGCCCTCTCAACTATTCCGTTCCCTTGAGGGTTGTAAAGTGAGGTTCTTGAGTGTGCAATGCCACACTTCTTCAAAAAATTAGCCATTTCTAGGGAAGTCAATTGCGTTCCATTATCGGTGACAATCCTTGTCGGGAAGCCTTCCTCTCTAAAAATGTCACTCAACACAGTGATAGTGTTAATTGTGGTGATCTCCTTCATAAATTTAACAACTAACCATTTTGAAGAAATATCAACTGCCACCAACCCAAACCTCATATCTTGGCTCAGCTGGTGAAACGGGCCAATAAAATCAAGACATATAGTGTGCCATGGACACCCAGGGTCAACTATAGAGCCCCAGCCAACGTGACTACCGACCTTGAGCCTCTTTTCACTCTCCAAGCAGTCGGTACATTTCTCTACCCACTGAGAGATTTCTGAGTCCATCCCGGGCCACCAAAAGTTCTCCCTTATTCTCCTCTTGGTGAGGGACTGGCCCAGATGGCCCTCGTGAGCTAACTTGAACAAAGTAAACCTCACATCCTGTGGAGGAATAAATTTGTCTTCCATTAAAATCAAAAAACCGTCTCTATCCAAGACAGACAACTGTTCAAGTACTTTTAGATAAGGTCGAAGAGCGGGGGACAGGCAACTCTCTCTCCTTGGACCCTTCACAATCAAGTCTTTTACCTCTCTTAGCACCACATCCTTATCCATAGAGGTGTTCCACAGGCTCTTACTAATTGCTCCAGAACAAATATCCACCACCTCATCCACAGCAGCTACAGACCCTTCAGAATTGAGTGATTCTACTCCCAACTTGTCTACCACCTCCCAAGGTAGTGGAAGTCTAGAGAGTCCATCTGCTTGGCAGTTCCTCCAACCCGGAATGTACTCAACCGTGTACAGGTACTCCTGGATCCTAGCAGCAAGTCTAGCTAACCTCGCAGAACCCTTCCCAGCTCCACCAGGTGACAGGATTTTAACTAAGGGTTTGTGGTCCGTCAGGAGTGTGAATTTGAACCCCCACAGATACATTCTGTAATACTCACAACCCCACGCTGCAGCTAAGGCTTCTCGTTCGATTATGGAGTAGTTCCTCTCAGCCGTTGTGAGTGTCCTTGAGGCAAAAGCGACAGTCTTAAGCCCAGACTCGTGCACTTGAGCCAACACCGCACCAACACCCACAGCACTCGCATCAACAGTCAAGACTGACCTACGGTTGGTATCAAATGGTGTAAGGATGCCCGCATCACAAATCTCCACCTTGATCCGTTTAAAACACTCTTCTTGTTCCGTACCCCACACAAACTTGCATCCCTTCCTCAACAACACCTTAATATTTTCAGTCTTCTCCGCAAAATCCCTCACAAACTTGGCGTAGTATTCAATGAGGCCGAGAAATGACCTCAATTGATCTTTGTCGCCTGGAGCTGGTGCATTCCTAATAGAGTCTAATAAATCCCTCTTGGGTTTCACACCATCAACCGATAGGGTGTACCCAAGGTACTCAACTTCCTCCACTGCAAATTTACATTTCTCTTTTTTCAGAGTCAGTCCAGCTTGTTCCATCCTCTCCAAGACAGTTTTTAAGATCACATTGTGCTCTTCAATACTCTCTCCGAATATCAAAACGTCATCTTGGAAATACACAACGTTGTTCACCCCCTTCAGCACAGCCCCCATCATTCTTTGAAACACCCCAGCTGCAGAGGCAAGTCCGAAGGGCATACGAGTGAACTGATAAATGCCCTCAGTTGTTATGAAGGCTGTTAATGCCTTGGAATCCTGATGTAATTTTATCTGATGATATGCGCTGCGGAGGTCCAGTTTAGAAAAGTACTTCCCTCCTTTCAGTGACAGAACTAGTTCGTTGATGTTCGGTAACGGGAAGTTATCTACAACAATGTTCTGATTCAGGGTGCGAAGGTCCACACAAAAACGAAATTTTCCGTCAGATTTGGTTGTGATAACTACGGGAGAAATCCAGGGTGATGTTTCAATCTGTTCTATTACTCCCTGATCTAGCATTTCCTTCAACATCTTCCTCACTTCTTCACGTGCAATGAATGGAACCTTCCTTACCCTGTGTTGCATGGGCACAGCATTATCACGCAGTCTAATCTTATGCACATAGCCTCTCAACTCTCCAATGTGTTCATCAAACAAACCATTCATTCCTTCAACAATTGAATCTGTGGTAATACTGTCTACCACCATCACTTGTTGTGCCGCTCTAGGATTAATGATAATACCGAGGTCATACTGTTGCCCCCATCCCAAAATTGCTGGACCAGATCTGGCCACATACACCTTTCCTTTGACAGAGCGGTCTTGAAATGATATTACACAAACCATAAATCCAATAACATCTATACTCTCACCTTGATAACCACAAGGACTAATATCACTGGGTAACAATTGTACTCCTTTCCAATACTCTAAGTACATATCTTTGGGAATAATGGTCCACAACGACCCTGGATCAACCATTAACCGGATCTCTACTTCATCGATAAGAAATTGAGCTTTTGGCCTGAATCTTCTACCAGGCACACCTTCACTCACGCCATCATCACCCACACACAATATTTTGTTGGCACCCTCAACACCAACAATGTCCCTTACTGTTTCCCTGTTGTCTACAACAGCTACTTTGTCTGTATTGCCACTTCTACACATCTTAGAGAAGTGTCCTTTCCTCCCACACTTCCTACAGACTTTATCAATTGCAAAGCATCTCCTAAAATCTGAGTTATGAAAAGTACTCCCACACCTACTGCACATCCTTCCCTGAAATCTGTTTCTATCATTGCTAGAGAACCCATTGTTGAACCGCCTGGGACCTCTATCATTAAAATCTGCGCCTTTCTTGTTCACCGCAGCAACTTCATCCTGTTCAACACAAGAAACACCATTCCCTTGCACATTATCTTTCCCATTATCTCTCTTTTCCATCTCTTTCATACACGCATTTGACTCCTCAACTACCTTCGCAATGTCAATGGCCATCTGTAAAGTAGGATTTTTTGCAGCCCACAGTTTTTCCTGCATCTTTTTATTGCGACATTGCACTATTAACTGATCTCGTATCATTTCGTCTCTTATCTCTCCGAAGCTACATTTGATGGACAGTTCACGTAGCCTAGCTACAAATTGGTCTACTGATTCATCGCTCCTCTGGGGTTGGGTATAAAATTTATGCCTGGCCATAACGATATTTACCTCCTTTGCATATTGCTTCTTCATGCGAGCTTTTGCTTCTGTGTATACATTGGTTATTGCCCTCCCATCTTGGTTTAGTCCCACTGGAAGGTATTTAAATGAACGCTGTCCTTCTTTGCCTAGAGCGCTTAATAAAAGGGCTTTTTTCCTTGTTGCGCTGAAATCCTTACCATCAAGCGCTTCTATATAGTTCTCAAAGATATCTATCCATTCATCCCACTCAATGGGTGGATCTCCAGTAGTTTGAAGGAACATGGGAGGAACAATGACATTAAGGTTTTCCATTCTTATCAATTAAAAAAAAATGTAGACACTACTGTTTTACACAACCAGGAGGTGATTAATCTAAACTGAAATCAGTACAGTCATCACTTCATTTTGGTAAAATGTGCTTCAAAACTACTCGTTTTTTTTTTTTAACTCTACTTTTTTTTAAAACGAGGTGTTCCTTTTATGTGGTTTGTAGAAGCCGGTTGATTAGTGATTAGCCTTGGGAGTATCTTGAAATTACTTTACCTCTTGCTCGTTATACTGGTAAAGGAAAACAAGGGTGTCACTTTTCACTTGCCTGGAACAGCGCTCGTTTAGCGCAGTTAATTGGTGGTTAGTCGGAACGATGTTTTAGACTTTCCTTCGTTAGACTCTCCAATGTTTTAGATTCTCCTGTGTTGAATCGGCAAAAGGGAAAAAACGAGCGTGTTACAAATCACTCGAAACAGCGCTCGTACAGCGCGTTGTCATGGCAACAAAATGGCGTCTACGTTGCGTGCTTACGTAGTTTCCGCCTAACGCTGCCTGACGCTGATCGCCTGGCTTCCGGTAGTGGATTCGTTGCGACGTCCACAAAGGCTGGTTCGAGCACTCTTCTACAATGGCTTGTTCGAGCACTCGAAAGGTAAGCGCTGACTGCTCGCGCTATCTTCTGCTTGAACTTCAAAAAAAAATGCAGAGATTTAAAAGATGCAAGTCTTTCCAGTAGATCGCGTCTTGTTCCCACAATCAGTAAAAATGATAAAATTAGTGCTCGGCCGATTAATAAGCAATTGAAGGAAAGTAGGCACAACAATTGTTCATTTTACTCCAAATATATATCCAAAAGAGGAACGTTTACCACTGTCAATAAGTACAGTTGAGCAGAAGAAAAAGGTTAAGTCTCTTAAACTCACCAAAAGTTTGGATATTTCTTGGACTCAGCAAAAGTTCGAATATGTAGTCAAATCCTTTAGACATTGATGTTGATCATACCAAAATTGTCCTGTTCTTTTGTGAGTTTTCCCATAAAGATAAGGTAGTTTCTTTCCCGGGAAATTTAAAGTCTTGTGAATTCCACTTACTTCTGGTGATCTCTTCCTCTTTGGATTTCCTTTCCAGTGGAGAATCTTTTCTTTTAATTGTTCAACAAACGAGGTATTTCTTAAAAATAATTGCGTGGTTCCTCTCTCACCAGTGGAGTTTTTCTCCCTCTGTGGTTGTTTAGCTCACGCTGCTCATCGTCGCCATGTGATGTAAATGAAGATAAAAGGCTGGTAATCAAGTATATGGCATTTATTATGCACCACAGAGAATAACTGGTGATCCCATCAGAAAGCAGGGAGCTAACTGACAAGGCAGAACAGGATAGAGAATGACATCAGGGAAATGGAATGTCAGGCTTAAAGGGATACAGCAAAACATAAGTATAGAAAATACAACATATAACCTATGGTTTTTTCAGTGAATTTTCAAGGTTTTGTAAATGCTAATTCCTAACTATATATGGTCTATAACCTATGGTTTTTTCAGTGAATATATATATATATATGTGTATTACCTACTGGCAGTCGCCAGTAGGTAGTTATAGTTAGGACCTTGTTTCCATAGGAAAAACATTTTTTGATTTGCCAATAACTTTAGCATAGTTTGACAAATCTTTGCTGAATTCTCCCAAAACAAGTCAATCCAAGTCAGCTCCTATTCCGAACGTTTGAGGGTGATTAGTCAAGCAGGGTCTGAGAATTTTTTTTTGAGATGGTCTACAGCCCGAACTGCTGAATGTAATTACCCCAACTTTGGGAAAAATGTAGTCCTTGGTTCAGAAAATAACCTTTTTTTTAAATGGTGTAAATCCGTTCAGTAGTTTTTCAGAAATTCAAAAAATAAGAGTTTCGATATCTAGGGCAGCAGTGGAGTCGCGACCCTTCCCGACTACGAGCTTCATTCTAATTGGCTGCTACGACCACGAGCTTCATTCTAATTGGCTGTCAACACTTCAAACCAGGAAGTGTTGCCAGAGATCTTGTGACTTGATAGAAACTAGTCACCAGAAAACAGAGAAACAAACTTATAGCACAAGAGAAGGGGCAGGGTAGAAATCCCCTGACCACCTAGGCCTGCTCAGTGAGTCTCAGAAGGACCCACAGGGCCAAAAAAAGCATTGAAAAAAAAGTTTAGACGCAATTCGTGCTGGGGTCGCGAATTCTGCCAAAATTGTTAAAAAACAATGAAGCGTGGGTTCCCGCGTTTTAGTTGAATGAGGCCCCCGGGTGGGCTAGGTCCCAGGGGCATTTCTTAAAAAGTAATACTTCAGGGGCCCCCGCAGCCCCAGGGACCACCACATACCCGGGGCTCCACTTATGTTGGGAGGGGCGCCGCACAGCCACCCTCCTGGAGCCAGTGATGGCCCTGGGGACAGCCATCACCCAGGGCCGGCTCCTGCAGTTCCCGTGGTGCTGTTTGCTATGACAGGGTGGGAGCCACGCGGCTGCCACCCTATCATAGCAAACTTGCTTTTGGATTTTGGAAGCGAGAGCCAGGGTACTGCACTCGCTTCCAAAATTCAAAGCTGATTACTTTTCAACACGGGGAGGTGCATGTCAGCAGCTCCCCGTGTGGAAAAGCAATGCACCTCCCACAGGATGCGGGGAGCCAGCGAGACCGTGGAGGCATTGGGGCTCCCCCCACAGTCCCCAATGGTGAGGGCAGGCCCCAGGGTATGGGGTCCTCAGGGCCAGAAGTGGCCAAGGGAGGGGAACCGACGCGGCCCTCTTCTAGTTTTTTTTTTTTTTAAATAACAAGCATGTTGGCATGCTTCGGGGGATGGGGTCACCGAGGCGAATGTAAATTGGTTAAAGTGAACCTTTTTTTTTAGTTGCGACTTTAGCGCGGCTCTCAGCGCGTCCTCCGTGTGAAAGCGATGGGGGCGCTGCACTCGAGTACTTCCTAAGTCTTTCAAACAACAAGGGGTATATTCTCAAGGACACATCGCCGAGTTAACGGCAGTTTATCGCAACCAAAATGGTGATAAATGTAATGCACCATTGACAATCTGGAGCAAGCAGCCCATATCCCCAGTTTACCAGCCTCAAAAATATTGCTGATGAGATGTAGAGTAGGCGTTCCTGTGCAAAGAGGAGTGAGCACATCACTTCGCAAGTTTCTCAACCACCAGCAAGATCTTCGAAAAGAGTACAAAACAGGTGATATGGTGCGTTAGTAGCAGGAAGTTTACACCTGCTCTGAGCGTGTGTAAAGTTGGACTACCACCCAAAAGATGAAAGGGAGCTCAGCCCAGAGACACACCTGAATGATAACAGATGCAATGGAGCCAACGATCAAGCAGCTCAGACACCCAACACTGCTCTGACATCCTCCGCTACCAGCCCCTTGTCCACCACACCCCTCACCCAACCCACAAACAAATGTAACTGCAACCTTAGGAAATCTGGAACGTAACAAATTGGCTGATGTTGCACAGTTATAATTAAGAAGATGCATGAGAAGTTGGACAAATAAGAATCACAGTCATAAATTAATTTACTTATAAAACATTTTATTTAACCCCATTGATTCTGCCGTTGGCCGCTGAACGTTCGGAGAACTACCTGGCTGGTGCTGCGAACGTTCAACGGCCCATGCAGCCCCGCCCACTCTTCGGAACGCCCGCACTGCGCCGAAATAACGGCAGCAGTAAACGGGTTAAACAAAACAACAACAAATAAAACTAGGTACAGCCATTGCGTGTCCTCCCTGGACCATTTGTGAATCATAGCTGCAACACTGCCCCATCAGCTTGATTTACGAAGCTCTTATTGCTGACTCCTTCCCCCTCTCCCCTGTTGCCCTGGGCCACTCCCAGCTGAGTATCGACGCTGTGGAGTTGGTCCCAGGTTCAGACAAGCGGTGGCCATATTGGGTGTGGCTTCAATCCCCCGCGCTCTAGTCGCGCATAAAAGGGGACGTTCATGCATCCGCGCAGCGGACGCGCCGGACCTGCGCCGGAGTCGTGCCAGAGTCCTGCCCGTCTGCGCCCGTCAGCGCTAAGGAGGCGCAGGAGGCCCCCACCGCCCCTTGTTTACTCCTCTCATGCTCTTAGGGACCTAGACTGCGCATCTGATGCACTACCTCCGAGGATCCTAGATTCTATCTCTGCACTTGGCATTGCACGGAATGTACCTCCTGTCTTCCCTTGTACTAAACAGTCATCTGATCTCAGTACTACTGAAACGCGCATCCGGGTCTTATACTTAAGTACACGCTCACTGGTCAAGCATCAGGTTGATCTCTTTCTCCTTCTCACCGACGAAAGGCCTGATATCCTTTTACTTACCGAGACCTGGCTGACTGATGATTCTCTCCCTGACATCTTAGCAGCTCTGCCCCCCGATTATTACCTGCTTAACACAAACCGACCTTCTGGTCATGCCGGCGGTGGGGTGGCAGCTGTCATTCGAAAGGAGTTTAAATTTATCTCCACGTCCTCTTTCACCCTCACTGACGTGGACAATCTCATCATTAGGCTGGAGACTGGAGAGGGAGCTCTCACCACTGTCATCCTCTATTGTCCTCCCCACCCTATGCCTTCGTTCCCTGCTGCCTTCAGTGAACAGCTAGCTAATCTACTTACTTCATCTGCTCGAGTCGCCATTTTTGGCGACTTTAACTATTGGTATAACAACAATGATGCTGGTCCTCATGCGGCTGAGTTATTTGAAGTCCTCACCAGCTTCAACATGAACCAACATGTTACCTCTCCCACCCATACTGGGGGCCACATCTTAGATCATATTTGGACTCATAACCTCACTCCCTCTTATCCTGTGATCACCCCTTGTATCTGGCCCGACCATCACTTGATCGATACGGTGATCACAGTCAGGGGTTGCATGAAGGTCCCTCCCATGGCCGGTGGGACGGCTCGTAAATGGAGTACTCTTGACTCTCAGGCATTCCTTTTGTTTTTGGCTGAGACTCGCCCTCCGCTGTCTAATACTGCGACTGTCCATACTCTGGAGGAAGACCTCACTGGCTGGATCATCAAAGCCAGCGATCGTTTTGCCCCTCCCTCCAGATTTCCTCGCTCCCGGCACAGTAAGTCCCACAAGTGGTTTAACTCCACTCTGAAAGCTCAGCAACTCGAACTGCGCCAAACAGAACGTAGGTGGAGACGCAACTACCTGCCCATCGACAGAGAGCTATATGCTGCTGCGAGAAAAAAATATAAAGATGCAATTTTGGCAGCAAAAGCTCTTCACATCTCGGAAAGGATACTCACTGCTCATAATAAACCCAAGGAGATCTTTTCAGTCATGAGGGAGCTCACGTCTGATGCAAGGACTCCCCCCTCTCAGACTCCGACGCAAGAATCTTGCAATGCCTTAAATAGTTTCTTCATCGAAAAAATCGCCAAGATCAAGAATACTATTCCCTCTGTCTCTCCTGACGATATGCCAGCTTCCCCCCCCTGAAAACCCGCTCTCACTACTCTCTTTTTCTGCCCTCGACCCCAGCACTTTGGCTAAACTTGCTGCTTGGGTCAAATCCGGCTCGCCCAACGATTGCTGTCCTCCCTCTGTCTTCCGTGACTTCTGCCTGTCCTTACCGGACTGCATCTTGCCTTTGTTAAATGCCTCACTAGAGGCAGGAGCAGTGCCTAATTCCTTCAAGGAGGCTGTCCTTGTGCCCTTACTGAAGAAGCCTGGAGCTGACTCGGATGATCTCGCCAACTACCGGCCTATCTCTCTCTTGCCCTACCTATCCAAACTCCTGGAGGCACATGTTACTAGCTGCCTATCTGAATTTATCGAGTGTTCCAACTTTCTCGAACCCAACCAAGCTGGCTTCAGACCAGCCCATTCCACCGAGGCTCTGATCCTGGCAGTTATGGATACGCTTAGGGCTAATGCCGATAAAGGGACATCACAGGCGCTCGTCTTACTGGATCTGTCAGCCGCATTCGACACGGTGGACCACAACATTCTTGTCAACCGTGCCGAGCACGCCGGCATCGGAGGCCTGGCTTCTGCCTGGCTCAAATCTTTCCTGTCGGGCAGAATGCAGGCGTTCCGGCTAGGTCCCTTCACAGCCGCAAAGGTCCCATCCATCTGCGGAGTGCCTCAGGGATCTTCCCTGTCTCCTCTGCTTTTTAATCTCTACCTTCAGCCGCTCATTTTTTCCCTGAAGAGGTGGAATATCACTGTATTCAACTATGCAGACGATCTGCAAATCATCTTCCCGCTGAACACCCCCAATGCAGCTCTCGATTGCCAAGCAGTGATGCTACACATCCAACATTGGATGAACTCCCACCAGCTTAAATTGAACCCGGGGAAGACTGAGTTAATCCTTCCAGGAAACAGTCTCACTCACTGGGGCCCACAGTTTTGGCCGACTGAGCTTGGCCCCCCGCCCGTCCCGGCTAAGTCAGCAAAGAGCCTTGGGGTCATAATCGACTCGGAGCTCTCTCTTAAGCCTCAGGTGGGTGCGGTTGTGTCATCATGCATGTTCCAGCTCAGAAAAATCAGGAAAGTTTCTCACCTCTTGACACCGGAGGCTTTGTTACAAGTCCTGATTGCCTTGGTGCTCTCCCGCCTGGATTTTTCAAACTCCCTGTACCACGGCCTACCCAAATTCCTCCTTAATAGGCTCTAGATTGTACAGAACCAAGCGGCAAGACTGGCCTATAAAACCCCAAAGTGGCAATCTGCGAGACCATTGCTTCGCAGACTCCACTGGTTGCCGGTGGAGCAGAGGACTGCATTTAAGATCGGCTGCCTGACCTTCAAGGCTGTGTCCGGGACCTCCCCTGCCTTTCTCAATTACTGATCGTCCCTTACTGCCCGGTACGTAATCTCCGTTCCTCTCATCGCCTACTGCTAGCTGTCCCTCCTACCGAACTTAAAAAAGCTGGCGGTCGTAGATTCGCTTACCTTGCTCCCTCCTTCTGGAATCAGCTGCCCCTCCCGCTCAAATCTGCCAACTCTCTCATGGCATTTAGAAAACTTCTGAAAACTTACCTTTTCACGCAGACTGGCTAGACCCCCGTCTTCCCATCTCACAGCACTCAACCAGCGCCAGGAAACCTTTGGTGTCAGTGCGCTATATAAGAGCCCCCTAAGATAAGATAAGATAGCCCTCAAGACAAAAAGCAAAATAAGAATGTGCGTCATGCGTCCATCAAAGAAGAGAGAGAGAGAGAAAGAGAGGAAGAGTGAGAGAGAGGAAGAGAGAGACAAAGAAAGAAAGAGTGAGAGAGAGAGGAAGACAGAGAAAGAGAGAAAGAGTGAGAGAGAGAGAGGAAGAGAGAGAGAAAGAGTGAGATACAAGGAAGAGAGAGGCAAATAGAGAAACAGTGAGACAGAGAAGAAGAGAGAGAGGAAAAGAAAGAATGATAGAGAGAGAGGAAGAGACAGAGGAAGAGAGAGTGTGAGTGAGAGAAAGGAAGTGCTAGAGAGTGAGAGAGAGAGAGAGAGAGAGAGAGAGAGAGTGTGAGTGACAGAAAGGAAGAGATGGAGAGGGAGAGTGAGTGTTGACACTGTGGAGACAATCCTCGCAGCTCACCTTTCTGCCACCGGTGTGTCTCCAACCACGTGCCGGGATATAGTGCAGCCCTCAAGCTTAGTAATCTGAAAAAAAGTATGGAATCAGTAATGGCAGAGTACATACAACTGTGCACGCCTAAATTGATGTCCTGCCTTTGTGTATCCAGGCTACTGCACCCCAACCACTTCCACTGCCCAGGGGTGTCTGCCCGCCGCTGTGCACCCAGGCTGCTGCATTTCATAAACTTGCACTGCCCGGTGCAGTGCACCCAGGCTCCTGCACTACATCTACTCCCACTGCCCCTAGGTGTCTGCCCGCCGCTGCGCACCCAGGCTGCTGCACCCCCTCCACTCCCACTGCCCGGAGATGACTGCCCAAACAAGCCTCTCTGCTCACCTTCCGCCACTGGCGCGCGTCAAAAAGGGTCCACCATGTGCCAAAGCAACCTCCTCACCCATTGTGTACATGCGGTCAAGCCGAGCTCACAATTCAATAGATGTTGATTGCTAGGTTGGCCACGCATCATAGCAGGCTGCACACGCGCTCAGCTCTGGTGGCAGTACTCAGTAGAACTGAGGTCATCGCCTCGTGGCGGGAGTTCCGTGTCGGGGGGGTCGTCAATATGTGAATCACAGCATGCTAGAGAAAAAGCAAGATAATATTGTGCGTCATGCATCCATCAAAGGAGAGAGAGAGAGGGGAAGAGAGAGAGAAAGAAATAAAGAGTGAGAGGAAGACAGAGAGAAAGAGAGAAAGAGTGAGAGAGAGGAAGAGAGAGAGAAACAGTGTGAGAAAGAGGAAGAGAAAAACAGAGGAAGAGTGAGAGAGAGAGAAAGAGAGAGAGAGAGTGAGAGAGAAACAGTGTGACAGAGAGGTAGAACTCGAGTGAGAGAGAGAGGAAGAGAGAGAGAAAGAGTGTGAGGGAGAGAAAGGAAGAGATGTAGAGGGACAGTGAGGGCCCACACTGTGGACAAAACCCTCACAGCTCACCTTCCTGCCACCGATGTGTCTCCAACCATGTGGCAGGACATAGTGGAGCCCTCCATCTTAGTTATCTGAAACGTAGTATGGAATCAATAATGGCAGAGTACATACAACGGTGCACGCCTAAATTGCTGTCCTGCTGCTGCGCTCCCGGCTGCTGCACCCCATCCACTTCCACTGCCCAGAGGTGTCTGCCCACTGCTGCGCACCCAGGCTGCTGCACCCCATCCACTCCCACTGCCCGGAGGTGACTGCCCGCCGCTGCGTACTCAGGGTGCTGCACCCCATGCACTACCACTGCCCGGAGGTGACTGCCAGCCGCTGCACAAACAAGCCTCTCACCTTTCGCAACCTGCGTGTAGAAAAGAGGGCCTACCACATGCCGCTGCAGGCCCCAAACCTGGGGCCTGTGGACAGGGCACCCTCCATATCATGCAACCTGCTCCGCAGGCCACCAGGTCTCACATTTGCTGCTGAGTCTTGATTTCGCCATGGCAGAGGACATTCCAGTGCACCCGGTTTTTCATCGCAGGTTGCACACCCGCTCAGCCCTTGCGGTGCCACTAACTGAGTGACCAGCGAGATGACGCCACGTGGCAGTAGGCATGTGCTGTCTGATGGCTCAGGCCTACACTGCGGTCCAGCAGGGCACACAAAACCTGAGGTGTCCAGACCACGGGGATGGGCCATCACCGCAGGCTGCACACCCGCTCAGGAGTTACTGTACCTATACTTCAGTGCACCAAAAGTCACTGTCACGTGCCAGTGTGCCTGTGCCGGCCGCAGTGCATCTGGTGCGAGCAACTCTAAAATGGCGTAGAGCACCTGCGCCCAGTCTTTTTTATTGGCAGGGTCCCGTGTCCTGTGACGTCTGTGATGGATGGGTGTGGCATGGGTGTATACCAGCCGTGAGGGTGTGGCTGTGGCATACTGACAATCTGATTCCCAATCTATAGAAAGTAATGAGACTCCTGCTAGTTTTACACTTGCTGAAAATAAGCACGCCCTAAACCAATGTAAACAAGCACAAGCACCAGGACCAGATGGAGTACCTATTGACTTGTTTTTAGATAATCAAGACCTGTGGGCCCCACTCCTTGCAAATGCTTTTAATAAAATTGCCCAAACATGTGCACTACCATCGTGGAAGACAACTGTAATTGTCCCAATATATAAAAAGGGGGACAGGTCAATTGCGATAAATTATAGACCAATCTCTCTGATTAATTCTTCTGCAAAGTTAATGGGCCGTTTGATTTTAAATAGATTAGAGGATTGGGCCCTAGAAAAAAATAATATTATTCCTTGCCAGTTTGGCTTTTGAAAAGGGAAAGGCACTGTGAATCAGTGTCTGAACTTGAGCCTAATTATAGCGAAATACACGGTGGCAAAAAAAGGTCATCTCCATCTAGCCTTCATGGATCTGTCCGCAGCCTTTGACTGCGTGGCTCAGCCTGGGCTGTGACAGATCATGGAGGCCATGGGAATCGACCTGAATATCATTAATATTATTCGTGACCTGTATTCAGGTGCCACAGCATGTGTTCGTTATGGACGGGACGGCGAGTTTACTACATCCTTCAAAATTGCAGGAGGCCTTTCTTATTTGCTCTTTATACAACGGCGTACAATCTGCTCTGTCAGGTTCCACTCTGGATGTCCCTTATATAAACTCAGCACAGGTGCCAATCTTATTGTATGCGGGCAACGCAGTGTTTTTAGTTCGTACAGGCAACGCACTGCGCCGCCTAGTTCTGGAGTATACCCAATTTATGAATACCCTAGATATGAAGGTTCATTATTTGAAATCTTTTATTTTCGTGTCAGGTACTAAACAGCAAAGTTATTCACAAATCCTTACTGAAGGGGGCAAACTGAGAGTTGTTGACACTTTTAAATATTTAGGGATGACGTTTGATGCCCAAACTAATTGGCAGAAGATAATTGCTAACAGAGGGTCCCAGATGGAGAAAAAAATTGGGGCACTAGCAAAATTCATTAAAAAAACTGGCCTAAAACCTATAGATATGATAAAACAGTGTATCAAGCAAATACTGTGTCTGCTGCCACTTATGGGGCAGCTCTCTGGGGAACAAGGGATTGTGCAAAACTGCAGATAATTGAAGCTAATTTCTTAAAAAGGGTTCTATCTTTACTACACTCATCTGCCAACTATAAGTGCCACATGGAAGTGAGAGCACCTTACATTACTGACACCATTGTTCCCTCCTCGCCCCGCCCCACTACTTTCTCTCTCCTTTCTCTCCTCCCCTAATTGTAGTGCTGATTGTTTGATATAATGTTTACTTGTTGATCTTCTTCTGGTATATAGTTGAACCACATTGTTGCACTTCCTTTTGTCTCTCCTGTCGTCTCCTCCTGCATCCTCCCTCTATTTATGTCTCTCCTTCCCTCCTCTCTCAATGTATTGAGACCAAACTATTTTGTCTGATGCCCAATGGAGCTACTTGGTTTAGCTATAGGGGAGATGGGCCGTGGATTCCCTCCTTGGTCGTCACCTACCCAGTCGCTCTTTAGGCAGACTTCTTTTTGTCTCTCCTTATTGTCTCTTCCATAGCTCCTATCCTCTCTCCCCTGAGTCTCTCCCCCTGCCTGCTACTCTGCATACCCCCCTGTCCATTGTGCCCTTTGACTAAGCACTCCTTCTCCCCTTGTTGGGGAAAGATCCAATATTTATACTCTGGAGTCTCAGCGAACCCGCTGAGTGAGTCCACTGTGCCAAGGGAGCCACTCACACTTGAGGTATGGTATGGCACCCCTTGCCAAAGCACTCCCTCTCCCCTTTTTGGGGAAGGATCCAGTATGTAGGCCTTGGAGTCTCAGAGACCCCTCTGAGAGAGTCCACTGCGTAAAGGGTGCCTCTCGCAATAGTGATAGGGAAGAGATACCACTTCCCCTGGGATCACAGCTTACCGAACTTTGGACGTTGCTTTGACTCGTCTACCGGTTTGTGTCCCCGTCACCCTTCCCCTCCTCTCCCTATGCTGTGTCTCTCAAACTCCCCTCCTCTTTCCCGCCTTCATTATCTGTCTACTTCCCCTACTCCAACCCTCCTCCCCTGAATCTTTCACCTTGCCTTCTTTTCCCCTTACGTATTTGTGCTTATTGTTTATCTCGACCTTACAAGTAACTATGTTGCCATGCTCTAAGAACTGTGTAACCTTTGTAACGATGTAACCTGTAACTATGATCCGATGCTCATGTAAAGCGCTCTGATACCTCCGGGTCTAGCCAGCGCTATATAAAACTTTTAAAATAAATAAAAATAAAAATAAATATGTTGAATCCACATTGAAAGCAGTCGGGCTACATCGCCTTTTTTGGGACCCTACTGCTTGTTGTTCAATGTCAAAAAATGACCTAAAAATGCAATTGCTTTCTAATCGGCAGATAAAAAGGGAGGCTAAAAATATTAATCTGTCGACAGTACAGACATACTTGACTTCTCCTAGCATAATGCAAAAGGATACAAATACCATATATTTAACCTTTGTCACTAATCTACAGCATAGGTACATTCTAGTGAGATTTTGTCTGAATTATATACCTTTATTGCTGGGTTTTCCCCGTAATGTTCATGTTGCTTCTGACCTCCCATTTTGTCCATGTGATCAGCAAACTGCTCAGAATGACATACACTTTTAGTTTTTCTGTAAATTCTATTTTGATGAAAGGAAGCGATTTATTATCCCCATTATGTGTAAAATGAAGTTCAGACAGTGTTGTGTAGCCCTTTATTACCTTCAATCACTACCTGACCCTTTTGTTTGTTGTTCTCTGGCACCCTTTTTGCTATCCGCATTAAAAAAGAGATGGTCAATTTGCTAAAATTATATACCGAACAATGAACTGATTTTATTGTATTGTGTAAATGATTATGAATTAGCATTTTTACATTAATATTTTTATATATTTTAACCATACTGTAACGTTGTAAAACACTGCAACTGTTTCTTTTTACTGTAGTATACTTTTTATGCCTACATTGTGTTGGCGAAATAAAGTTATTCTGACTGACTGACTGACAACTAGGCCTGTGATCAGCAGATCACTGCAATAAAAACCTCGGCCATGTAGCATTGTTGTCCTTTCCTGTTAGTGTAAGCGGAGTGGGCTGGCCTGTCGTATCCCAGTCCTGTGTGAGGCTGTGAAGAATGACTGCGGAGCTATAGGCGTGGTCCGTCATGAGCTGTAGGAGGAATCAACTGATGCGGGTGTCTGTGTTGTAGTGCAGCCGCCACCCGGGTCGCAAGCACCAATGTGTCACTCTGTGAGCCAAGTCCCACAACATGGCCAACATGGAAAGTACGGGGAATCACTGACCCTACATTCATCCATAGTTCCACACATGAAAGATGGTGGACATGACACATCTGTGTTGATATGAATGTTTATTGCACATTTAGTGGAGTGTTGCAGCTGTAGCAATACAGGGCCATGGAAAGTTAAAGTTTCAGTTTTTGGCACATGGAGGGCAGCCAATTAGAGACAGGCTCGTGTTTGGGGTTAGGCGGCGCCAAAATATGTAGTTTTACAATCACTCTGCCAATCCCCAAGCACTTATAAATTCACTCTTCTTGCAGTACTCTAATTATCCAGTCTCTATGTACGTATTTGTACAATAACCGGGGCAAGGTTACATAACCAAAGTTTTCCCCACTGCCAGAGGTAACAGGGTTGCATATGCTGTCCACAGTACAATGTAATGTGGTGGGGCCCAGGGGCAGCATCTTGCATATACAATGAACACACAGACACAGATAGATGGTGGAATTAGGTTCGGGCACGTGCGCTCGACTCCTTTTTATTACCAGGGTCACATGTGCAGTGATGTCTCTGCTGGATGCGTGTGGGGGGAGTGTAAGCCAGCCCTCCGGGAATGGTTGGTGCTGGTAAGAAGTACAACAGTAATCATTGGATCAGACACAGAGATTCAATCATGAAGGGTCAATGATTTGTGCTGCACTAAGGTAAGGGCAGCAGATGTGAAATATTACAGAAAAGATTATATCGTAAAGGGTCCATGACTTGTGGTACACTGAGGTAGGGGAAGCAGATGTGAAATTATACACAAAACATTGTATCATAAAGGGTCCATTTGCTGTGCTGCATTGAGATATGGGCATCAGAAGCATTCAGCGTGTGCGCAGCTAGCGATGATGCACGGTGCGGGCAAGCCGAACTGGTAGCAATGTCTGTTGCCTACTGGGCAGCGTCATCTGCAATTGCGACTCAATGTGAATTGTGAGCCCTGCTATCCGCAACGTAGATCGAAGGCAATAGTCAGCACAGACATTGAAGAATGCTTTTTGTCACATCTTCTTAACAAAATCCGAGGGCATAGAGCACAATTCTCTCTGTAATTAATAATACAAGACTGGATTCAAATTGTGAGCTTGGCTGACCGCAGTGTAGGCTTATGGAAAAAAACATGAAATATGTATGGAATACATTGTCGAAATATGTAGGTTTCAGGGACGTTATCGTTCAAATTGTGAGCTCTGCTTTCCGCAGTGTAGACTGCCATTCAGTGTTCGTTTGGACTTGCAAGATGTATATGGTCATTGTAGTAAAGCTATAACTGATATAAAACAAGTTCTTGAAGCAAGGATACTAAAAGGATATTATGTAGGTTTGAAGGACGTTATACTTAGTTGCCTACTGGACTCTGCAATTAATGAATTAAGAGTGAATTCGAATTGTGTTAGCCCTGCTGACCACAGTGTAGGCCGGAGGCAGCGGTCAGCAAAGGCCCACAGCCACGTGGCATTGAGCTGAGCTGCACAGTTAGTGGCACCTGAAGCACTCAGCGTGTGCGCACCCTGCGATAATGCATGGTCCGGGCTGGCCACACTGGGAGGAATGTCTTTTGCCTACTGAATTCTGCCTTAATAAGGGTATGTGGTGATGACTTGTGGTGCACTGACTTAGTGGCACCTGAAGCACTCAGCGTGTGCGCATCCTGTGATGATGCGTGGTACGGGTGGGCAGCACTGGTAGCAATGTCTTTTGCCTACTGAATTCTGCCTTAATAAGGCTATGTGGCGATGACTTGTGGTGCACTGAGTTAGTGGCACCTGAAGCACTCAGCGTGTGCGCACCCTGCAATGATGCGTGGTCCGGGCCGGCCGCACTGGTAGCAATGCCTTTTGCCTACGGAATTCTGCCTTAATAAGGCCATGTGGCGTTGACTTGTGGTGCACTGAGTTAGTGGTACCTTTAGTGCTCAGCATGTGCGCAGCCTGCGAAGATGCAGGGTCCAGGCGGGCCACACTGGGAGCAATGTGGCTTGCGTACTGGACTGGGTCATCTGCAATCGCCACTCCATCTGAATTGTGAGCCCTACTGTACGCAGTGTAGATCGAAGGCAGTAGTCTGTACAGACATAAGTCTGCGTTGCTGTGCCGCTGTGTTCGCAGGGGGCCTATGTCGAGGATGCCCGCAGTCATGGGGGCGGCCACATGGCATGTGAGGGCCGCCACTCTGGCAGATGTGTTGGCCTTACCAGAAGTGAACCACGCCCAGAGCCCTGGTCTATTTATTCACACTTCTATGCTGGAGTGGTGTACGTTGGACCAGCCCACTGCGCTTCCGCTTACAGGGGGGGACAACACAGCTACATGACCGAGATCTTCCTCACTGCCTGAGGTAACATGGTTGTGTCTATTGTCCACAACACTACAAGCACCAGCAGTATATGTACACATGGAGAGGTTTGTGCTCTGCATAGTGAGGTCTGTCCAGCATATCACCGCTAGACTTGGTATTGCGTGCATTATTATTGATCGGCGACTTGGGTCCTTCACACATACTTGGTTGCCACATCTCCCAACATTCAGCTATTGTGTGGCTGAGGGACCATGCCATTTTTGTAAGGTCAGCTGTCCTGCTCTGCACTGCCTCGGTGGTTGTAGGGAGCGGGGTGGTCCGGGGGGAGGTCCTGAGGGTGGTGGCAGTGGGTGTTGTGTAAGGGTGGGCGTAGTTGGCAGAGTACTACTACACAGAACTCCACGAAGTCGAACTAAAACTCTGCAACTTCGATCCGCCTACAGAGACCTCATACATTTTTGGTAAATCAACAAGTATCTCTGTCTTTAAATGCTAAATTGCATATATTCATTTCACAAAAAAGATAGTGATAATTTAACAAGCACTGAGAGAGGTGATGGTTTTGGGATCCTCCCTAACCTAGGGAGAGAAACTTGCAGATGCCTTGAACCTCACGAGTCAAATGCAAAAGCATTGACATTTTTACATCAAGCTGCAGTTCCACTAGTCATTACTAGATGTCCCTCACGAGTCAAATGCAAAAGCATTGAAACCCTGAGCTGAGAGCTAATACTATAAATTCTACAAAACTGCAGCTTCATGAAAGGGTTTCAATGCTTTTGTTTTGACTCCCGAGGGACATCTAGTAACGACTAGTGGAACTGCAGCTTGATTCAATGCTTTTGCATTTAACTCGTGAGGGACACCTAGTAACGACGAGTTGAACGGCAGCTCTTTGTAGTATTATTTTGATATTGGATACTATTATATTTACTGCCCACTGCTAATCTCATCCCATAATGCTTTGCGGGGCCTTTGGTTAGGATTGTAATTTTGCCCATAATAACTGTGCTTGGGGTGGTCCACTGAATCGTTCAGAATGATATGCTATTTGTGTTCAAGGCATCTGCTTGGTCCCCCCCCCTTGTTTAGGAGGGACCCCAAAATCATCACCTCTCTCATTGCCTGATATTTTTCAATTTCAAAGTTCACTTTTGTGAATTGGTTTTATGCTTTTTAACATGTAAAGTTGCTTTATCAAAGCATTTGTGGGTGCAGTTTAGAAGCTGACTTCGCTACATGGGGGAGCGGATTTTTGATTTGTTTGCCTAACTACGTGCTTTTCATGGAATGTGTAGTTAACAAATCTCCGCAAACTCCAAGAGCGGAGCGGAGTTCATTGCCCAGGGTTAGTGCTGTGGCCTTCTTGGGTGTCGGAGCTGCATGATCCTTAACTCTATGATATGTGTTGGTCTTTAGATGTGATTCTGGGCTGGTCTCCCTTTCACACTCTAGGTAGTCGTCCTGCTTTACCCCAGTAAAAGGCAGATGTTAAATTCCTACTGCTAACGCTTGTTAACACCTGTTTGTGGATCGCACCCCAGATTTGGCTGCTCGTTGAAAATATCGGGAAGTGGTATTTTCATCTTATTTTTGCACAGAAATGCCTACTCTGCATATTATTACCATTAGTTGTCGCTCTCTTTTTTTGCGGAAGCTATTGCTGGAAAACTGGCTAATTTCACTAGGTTGAGAATAGAATGATAATTTAAAATGACTGAAAAAGTGAACATTATAATTAGAAATTAGCATTTAAAAAACATTTGAAATTCACTGAAAAAAACCATAGGTTTCAGGGACATTACAGTTAGAAATTAGCATTTAAAAAACCTTTGAAATTCACTGAAAAAAACATAGGTTTCAGGGCGTTATTGTTAGTTGGACATTTCACTCATACAAAACCATAGAAATTGTGCTGTTATAGTTAGTTGAGCTAACTATAACCCGCGCCCCTGCAATGCACTGCTGATTACGTCACATATTACATCATTCATGACATGGTCAGTGACATTACTGAGGACATCACTGATGACATCTTAAATGACATCACTGATGACATCATCAAGTGACTGTGTGTTTCTGTAAAGTTTAAATATGATATATATATATATTCACAGAAAAAACCATAGGTTATGGACCATATATAGTTAGGAATTAGCATTTACAAAACCTTGAAAATTCACTGAAAAAACCATAGGTTATAGACCATATATAGTTAGGAATTAGCATTTACAAAACCTTGAAAATTCACTGAAAAAACCATAGGTTATAGACCATATATAGTTAGGAATTAGCATTTAAAAAACCTTATTTTACTCACACAAAACCATTGAAATTCCATATATAGTTAGTTGCACTAACTATATATCGCGCACCCGCAATCCACTGCTGATCATGTCACATATTACATCATTCATGACATGGTCAGTGACATCACTGATGACATCACTGATGACATCTCAAATGACATCACTGACATCACTGAACGCAAGTGAACGGAAAGGAAACAAAATTAGAAAGTGTAGAAACAACTATTCACATTATTTACAAAACAATAACAAACTTTCAGCTCAATCATATTTGAACCCTGGCCAACTGATTTGTAGTCTCTTTAAAGGATTTTTCCAATTAGACGTGTGTCCGAAAATTATTTGGCACTATATACAATTCTTAGGTTGGTCCAAGGGTAATGAGTGGTAGTGTCGACGTTTCGACTCGTCTTATGCCCAACCGGTGATTTGAACCTTGGGATTGCGAGTCTTCATCAGGACTGGAGAATGTACGTGGGCAACCAAGGGATAATAATAACCCCTTCAATAGGATGAAAAGCAAAGGGACGTGGTCCTGAATTCCAACTTCCTATTAATACTTCTTATTATGTGGATTCCATTGTTACCACATCTCGTTGAGGTTTCCAAATGTCATACAGGCACCATGGTAAAAGATTTACCTTGGAAAATTGGATGATTCGCAATTTCTCGAAAGCTCCAGTCTTTAAGTCAGGTAGCTTATCAGATCATAGGCGTGCCTATTCCTCGGTTCGTGATTCTACAATGGAGGAAGGGAGAGGCACTTTCTCGAAAGCTCCAGTCTTTAAGTCAGGTAGCTTATCAGCTCATAGGCGTACCTCTTCCTCAGTTCGTGATTCTGTCTATCTGTGAATACAACCGGTCAACCTCGCCTGCCCCGTGGACGTTATAATTCAACAAGAAGAAGAAGAAGAGGAACAGGAGGACGAGCACGAAGAGAGGCAGTTTTTGCCTGAGCAGCCCAGGACGTCTCACCGGAAAGAAAACTTCATTTGGCAATTTTTTAAAATTCCCAAAGGTCAGAAAAAAGTAAATGCAAGATACGTAACTTGCCTTATATGTCAAGATAGACTGTCCAGAGGGACCGACAAAAAATACAGTTTCGGAAACTACACAATGCATCGCCATATGACTAGGTGGCATCCTAACAACTACAGTGCTGCACAGTTTCGGAACGACCTAGATAATCTCCCTATTATGGCCAGAAGATCTGTTGTACCGGAAGTAACGGGACCAGAGGGCAGGGAGATGGTGCCAAATATACAAATGAGATTTGGTGAAGTAAAACACACCTGCGTATTTTGCGATGGATTCATTTCCTACGGAGAAAGAAGCATCACTCTGATCAACAGAGCTATTGACTATCATATGCAAGTTTGTCCGAAACGCCCAAAATAATAAATACTTCTTTTTTTTGTTTTGTTGCTCCCGTTGAGCCCTTTACAATGAATCGTTTTCATTGCCCCCTCCAAGAAAAACCCCAAAAAATATAAAACTGTTCCGAAAAATTCAAAAACAGTAAAAAAATGTTCAGAAAAATAAAAAAAAAAGTTCTTTTCAGAACTACCTCCCCGTTATTAAAAAATTGGTACAATATTTGGAACTGTGCCAACCTCTATTTCTCTTAGTTCGCTTCCTAGTTCGCTCGCCGGTACGCGAACTGGAAGCGAACCAAAAACAGTAAGTATAAGGGAGGGAAACACACACTTATGTTAAAATAAAGACAGCTATAGGGGAGTAAACTAGAGATACTATTACCCGTAATCCACTGCTGATGATGTCACATATTACATCATTCATGACATGCTCAGTGACATCATCAGCAGAGGATTGCGGGTTTTTTGACAACATGCCTTATCCACGGTTTAATAACGCTGCCTTTTGCTTTATATAAGTTTTCAAATTGTATGAAATATATACCAATAGGTCGTTATGAACCTTTAGGTAGTGCTTTTCTTCATGAGGTCTGGTCGCTTCCATACACATACAGATGTTTCAAAGATGATCAAGAAGTTTATCTGAATGGAGAGGAATGCACTGAGACGCCAGATCATTCACTAATGTGTAGGCACATACAGTTACACGGTTCATGCAACAAACACCGACCAAATATGGCTTGCGTGTTGCAAGGCACGCCAGTTCCTGCTATCATCCCCACGTTCAAGTTGTTGGAAAATGGTAGTTATTTGATGCTCAATAATGAAGATTGTTCTGAGTTAATTAAAAGTATTCCTTTTATCGTAACAGTAAGTGAACGGGTTATTTGCTGCAGAAATGTTCTATTTCCTCCCACACATGAACATAGGGAGTTTTCAATCTGGCCACAAATACCAACCTTGGGACACGTTTCAACGGCATGGCAAGAATAAGAGCTCTTTTGTCTCAGAGAGAGGTGGCCTTGAGTTCGGCCCGTGAAACTTTCGTACTTCACATAGCGAACACCCGTACAGAGGTGCACACCCTTTTCAATTAAGATTTGCCTTTCAATTTCAGCAACATGTTTCCGACTATCTTTAACGCATCCTCCACAAAGTCCCTGACACACTTTTTTAAAGTTGTTACCAGTGGTCTCGTGACTTCATTTGAGAAAATCTTTGGAGTCATCCCTGCTTCCTTTCATTGTATTTTCTGCACTCTGGTTCGTGGATTGGCATTTTTACTTGCATTACCAGCGGACGCTCTTGTGCTTTTTTACATTTTTAAATATGGATGTCCCTCCTATGCAACCTCCGACCCTGCAGCTGCTGACACTGTTCCGCAATCGCATGCTAGAATATTATGGCACAATGCCGTTGGCGATATTAAGCACGGCATATGGATTATCTTTTCGGTTCTCCTACTTCACCTGTGTCCAGCCTGTATTTCACTGCCTGACCTGTGATTTCGATTGGGCCATTGATTTGTGTCTCTGCGGACCGGTTTCTCCTGACGTCGACTTTAATCAGCTGATGACTCCTATCATTACTCACGAGTTGGTTTGTCCTGGCGAAAGGATTATGGCTGTGGCATTGATGCATGGACTACTTGGTCCCCGGAATTTACTGGCGGCAGCACAGTCTTTCTTGGAAGAGAGCTTTCTTGAAAACCCACCGAGCTGTCCTCTGATGGTGATAGAGGATCCGGTGCTGGGAGAGCACGTATGTTCTTTTCCGCTTTTAAATTGGATGGCTGAACTGTTTTCGGATGAAGACGGTGACTTCCTATTGGAGGCTGTTGCAGCTTATTTTGCATACACAGTTATGTCATAGACCTTTTTCATGTTTGATATGCTGAGTACTAGCATTTCATTGACAATTCATTGACTTATTTGTCAAGTTTTTATTATTTACCTTGCCTATTGGCTTAAGACTCGATAAAGTACTTGGCTGTTTTATTTTTCTTTAGCATTAAATTTTCCTAGTTTTTAATGCTTTACCTTGCGGACCGTCCACATATAAACTTGCAATCTGCTCTCATGAGATGGCACTTCTATTATCTTATTCAGTTCGTTTCCGGATCATGAGGAGGTGTCATCTAGGTCCTGGATATCTTTACACCGTGTTAAGTTAGCATGGGCTCATTACCGGTTTAAACGCCATTTTTCCTTTTTTGCAACTTCTGCACACGACACTTAGTTGTTGCTTTAGCTTTCCACCTAGTAGTTCATCGTGGTTTACATGAGAATAATATGTTATTGGTCTACTATCTGCTTTACTTGTTAAACTATATCTGTACAGCGAGTGCTAAAGTTTCAAGAACAACACGATACAGAATTGTTATGAGGTCTGATCTCCACGACTTCATACTCATAACATAAGTGCAACTTCTGCCAATTCTGGGCATGAGGCGGGTTTTATATTGCTTTGCCGAACACACATACACAACAGTTGATGCGGTTCACATGAAGAGAGAGCTGGTGTATGGTGATGTGATTCCTTCAAATCTAAGACACTAAAGTATGGGCACGCCCTAAACCAACACAAAGAGACCTTCTTAGCAAATAATATAATATGTGTATTAGGGAGGGTGAGATATAAGCAGCCGCGGGCCGTGGAGGGAGTTACGATGGGGCAGGGAGGCGGGGAGGGGGAGAAGCAGGGTGGAGCCCTCTCTACCTTGCCCCTCCCCCTCCCCGCCTCCCTGCCCCACCGTAACTCCCTCCACGGCCCGCGGCTGCTTATAAGTGTTGCTAACTCTTATTCATTTACAGCATGTTAACATACTGTCACCATTCGCTTTTTATGTACTAGTAACTATGCTGGTAATTTTGCTACTGATAATATGTGTACTTGTATTCTCCACCCTGCTTCTCCCCCTCCCCGCCTCCCTGCCTCACCGTAACTCCCTCCACGGCCCGCGGCTGCTTATAAGTGTTGCTAACTCTTATTCATTTACAGCATGTTAACATACTATCACCATTCACTTTTTATGTACTAGTAACTATGCTGGTAATTTTGCTACTGATAATATGTGTACTTTTATTATCTAAGGTACTACGCCTGAGAAGACGGCATTAGTAAATAAACATTTCAAATACACATCTGTTCTTCTTAACTCCATGTTCTGGTTTCTAAGAAATCTATAACGACCGACTGTTCATGAGTTCCACGTATCCTGAGGTACTATAAGTTCATATTCTGGATTGTCTAAACATTGAGAGTTTGTTATATCCAATGTGACACTGTACCTAGCTTGCTAAGGAGTTTTTGATTACTAACGTGAGTTTTGGGACACCCTAATTCGCCGAGGTTCCAATCCTCTGTCCACAGTTCTGTGTGACAACAGAAACCCTGCGACAGGGGCACCCCCGACCCTTGCTGGAGCTTCATCACACTTGCGATACAACTCCAGCAATGCATTCGCCGAGGTTCCAATCCTCTGTCCACAGTTCTGTGTGAGAACAGAAACCCTGCGACAGGGGCACCCCCGACCCTTGCTGGAGCTTCATCACACTTGCGATACAACTCCAGCAATGCGCCACCTTTACGGCACAGATACATCACGCATCTGTGCTGTTTTTGCCCCATGATGCGCCGCATTGTAAATGCAGCACACCATAGGTGACGGAACAGCGGCACAGAATGACTAACACATCCCTGGTGATGCGCCAGTCATCATAAATGTATCCTATGCTTCTTATCTTGTTAGAGATGAACCGCCATATATATCATCAAAGTTTTTTGCATTTCCTAAATAGCGAACTTTAAGGAATAAATAGCGATTCTTTACCATTCCTAGTTTGCGATGAGCTATTTGCTAATTAGCTGAATGTAGCCCAATAAAGCCCAATGTAGCCCAATGTAGCCCAAAGATGGCCGCCAGACACACAAAAAAACAAATGTAGCCCAAATATCAGCCAGATGTAGCCCAACTATAGCCCAGTGACAGAATGACCAATCAGCTTCGCAAACCTCCGTTACGCGAAGCGGAGCGCTGTTACAGATATATATCTTTTTTTGAACGTTAATTTCTCAAAATCCACTGGAGCACATATATTGAGACCTAGCAAAGGCACATCGGGCTACCAGTCCCTAATATTTTGCCAAGTTTCGTGCAAATCCATTCAGCCGTTCAATTATTATTATTATTATTTTTTTTTGCCCCGCGGGGCCCTTTTAAAACCTCCACATCAAACCTAGGGGGTCAGCGAGGATCTACTATGCCCCCTTATAGTTATTTCCCCCTTTGTTTTGACCTCCTCTTGTCTCTCGATCCTACCGAGAGACAAGATGGCGGCCGCTACGGACTGTTTGGAATGTTGACAGACGCCGGAGAACCAATCAGCTTCGCTTCACAAAGCTCCGTTGCGCGAAAAGTCCGCGAACCAGAGCGCTGCCCGGTCCGCTGTTACAGATATATATCTTTTTTTAAACGTTAATTTCTCAAAATCCACTGGAGCACATATATTGAGACCTACAAAAGGCACATCGGGCTACCAGTCCCTACAATTTTGCCAAGTTTCGTGCAAATCCATTCAGCCGTTCGGGCTAAAAGTGAGGCCAACCGCCCTATGGAAAACTCAATGTTAAAAACACGTTTTGGGACCCCCCTTTTTTCTCGGCCCCCACTGGACGAACCCCCCCCAAATTTTCAAGGGTTGCTCAGAAACAAAATGTGCCATTTTCCTGAAAATTTCAGCCAATTCCGTCCACAAACGCCAAAGTTATTAGACATAGAATTTTCAAAAATCCCATAGAGAAAAAATCCTAACTATATATACCTACTGGCGACCGCCAGTAGGTAATATATATATATATATATATATATATATATATATATATATATATATATATATTACCTACTGGCGGTAGGTAATATATATATATATATATATATATATATATATATATATATATATATATATATATATATATATATATATATATTACCTACTGGCGGTCGCCAGTAGGTATATATAGTTAGTATTTTTTCTCTATGGGATTTTTGAAAATTCTATGTCTAATAACTTTGGCGTTTGTGGACGGAATTGGCTGAAATTTTCAGGAAAATGGCACATTTTATTTCTGAGCAGCCCTTGAAAATATGGGGGGGGTTCGTCAAGGGGGGGCCGAGAAAAAAGGGGGGTCCCAAAACGTGTTTTTAACATTGAGTTTTCCATAGGGCGGTTGGCCTCACTTTTAGCCCGAACGGCTGAATGGATTTGCACGAAACTTGGCAAAATTGTAGGGACTGGTAGCCCGATGTGCCTTTTGTAGGTCTCAATATATGTGCTCCAGTGGATTTTGAGAAATTAACGTTTAAAAAAAGATATATATCTGTAACAGCGGACCAGGCAGCGTCCCAGGACGCGTACTTTTCGCGCAACGGAGCTTTGTGAAGCGAAGCTGATTGGTTCTCTGGCGTCTGTCAACATTCCAAAAAGTCCGTAGCGGCCGCCATCTTGTCTCTCGGTAGGATCGAGAGACAAGAGGAGGCCAAAACAAAGGGGGAAATAACCATAAGGGGGCATAGTAGATCCTCGCTGACCCCCTAGGTTTGATGTGGAGGTTTTAAAAGGGCCCCGCGGGGCAAAAAAAATAATAATAATAATAATCGAACGGCTGAATGGATTTGCACGAAAATTGGCAAAATATTAGGGACTGGTAGCCCGATGTGCCTTTGCTAGGTCTCAATATATGTGCTCCAGTGGATTTTGAGAAATTAACGTTCAAAAAAAGATATATATCTGTAACAGCGCTCCGCTTCGCGTAACGGAGGTTTGCGAAGCTGATTGGTCATTCTGTCACTGGGCTATAGTTGGGCTACATCTGGCTGATATTTGGGCTACATTTGTTTTTTTGTGTGTCTGGCGGCCATCTTTGGGCTACATTGGGCTACATTGGGCTTCATTGGGCTACATTGGGCTACATTTGGGCTCCAACATATATATAGGCCAATGTAGCCCAATATATATTTTTCAAAGTTAATTTTCGTAAAAACCACTGGAGCATATATCTTGAGACATAGCAAAGGCACATCGGGCTACCAGTCCCTACAATTTTGCCAAGTTTCGTGGAAATCCATTCAGCCGTTCGAGCTAAAAGTGAGTCCAACCGCCCTATGGAAATGAAGGAAATGAATGGGTAATTTGTAATTAGCAAATAGCTAATCGCAAACTAGGAATGGTAAAGAATCGCTATTTATTCCTTAAAGTTCGCTATTTAGGAAATGCAAAAAACTTTGATGATACATATGGCGGTTCATCTCTAACAAGATAAGAAGCATAGGGATACATTTATGATGACTGGCGCATCACCAGGGATGTGTTAGTCATTCTGTGCCGCTGTTCCGTCACCTATGGTGTGCTGCATTTACAATGCGGCGCATCATGGGGCAAAAACAGCACAGATGCGTGATGTATCTGTGCCGTAAAGGTGGCGCATTGCTGGAGTTGTATCGCAAGTGTGATGAAGCTCCAGCAAGGGTCGGGGGTGCCCCTGTCGCAGGGTTTCTGTTCTCACACAGAACTGTGGACAGAGGATTGGAACCTCGGCGAATTAGGGTGTCCCAAAACTCACGTTAGTAATCAAAAACTCCTTAGCAAGCTAGGTACAGTGTCACATTGGATATAACAAACTCTCAATGTTTAGACAATCCAGAATATGAACTTATAGTACCTCAGGATACGTGGAACTCATGAACAGTCGGTCGTTATATATTTCTTAGAAACCAGAACATGGAGTTAAGAAGAACACATGTGTATTTGAAATGTTTATTTACTAATGCCGTCTTCTCAGGCGTAGTATCTTAGATAATACAAGTACACATATTATCAGTAGCAAAATTACCAGCATAGTTACTAGTACATAAAAAGCGAATGGTGATAGTATGTTAACATGCTGTAAATGAATAAGAGTTAGCAACACTTATAAGCAGCCGCGGGCCGTGGAGGGAGTTACGGTGAGGCAGGGAGGCGGGGAGGGGGAGAAGCAGGGTGGAGAATACAAGTACACATATTATCAGTAGCAAAATTACCAGCATAGTTACTAGTACATAAAAAGCGAATGGTGACAGTATGTTAACATGCTGTAAATGAATAAGAGTTAGCAACACTTATAAGCAGCCGCGGGCCGTGTAGGGAGTTACGGTGGGGCAGGGAGGCGGGGAGGGGGAGGGGCAGGGTAGAGAGGGCTCCACCCTGCTTCTCCCCCTCCCCGCCTCCCTGCCTCACCGTAACTCCCTCCACGGCCCGCGGCTGCTTATATCTCACCCTCCCTAATACACATATTATATTATTTGCTAAGAAGGTCTCTTTGTGTTGGTTCAGGGCGTGCCCATACTTTAGTGTCTTAGATTTGAAGGAATCACATCAGCATACACCAGCTCTCTCTTCATGTGAACCGCATCAACTGTTGTGTATGTGTGTTCGGCAAAGCAATATAAAACCCGCCTCATGCCCAGAATTGGCAGAAGTTGCACTTATGTTATGAGTATGAAGTCGTGGAGATCAGACCTCATAACAATTCTGTATCGTGTTGTTCTTGAAACTTTAGCACTCGCTGTACAGATATAGTTTAACAAGCAAAGCAGATAGTAGAGCAATAACATATTATTCTCATGTAAACCACGATGAACTACTAGGTGGAAAGCTAAAGCAACAACTAAGTGTCGTGTGCAGAAGTTGCAAAAAAGGAAAAATGGCGTTTAAACCGGTAATGAGCCCATGCTAACTTAACACGGTGTAAAGATATCCAGGACCTAGATGACACCTCCCCATGATCCGGAAACGAACTGAATAAGATAATAGAAGTGCCATCTCATGAGAGCAGATTGCAAGTTTATATGTGGACGGTCCGCAAGGTAAAGCATTAAAAACTAGGAAAATTTAATGCTAAAGAAAAATAAAACAGCCAAGTACTTTATCGAGTCTTAAGCTAATAGGCAAGGTAAATAATAAAAACTTGACAAATAAGTCAATGAATTGTCAATGAAATGCTAGTACTCAGCATATCAAACATGAAAAAGGTCTATGACATAACTGTGTATGCAAAATAAGCTGCAACAGCCTCCAATAGGAAGTCACCGTCTTCATCCGAAAACAGTTCAGCCATCCAATTTAAAAGCGGAAAAGAACATATACGTGCTCTCCCAGCACCGGATCCTCTATCACCATCAGAGGACAGCTCGGTGGGTTTTCAAGAAAGCTCTGTTCCAAGAAAGACTGTGCTGCCGCCAATAAATTCCAGGGACCAATTAGTCCATGCATCAATGCCACAGCCATAATCCTTTCGCCAGGACAAACCAACTCGTGAGTAATGATAGGAGTCATCAGCTGATTAAAGTCGACGTCAGGAGAAACCGGTCCGCAGAGACACAAATCAATGGCCCAATCGAAATCACAGGTCAGGCAGTGAAATACAGGCTGGACACAGGTGAAGTAGGAGAATCGAAAAGATAATCCATATGCCGTGCTTAATATCGCCAACGGCATTGTGCCATAATATTCTAGCATGCGATTGCGGAACAGTGTCAGCAGCTGCAGGGTGGGAGGTTGCATAGGAGGGACATCCATATTTAAAAATGTAAAAAAGCACAAGAGCGTCCGCTGGTAATGCAAGTAAAAATGCCAATCCACGAAGCAGAGTGGAGAAAATAGAATGAAAGAAAGCAGGGATGACTCCAAAGATTTTCTCAAATGAAGTCACGAGACCACTGGTAACAACTTTAAAAAAGTGCGCCAGGGCCTTTGTGGAGGATGCGTTAAAGATAGTCCGAACCATCTTGCTGAAATTGAAAGGCAAATCTGAATTGAAAAGGGTCTGCACCTCTGTACGGGTGTTCGCTATGTGAAGCACGAAAGTTTCACGGGCCGAACTCAAGGCCACCTCTCTCTGAGACAAAAGAGCTCTTATTCTTGCCATGCCGTTGAAATCTCTCCCAAGGTTGGTATTTGTGGCCAGATTGAAAACTCCCTATGTTCATGTGTGGGAGAAAATAGAACATTTCTGCAGCAAATAACCCGTTCACTTACTGTTACGATAAAAGGAATACTTTTAATTAACTCAGAACAATCTTCATTATTGAGCATCAAATAACTACCATTTTCCAACAACTTGAACGTGGGGATGATAGCAGGAACTGGCGTGCCTTGCAACACGCAAGCCATATTTGGTCGGTGTTTGTTGCATGAACCGTGTAACTGTATGTGCCTACACATTAGTGAATGATCTGGCGTCTCAGTGCATTCCTCTCCATTCAGATAAACTTCTTGATCATCTTTGAAACATCTGTATGTGTATGGAAGCGACCAGACCTCATGAAGAAAAGCACTACCTAAAGGTTCATAACGACCTATTGGTATATATTTCATACAATTTGAAAACTTATATAAAGCAAAAGGCAGCGTTATTAAACCGTGGATAAGGCACGTTGCCAAAAAACCCGCAATCCTCTGCTGATGATGTCACTGAGCATGTCATGAATGATGTAATATGTGACATCATCAGCAGTGGATTACGGGTAATAGTATCTCTAGTTTACTCCCCTATAGCTGTCTTTCTTTTAACATAAGTGTCTGTTTCCTTCCCTTATACTTACTGTTTTTGGTTCGCTTCCGGTTCGCGTACCGGCGAGCGAACTGGGAAGCGAACTAAGAGAAATAGAGGTTGGCACAGTTCCAAATATTGTACCAATTTTTTAATAACGGGGAGGTAGTTCTGAAAAGAACTTTTTTTTTAATTGTTTTTGTTGTTTTATATTTTTTTTATTATTTTTCAGAACATTTTTTTACTTTTTTTGAATTTTTCTGAACAGTTTTATATTTTTGGGGGTTTTTCTTGGAGGGGGCAATGAAAACGATTCATTGTAAAGGGCTCAACAGGAGCAACAAAACAAAAAAAAAGTATTTATTATTTTGGGCGTTTCGTACAAACTTGCATATGATAGTCAATAGCTCTGTTGATCAGAGTGATGCTTCTTTCTCCGTAGCAAATGAATCCATCGCAAAATACGCAGATGTGTTTTACTTCACCAAATCTCATTTGTATATTTGGCACCATCTCCCTGCCCTCTGGTCCCGTTACTTCCGGTACAACAGATCTTCTGGCCATAATAGGGAGATTATCTAGGTCGTTCCGAAACTGTGCAGCACTGTAGTTGTTAGGATGCCACCTAGTCATATGGCGATGCATTGTGTAGTTTCCGAAACTGTATTTTTTCTCGGTTCCTCTGGACAGTCTATCTTGACATATAAGGCAAGTTACGTATCTTGCATTTACTTTTTTCTGACCTTTGGGAATTTTAAAAAATTGCCAAATGAAGTTTTCTTTCCGGTGAGACGTCCTGGGTTCCTCAGGCAAAAACTGCCTCTCTTCCTGCTCTTCCTCGTCTTCCTCTTCTTCCTCTTCTTGCTGAATTATAACTTGAGCAGGTGGTCCACCCTTCCTTGGATGTGGTGGAGGTGGTGGGGAAGCACCAGCTGAAGCTACTAAAGAAGCCATTGCTCAGTGATCACAAAGGGTCTTTCTCTCACAATGATGAAAGTCAGAGTGAGGAAAGAAGGAGGGATTTTCATCATTTGGGAAAAACAAGAGTTCTCAACCAATCAAAAGTGTTCATTTTAGATTATATGACCTAGTCTTACATCATTAGGAAACCAAAAGTGAAATGAACCAATGAAAAGTGTTATTACCAAGTCACATGACTTGCTGTGTTTACGTTAAGCGCTTTGCAGGGCCTCCCGGTTTGCTTCCAGAAACCTGCGCTTTGCGACTCGCTTCGCGTACCAGTTCGCTAACGTAGCACGTCATATGACGTATCACGCGACAACGTGAAACGTCATGCAGACGGGAGGCATCACGATGTTGTTTTCTAACGCGGCACTTGCGGTAAAGAAACGTTTACCGGCTCGCGGTATATTTCGCCGCATCAAGGTCAGCTAACGGGAAGCTTCCCGATTCGCGAAGCGGGAACGAAGAAAAAAAAATATTTTAAAAAAAAATTATTCATAAACATATAAAATATATTTTTGGATTTAAAGAAGAATACATTTTACAGCTACAGATATTAGCTGTTAAAAAACCAATGAAATTCACTGAAAAAACCATAGGTTATAGACCATATATAGTTAGGAATTAGCATTTACAAAACCTTGAAAATTCACTGAAAAAACCATAGGTTATAGACCATATATAGTTAGGAATTAGCATTTAGAAAACCTTATTTTACTCACACAAAACCATTGAAATTCCATATATAGTTAGTTGCACTAACTATATATCGCGCACCCGCAATCCACTGCTGATGATGTCACATATTACATCATTCATGACATGGTCAGTGACATCACTGATGACATCACTGATGACATCTCAAATGACATCACTGATGACATCACTGATGACATCTCAAATGACATCACTGATGACATCATGACACACCAATACCAGTTACTACATACGCACTCACTGATTCCTACGTCTACACACACATTCACTCATTCACCCATACAATAACTCATACATACAGTCACTTATTATTACAACACTATCATATGCACTCATACACCTATGCAGACAGTCACACACTGCCACTCATCCATGGAGTTACTCACACACCAAGTCAGTCCTGTAAAGAATCAATCACACTTCCATTTCTTCATCTATACAGTTAAACACAGAACACCATACTTCAGTGACATCACTGATGACATCACTAATGACATCTGAAATGACATCACTGATGACATCTCAAATGACATCACTGATGACATCATGACACACCAATACCAGTTACTACATACGCACTCACTGATTCGTACGTCTACACACACATTCACTCATTCACCCATACAATTACTCATACATACAGTCAGTTATTATTAGAACACTATCATATGCACTCATACACCTAGTCAGTCCTGTGAAGAATCAATCACACTTCGATTTCCTCATCTATAGTTAAACACAGAACACCATACTTTTCACACATATACTAACACATACTTACTCTCTTATACAATCACTGATACAAGTACACATTGATATGCACAGAGTCACACACCTCCCAGCCAGCCACACACACACTCAGTCTTCCATACATCCAGTCATTCTTCAATATGTAAAACGTATTTAAACTTTACAAAAACACACAGACACTAGATGATGTCATCAGTGATGTCATTTGAGATGTCATCAGTGATGTCATCAGTGATGTCACTGACCATGTCATGAATGATGTAATATGTGACATCATCAGCAGTGGATTGCGGGTGCGCGATATATAGTTAGTGCAACTAACTATATATGGAATTTCAATGGTTTTGTGTGAGTAAAATAAGGTTTTCTAAATGCTAATTCCTAACTATATATGGTCTATAACCTATGGTTTTTTCAGTGAATTTTCAAGGTTTTGTAAATGCTAATTCCTAACTATATATGGTCTTTAACCTATGGTTTTTTCAGTGAATATATATATATATTACCTACTGGCGGTCGCCAGTAGGTATATATAGTTAGGATTTTTTTCCTATGGGATTTTTGAAAATTCTATGTCGAATAACGTTGGCGTTTGAGGACGAAATTGGCTGAAATTTTCAGGAAAATGGAACATTTTGTTTCTGAGCAGCCCCTAAAAATTTGGGGGGGTTTCGTCAAGGGAGGGCCGAGAAAAAAGGGGGGTCCCAAAACGCGTTTTTCCCATGCAATTTTCCATAGTGCGGTTGGACTCACTTTTAGCTCGAACGGCTGAATGGATTTCCACGAAACTTGGCAAAATTGTAGGGACTGGTAGCCCGATGTGCCTTTGCTAGGTCTCAATATATGCGGTCCAGTGGATTTTGAGAAATTAAGGTTCAAAAAAATATATATATCTGTAACAACACTCCTGGCAGCGCCCCGGTTCGCGTACCTGACGCGTAATGGAACTTCGCGAAGCGAAGCCGATTGGCTCTCCGGTGTCTGTCAACATTCTAAACAGTCGATCGAGAGACAAGAGGAGGCCAAAACAAAGGGGGAAATGACCATAAGGGGGCATAGTAGATCCTTCTTGACCCCCTAGGTTTGATGTGGAGGCTTTAAAAGGGCCCCGCGGGGCAAAAAAAAAAAATGTTTTCTTTTTTTTGCGTGGGGAGCGCCCAGTACGCGCACCGGGAAGCGGTCCGGGGAGCGTACTATGAGGAAAAAAGAATGATAGACTTTTCAAATATTGTATGTTTATTGATTGTTCGTTTTGTTTTTATTTTTTTATTTTTGTGATTGTTTTTCAAAATTTAATAGACCGTCTAACATTTGACTGTCCGAAATGTCGTCATTTTCAGTGAACATAACTTCCAACATTTGAGTGTCCGAAATGTCCTTATTTTGAGTGAACATAACTTGCAACATGTCCTCATTTTGAAGGAGGAAATCTACAGATTGTACACATTGTAGTAGTTCATGGTCCTGTGATTCATCCATGAATTCAATGTCATTTGGTTCAATGTTTTCTTGATTGGTCTCTTCAAGGACAATTTCAAATGACACTTTTTGTTCTCCTTCTATTTTGCCTGAAATTTGCATAAAAATATATATATATCAGTAGAGATAGGGCACTGTTGGGATTAATTTAACAGTGAATGTATCTTTGGGTAGTGAATAGTATCAGACTGGTAGTAGAAATATAAAAATGTGTATGTGATGAAACCTTAGTAAATTCATAATTATACAAGACAAGCCTAAATCCATCCATAACTATAACAGAAAAGTCTATCTAAATCTATAACTATTACAGAGGGATAGTATATAACTATCAGAAAAAGTTTTCCATATTAACTTAAAGTGCACAATATACTTTAGTTTTCAAAATAACATCTTACCTTTTAAAAACAAGTTTAAGTTGTCAGTGAAAATGCTCTTGCAATGTACTTCAGGAAGTAGTAGTCAAAATGGCTGTGTTTCTCTCTCTTTCTTTATATATATTCAGGTACATAACCAATCAAATGTCAGGTAAAAAAAGTAGAAAATGAAAGTAACATTTTACTTGGTTGTCAATTCCAACACTTCAGATGTGTTTTGTGAAGTAATTTACCTCAGGGTATTTAGAGAGGTCTACAGGCTAAATGGTTAAATGGAATTCCAATCAAATTTGTGAAAATGGTAGGGATTGGTATGTAGTATGAGCTAATCTATATTTGGTGAAAGTGTCTCCAGTGGTTTTTCTGTGAATTACTTTCCCACCTTTTTTCAGCGAGTGCTTCCCGGTGCGCGCCCCGCTACGCGAACCGGCAGCGTTACGGGAGTCCTCCATTTTGTGTTTCGGTAGAATTGAGATACAAGATGGAGGGCAAATAATGTTCAGAATGGGTAGAAGGGGGCACGGTAGATGTATCCTGACCCCCTAGGTTTTCTGAGGGTGGCTGAGGAGGCCCATATGTGCGGAAAAAAAACATTTTTTTTAAATTTTCGCGCGGTTAGCGTCCGGTGCGCGTACCGGGTAGCGCTCCGGAAAGCGTAAATTGTGAAAATTAGTAAAAATAAAGTTACATTTAAAATTTGTTTATAGTGATCATAGTAAGGGTAGCTCTGAGAAGAGCTTTTGGGTCTGTGGTAGATTTAGGTACTTATAAGTAGGTACCAATACATAGTCTTAAATTCAGGATGAAAAGTCTGTTCCCCTCATCTGAGAAGTGAACTCCATCTTCTCTGTAGATATCTTGCATGTAGTAACGCAAGTTATTGTTGTAGATGGAGCCCATTCCATGGTCTCTCATGTAAGCTGAAACAGACTTATTTACATGCTTCCTCGATTTCTCAATTTGTGGAGAAAATTGCTTGGACCACCTCCATTTCTGTCTTTGGCATATATTTGAATATACCAAGGCAGTTTGAGGAAAAAGTGCCATCAATTGCTCAAAGGTGTCCTTTAAAAGCATTTCCAGACCTACCCCAGTCAAAGTGCCCAAATAATTTCCTCCACAGTGCACAATTAACAGGTCAGGTTTTGGCAAATGCAAAAAGGTTTTCACCAATGGTATCAATTGGTGACATCTTAATCCTCTGTGGCCAATTCAGTTGATTTCTACATTTTGTAAATTGAGGTTGTGTAAATTTCTGTTATCAGCATACCTTTGAGCCCAATGGATGTAACTATGTCCAACAATCCTGACAGAAAACATAGTGAGAGGAGGTTCTGCTGCAGTCAGATGAAGTGTGGTAATGAAATGGCAGTTGAAACAGTAGGAGTATGTAATGAAAAAAACTGTGGAGTTTCTGTGCTAATGAATCAGTAGCAGTGATTGGTGGATTTTGATTGCTGGAAACAGAAAGTTAGGGTGCATGGATGAGTTCTTTGAAAGATGTAATTTGAATGGTCAAGAAAAAATCATTTTATGAAAGATTGCACTGGATACGCAGGTGTACTGAGAGTTCAGAGTTCAATTGAAACATTGTTGTGTGAAGTTGCAAACATGAGAGATCTTTCAGGAGGTGGTTGCTATGCAAAAAAGGCAGAAAGGGCAGAGGGGGGAAGGGTGTTGATTTGAAAAAAGTGAGGGAAGAGTTTTGATTGGGTGACATGAGAGATATGTATGATGAATTACAGCATTTCTGTGCCATTGTTGGTTGCAGCCTCTGGAGTGCATACCCTTTGTTCTGCTGAAGACAAATTGGTGTGTGTCTGAGACTGTTTTGAAACTCAAAAAGTATTTGCTAAGGTGAGAAAAGATTCATTTAATTTAAATAGAGATTAGTATGCTTTAAGGAGAAAATTATGAAGAAAGTTGTGTATTTAAAATGTTGCTTTGTGTCAAGTGTTTTACAAATAGATTTGGTTTCTTTGAGTTACATAGCCATGTTAAAAGTGACTTCCCCATGAATGTAGGTATATAATTGCTTAACATGATGTGTTTAAAAACGTTTTTTTAAATCAATTAGGTTTCTTGATATGTACTGCTAGAGTTTCATAGGTTGCTTGGGGCATATTTACAAGGCCTTTGAGTTCCATTGATGTTATTTTTCCCATTTTAATTTAAGACATTTCCCCGTGGTGCAAGGTCCTTGTAAATACGCCCCCATGTGTGCTTGGCAAATTTAGATTTTGATTCTTTGAGTTACATAGCCATGTTAAAAGTGACGCTAAAATGGTGCAAGGGCCTTAAAAAAACGCTTTCATGTGTCTTAGGGCATTTTAAGTCACTTCCCCATGAATGTAGGTATATAATTGCTTAACATGATGTGTTTAAAAACGTTTTTTGAAATCAATTAGGTTTCTTGATATGTACTGCTAGAGTTTCATAGGTTGCTTGGGGCATATTTACAAGGCCTTTGAGTCCCTTTGATGTTATTTTTGCCATTTTAATTTAAGACATTTCCCCGTGGTGCAAGGTCCTTGTAAATACGCCCCCATGTGTGCTTGGCAAATTTAGATTTTGATTCTTTGAGTTACATAGCCATGTTAAAAGTGACGCTAAAATGGTGCAAGGGCCTTAAAAAACGCTTTCATGTGTCTTAGGGCATTTTAAGTCACTCACCCATGAATGTAGGTATATAATTGCTTAACATGATGTGTTTAAAAACGTTTTTTGAAATCAATTAGGTTTCTTGATATGTACTGCTAGAGTTTCATGGGTTGCTTGGGGCATATTTACAAGGCCTTTCAGTCCCTTTGATGTTATTTTTGCCATTTTAATTTAAGACATTTCCCCGTGGTGCAAGGTCCTTGTAAATACGCCCCATGTGTGCTTGGCAAATTTAGATTTTGATTCTTTGAGTTACATAGCCATGTTAAAAGTGACACAAAAATGGTGCAAGGGCCTTAAAAATACGCTTTCATGTGTCTTAGGGCATTTTAAGTCACTTCCCCATGAATGTAGGTATATAATTGCTTAACATGATGTGTTTAAAAACGTTTTTTGAAATCAATTAGGTTTCTTCATATGTACTGCTAGAGTTTCATAGGTTGCTTGGGGCATATTTACAAGGCCTTTGAGTCCCTTTGATGTTATTTTTCCCATTTTAATTTAAGACATTTCCCCGTGGTGCAAGGTCCTTGTAAATACGCCCCCATGTGTGCTTGGCAAATTTAAGTACTGACAGGGTGTGCTTCTACATAGGACCTGTGTTGTGTTTTCAAATTATGACCAGAAAAGTGGTTTTTTTTTACAAAAAAACACTTTTCACATTTATGAGAAGGTCATATTGGTGTCTGCTTCTTTAAATAAATATTGAACTGAGTAATATTAAACTGAGGCTTCTGTAAGTGTCAAGGGAGGTGAGTAATGTACATTGCTCTGTTGTATACAGTCCTCATCTTCTGTGTACTCTTGGATATGCTAGACTCCATCTGCACAATGAGATATCTAAGCAAAGGAAACACAGGTGATGTGATTGTGAAATGAGCAAAGGAAATTCCACATTTTTCAATTACATCACCTGTGTTTCCTAACATTACGAATCACATTGTGCAGATGAGGTTTAGGCCTGTCCAGGGACACAGAAGAGGTCTGGCCTTTGTTCAAGAGTGCAGTGGACATGACTCACTTTATTGTTAGGCCTGCACATGTATTATCTTGTCTGTACTCTTCAATAAGCCTAAATTTCATCTGCAACCCTGAGTAGGCCTCACCTCAAATAAACCTCTGGATAGGCCACACCTTATCGTCATCTTGAATCAATCATTTAAAATGTTAGGGGCACATTTATGATGGCCGTGCGCCTCTTTTGTGCCGCTGTTGCGTCACTTTTGTGATGCAGCAGTGATGCAAAAGATGCACCATGTTGCAAGATAGGCCTCACTTCATCTCCAACAAGATATCGTCAGTTTAAACTGTAAACATTTAGGACTGTGTAGGGGGCATGGAGAAGCTGAATCTTCTGTAAATGTCAAAATTGTTCCATACAGTGCTCACCTTCTGCATAGTCTTTGATATGCTAGACTCCATCTGCACAATGAGATACCTAAGCAAAGGAAACACAGGTGATGTGATTGTGAAATGAGGAAAAGAATTCCAAATTTTTCAATTACATCACCTGTGTTTCCTAACATTATGAATCACATTGTGCAGATGAGGTTTAGGCCTGTCCAGGTACACAGAAGAGGTCTGGCCTTTGTTCAAGAGTGCAGTGGACATGACTCACTTTATTGTTAGGCCTGCACATGTATTATCTTGTCTGTACTCTTCAATAAGCCTAAATTTCATCTGCAACCCTGAGTAGGCCTCACCTCAAATAAACCTCTGGATAGGCCACACCTTATCGTCATCTTGAATCAATCATTTAAAATGTTAGGGGCACATTTTTGATGGCCGTGCGCCTCTTTTGTGCCGCTGTTGCGTCACTTTTGTGATGCAGCAGTGATGCAAAAGATGCACCATGTTGCAAGATAGGCCTCACTTCATCTCCAACAAGATATCGTCAGTTTAAACTGTAAACATTTAGGACTGTGTAGGGGGCATCGAGAAGCTGAATCTTCTGTAAATGTCAAAATTGTTCCATACAGTGCTCACCTTCTGCGTAGTCTTTGATATGCTAGACTCCATCTGCACAATGAGATATCTAAGCAAAGCAAACACAGGTGATGTGATTGTGAAATGAGCAAAAGAAATTCCACATTTTTCAATTACATCACCTGTGTTTCCTAACATTACGAATCACATTGTGCAGATGAGGTTTAGGCCTGTCCAGGGACACAGAAGAGGTCTGGCCTTTGTTCAAGAGTGCAGTGGACATGACTCACTTCATTGGTAGGCCTGCACATGTATTATCTCCTCTGTACTCTTCAACAAGCCTACATTTCATCTGCAACCCTGAGTAGGCCTCACCTCAAACAAACCTCTGGATAGTCCACACCTTATCGTCATCCTGAATCAATCATTTAAAATGTTAGGGGCAGATTTATGATGGCCGTGCGCCTCTTTTGTGCCGCTGTTGCGTCACTTTTGTGATGCAGCAGTGATGCAAAAGATGCACCATGTTGCAAGATAGGCCTCACTTCATCTCCAACAAGATACCATCAGTTTAAACTGTAAACATTTAGGACTGTGTAGGGGGCATGGAGAAGCTGAATCTTCTGTAAATGTCAAAATTGTTCCATACAGTGCTCACCTTCTGCGTAGTCTTTGATATGCTAGACTCCATCTGCACAATGAGATACCTAAGCAAAGGAAACACAGGTGATGTGATTGTGAAATGAGGAAAAGAATTCCAAATTTTTCAATTACATCACCTGTGTTTCCTAACATTATGAATCACACTGTGCAGATGAGGTTTAGGCCTGTCCGGGGACACAGAAGAGGTCTGGCCTTTGTTCAAGAGTGCAGTGGACATGACTCACTTCATTGGTAGGCCTGCACATTTATTATCTCCTCTGTACTCTTCAACAAACGTAAATTTCATCTGCAACCCTGAGTAGGCCTCCCCTCAAACAAACCTCTGGATAGTCCACACCTTATCGTCATCCTGAATCAATCATTTAAAATGTTAGGGACAGATTTATGATAGCCGTGTGTCTCTTTTGCGCCGCTGTGCGTCACTTTTGTGACGCAGCGGCGGTGCAAAAGATGTGCTATGTTGCGACATATTTACAACTTGATGCATCTAGGCAGATGTGTCATGCTGTAAAGTCCTGTGCCACATGAAACCTGCGTCAGGGTTCATGTGAGTGTTTTTTTGTAGGGTGGGCAGTCATTTGCATGAAAGCCCTGTAAAACTAACACAGTAAAATTAAGAAGATTTCACTGAGTCACCTTTATGGCATTGCTGAATCAAATCCTTACGCCTGTTTGAAACAGGCATAAGGAGTGATGCACCATGCAATGTGTGGCTTGCCCCTGTGCATTGCAGTAGATATGTCGCGCTTATGACGTGATTCCTGCAATGCGCCGTTTTTGTGGAACAGATGCGTGATGCATCTGTGCTGTTTTTGCTCAATGGTGCTCTGCATTGTAAATGCGGCACATCATGGGTGGCAAAGCAGTGGCGCACGTTAACAGGTGCATCCCTGGGTATGCGCCAGTTAACATAAATCTGCTCCTTTAAATTTAAGTATTAGCAGGGGACACAGTGTTGGTGAGGCTTATCCAAGGTTAAGAAGAGATGAGTCCTGTTCACTGAAAACTTGGACATAGGCCTCACCTCCTCAGCATCGCTGGACATGGTTAAATAATATCTGCAAAATGTTACTCTTGTTAAACAATTTTACTATTATAGTCTCTGAGATTTGTCTCTTACTCTGCAACATCTCATTGTTGTTCTCTTTTTTTAAAGATCACGACAACATCAAGCATGAGTGATAATGACCAATCTGTTGATCTCGATCTTATCATTGAACTTGTTATTGAAACGTCAGTGGAAGTAGATCCCTTGGATGATTTATATCCTGTGGATGAGGAAGAATATGATGAGGATGCAGATTTGTCAGAATTGTATGACATAGGGTGGGCAGCTGACCTGCTCGAGCCTATTAACCTATAAAGACTTTTAAATATAAATTTAAGTTACTCGAAATGAAAAGTAACCATGTAAACCGTTTTATTTAAAATTAAATACAACTTCAAAAACAGATTGTGTGAAGTGTCTTTATTAAAATAGTGAAATATGCTAATAAAATTAGTTCAGATTCACATATAAAAGAGCACAGGTCAAATGTAGAAGCATTCCATTTCTTTGCTACTATTTGTGAGTTTTAAATTTGATAATGCACTAAAAATTATTGTATGTAGAATTGACAACTAGTCTGTTAATTTTTTGACGACTGTTATTGATTTACTGTTTGGTAATAGTGGTTAATAACATTTGTATTATATTTTACCACAGATTCAACTGCAGATCATTTCAAAATTATACGATGCCTTCGAAGGACAGGAGGAAAAAGGCTACAAAACGTCAAACACAGCAGCTTACTAAATGCTTGCAGCAGTCCTCTACAATAAAAACTTGTCAAGTCACCAAGAAAGCTCCGGGTAAGACAACAAAATCTTTTTTAAGAAACATTTGCAGACGAAAAAGTATCAGTACAGAACATGTTTTAGTCCAGAAAAAGAGAGCCAATTTAAATGGGAAGGAAAGGCCACTCAAAAATGTTACTGCTAGAGCAGGAGATAACTCTGTGCATGGTAGTAGAAGGAAAAATCAGTTTAGGGACATTCGTAGACGAATGTTCCGCAATAGGATAATTGGCAATTTGTTAAAAAATATTAAGAAAAGTCAACAGAAAGTGGCTTTTTATAAGAGAAAGAAAGATGTAGAGAAAATTATTGATCAGGCTTTCGAAATTAAGCGAAAGTTATTTATTTTGATAATCAATAGAATTAGGAAATTAAACGAGGCAATTTATGATTTCAAATCAAATAGGAGATGGAAGAGAACAGTTAATCGTAGTAATTTTTGTGAAGTTTTTACAGGAGAATGGATGCATAGTTCAAGTTGTGAGGCATTTTTTAATGAGGAGAGTTATTTCCAGGATAATGATTTGGTGCATGCAGTTGACACCAGTGGTCGAGCATATGAGGTGAAAGATGGATGTGTGGTTGAAAAAGAAAAACTTGTGACAACAGAGACAGAAGAGGTGTTAGGTGATGAAGTTTTAGGGAGACGTCCTAAGGGTCCAGTGTACACCTGGAAGTGTAGTAGTATTTGCAGTGTGCGACAGGAATCAATTGATTTGTTTTGTAATTTCTTACGTACATATAGTAAGAAAAGTCTGAAACAAAAAATTAAGTTGTTGCAAGACTTAGATCCTTGCAGATTGAGAGAACTGACAGGTTTGCATGGTCATTCATTGGCTTGTCTTTCCAGGAGAGTATGCCAGAGCGTTTTTCATCATTTCAGGATGCTAGCAGTGCATCATAATAAAGTGAGGAAATTAGTTAGAATGTTGTATTATGCTAAGAGTCCAGCAATTATGCTTAAACAATTATGCACTGCTCTTTTGCATGGTTCAGAAGTAGATGTGAAGAATATTTGTGCAGAAATTGAGTTTTGTTACTTTGCAAGTAAAGAGGAGAATGTTGAAATTGACCCAGAAGAAGAAGGTAATGTGGAAGAGAGTGTACAGATTTCCAGTACAGATAATTTTCAGAAGGAAATTGCCACGTTTCAGGTGAAATCAAGTGAGAGGCCTAATTTCACTTGTGTGTTTTGTCGACGCACTTATTATAAGAATAAGACTAAGTTAGTGGATTTATATGCAAAAAGTGAAAGAGAAAATAATAGTGAATGGAAGGATTTCGCAACATACTTGATGGTAGAAAATTGTTTTGATTTGGGATTGGATCAACGTGTGTGTACTTATTGTTGTAACAAATTAAATCAAAACCGGATGCCTGCTAGAGCGGTTCATAATAATCTGGAATTGGCTGAGATTCCTTCTGAATTGAAGGATTTAAATACTTATGAATCTATTTTGATTCAAAGTGTCCATCCTTTTCAGGCTATTGTACATATGGACCCAAAGACAGGAAAATTGCCTCCATCAGATTTACAGAGAGGATTAAAGGGAAGAGTTGTTTATTTGCCTCTAGATTTGAAGAAAAACATTAATACAATTGGAGTAGAGAAAGTGGAAGAGGAACCTCTGGTTATCTTAGTTAATGGGGTTCCGACAAAGAGTAAGAAAATATGGCAAGATTTAGTGGATGTTAGGAAAGTCAAAAAGGCAACATTGTATTTGAAGAAAAAAAATAAGTACTATAAGAATGTATATGTTGCAGAAGAGGAAGTAAGTGAAGAAGAGGATAGCGATTTGTGTGCTGGTCAAATTGAGAAAGTAGAAGTCTCTAAAAATGAAGGAATATATGAACATTATAGTGTTCATCCTTTGCATTCCAAGGAAGTCATGGGGAATGCTATTGAGTTGTTTCAAATGAAACAAGCCAAAGGGAGTCCCATTAGTGTTTGGGAGGAAAGTTTGGAAGCTCGGTGTTTCCCACAGCTATTTCCAACAGGTGAAGGAGGAAGATATGATGAGCGACCTGATCAAATTCCTGCTTCTGAATACCGTACTTTACGATTGTATGCAGAAGATCCTAGGTTTCGTCAATGCATTCCCTATTTGTTTCATCTCCTGTTTGAAAGCGATCTGTCTGGACTGTCATATGCAGTGAACCACATCTTGAAAAGTGGTGTACAGATGCAAAATATCTCGGCAAGGGACTTTATGGATAAAGTCAATGTGCAAGACAGTATTTTGGATTCTCACCTGATTAATCTCATGGCGTGTCAGCGTGGTACTAATGAGTACTGGTACCTTCGTCATGGTGATTTAAAATGTATGCTGAGGAACTTAGGAACTCCCACATGGTTCCTCACTCTCAGCTGTGCCGAGTATGGCTGGGAAGACTTACTTGAATTTCTACGAGAGGCAAATGGAAACATTGAAAATATCGAATTCAAGACACCCGGAGAACTGTGCTCTTTGGATCCAGTGAATGTATGCAGGTACTTCAATCATAGGTTTGAAGCTATGATGGCTTTCATCATGAACAAGAAAAATCCACCTCTTGAAGAGGTGTTGGATTTCTTCTGGAGAAAGGAGTACCAAGCAAGAGGTGCTCCTCATATACATATGCTGCTATGGATCAAAGATGCACCCAAATTTGGAACAGATCCGGATGACTTAGTGATGAGTTTCATAGAACAGTATTCTACATGTGCTGTTCCAAAGACAAAGGAAGACAAAAGCATAAGAGAACAAGTTTTACGCTTCCAAAGCCATCGTTGCAGAAAGTACTGTAGTCGTAAATTCAGAAACAAGGACAAGTTCTACACAAAATGTCGTTTCGGCTTTCCACGACCGGTGATTTCTAAAGGAAAAGTGAACAGTTTGATGTCTTCGCTGCGACATAATGTGACGAGGAAATCACCCAAAAACACATACAATTTGAAAAGGAACGAAGAGTCCAAGTACATCAACGACTACAACCCAGTGATTTTGTCCATGTGGAATGCTAACATGGATATACAGTTTGTGGCTGATAACTGTATGGCTGTGGCTCGGTATGTGACATCTTACATCACTAAAAAAGAAAAGACAGAATTGAAGGATATGTGGGAGGACATTTCCCATGAAAAAAGCCTCAGTAAGAAGTTGTACAGTTTCAGTCTGAAGATGTTGTCGCATCGAGAAATCGGAGCTTACGAATGTTCTGATCGGTTATCTTCAGCAAGTCTCTATGCCAAATCTAGGAGTATCATTTGGGCGAGTCTTGGTCTTGCTGCAACGCGTAATCGAGTTCTGAAACCTGTGCGAAAAATTGAGTATTTGGCGGAAAAGGAGCCAAACAGTACCGATATTTTGAAGACTAACAAGTTGGATACATATTATCCAAATAGAAGCAGTCACCTCGAGAATGTTTGTCTGTATGAGGTTCTACAAAATTACATATTCAAGAGGAACATCAAAGAAGATATTGATAAAGGAGTGTATGCTGTAATTGGAAGTGAGGGATGTCTGGTCAAGCAAAGAAAATGCCATTTGGTAAACCATCGAAAATTGAATGGCGAATCTCCTGAAAGAAAAGAGTTTTTCTATTTAGCTCTTTTGCAACTTTTCAAGCCTTGGCGTGTAGAAGAGGAACTGCTTGGAGATTTCCTCTGTTACGAAGACTCTTTCAATGCCGCCAAGGAGACCATAGAATGTCCTGTTTTTCCCAAATATCTAGAAATGTTGAATGCGGAAATCGAGCAGGAAGCAATGATTGCAGCCGAGATTGCTAGAGACAGTTCTCAGGACAGTCAGAGTTCTGTTTCATTGAGTCAGGATCCACTAGGAGGACCAGTTATCGAAAATGAAGCTGCCACTGCCATGATTGAAGTGGAAAGAGCCATGGCACATGCTCAGGAGGATGCGGTTAACTTAGAAGACTTGGAAAGACAACTCAACGTTGAGCAGAGGAAAATATATGATGAAGTTACCAACCAAATTGATCATGGATTAAGTCATGAGAAGAAAGAGTGCTCATGTACGTCGTTGAAGCCTGTCCGACTGTACGTGAGTGGAGAAGCGGGAACTGGAAAAAGTTTCCTCATTAAAGCAATTTCATGTTATTTGCAGAAAAGGACTGAGTCATCGCTGTCTTGTGTTGTCACCGCTCCAACTGGACTGGCAGCACATAACATTAAAGGTATTACTTTGCATCGTCTACTGATGCTGCCAGTGGAGCATGATAACAAATTACAATACCACAAGTTATCTGGAGATGCTTGTTGTGAAGTTTCAAGAGTCTTGAGGAAAATGAAACTTCTTATCATTGACGAAGTAAGCATGGTTTCCAATGTCATGCTTGCCTTTGTGCATTTGAGAATGCAAGAAGTTCTCAAAACAGAGTATGATGTGTTATTTGGTGGCAAACACATCATTGTTTTCGGTGATCTTCTGCAGCTGACACCAGTGAAAGGACAACCTGTGTTCAAAATGCTCACGCATGAAGATACCAGGAAGTGCCTAGGGAGCATTGGCAACGTCAATATAAGGTTAAACTTCAATTATGCTGAACTGCGTGAAAATATGCATCAAGCGAAGGATGAAGATTATAAGAATATTCTACAAGATGTTAGAATCGGAAAAGTGACCGAGCATGGGAAAGAAGCTTTACATGCACGATTACTGTCAAATTTGTATCCAGAAGAAGACGTTGTGCCTGAGAATATTTTTCGGAAAATTACTGAGAAGAAATCTGGAATATGTTTGATGCCAACTCTTGCAGAATGTGCCATCTTCAACAACAAAATGTTGCATTTAGAAAACCAAGAGATTGTGAAACTGGAAGCTATTGACAGAGTAGAGCATATGGGAGCAACAATTATTTTGTCTGAGAATTTGAAATCAAAATTGGATTCATTAGAGAAGACTATATCTAAAACTGCAGGTTTTGAAAAGACTCTGAATGTGTGCTTAAATTGCCGTATAATTTTAAGAAGGAATTTACATGTTGAAAGAGGTCTGGTAAATGGATCAATGGGTAATGTTGTTGATTTTGAGAAATACAGAAATAGAGATGGAATTGAATTTTTAAAAATTTAATTTGATGGCATTGAGGAAGTACAGCTAATTGGTCGTTGCTCTGCTAGGTTTTTGCTTGTAAAAGACTTAGTTATATGTTCGCCGTAAGCAGTTTCCTGTTTGCTTGGCATATGCGGTGACAATCCATAAATCACAAGGTTTAAGTGTAGACAGTGCATTGGTGAATATTGGCAGTTCTGTGTTCAAGGAGGGTATGGCATATGTGGCATTGTCACGAGTCAGAAGTTTATCGGGATTGTTCTTGATTGAGTGTGATGTCACAAACATTTGTGCGGATCTAGATTGTGTTAACGAATACAATAGGTTAAGAAGAGAGTATGCCCCACATTTGCCTCAATATCCTTTGTTTGAGAAACATGTGGTAGGCCGGAAACGAAGAAATGTGACCAATAGTAGGGAGGTTGTAGCAAAAAGACAAAAAGTCGATGAACCTGAAATTATAAGCACAAAAAAATGGATTCTGTTGAAGATGTTGTTGGTTTTCAATTTGAAAATAGTTCTGGTGTCAACTGCTATGCTAATGTAGTGGTTAATGTTGTCTTTTCTCTAGAAACTTTAAAAGAAGAGATTGTGGTCAATTCGGATCAAAGATTTTGCAGTTTGTTGAATTCTGTGTTAGAGAAATGTAGCACTGATAGAACAAAAATAGAAAGTGTGTCTGAAATTCGAAATCTGTTAGACAAATGTTCAGGTCAAATGCAATTCTCTCAAAACATTCAGCAAGATTGTCAGGAGTTTTTAATGTATATGCTTGATGTATTGCAAGATGAAGGTGTAGATGTAGATCATCTGTTTGGCTTTTCTTATCAATGGCAGCATGACTGCGAGAACTGTAGGGTATCAAGTACTACTAGTGTAGAGTCTGAAAGATTTATATATTTAACTTTGCCAGACAGTAAATCAGTGTCCTTTAGTAAGCTAGTAAAAGCAGCTGATCACAACATGGAGTGTAGTCAATGTAAGTCTGCAATGTTCTCCACATTATTTATACGAACATATGGCCAGTATGTCATCTTAATGTTCCAACGATGTAGGCCTGATGGAACAAAATTGACAACTTTAATTAAAAATTTTGTGGCTTCGCAGTTGTCAATATCAGGAAGGACTTTTGTAACTGCAGCAATTATATATCATGACGGTCCTTCAACAACATCAGGACATTACACAGCTTATTTGAAGTCTAGACACGGCTGGTCATTCTGCAATGATTCTGTTTTAACTTAAAAAAAAAAATTGCCTTTTGACCTTAAAAATTCTTACCTGGTGTTTTTACAACCAAAATTTTAGGGTAGGAATCTCGGGATTTGCTCTGAGGAATTTCAAGAGGTTCTAATGGCTCCTACACTATTTGGCCTTGAGGATAAGTGTAGTACAGAGTGAAAAGTTAATGTGGAACATGAGTGAGCAAGAAGGGTGAGATATTACTAGTACAGGATTGTGAAAGTGATCTTGGACGTTTTCTTTCTGAAAGTTGCGGAAAAAGAAAATGACGGGATTTGCTTAGAAGAATTCCAAGAGTTATAAATGGCTCTTACACGATTTGGCCTTGAGGATAAGTGCGGTAGAGAGCGAGAAGTCATTTATTGTATGTAACATATTTGTCAATACGATGGAGCTTTTCTTTCAGAAAGTGGCGGGCAGAAAATAATAACAGCACAACAGAGTATAAGCTGTTCATAGGACATCCTTCGACGTCATGGAAAGTAAGTTACTTTTCAGGAGTTCTGATTTCTGATTGGTTATGTTATATGGGTTTTTTAAACTTCCCCGCTGTTATATGATGAATACCTTCAACTCACTGTTTTTAGTGAAATTTGATATATTCTGAGAACAGCAAAAATAAACCATTTAACATGTATAATTATTTCTGTACCTTTTTGTATTTATGATATACATTTAGAACTATGTAGGAGGCATGGAGAAACTGAGGCTTCTGTAAGTGTCAAGGGAGGTGAGTAATGTACATTGCTCTGTTGCATACAGTCCTCACCTTCTGCGTACTCTTGGATATGCTAGACTAAATCTGCACAATGAGATACCTAAGCTGAGGAAATACAGGTGATGTGATTGTGAAATGAGCAAAAATATATGCACGTTTTTCAATTATATCACCTGTGTTTCCTAACATTACGAATCACATTGTGCAGATGAGGTTTAGGCCTGTCCAGGGACACAGAGGAGGTGTGGCCTTTGTTGAAGAGTGCAGTGGACATGACTCACTTCATTGGTAGGCCTGCACATGTATTATCTCCTCTGTACTCTTCAATAAGCCTCAATTTCATCTGCAACCCTGAGTAGGCCTCACCTCAAACAAATCTCTGGATAGGCCACACCTTATCGGCATCCTGAAACAATCATTTAAAATGTTAGGGGCTGATTTATGATGGCCGTGCGCCTCTTTTGCGCCGCCATTGCGTCACTTTTGTGACGCAGCAGCAGTGCAAAAGATGCACCATGTTGCAAGATTGGCCTCACTTCATCTGCAACAAGATACCGTCAGTTTAAAATGTATATATTTAGGACTGTGTAGGGGGCATGGAGAAGCTGAGGCTTCTGTAAGTGTCAAAGTTGTTGCATACAGTGCTCACCTTCTGCGTACTCATTCATATGCTAGACTACTTCTGCACAATGAGATACCTAAGCAAAGGAAACACAAGTGATGTGATTGTGGATTGAGCAAAAAAAATTGCACGTTTTTCAAATACATTACCTGTGTTTCCTAACATTACGAATCACATTGTGTAGATGCCTCACTCAGTCTGTATCTGGCACTCTTTCCTTCACTTCCTCTGTCTCCTCTCTCTCTCACCCTCTTTTCCTTATTCACCCTTTCCTTATATAGTTTACCTTACTCACTTTCTTTTAGTAGCTTACACAACTTCAATTTAGTTTACTCTTCTATCATTCTTTTCTGTCACTGAAAGTATCTTCTTTTTTTCTCTCTAAGTAATTTACTCTATTTAAATTTCTTTTTGTGTCTGACTGTCTATCACCGTTTCTTTCTCTTTTTTTTCTGCATGTTTATCTCTAACTTTATTTCTTTGTTAAATTGGATGATTGTCAATCTTTTCCCTTGTCTTTTCTAATTTTTAAATACATGTTTTAATATTTTTCAAATTTTTGTTGTTTTTTTCACAGATTGAAAGTATAAAAATAACAAGTGACTAAGTTAACGACAATTATAAGGTAAGTGTTTTGTACTCTTTTCGTTACATTTCTATCACATTTAACTTCTATTAGTTCCACTGCTTCATTTCTTTAACCCTCAGTTTCCTGCCTTTGCTACTTCCCTCATTCCTTTCTCTATTACTTACTTACTCTACTCCTTCCACTCCTTTTCTCAGTCCCACTGTTCTCATAGTTCCTCACTCTTGTTTACTCACTCCGTCTCTATTACTCTCACTGTCTCTGACTGATCACTCTTTCACTACTTGTTCATTATGCTTTCTCCCTGTAGTTCAAGCACACTAAGGGGCATATTATCAACACAGGCAATAAAATTATCGCTGCTTTTATCGGCAGAAAACTGCCGCAAAAGCGGCTTTAGCGGCAGTTTTCTGCTGCAAAAGCGGCTTTAGCGGCAGATTTCTGCCGATAAAAGCAGCGAAAATGTTATCGCCTATGTTGATAATATGCCCCTATGTTATTTACATTTCTTTGCTGTTTCAATCATTCCTTTTCTGTTACTTCTTCTTTTCTGCTTTCTGTTTTTTCTCTCTGTTATTCCACATGTTTTAATCTTATTTTGAACATTCACTCACATTCTCTAAGAAACTCTTGTTTATTATTCTTCTACTCTCCTTTTTTTCTTTCACTTCCTTATCTATTTTGTTTTTCACAATTATACCCTCTTCCATCTTTTCTTCGGTAAATAGATCTATTAAACAGTATCTATGGTTTACTCCCTATAGCTGTCTTTCTTTTAACATTACTCTCTGTTTCCTTCCCTTATACTTACTCTTCTTTTTTTTTTTTTTTTTTTTTTTGGTTCGCTTCCGGTTCGCGTACCGGCGAGCGAACCGGGAAGCGAACCAAAAGAAATAGAGGTTGCCAGAGTGCTAAACATTCTAGCAATTTTTTTATAAAGGGGAGGTAGTTCTGAAAAGAACTTTTTTTACAATTATTTTTGTTGTTTTATATTTTTTTTATTTTTTTTATGAACATTTTTTTACTTTTTTTGTATTTTTTGAACGGTTTTATATATTTTTTGTTTTTTTTTGGGGGGGGAACGAAAACGATTCATTCTAAAGGGCTCAACAGGAGCAACAAAAAAAAAAAAGATAATTTATTTTCTGTGCCGGTTTGGACAATCATGATTGTCAATTGCTAAGTTGATTAAATTGATGCTACTTTCTCTGTAGCAAATCAACTGACCGCAACGCACGCACACTTGTTTGATTGTCCCGAACCTCATCTGTATATTTGGGACCGTCTCCCTCGCCTCTGGTCCCTTCACTTCCTCTACATTTGATCTTCTGGCCACAGGAGGGGGGTTATCCTGCAGGTCACGTACCTGCGCAGCACTGTAGTTGTTAGGGTGCCACCTCTCCATATGGCGATGCATCGTATAATTGCCATAACTATATTTTTTATCTGTCCCTCTGGACAGATCTTTCTTGCAAATAAGGCAAGTTACATACCGAGCATTCACTTTTTTTTGGCCCTGGGGATATTTAAAAAATTGCCAAATAAAATTCACTTTGACACGGGACCTCCTAGGCTCTTCTCGCAAAAAATGCCTCTCTTCTTCCTCTTCCTCTTCTTCCTCTTCTTCCTCCTCTTGCTCAACCATAACCTGAGGAGGTGGTCCTCTCTTCCTAAAAGGTGGTGGTGGTGGTGGGGGTGCACCAGCTGAAGCTACAACACTTGCCATTGCTAAGTGATGAAAAAAGGTCTTCCTCTCACAAAGATGAAAGTCAGAGTGAAGAAACAAGGAGGGGTTTTCATCATTTGGGAAAAAAAATAGTTCTAAACCAATGAAAAGTGTTATTTTTAGGTCACATGACCTAGCCTTACATCATTAGGAAACCAAAAGTGAAATGAACCAATGAAAAGTGTTATTAACAAGTCACATGACCTGTTATGCTTACGTTACGCGCTCCGCGCCGCGTCCCGGATCGCTTCCGGGAAGCTGCGCTTCGTGCCTCGCTTCGCGCACCGGAGCACTTCCGGGTGCGCTAACGCGGCGCGTCATAAGACGCATTACGCGACAACGCGATACGTCGCGGTTACGCGACGCGTTACGATGTTGTTTTCTAACGCGGCAGTTGCGCAAACGGAACGTTTACCGGTTCGCGGACCGGGTCGCGGCAGCAAATTGAGCTAACAGGAAGCTACTCGGTTCGCGGACCGGAAGCGAAACAAAAAAAATTATAAAAAAAATATATATAAAAAAATTGTATTAAAAACATATAAAATATATTTTTCGATTTAAAGAAGAATACATTTTAAAGCTTTTGATATTTGCTATTAAAAAACCATTGAAATTCACTGAAAAAACCATAGGTTATAGACCATATATAGTTAGGAATTAGCATTTACAAAACCTTGAAAATTCACTGAAAAAACCATAGGTTATAGACCATATATAGTTAGGAATTAGCATTTACAAAACCTTATTTTACTCACACAAAACCATTGAAATTCCATATATAGTTAGTTGCACTAACTATATATCGCGCACCCGCAATCCACTGCTGATGCTGTCACATATTACATCATTCATGACATGGTCAGTGACATCACTGATGACATCACTGATGACATCTCAAATGACATCACTGATGACATCACTGAAAACAACATCCAGTAATTTTATGTTTCTGTAAAGTTTAAATATGTCTTACATATTGAAGAATGAGTGGATGTATAAGTGTCTGGATGAAGGATTTAGTAGGTGCATGACTGACTGTATGAGTGAGTGATTAAATATGTCTCACTGAGTGCATGGGTTAGTGACTAAACTGTCTTAAATTGTGCATCATTATGTCTGTTGTTCTGTAAACTGCTGCATGTGTTGATCAGTAGCTATATGAGTAACTATATGGGTTATTGATTGATTGCCCAAGTATTTGTATGGGAGACTGAGTGTGTGTGTGGCTGGCTGGGAGGTGTGTGACTCTGTGCAGATGAATGTGTACTTGTATCAGTGATTGTATAAGAGAGTAAGTATGTGTGTAGTATATGTTTGAAAATGTAAGGTGTTCTATGTTTAACTGTATAGATGAGAAAATGGAAGTGTGATTGATTCTTTACAGGACTGACTAGGTGTGTGAGTAACTCCATGGATGAGTGGCAGAGTGTGAGTGTCTGTATAGGTGTATGAGTGCATATGATAGTGTTGTAAAGATGAGTGATTGTATGTATGAATGATTGTATGGGTGAATGAGTGAATGTGTGTGTAGACGTAGGAATCAGTGAGTGCGTATGTAGTAACTAGTATTGGTGTGTCAAAGGTTTCAAAAATTATACTCTGTATTTAACACTGGGTGTAACAGAGGTTATATTAAAGTGTGAGGAGAGGCATTGTATTGTCACATGAATGATATCATCAGTGATGTCATCATTGATGTCAAATGAGATGTCATCAGTGATGTCATTTGAGATGTCATCAGTGACGTCATCAGTGATGTCACTGACCATGTCATGAATGATGTAATATGTGACATCATCAGCAGTGGATTGCGGGTGCGCGATATATAGTTAGTGCAACTAACTATATATGGAATTTCAATGGTTTTGTGTGAGTAAAATAAGGTTTTGTAAATGCTAATTCCTAACTATATATGGTCTATAACCTATGGTTTTTTCAGTGAATACATATATATATATATATATATATATATATATATATACACCAAGGTGTATTGAAGAATGAGTGGGTGTACAAGTGTCTGGATGGAGGATTTAGTAGGTGTGTGACTGACTGTATAAGTGAGTGATTAAATGTGTCTTATTGAATGCATGGGTTAGTGACTAAACTGTGTGAATGTCTGTATCAGTCTGTCTATTGCTGTGTAAGGTGCTGTATTGCTTGGTGAGTAGCTACATGAGTGTCTACATGGGTTATTGATTGGTTGCCTGCGTATTTGTATGGGTGCAATGGGTTAAATGTCCAACTAACTATAATGTCTCTGAAACCTATGGTTTTTTCTGTAAATATAAATATATATATTTATTTATTAATGTTGATATTGAACATTTAAATTTATGTATACTTATAATGTAATTTATGGTTCAAGCGTCTTTGCACAACATTTTTGTACAAGCCTATTTTGCACATGTTATTTTCTTAACATCTCCATATCATGGTTAGAGAATAGCATACCTTATGATACGGTAGATATGTCCCATACCCAATTGAAGAATCAAGAACTTTGGCAACTATGCCGCAATACAGCAAGGGTCGGGGCAGTGTCTAATTTTCCCTTGTGACATTGTCATTTTGATTTACCTCCAATGATCACCAATAAATTGGATGGTCTCGACCACTTACTATGTCAGTAATATTTTTCAAAAAAAGACTGAGTTCCATACTTCATACAAATTTGAAAATACAGTAGGGAGCGTATTGGGTAATCTGTAAATCTATAAGTTTATACTTGAGATAAACCAGGTCACTTGCAGTAGTAACCTATTATAGTAGCATTATATATTCAGCATGTTGTCACTTTCCTTTTAGTACTTATCATTCACGATATCACTATACCAGCGGGTATTGGACTATTGGCACACCATAGATTTCAAGGGTAACTTTGTGCCTTGTCAATAAAATATATTAAAAAAAATTAAAACATATTTTTTTTGACAGACAAGAGGTAGCTTTACAAGTTCCAAATCCATTCACTGGGTACACAGGACACCAAGGGCATTACGAAGTATGCACTTTATCATATTATCTACATTTAGAATGTTTGTAATTTAGTACACATGTCCAATTGTCAATTCTGATTTTAGAATGTTATTCCAGTAACTTAGGGGTGGGCGTAATTCACGAAGTAGTGCTACGCGTAGCTACGAGAAGTGCACTTTGCGAGCTACGCGTAGCCCTACGCGAACTGCGTAGTAGCATGTTCGCACTGTGCAAGATGTTGTTTTCAATGATTGCACAGTACAGACGAGCATCCGGCACTGTGCAAACTATGAAAACAGCATCTTGCACAGTTCGAGCTGTTCTTTTCTGCCGCTCGAGGAGATTTTTACTCGAGCTGCAGCTTTCTCAACGCGGACTGGTAGTTTCTCATCGCGAGCAGTCACGAGCATGCGCGACCCCTCGCAATGAGACACCTGACCTTCCCGCGTTGAGCATCTCGCCTGGAGGTTTATTTTCCATGCTCGCGATCGGCAACTTGATGTTGCTGATCACGAACAAGTAAAAAGTCTCTCTAGGATGTTATTTTGCTTGCTCGTGGTCGCCAACTTGACATTGAGAACCGCGAGCAAGAAAAAAATGACCGCTGCACTACGCTACGCAAGTTTGCACTGTGCTACGTGCATTTAGCGTAGTGCAAAGTTTCGCTAACTTCGCAAACTACGCGAGCGTAGCGTAGTGCTTTGCCCAGGGTTATTCCAGTTTCATACGTCATAAGTATTTTACATTGACTGATAGCAACAATGCAAAGGATTTCCTCTATGTCTATCAAACTGCTGGTCATGTGATGTTTTTTTCAACTGCACTGTCACTTTAAAAAGCACAGAAAATATATCACTAAGTTATGTGTACAAGGCTCGCCAGAGCCAAAATGCGTAATGACGACTATGAAGTAAAAATTAATTTTTTGCACTCATCTTGGGTCCGTGTCCGTTTTTGGTGTCTGGTATTTATGGTGCTCAACGGAAGAAAGTAATATATATGTAAGACGAACCCAACGCCTCCTCCAAAATAGGAAAAAGCACAGCACACTCCGGAGTTAAAGGCAAGGGCTTTATTAAAATATTATGGGCGTAGTGCTGGCAGTCCCTTGAAACCCTAAGGCATGGCTCTCATCAGTGCCTGTTCAATCAATCAATCAATCAATCAAAGCATTTGTATAGCGCGCTACTCACCCGGAGAGTCTCAAGGCGCTTGGGGGGGGGGGGGTCGGCTACTGCTCGAACAGCCAGGTCTTGAGCTGCTTCCTGAAGGCGAGGTGGTCCTGGGTCAGGCGGAGGTGGGTCGGGAGGGAGTTCCAGGTCTTGGCGGCGAGGTAGGAGAAGGACCTTCCCCCTGTGGTGGCTCTTCGGATGGGGGGGACGGCGGCGAGGGCGTGGCCGGTCGATCGAAGCTGTCGATTGGGAGCGTAGAAATTGAGGCGGCTGTTGAGGTATCCTGGGCCTTGGTTGTGCAGGGCTTTGTGTGCGTGGGTGAGGAGACGGAAGGTGATTCTCTTGTTGACCGGGAGCCAGTGCAGGTCTCTCAGGTGTCCGGAGATGTGGTTGCGACGGGGGATGTCCAGGATGAGTCTTGCTGAGGCGTTCTGGATCCGCTGGAGTCTCTTCTGGAGTTTGGCGGTGGTTCCGGCGTGGAGGGAGTTGCCGTAGTCCAGTCGGCTGGTGACGAGGGCCTGGGTGACCGTCTTCCTGGTCTCGGTGGGGATCCATCGGAAGATCTTGCGTAGCATGCGTAGGATGTTGAAGCACGACGAGGAGACGGCGTTGACTTGTCTGGTCATAGAGAGGGAGGAGTCCAGGATGAAGCCCAGGTTGCGTGCGTGGTCTGTTGGTTTAGGTGCGCTTCCCAGGGCAGGGGGCCACCAGGAGTCGTCCCAGGTGGAGGGTGTGGATCCCAGGATGAGGACTTCCGTCTTGTCCGAGTTCAGTTTCAGGCGGCTGTTCTTCATCCATTCGCCTACCTCTTTCAGCCCTTCGTGTAGGTTGGCTCTGGCTGTGGCGGGGTCGTTGGTGAGGGAGAGGATCAGCTGGGTGTCGTCGGTGTAGGAGATGATGTTGAGGTTGTGCTGGCGTGCGATGGCTGCGAGGGGACTCATGTAGACGTTGAAGAGGGTTGGGCTGAGCGAGGAGCCTTGAGGAACGCCGCAAATGACTTCAGTGGCTTCTGATCTGAACGGGGGGAGGCGGACTCTCTGTGTCCTTCCGGCGAGGAAGGAGGTGATCCACTCCAGTGCTTTCTCCTGGATTCCGACATTGCTGAGGCGCTGTCCTAGGGTACGGTGGCAGACAGTGTCGAAAGCCGCGGAGAGGTCTAGGAGGATGAGGGCCGCTGTTTCTCCGTTGTCGAGCAGAGCTCGGATGTCATCGGTGGCTGTGATCAGAGCGGTCTCGGTGCTGTGGTTGGCCCGGAAGCCAGACTGCAGGAGGTCGAGGGATCCGTTCGTCTCGAGGAAGGCGGCCAGCTGCTTGTTGACGGTCTTCTCGATGACTTTAGCGGGGAACGGTAGCAGCGAGATGGGTCGGTAGTTTTTGAGTTCGGTGGGGTCCGCTGATGGCTTCTTTAGTAGGGCGCTGAGTTCGGCGTGCTTCCAGCTCTCCGGGAAGGTGGCGGTGTCGAAGGAGGTGTTGATGATGTCCCGCAGGTGGGGTGCGATGACAGCGTCGGCCTTGTTGAAGACGTGGTGAGGGTAAGGGTCGGTCGGAGATCCGGAGTGGATGGAGTTCATCGTGCGGACGGTGTCTTCGGTGCTGATCGGGGTCCAGGCGCGGAGGGTGGTGGTGGGGGGCAGTGGTTCGGTCGTGGCGTGCGTCGGTTGAGTGCTGAAGCTGTTGTGGATGTCCGCGATCTTGTTGTGGAAGTAGGAGGCGAGGGAGTTGCAGAGGTCTTGTGAAGGGGTGATGTCGTTGTTTCCGGCGTTGGGGTTGGAGAGCTCTTTAACGATGTTGAAGAGTTCCTTGCTGTTGTGTGCGTTGTTGTCCAGTCGTTCCTTGAATGCAGTTTTCTTGGTGGTGTGGATCAGTTGGTGGTGTTTTCGGGTGGCGAACTTGAGGGCAGTCATGTTGTCCGGTGTTGGGTCTCTGCGCCAGGCTTTCTCAAGGGCTCTGCAGTTCTTCTTCGAGTTCTTGAGTTCGTCGGTGAACCATGGGGCTTTCTTGCAGCCGGGTCTGCTAGGCGGGGTCCTCAGAGGGGCGGGGTCGTCTGCGCAGTCGCTGATCCACTTCCTGAGGTTGGTGGCCGCTTGGCTGGGGTTCGTTGTGCTGGTGGGTGGGTTCTTGTTCAGGGAAGTTGCGAGCTGGTCGGCTGTGATCTTGTTCCAGCTTCTGCTTGCAACTGGTTGCTGTTGGTGGTGGATCATGGTCCTTTTGAAGCTGAAGTGGACGCAGCTGTGGTCCGTCCAGTGGAGTCCGGTGGCGTGGCTGAAGGCGATGTCCTTGCTGGAGGAGAAGACGGGGTCGAGTGTGTGTCCGGCGTAGTGGGTGGGGGTGGTCACCAGTTGCTTGAGTCCGAGGTTGGCGAGGTTGTCCAGCAGGGTGGTGGTGTTGCGGTCGTTGTTGTTCTCCAGGTGGAAGTTGAGGTCCCCGAGGAGGATGTAGTCAGCGGAGGGGAGGGCATTCGGGCTGACGAAGTCGGCGATGTCCTCGCTGAATTGTGTGCGTAGTCCCAGGGGTCTGTAGATGAGGGTGCCTCTGAGGGAGGTCTTGGGGTTGATGTGGATCTGGAAGTGCATGTGCTCGGCGGGTGCGAGGGTGTCGTCGGTGTTGGTCGTGATGCGGATGGAGTTCCTGTGGATGATGGCGATGCCTCCTCCTGTCTGGTTGACGCGGTCGCTCCGGATGATCTTGTAGCCGTCCGGGATGGCGATGGCGATGTCGGGCGCTGAGGAGGCGTTCATCCCGGTTTCCGTGAGGAAGGCGACGTCTGGAGATGTGGTGTCGAGGAGGTTCCAGAGCTCGATGGCGTGTCTGTGGACTGAGCGGGTGTTGAGCAGGATGCACTTCAGGTGGCTGCTGCTGTTGCTCGTCGAGGTCTTGGGCACTGCTGGAGTGGTGCAGGTCCGGATGCAGGTGAACTTGCAGGTGTTGCAGCAGAAGGGTCCGTGGGTGCGTCTCGGGGTGGCACGGTAGCAGCCCGGGAGTCTGCCGGCGTTAGGTGCGTAGAGGTCGGTGGCGGCGTAGGTCCGGTGGGAGGGCTGGTGACTGCGGGAGACAGGAGTCCTGGCACTGGGCGCGGTCCAGGCGCGGATGGGCGCAGACGGGCTTACCTTTGGCGCACCTTTGGCGCTCAATCGGTGCTCCCGCTGCGCGCGTCTGCTGCGCGGTCGCTCTGGGGGCGTCATAAGTGAGGAGCCGGGAGGGCGGGTCAGCTGGGTGTCGGGAGCGGGGGGGCCAATGGGCAGGAGGGGGGCGGAGACGCTGGAGGGCAGTGGCGGGAAGGAGGACCGAGGGCGGCTCAGCGGCGGCTGGGTCGTCCGGCGGTTGGAGGGAGAACACAGGTGGGGGAGGGCAGCAGGAGGGGGGGGAGAGGGGTACAGAAGGCAAAGGGGGAAACAAGTGGAGAATGCAAGTGGAACAAGTGAAAAATACGAGGGGAGACAAGTGGAAAATACAAGTGGTGGCAAGTGGAAAATACGAGGGGAGACAAGTCAAAATACAAGGGGAAACAGGTGTAAAATAAGAGGGGAAACAAGTGAAAAATACAGCAGGCGAAGGACAAGGGGAGACCAGGCACGCAGCAGAAGGCAAACCGCGGCGCAAAACGGAGGTGGTAGCAGGAAGTGCGCAGCAGTCAGCAGGGCAGAGTACTGGCAACAGCGGGCAGGAGCAGCGGAAGTGGGGGCGACCTCGCCTGGAGCAGGCTCGAGCGGTCGCTCCTTACCCCTGTGGACGGTCCCCTTAAGTGAGGAGCCGGGAGGGCGGGTGAGCTGGGTGTCGGGAGTGGGGCGGCCAATGGGCATGAGGGGGGCGGAGACGCCGGAGGGCAGTGGCGGGAAGGAGGACCGAGGGCGGCTCAGCGGCGGCTGGGTCGTCCGGCGGTTGGAGGGAGAACACAGGCGGGGGAGGGCAGCAGGAGGGGGGGAGAGGGGTAAAGAAGGCAAAGGGGGAAACAAGTGGAGAATACAAGTGGAACAAGTGAAAAATACGAGGGGAGACAAGTGGAAAATACAAGTGGTGGCAAGTGAAAAATACGAGGGGAGACAAGTCAAAATACAAGGGCAAACAGGTGTAAAATAAGAGGGGAAACAAGTGAAAAATACAGCAGGTGAAGGACAAGGGGAGACCAGGCACGCAGCAGAAGGCAAACCGCGGTGCAAAACGGAGGTGGTAGCAGGAAGTGCCCAGCAGTCAGCAGGGCAGAGTACTGGCAACAGCGAGCAGGAGCAGCGGAAGTGGGGGCGACCTCGCCTGGAGCAGGCTCGAGCGGTCGCTCCTTACCCCTGTGGACAGTCCCCTTGTTCTAGGCCTGGGCGGTAAATTCTGTCCCGCTCGCGGAATTTGGGTAATTTTGCGTTCCGTGGAGTACGCAAAATTGGCCAAAATTCTGCATTCCGCGACTTCACGAAATGTTTTGCTTGTTCGCGTTCTCAAAATGCGTGTTCTCAAGATATTTCCCCAGGGCATGCAAACAGTGATTGCGAACAGTAAAAAAGCATTGTGAACATGCAATTCCGCGTGTTCGCAGAGATTTTTTACTGTTTAGCGGAGATTTGCATAACACGATTACACAAATTCCGCCCACCTCTAGCCTGTTCCAGGGGCTCCGCGCTCTCTGTGTTGGTCAAACAAGATGCAGGTGAGTGAAATAACCGCTCCCTTTATGATATCATTGTGCTTTTCCTCCAATGGGTGGTATGCTGTCCACCCGGGCTTTCAGCCTGCCAGGCAGATGCATGCTGGTAAATGCAGTACATACGGGTGTCTGTTCAGTGACAGAGACACCTCTCATATTCACTAGTTTGGCAGTCACTACATCTGCTGTCTGGAAAGTTTTGGGGTAATCTGTCAAGAAGTAGCTGAGAAAAAGAGGAGGGACAAAATGTGTTTTTCTCATGCAATTTCTCCTAAGAATTTCAGACATGACTACAGCCTGAACCGCTGACCAGAATTACACTGAATTTGGCAGAATGAGCACTTTTTGTCACTTGGTGTAAATCAGTGCAGTAGTTTTAGAGTTATTAAAGAAAAAGGACTTATGTATATATAGAGACGTGGATCTACCACAGTGGATCTGTGGATCCATGTATCAACAGCAATGCTGTGATTGGCTGGTCTGGGAGAAAAGTTACTGCTGCCATTTTGTGAATTAGGACACGGTTCCTGGGGGTAAAATAATGTATAAATAGAATATAAGGGGTCTGACCTCATGGGACTAATTGAGGGGTCTGTAAGGTATCTCATGGGACCGGCAGGGACTGGAAGAGTGAGGGGTAGGTCTTTCCACCACGAGCACGGAGATCAAATGACATTGCCCTACTCAGTGTCTAGCTCCTGCCGGAACACGTTAAAGCCTTAATCTGACCCGATTAGGGTTGATGTTCTAGGTCTACAAATACCACTTTTTAGGGTGCTGTTTGGGTGGTCACTCACTTTCTTAAATTGGGACCACCACCAAAAAGTGTAGATAGATCTTACATTGGTCCTGAAGAATTGCCATCTACTTGACTTAATGGCAGGAAACATGTTGACCTAACTCTACAGTGCATTACCCTGTAACCTTATAACAGTGGTGCATGCTATTCTTTTTTAATCATGATAGTGGCCACATTCATTAAAATTGCTCTGGGTGGACCTCTACCTCCTGTTTTAACCTCACATTTCCACATCTACAGTCACTATGGCCCTTACACGCACTGCACCAAAGGGGGGAAAAAAGATATCCGCTAAAAGGCCCCACCATGGGTGCTGATCAGGTATTGCAGACACCTCTCTGATCGGGGGTGTGAGGGTTTTTTTCCAAAAGGAGGAAATTTCCTCCTGCCTTTAGTGAGCACTATATATCTCTCCACGCACACATTGACCTGTATTGTCCGTTAGGAAAAGCATACCACTCTGTTTTTGCAAGAATTTGTCCAAAAATGTTTTATATTTTGAGCACGAGGATCCGTGGATCCAACGCGATGCTCAGTGCGGCCCCTGTGTGAATCTGAAGTGAATCCAGATCTCAATTAAAAAACACATACAGTTACTCACATACAGCCACTCACATACAGCAACTCACATACAACCACTCACAGACCCACTCAATATGCTCTCACATACCCACTCACACATCCACTCACACACTCATACAGCCACTCACAACCATGTGGTCACTGATATATCTACTCAGAAACCCAGAGAAACACTCACACACCCGCTCACAGACCATCATAGATACACACATGCATGCACACACACATATCTACATAAGCACTTGCACACCCATATAGCTACTCACACATACAGCCACTCAAACATCCAGTCAGATACACAAAAACCACTCACTCACCCACTTATAGAACCAGAGAACCACTCTTATATCCACTCATAAACCCACACAAGCACTCGCACACCCACTCAGACAGACACCCACCCATGTACCCACAAATGCAGCTTGTGACACACCCACCACTCACAGACTCACACGTCCACTTATACACCCACTCAGATACCCAGCACATATACACACGCTTACACAATTAAACAACCACTGACACATCCACTCACATACCCATACAGCCAGTCACACACCCACTTAGAGACCTTGAAACCCACTCGTACACCCATTCACACACCCATACAAACACTCACACACCCACTTACAGACCCAGAGAACTACTCACATATCTACTCAGACTCACACAGGCACTCACACATCCCCTCACGCATGCACACAGCCACATACACACTTAAATAGCCAGTCACATCCCTACTCACAAACTCACATAGCCACTTACACACCCAATCACACACCCACACCACGCTCTCACACACACATTTACATACCCACACAACCACTCATGCACCCATACAACCACTCACAAAGCCACTCGGATACCTATAACCACTCACATAACACAGTCAGTGATCCAGAAACTACTCACACACCCATTTACACACTCATACAGCCACTCATACACCCAATAAAAAACCTATAGAACCGTTTGTGCCCTAAGGTAACTATAACTCGCACCCCTGCCATGCACAGTTTTCTCATCAATAATTTCACCACATATGTTGCAGTGGGATTATCAATGATATCAAAGAAGATGTCATGACTGATGTAATTTGTGGGGTAATTAGCAGTGCATGGCAAGGGGGAGAGTTAAAGTTATCTTACGGCACGGGGTATAGTTACCTGAGATAAATGTAACTGTAACCACTGCATTATTTATTTTTTGGGGTAGAAAATGTGAACCTAATTATAACGTCCTTGTAACCTTTGCGTTTCAGGGAATTGCTGAGGTTTTTTAATTTAATTTGCTAACTATAATATCCTTGTAACCTTTGGTGTTTTTTTCAGTGAATTTCTATTTTTAATGCTATTTCCTAACTATAAAATCCCTGTAGCCTTTGTTTTTTTCCAGTGGATTTTTAAGTTTCTTTTTTAGCATAGTAATATTTAGTTACCAAATGTTTATCCACCGTCATGCATGACCTTGGGCAGGCCCTGCAGCCAGCCCCCAGTTGTAGTCAAGGCCATGCACTGCGGGGAGTTGGCTGCAGGGCCTGGCTTGCAGCCAGGCCCTGTGGCCAACCCCCACAAAGGCAGCCAACCTGCGGGCTCCCCACCAGGCCCCCTTTTGGTCCCAGGGACCTCATTCCTTGTGTCCATCATTATATTTACCGAGGAGCGTGCATGCAGACCCCCTCCCCGGCTGCTTTTAGCCCAGGGGGGCCCATCTCCCTGGATCTTGCTATATAATAAATGGATTAGGGGACACACAGTCCCCAGGCCAATTCAGGACCTAGGTATCTTATCCCCTGAGGCTTGGCACATTCTGTGGGGTAGGGGACAAGTGTCCCTCATCCTCACTCAATGTTGGCCCCAGGGACCCCATCTAAATGGGCGGCACATTTTTCTAGGTGAGGGGGTGTATGGTCCCTTCCCCAGAACATTTGGGTTCCCGAGAACCCCATCCGAGGGGACCACTATTATATTTAAGCAGAAGGGGGCCCACAGGCACCCTTCCCATGCCAATATCAGCCCTGGAGACCCCATCCATCAGGACATGGCAGATTACTAAAGGGGGAAGGAGACATGCATCCACCTCCTCAGGCCAATGACGGCCCCAGGGACCCCATACCCTGGGGCCAAGACAACAATGGGTGGGTGACCATCCAGACACCCACCAAATCCTTGTTGGGGGCAGAGGAGGATCCCCAAGGCCATGTGTCCCCAGCTATCTCCCTGTATCAAGCAGGAGCCAGTATTCCTCACACACACACCGCTAAAAATGATGCTCCCAGCGGGCAGGAACAATATTCAGATCTGTTTCCCTGTGCGCATTGTTGCGGGCAGGGAAACAGATCTGAATGCCATTCCCAGCTACCAGAAGCTTTTCTGAAAGCTCTGGAGAGTTGAGAGAGGACTTCATTTTTGCCTTCACTTTGATGGAGTTTTTAATTACACCCACTAAGTGAGAGCAAACACAGGTTTCCCTGCTCGCACTAGTGTGGACAGGAAAACCACCATGCCGCAGGGCATGGCCCTCCAGGATATAGGAAGAGCCTGAGGGATTTGTGCATTGATGACTACAGGAGGGAGGCCCGCAGCTGACCCTTCCTTTTCGAATTATGTCCTGGCGATCAGGTCCCTGGGGTCAAAATAGCCCCCTTTTTAAGCCTTGGGGATGGGGGTTCCCAGGCCGATATTGGCCCGATGTGTGCCCTGTTTAACGTTTGGCTGGGGCCAGGGGGTTGGGATTCCTGGGCATGAAATCAATCCAGGAGGGGAGCCACATGCACCTTCCTACTTCTAATAAAGCTTGCCTTTGGAGATGGGTTCCCCTGACCCAAATTTGTCCAGAGAGGGCACTGCATGGCCCCCTCACTCTTTTTTTACCGGTTGGGCCCCAGGGGATGGGGGCCCCAGGGCCAAAAGCATCCCAGGAGGGTGGATTGCATGTGTCTACCTCCCCCATACTAATATTATAAATTACTCCCTGGGAACTAGTCCACCTGGGGGGGGGGGGGGGGAACAAGCGCCGGAGACTGCACTTGGTTTTTTCCCCCACAAATCCTCCTCAAATATGCTGCAACATTTTAAAAAAAAATTTTGGGCTCCCAGTGAGGTTCCTGTGGGTATTCACCACCAGGCCTACGGGGCCATGGTGTTCAGAGACACAAAAACACTTGCACAGCCATTTACACCCCTATACAGCCAGTCACACACTGAATTTCAGACCAAGAGAACTACCCACACACCCATGTACTGACCCACACAAGCCCTAATACACCTACTCACACACCCAAGACACCCTCACACAACCAATTACACACTCACTTGCACACCTATACAGCCACTTATAAAGCCACTTGCAGAACCACACAGCCAGTCATACACTCACTTACACACCCACCGCAGGCAACTATAAGTGCTGAATTTCAATGTTTTGTACAAGTTAAATCTTAGTCTAACTATAACAACCCTTTTACCTTTGTTTTGTGAATTTCTGAGGTTTTTTAAAATGTTATTTTCTAACTGTAACATTCCTTTAACCTTTATTTTTTTGTGAAGTTCAATTTTTTTAATGTTATTTCATAACTCTAACATCCCTGTAAAATTTGTTTTTTTTCGTGAAATTGTGAGTTTTTTTCAATTTTATTTTCGAACTGTAACCTATGAAAGTGAGTTTGTGAGTGAGAGCGTTAGTGTCTCGATGGGTGTGTGAGTGTCTGAGTGGGTCCAGGAGTGGCTGCATAATTGTCTCACTGGGTCTTTTTCTGACCTCAGTTTTGCCTTAACTGCAATAGTTGAGGGGGCCTTGAGGGTCCCCATCCCCTGGGCATGGCCACATCTACCTGGGTGCCCTGGCCCCACCCAGGGCACCCATTGTGCTTTGATGGGGACTCTAGGGGAGCCTTAGTGCCCCCACAGTCCCAACCTGCCCCATACCTTCTACGGGATCTGGCATTGCTCTGGCATGTAGGAGTCTGCTAAATATGCAGCACCTGGGTGCAGGAGCAATCCTTCATCTATTTCCCTGCCTGCATGACAGCGGGCAGGGAAACAGATGAAAACCCTGCTCCCAGCAAGCAGAACAGTTTGATTGCTCGCTTGCTCGGAGCAGGTTAGTGTTTACTCTCGCTTAGTGGGAACTGTCACAGCTCCTGCCAAGCAAAAGCAAACTGCTATCTCCAAGGGTGGGCACCTCGGGAGATAGATGGAGCTGGCCCAGGGATTTGATGAACCACATGACTCCTGTTCTTTAGTTTGCACAGGCCAGCCCTGGGAGGTGGTGGTCCCCGGAGCCGGGTTGTCTGCGCAGCCCCGCATCATCATTTATTTAGTCCCAGGAAGGTGGTGGTCCCTGGAGCTTAATAAAGCCCCCGGAGGGGGGTCCATGTGGCATGTGGTGGTACCTGGGGCTCAATGATCTCACTGGAGGGGGATCCACGCATCTCCCTCCCATATTTAAATAAAGCCCCAGGGAGGAGGTGGTCCCTGGGGCTAAAAAGAGGCATAGGAGGGGGATCCTGTATGCCCCTCCTTCACTTTAAACATATAGCTAAGACCCCAGGACTGGGAGGGAAATCTTTAAACAAGCTCGGGAGATTATGCTTGTTTTCTGGGTTTTTTTTCCTCAAATTCATGAATATTCACAATTTCACATCAAATACTGTACCAGAGCTAGCGGCTCAGGGTATTCTACCCAGCCCCCTTTCTACATTTTTATTTGTAAAACTCGGCTAAAGCCAAGTCTCACATTGGCGGTCAGCACTTCATGGTTGAAGTGTTGCAGGCAATCAGATCTCTGCAACAGATTCACATTTTTCGCAAAGGCTTCACAACTCTAGATATGGAAATTTGTTTTTCCGTTAAGATCTAGAAAACTACTGAACGGATTAACACCAAATAGCGTGCTTTCTGTACCAAGTGCTATCTTTCTGCCACATTTGGTGTAATAATTCTGTCTAGCGGTTCGGGCTGAAGTTGTCTAAAAATTACCTCTGGGACTTAACAATGGAAACACACTTTTTTACCTCCCTTTTTTCTCTGCCTTCGCATGACACATCACCCCAAAACTTTCCATGCGCAACTAGAATCACTGGTGCACCGTTTTAAGAATATTTCATGAAGATTCGTCAAAGTGTGCCAAGGATATAGCCAAGTCAAAAAACTCCTTTCCTATTGAAACGAGGTCCTATCTATAACTACATATTAGCGACCGCCAGTAGGCTATATATATATATATATATATATATATATATATATATATAATCTTCAGACAAAAGGGTGAGGCATCGGCTCTAGTTGTTATAGGGCTAATGAAACTAAAATTTTATTTTTCATCCACAGACGAGGTTACTGCTGTAAACAAGTTATGCCCAACAGAAGATGTTCTTCCATACGCTGGCCAAATAATCTTTTATGTGCATGTTTCTTTTGGTTTTGTTGGTGTCTGTGAAATCAAGCAATCAGTGTTCACCAGTAGGTAGTTAAAGTAAGGACCTAGTTTCCATGGGAAGAGCACTTTTTGTTTTACTCATACCTTTGGTGCAGTTTGAAGAATCTTCGCAAAATTTCAAAACCAATACATTACTCACTTCAGCTGCTAACTTGACAGTTTCAGAGTAATCCGTCAAGTGAGGGTCAAGAAAAAGCAGGGGTACCAAAATGTGCTTTCCTCATGTAAATTCCCAAAGAAAAATTATGATAACACAAAAAGTGTTGAATGGATTTACACCACATTTGTCAGAAAGCTAGCTCTAGGTCCGGAAAGCAGCCTTTTTGTGATTTGGTGTAAATCCATTGAGTAGGTTTAGAGATGTTAACTGAAATCCAAATGTTTCTCTTTTGAAATGAGCTCCTGGGTGGGCTAAGTCCTGGGGTCATTTAAAGAAAATAGAAGGAGGACGCATGGGGCCCCTTCCTAAGGTTCTTTGAGTCCTGGGGACCACCACCTTCCCGGTATTTTATCTTTCTAAACGGAGGGGGGGTGCGCAGAGCCCCTTTTGGGCTTCATTGAAGCCCCAGGGACCACCACCTCCCCAGGGCTTTATTTTTTAGAGAAGAAGGGGGAGTGCACAAACTCCGTCCTGGGCTTTGTAGAAGCCCTGAGGACCCCCCTGGGCAAACAAATACAAAATTGAAGGGGGTTTGCAGGGGCCTCCTGGATGCCAGTGACAAACCACTCTCTGGGGCCTATAAAATATCTAAAACTGAGAGGGGGGGTTGCCTGGCACCCTTCTGGGCATGAGCAAAAACAGGCCCCTCACTTAGAAATACTTTAAACTTGGTAATACATCCAATATTCACATGAAAAACAGCATTGTCCCACACACAGAAATTATTCAAAAAATATTGTCAAATTTTATTTACACATTTTTCTGATATTTTTTAGAACATAATAACAGCAGAAGCTCATACTAGAGACCACACAATACTACAATAGTTCTATATATACATATTTATGAATAATTTCTGTGTGTGGGACAATGCTGTTTTTCATGTGAATATTGGATGTATTACCAAGTTTAAAGTATTTCTAAGTGAGGGGCCTGTTTTTGCTTATGTTTTACTTTCCCTGCCCCCCCTCACTTTATCAGTCATCAGGGACCCTCGTTTGTTACTGTTGAACCCTTCTGGGCATTTACGGCTCCGGGGAGCACCATCACCTCCGGGGTAGGCCTGTGAAAGTGTAAGGAGGGATGCCATGCGGCACCCCTCCTGGAGCCAATAATGGCCCTGGAGACCACCACCGTCCAGGACCAGCTCCTACCTGTTTGCTGCATGTTTAGCACAGACAGGGAGCCGGCAGGAACAGTGGGGGCATTCAGGCTCCCCCACGGTTCTGACTGGGTGCCCTAGATGGCCTCTAGGTCACCAAGCATTTGAAAGGCAAGCCCTGGATCATGGGACTCCCTGGGCTGAAATTGGTTTGGGGAGGGGTTTCTGCATAGCCCCACCCCCTTTTTATTGGGTGACCTCCCCACCCACTTAGTAGTATGCAAAGGTCTTCCCTCCTTTTGCCAGGACTATGGACAGCTTACCAAAAGGCCACCAGTTACACACGATTTTGGTGAAGCATTCTTCGTGACGAGGAATATGAGGACATCTCTACCAAACAAAGAATGTTATGTTATGTTATGTTATGGGTATTTATTGTGCGCACAGCTGCTCCAGCAAAGGAGCGTCCTGGCGCATGACAAGGTGAAACACAACACCGCTAACAGCAGGAGCAGAAGAAAACAGATATGAACAAAGTTAAAACAAGAAAGTCTTGATAGCCCTACGAAACTGTAGAAGATCCTCCAAGAGTCGGATCTCAACCGGGAGGGAGTTCCAGATAACCGCAGCTCTCACTCGAAAGGAACGGCCACCGGTACGACAAAGCTTAAACCGGGGTACAATGGCGAGAGCCTGGCCCAAAGATCGGAGGGAGCGAGACGGGACATAAAAAGATAGAAGATTAGTCAGGATCTGGGGGGCAGTGCCCTTCAAAATTTTAAAGGCCAAACATAAAACCTTAAACTGGATTCTCATCCTCACCGGCAACCAATGCAGGGAGCGGAGGACGTTAGATACGGAGCAGAATCTAGGCAAACCAACTATAGCTCTAGCGGGCGTATTTTGGACGCGCTGCAGGCGAGTAAGTTCAGCCTGGTTAGACCCCACCAGGAGAGAGCTGGCGTAATCAAGCCGGGAAATCACCGTCGCCTGAATCACCAGCTGCCTGGTCGGGGCATCAAAAATTTTTAGAACAGGTCTTAAGCCCCGCAGCACACCAAAACAGCAGGACGCAGTTTTCTTTGTATGGCCAACAAAGTTAAGGCTGGAATCTAGCCAAACTCCCAGATTTTTCAATTCAGAGACCGGAGTCGGAGATGGTCCTAATTCCGACGGCCACCACCTATCTCCCCAGAGCTCCGCGCACTTACCGACAACCATGATCTCTGTCTTACTGGCGTTAAGCTGGAGACAATTCACAGTCATCCAGTTAGCCAGTGCCTTCAGTCCACTCTGAAACCTAGGGGCATCCAGATCCGCATCCCCGCTGAGAGTAACCGCCTGCTGAGTGTCGTCAGCATATGACACCATAGTCAGGCCCCACTGCTTGACGACCTCAGCCAGCGGTCTCACGTATAGGTTAAATAACGTGGGACTCAGTGAGGAGCCCTGGGGGACCCCCATGGCCAGAGGATGGGATTTGGACTGGTAAGGTGGAATGGCCACGCAGAAAGAGCGGTTGTCGAGAAAGGAGCGGAACCACTGCAGAGCAGACCCCCCGATGCCAATCTCCTCCAACCGGTGTAGCAGGATGCGATGAGAGACGGTGTCAAAGGCGGCGCTAAGGTCTAATAGTACAAGCGCCGCCGTCTGACCCGCATCCAACACTGCATGCAAGTGCTCCACCATAGCAAGGAGGGCCGTCTCCGTGCTGTGCCCAGCACGGAAGCCGTTTTGCGTGGGGTCCAGCACATTGGCCCGAGTAAGGTGGTCTGAAAGGACCAGATTAACATGGGCCTCCGTGACTTTTGCCGGCCAGGGGAGTAATGAAATAGGGCGGTAGTTCTCGGGTTTTAAAGGATCCAAAGAGGGCTTCTTCAGGATCGGAGAAACCACCGCCTGCTTCCATTTAGTTGGTACTATGCCAGAGGCCAACGAGAGATTGACTAAGGAACACACCATCGAGCGTCCCAAAAAAGACTGGTCTCTAAAGAAAGCAGGCCTCAATGGATCCGAAGGGGAGCCAGATTTAATTTGCTGGGCCAGTTTATTAAACCCCTCAGGAAGTAGTGGTGGGAGAGAATGCAAGATGGTATGTCCTTGTGCACCGTCAGTGCCTCCCAGAACTGGCCCAGTATTAGGAAAGGCCTGGTAAATAACCTGGATATTTTCCAAAAAAAAGGATGCCAAAGCCTCACAGTGGGCGATGGAACCAGTTGGCAGGGAAGAAGTCCTTTTTGCCAAAAGATCTTTCACCACTTTAAAGATGGTTTTTGATGGGTTCGGGCTATTGCGGAATTCCAGGGCGTAGAACGCCGCACGGGCTCTACAAATGGCTCGATGGTAGAGCTTAACGGAGGCCACATAGGCGGCTTTCATATCGGCCGCATAGGCCTTCCGCCACGCCCTTTCCGCCCGTCTACAGGTGCCCTTCAGCGCGTAAGGCACTATTGTACCAGGGACTCGACTCTCTAGAGCTCAATTTGCTCAGAGTGATGGGAATCAGGGAGTCCAGCGCTCTAGAAATCCACCTGCAGAACTGATCATATGTAAATGTAAATGTAAATGTATTTCGATTTATATAGCGCACTAATCACCCAGGGGTCTCAAGGCGCTTGCTTAGGGAACCCGTCCTGGTATTCCCCTGTGAGATACCCCGGCAGGGTATTCACAAGGTTAAAGCCAGGCATCCCGCCGCGAGGGGCCGTAGTGGAGATTAAGCAAGCTATTGCCCAGAGTCGCAGAGTGTGACCCCATGAGTCGAGTAGGCACCGGAGCGAGAATTGTCGAGTTCGTGGAATTTTGAGCCCGAGACCCGCCGAGGCGGGGAATCGAACCCTGGTCCACGGCTGATCTCAGCTTCCGGGTCTGCCGCCTCTAACCACTGAGCCACGCTTCTACATTGTCCAGAGGGCCTAACGGCTCTTCCGCCAGGACCCGATGCAAGTCCTCCAGCCTGAGCTTACTCCAGTGCCGCCTAGGGACCCGTCTACCAGATGGAATGGACGGGGTCTCCGGCAAAGGGCACCGAATGGACACCAGGAAATGATCCGTCCACCCTAGTGGAGAGATGGACAGAACACTGGCTCCATCTACGTTTGTAAAAAAGGGGTCTAAGATGTGGCCCCCAACATGAGTAGGCTGAGACACCTGTTGGGATAGCTGAAGGGCCTCAAGATCAGCTAAGATGTTACTAACCACCGGGATGGTCTGGTTATCGAAATGAAGGTTCAGATCGACCAAGATGGAAAAAATAGCACAACCCGTCACTAACGCACTAACGTCGTCTGGGAAGGCTTCTCTGAACACTGCATCGTTACCCGGAGGTCGGTAAACAACCATCCCAGAAAACGTAAACTGGGGGCTGATCGAGATCTTAAAAGAGGCACTTTCGCAACCCGCGATATTAAGTCCATTCCAGATACAGGTGAAACCGGACCTAACTATAAGGGCAATGCCACCACCTCTGGTAGGCCGATTCAGGATGTAAATAGAGTACTCAGGGGGACAGACCAAGTTGACAATGGCCACATCAGCCTCCTGAAGCCAAGTTTCCGTAATGGTAAGAATATCGGGGGATTCGTCCTTAATAAGGTCATAGATAGCTTGGTGATGCTTCACCATAGACCTAGCATTCAGATTCAACACCCGAAGCATACGCACGGGGCAATTGCTCCGAGGGACAGATGTAATATCCCTCTGGCAAATAGGCACAGGGGAGTTGAGCATCCATCTCTTGCAGGCGCAATGGTAAGGGCCACGCAATGGATGAATCGGTGCTAGGTCACACCTTGGGACGGTCTGCCCGATAGACCAAAGACTCTCTCTAGAATAGGTGAGCATCACAGCACACAGAAGGAACTAACCTCAAATGGCCGACTGGCCCGGTGCGTCCCGCGCGTCCTTAGCGCGGACGGGCGCAGACGGGCAGGACTCAGGCACGACTCCGGCAACGCGACGGCGCCCCAACTGCGCGTCCCGCTGCCCGGGGGGAGCGACTTTAGGTAGGCGTCCCGCGAAGCTGCCCGAGCGCTGCCCCGCTCAAAATGGCGCTTCCGATGGTCTGTGAATTACTTCATATATCTAAGAGGAAGTACCCTGGTTTGTTGGAGATTTACCATTTCATAGTCTAGTTGTCCTCTCTCTTGGAGGATACATGTTATCACAAATTTCTGGATAAAGACGAAGAAGGAACAACCACAGTGCTGAAATGCACACAAGGTCACTGGCAACATTTTCTTGTGATTCATTACACAGATGTAGTGTAAAATACGTACTAGGAATTTAATCAATAAGGTAGTAGTTACTAATTAACCAAAAGAAAGTACTCTACTTGAGTTGATATTTTATGCAACAATGTAGACTGTTGTTTGATAAAGGGGCAGGCCTTGACGCCCTTGGGCATAGTAGCGCTATACAAAAATTCTCCCTCAACTCAACTCAGGTGATGTTCCCTTGTGGACCATTCAATGACACAGACACTGACAACCCATACAGACACTGAGGAATCCACTCAAACATCCACTGACAGATCCAGTCAGACACTGACACACCCACTCACACACACACACACACTCACAGACCCACTTAGATACTCATGTACCCACTCAAATGCCCACTGAGACACTATCACAGCTACTCAGAGACCCATTCAGACTTCCAAGTACAACCTTACAGACCCACTCAGGCACATACACCTACTCACAGACCCACTCAGACACTCACTTAGAGACTCACTCATACTCTCTCACAGCCACTCACAGACCTACTAAGAGACTCGTCCACCCACTCTTAGACCAACTCATAGACTCATGAACCCATTCACAGACCCACACAGACACTCATGCACTCACTCATGGACTGACTCATGGAGGTAATCGCAAAACCACTCAGACACTCACTCATGCACCCACTGAGACACCCACTCAGACACTTCTGCACCAACTCACAGACCCAATCAGAAACTCATGCACCCCCTCACTGACCCATAAAGCCACTCACACCCATAAAATCACCCCGTCACAGACAGATATAACCACTCACACACCCAATCACTCTCCCATACAGCCACTCACACACATACTCAGTCACTCACCAATTCAGCCATTGGCACAGCCATTGACTCACCCATACAGCTGCTAACACATCCATTTATTCACCTGTACAGATACTTATGCCCCCACTTCTTCACCCATACAGACACTCACACACTGATATGGACTGTCAGAAAGCCACTCAGATGACATATGTTAGAAACAGTATCACTCAAGTCAGGTCAAGTCAAAACATGCTTTATTCGGTAACTGAAATCCATAACAGCCAACATATTAAAAAGGCAATCATTTAATCAACACAAATTAAAAAATTTAAAACTTTGGTCACTTAAAAAGGATTAAAATAAAAACATTTATTATATCAATAAAAAATACAAGTTTCAAGTTTTTTAAAAATAACAAAAATACATTTTTATAAAGTGCAGAGTGATAAAGACCAAGTGTATTGGCAAAATATCGAAAAGTGCATATGCAGACATAATGTATGCCCTAGGCCTGGCTGGCTATTATAAAAAACAACTTTTTCCTATGCCTGGTGGCTCCTGTTAAAAAACTTGTACCCCCGAGACAAACCAAGGGAGAGGGTAACATTTGAAGGTACAATAGGGCAGGCCTAACTTGAGTAAACTGGCAACCTCTGAGCAGCGGGAATATGAACCTTTTAAGAAGAGAGTGATAAAAATCACAAAAGAAAATAAAGTGTAAGGTATCTTGCTTTGAGAAGTTGTCACAGGGGCAGGGATTTAGGGTACCACGTTTTGCAAAACCTTGGGGAACCGCCAGAAACCAACGGACTAAAAGCAGTTGAAATCTAGTCAATACAAAGCGGTGAAAGGCATTGCTAACAATAAGTAGATATAGTTGGACTTGCTTGCTCAGGTAGAGTGTAACATACCTTCTCACAGTGTACTTTGCCAACTTGATTTCTTCCTTGAGTCCTTGGCTTTTAACCAGGAACTGTTGTTTAGTAAGTCTGACTGCAGGTTTATCCAAGGGTTTGGAGCTTAGGTACAAGTCAGGGCAGCTGAACCACTTTGTCAGATCCATTACATATTTTAGCCAGGGAATGTGATTTGCTCCCTCCAATGCTACACAATCAATAATTATAAGCTGGATTAAGTTAGTGGTGGGACAAGCCCATATTCTTAGCCAGCGCAGCAAAAGGGATACTGATATCAGGTCCGAAATGTACAGTACACCCAGCCGCGGTTGGTAGTGGGAGTACCTGCGGGGCGGTGACGTGGGGAGGGGGAGGGTCAGGGTGGGAGGTAGTAAGCTATGGATTACGGAGGTTTACAGGTAAGTAAACATATAAATAAATAAAACTAATTTTGTTGCGTACACTGCATCCCCAAATGCGATGCAGTGCGCGCAACAAAATTTGTTTTACTCATGGTTTACTCATGGTGAACTACCCTGCATCATGATTGATAATTCACTTTCTTACATGAAGGAAAGCTCAAAGCCAGTTAATGGCCAGCCCTGATGCCTGCAATACCTAGGAGTCTGTGTTGTGATAGACAATATCATAGGCTGCCAAGAGGTCAAGAAAATACATGACTGCTTCTTTGCTTTCATCAAGGGTGACATTCAGGGCTTCACTGACACCTGCCAAACTAGTGGTCTGACAATTGAATATCATTGATTCAGTTTCTAGTTTTATTTCTCATACGCCTGGAGTTGTCTGATAACTTATCTTTCCAGAATTTACAACAGGGTGTGCTTGCATATTGAAAAAGAGAGGGGAATGGGATGATGTTATGAAACTTTGCTTTATACTTAGAGTGGGTGATTCAAAAGATTCTACATGGATCTGCTGGCTCTGATTATCTTGGGAAGATTGAATCCAGTTGTGGGCCAGCCCAGATGCACATGCCTAATCCATATGTTTCTGACGAGGCTTAAGGATTGCGTCATATTGGGTCCCACCATGTTGAGGCCCATCATGTCATTGACTGCCAACAGTTCCATGAGAACCAAAGCTGCTAGCTTGTCTTCATTGAGGATGGCTTGCAGTGCAGATGAATATTGTTATTGTTTGTCATTCTACCTGAAGTCACCTATTTATTCCTTGGTGAGGGCGATCCAATCCCTTACTTTCATGGCTTCCTTATACATGCAGCCAAAGTGTTTGCTGCCCTTGAGCTGATGTCTCTCAGAAGAAGCTTCAAGCTTTCTTATGTGCTCTCAAAAGTCCTTCTGCCCTTAGGTGGTGTACAGCACAAATCTAACCAAACACAAAAGAGTGGGGTACAAGAAACAGTTTTTTAAAGGTGTCAATATTTAATATTCTTCGAAGAGGTAAGTATTCAGTTCTTTCCTAAATTGGTGAAGGAATGGACTAATAGTGCTGTCATGTAGAACAGTGGAGAATGAAGTGTTTCATTAAGTTGTGATTGCATAGAAAAGCATAATTGCTCACTGCTACAATGCTGGTTCTTGTTCATAAAGTGGTAGTTTTCTTTTCCTCGTTCGCTGGGTCAGACATGTCACATTTTCTTGCTGGGTTAGAAAGTATTCGGCCAGGAGAGGATTTTCATGTTTGCCAGGGCTCCTCTTTGAGTCCCCTCCTGTTTTCATAATGTTGTTTTTCAGATTGGCTGCTAGGCCTTGTATGGGCGTGTGGCCTGTTATCTGGAGGCTCCATTTAGTTTGCATGCTTGTAGCTATCACTCAGTGGTTTTGACACTCGATTTAAAAAAACGTGTAATCTATGGGATAACTGCTGTTTCATATGTGACATGTTTATTTATGCATAAGGTGAACGTTTTTTTCTCTCTATGGGATATAACCAGGCCTGCCACCAGCAGCACCATTACATAGGAGAGGGAAATGTTGTTTTTGCACATGAGCCTGGCCGCACGAGGCAGTGTCAATGATAACGAAACTGCAGAGAAAATCCAAAATCCATTATAAAAGATCTTATCAAAAGAGTGCACCTTAGACATGCTAAAAATAAGATACATGTTCTTAGTGTTCAGAAACTAAATCTTCCGAAAACCTGTATTGATTTTTGTGAGCCCCTATAGCTTTATAGCCAACTTGTGTATCTTAATGGGTTGGGCTGTACAAATGTGTTAAGTGTTTTTTTTTCACAATTTAACAGTTCTATGGAAAACTTTGGAAACTTCACAAGGATGCACAACGTTTTACTTCCCCATCTTTGTTTGACAACGTCAATGTTAGCATCAATTTATCGCTCAAACTGGAAATGTGCAGGGATAAATTCAGCATGCGTATGGTATTGTGCCCAGAAAAGCTCCGCAGAGTTGCTTGTAGAGAAAAAGGTGGCATACATTTCTCATCCTAGCTTGGTTTGATTAGACTGAAAATCATCCAACAAGAGGATTAAAATGATCTCACAAGGAGTAGGTGTCTGTAAATTTTTAAAATAAATTCCTGCAAAATTCTCAAAATTATGTTTTCAAGCAAAATGTGATTGGACGGTATTTTGCGTTATTTTTTTGAGGCGAGAGCATACCTCAGTTTAAAAAGGCTACCAAGATACTAGTAGGAGACTGGTCTGAACATTAAAAAAATGTCTTTGGCCAGCCATTTCCTGCACAGATCATTCTCCTTTAAGAAAAAATTATACAAAATGGCTGAATATAAAATTTCGAGAAATGTTTCATTACAAGAAATTCTGGAATTTCGTAAAATTAGTCGGCATAATTAACATTTTGTACAGGACTAATAATGGAAAGAAAATCTTTGCACTGTGATGTCAAACCTTAACTGGGAAATTTGGAAAACTTGGCTACTTTTCCCAGTCCTGTTCCTGGCCCTTTCATGGCCATCCCAAATTAAAATCTTACAGCCAGGCCAGTTGTACATTATGCAAAGAAGAAATATCTAACCGCTTACTGTCCTATATCCTTTTATTTCAGTGCTTTTCTCGAATTTGTTTATCGCCTTGTCATCTGAACCCGTCTCGTTTCATTTCCTGCCCTTTCCTCTTTCCACATTTCATTCCGCTTCATGTTTGTGATCAATCAGTGTCAAAAGTGAAAACTTGTTTAGTGACTGCAGGATAGAGGTCGCATCAGCGTCTACGAGATCTAATCTGTATTTGTGATGGGAAACCATTGTTTGTGACAGGTGTGATCACTGTTCTGTGAGATGAGAGAATCTTACTTCTGTAAGGTGTGTTTGGGGTGTAAAAGCAGCGAGCCGCATCTGTGTGGTATGTATGCAATGTATGACATTTTCTGTGAGACCCGATCAGTGGCTATGAGTAGTTATCAGGGTCTGTGTGGCAATAAATAAGGTGGAAGAATTTCACAAAATGCTAAACAGACAAAATTCGCGGATTATTTTCAATTCCCCTGTGTAGCGAAATTAGCAGCTGTGGTCCGTGCAGGTATCATAGGTGGGGCTGCGTGGGGGAGGGGGATTTCGAGGGACACTGCAGAGGGAAAATTATAGAAAGAAATAATTTCCCCTCGGCATCGTCCCTCAAAATACCCCACCAGCCGCGGCCGGCAGTGGGAGTACCTGCAGGGCGGTGACGTGGGGAGGGGGAGGGGCAGGGTAGGGGTAGTAATGTATGGATTACGGAGCTTCCCAGGTAAGTAACCATTGAAATAAATAAAACGAATTTCGTTGAGTGCACTGCATCCCCAAATGCGATGCAGTGCGCACAACAAAATTTGTTTTATTTATTTAAATGGTTACTTACCTGTAAAACTCTGTAATCCATACATTACTACCCCCCACCCTGCCCCTCCCCTTCCCCACATCACCGCCCTGCAGGTTCTCCCACTGCGGGCCGTGGCTGTACCCCACCGCTCCACCGCTGTTACCTGCACGGACTGCGTCTGGAAATTGTACTTTAGACCACCCTCAAATTCTCTCCACAGATGAATAAGAGAAACCGGTGGTTCTGGGATTTGAAGGGGGTCTGCGTGTTTCTCTGGCAAAATTGGATCCAGTGAGAACCATACAAACTGGCCAAACAACCAACAAAAGAGATAGCATGTGCCTGTTTTGTGTTCTTCTCACTAGATCTTGCTTTATGATGAACTACAGAAACTGCAAGAACTGTTCACAAACCGTGCCTTTTGTGGTGTGTGGCAAGATGATCGAGTGCCGCTCTTTGTATTTCTTCTGTGGTAAGTGATGAAAATGTGCAGATTTGTATTGCAATTTGCTTCTGTATTTCAAATACAAAAGTTAAATAATAATACATAAAAATATATATATTTTAATTATTATTAATTCTTTTTTATATACACACACATATATATTATATACATATATATATATGTATGAATGAATGTATATATATATATATTCACTGAAAAAAACATAGGTTATAGACCATATATAGTTAGGAATTAGCATTTACAAAACCTTATTTTACTCACACAAAACCATTGAAATTCGCATATATAGTTAGTTGTACTAACTATATATCGCGCACCCGCAATCCACTGCTGATCATGTCACATATTACATCATTCATGACATGGTCAGTGACATCACTGATGACATCACTGATGACATCTCAAATGATTCCTAATTTGGCTGGCGGTGTCTGATAGACGTTGCCAGCCAAATGAGAGCTTTTCCGCCGAGGTTGTAATCCGACCGCGGCGGAAAAGCAGCGGACAGAAACCAAGACCCACCAGCCATCGTAATGCGGCGGTGGGTCTTTGGTGACTCCGCAGAGGATTTTCTGCCTCCTCCGGGCCGGAGGTGGCTTCCGCCGGCCCGGAGGAGGCGGAAAATCCTCCATCCTAATCGGCCCCTAAATATGGTCTATAACCAATGTTTTTTTCAGTGAATTTCAATGGTTTTTGAATAGCAAATATCAAAAGCTTTAAAATGTATTCTTCTTTAAATCGAAAAATATATTTTATATGTTTTTAATACAATTTTTTTATGTATTTTATTTTTATTAATTTTTTTTGTTTCGCTCCCGGTCCGCGAACCGGGTAGCTTCCCGTTAGCTCAATTTGGTGCCGCGACCCGGTCCGCGAACCGGTAAAAGTTCCGTTTGCGCAACTGCCGCGTTAGAAAACAACATCGTGACGCGTCGCGTAAGCGCGACGTATGGCGTTCTCGCGTAATGCGTCTTATGACGCGCCGCGTTAGCGCACCCGGAAGTGCTCCGGAGCGCGAACCGAGGCGCGAAACTCAGCTCCCCGGAAGCGATCCGGGGCGCGGCGCGCAGCGCGTAACGTAAGCGTAACAGGTCATGTGACTTGTTAATAAAACTTTTCATTGGTTCATTTCGCTTTTGGTTTCCTAATGATGTAAGGCTAGGTCATGTGACCTAAAAATAACACTTTTCATTGGTTTAGAACTATTTTTTTCCAAAATGATGAAAGCCCCCACCTTTTTTCTCACTCTGACTTTCAACTTTGTGAGAGGAAGACCTATTTTGCTTACTAAAAAATGGCTTCAGTAGTAGCTGCAGCTGGTGCACCCCCACCACCACCACCACCTCCTAGGAAGAGAGGACCACCTCCTCAGGTTATCCTTCAGCAAGAGGAGGAAGAAGAGGAAGAAGAGGAAGAGGAGCAAGAGAGGCAGTTTTTGCCTGAAGAGCCTAGGAGGTCCCATGTCAAGGAAAATTACATCTGGCAATTTTTCAAATATCCCCGGGGCCAAAAAAAAGTAAATGCCCGCTATGTTACCTGTCTTATCTGCAAAGGTGCGTGACCTGCAGGATAACCCCCGTCCTGTGGCCAGTACATCAAATCAAGAGGCAGTGACGGGACCAGAGGCGAGGGAGACGGTCCCAAATATTCAGCTGAAGTTTGGGAATGTGAAGCATGTGTGCATTTTTTGCGGCCAATTGATTTGCTACAGGGAGAGTAGCATAAATTTAATCAACACAGCTATCGACAATCACAAATGTCCAAACGCCTGTGTTGATAATATGCCCCTTAGTGTGCTTGAACTACAGGGAGAAAGCATAATGAACAAGTAGTGAAAGAGTGATGAGTCAGAGATAGTGAGAGTAATAGAGACGGAGTGAGTGAACAGGAGTGAGGAACTATGAGAACAGAGGGACTGAGAAAAGGAGTGGAAGGAGTAGAGTAAGTAAGTAATAGAAAAAGGAATGAGGGAAGTAGCAAAGGCAGAAAACTGAGGGTTAAAGAAATGAAGCAGTGGAACTAATAGAAGTTAAATGTGATAGAAATGTAACGAAAAGAGTACAAAACACTTACCTTACAATTGTCGTTAACTTAGTCACTTGTTATTTTTATACTTTCAATCTGTGAAAGAAACAACAAAAATTTGAAAAATATTAAAACATGTATTTAAAAATTAGAAAAGACAAGGGAAAAGATTGGCAATCATCCAATTTTACAAAGAAATAAAGTTAGAGATAAACATGCAGAAAAAAAGAGAAAGAAACGGTGATAGACAGTCAGAGACAAAAAGAAATTGTAATAGAGTAAATTACCAAGAGAAAAAAAAGGAAGATACTTTCAGTGACAGAAAAGAAGGATAGAAGAGAAAACTAAATTGAAGTTGTGTAAGCTACTAAAAGAAAGTGAGTAAGGTAAACTATATAAGGAAAGGGTGAATAAGGAAAAGAGAGTGAGGGAGAGAGGAGACAGAGGAAGTGAAGGAAAGAGTGTCAGATATAGACTGAGTGAGGCAACAAAGGAAGATAAATGAGTGAGGGTGAGTTATACTAACTGATTGCACCAAAAAAGGAGAACCCAAAAATATTTAATTTAGAAAACAAAGGGAGGAAAGATGGAAAAGACAAGCAAATCAGAAGGTCTAAAAGCTGGAACATGGTGCAAGGGAGAAAAGAAAAAAGCAGAGTTGGATTAGGGAAACAAAGGTTGAAAGATAAGTGGAGTTAGAGAGCAAGGGTGAAAGAGAATAAAACAAAACACAAGGTGAGTATGTAAGGAGGATTGATAGAAGGTAGTAAAAGATGAGTGAGCATGAGATAAGACGAGTACAAATTAAAATTAACTATACAAAGTCTGGAATTAATTATACATGTTAAATGGTTTATTTTTGCTGTTCTCAGAATATATCAAATTTCACTAAAAACAGTGAGTTGAAGGTATTCATCATATAACAGCGGGGAAAAAAAACCACAATCAAAATGATTGTGTTTAAAAAACCCATATAACATAACCAATCAGAAATCAGAACTCCTTAAAAGTAACTTACTTTCCATGACGTCGAAGGATGTCCTATGAACAGCTTATACTCTGTTGTGCTGTTATTATTTTCAGCCCGCCACTTTCTGAAAGAAAAGCTCCATCGTTTTGACAAATATGTTACATACAATAAATGACTTCTCGCTCTCTACCGCACTTTTCCTCAAGGCCAAATCGTGTAAGAGCCATTTATAACTCTTGGAATTCTTCTAAGCAAATCCCGTCATTTTCTTTTTCCGCAACTTTCAGAAAGAAAACGTTCAAGATCACTTTCACAATCCTGTACTAGTAATATCTCACCCTTCTTGCTCACTCATGTTCCACATTTCCTATGACATTGATACTGCTTACTATGAGGCACACTTACACTACCTCTATGACTACTACAATTATTTAATTTTCTACATCACTTTTAATCACAAAGCAATTTAAAACAGTACATAAAATTATATCAACTCCTAGAATCATTATAGGCCAGTTACTCACCCAAAATTCTCTCTTCTGAAAACAGAAAGTAAGAATATTTTTAAGTCAAAAGGCAACATTGTTTCATAGTCAAATGTGAATCATTTCCGAAACATCAGCTTTTTTTACATTTTAAATAAGCTGTGTAATAAGCGGATGTTGTCAAAGGACCATCATGTCATATAATAGCTGCAGTTACAAATGTTCTTCCTAAAATCAATGACTGTGTAGCCACAACATTTGTAATTAAAGTTGAAGACTTACTTTCATCAGGTTTATATAGTTGGAATTTTAAAATGACATTATAACCAAAAGTTTGTACAAATAATGGGGACAGCATTGCAGACTTACATTACCTCTACTCCATGTTTTGATTGGCTGCTTGAATTAGCTTATTAAAAGAAACAGTTTTTCTGAACTCATTCAAAGTGCAGTTATTTTTCCATGACGTCAAGTGTTATGGTAAGAACACCGTTTGCTTTGGGAAATACTCTGTTGTCCTTTAACTAATCCGTGCCCACCACTTTCTGTAAGAAAACCTTTTTTTTTTCCAGGAACTACTTAAAACTCAAAAATAACTTTTGACTCTGTACTACACTTATCCTCAAGGCCAAATAGTGTAGGAGCCATTAGAACCTCTTGAAATTCCTCAGAGCAAATCCCGAGATTCCTACCCTAAAATTTTGGTTCTAAAAACACCAGGTAAGAATTTTTAAGGTCAAAAGGCAATCTTTTTTGAAAGTTAAAACAGAATCATTGCAGAATGACCAGCCGTTTCCAGACTTCAAATAAGCTGTGTAATGTCCTGATGTTGTTGAAGGACCGTCATGATATATAATTGCTGCAGTTACAAAAGTCCTTCCTGATAGTGACAACTGCGAAGCCACAAAATTTTTAATTAAAGTTGTCAATTTTGTTCCATCAGGCCTACATTGTTGGAACATTAAAATGACATACTGGCCATATGTTCGTATAAATAATGTGGATAGCATTGCAGACTTACATTGGCTACACTCCATGTTTTGATCGACTGCTTTTACTAGCTTATTAAAGGACACTGATTTACTGTCTGGCAAAGTTAAATATATAAATCTTTCTGAGTCTACACTAGTAGTACTTGATACCCTACAGTTCTCGCAGTCATGCTGCCATTGATAAGAAAGGCCAAACAGATGATCTACATCTACACCTTCATCTTGCAATACATCAAGCATATACATTAAAAACTCCTGACAATCTTGCTGAATATTTTGAGAGAATTGCGTTTGACCTGAACATTTGTCTAACAGATTTCGAATTTCAGACACACTTTCTATTTTTGTTCTATCAGTGCTACATTTCTCTAACACAGAATTCAACAAGCAGCAAAAACTTTGATCCGAATTGATCACAATCTGTTCTTTTAAAGTTTCTAAAGAAAAGACAACATTAACCACTGCATTAGCATAGCAGTTGACACCAGAACTATTTTCAAATTGAAAACCAACAACATCTTCAACAGAATCCTTTTTCTTTCTGCTTATAATTTCAGGTTCATCGACTTTTTCGTCTTTTTGCTACAACCTCTCTACTATTGGTCACATTTCTTCGTTTCCGGCCTACCACACGTTTCTCTAACAAAGGATATTGAGGCAAATGTGGCGCATACTCTCTTCTTAACCTATTGTATTCCTCAACACAATCTAGATCCGCACAAATGTTTGTGACATCACACTCAATCAACTACAATCCCGATAAAGTTCTGACTCGTGACAATGCCACATATGCCATACCCTCCTTGAACACAGAACTGCCAATATTCACCAATGCACTGTCTACACTTAAACCTTGCGATTTATGGATTGTCACCGCATATGCCAAGCAAACAGGAAACTGCTTACGGCGAACATATAAGTCTTTTACAAGCAAAAACCTAGCAGAGCAACGACCAATTAGCTGTACTTCCTCAATGCCATCAAATTTAATTTTTAAAAATTCAATTCCATCTCTATTTCTGTATTTCTCAACATCAACAACATTACCCATTGATCCATTTACCAGACCTCTTTGAACATGTAAATTCCTTCTCAAAATGATACGGCAATTTAAGCACACATTCAGAGTCTTTTCAAAACCAGCAGTTTTAGATATAGTCTTCTCTAATGAATCCAATTTAGATTTCAAATTCTCAGACAAAATAATTGTTGCTCCCATATGCTCTATTCTGTCAATAGCTTCCAGTTTCACAATCTCTTGTTTTTCTAAATTCAACATTTTGTTGTTGAAGATGGCACATTCTGCAAGCGTTGGCATCAAACATATTCCAGATTTCTTCTCAGTAATTTTCCGAAAAATATTCTCTGGCACGTCTTCTTCTGGATACAAATTTGACAGTAATCGTGCATGTAAAGCTTCTTTCCCATGCTCGGTCACTTTTCCGATTCTAACATCTTGTAGAATATTCTTATAATCTTCATCATCCTTCGCTTGACGCATATTTTCACGCAGTTCAGCATAATTGAAGTTTAACCATATATTAACGTTGCCAATGCTCCCTAGGCACTTCCTGGTATCTTCATGCGTAAGTAGTTTAAAAACTGGTTGTCCTTTCACTGGTGTCAGCTGCAGAAGATCACCGAAAACAATGATGTGTTTGCCACCAAATAACACATCATACTCTGTTTTGAGAACTTCTTGCATTCTCAAATGCACAAAGGCAAGCATGACATTGGAAACCATGCTTACTTCGTCAATGATAAGAAGTTTCATTTTCCTCAAGACTCTGGAAACTTCACAACAAGCATCTCCAGATAACTTGTGGTATTGTAATTTGTTATCATGCTCCACTGGCAGCATCAGTAGACGATGCAAAGTAATACCTTTAATGTTATGTGCTGCCAGTCCAGTTGGAGCGGTGACAACACAAGACAGCGATGACTCAGTCCTTTTCTGCAAATAACATGAAATTGCTTTAATGAGGAAACTTTTTCCAGTTCCCGCTTCTCCACTCACGTACAGTCGGACAGGCTTCAACGACGTACATGAGCACTCTTTCTTCTCATGACTTAATCCATGATCAATTTGGTTGGTAACTTCATCATATATTTTCCTCTGCTCAACATTGAGTTGTCTTTCCAAGTCTTCTAAGTTAACCGCATCCTCCTGAGCATGTGCCATGGCTCTTTCCACTTCAATCATGGCAGTGGCAGCTTCATTTTCGATAACTGGTCCTCTAGTGGATCCTGACTCAATGAAACAGAACTCTGACTGTCCTGAGAACTGTCTCTAGCAATCTCGGCTGCAATCGTTGCTTCCTGCTCGATTTCCGCATTCAACATTTCTAGATATTTGGGAAAAACAGGACATTCTATGGTCTCCTTGGCGGCATTGAAAGAGTCTTCGTAACAGAGGAAATCTCCAAGCAGTTCCTCTTCTGCACGCCAAGGCTTGAAAAGTTGCAAAAGAGCTAAATAGAAAAACTCTTTTCTTTCAGGAGATTCGCCACTCAATTTTCGATGGTTTACCAATTGGCATTTTCTTTGCTTGACCAGACATCCCTCACTTCCAATTACAGCATACACTCCTTTATCAATATCTTCTTTGATGTTCCTCTTGAATATGTAATTTTGTAGAACCTCATACAGACAAACATTCTCGAGGTGACTGCTTCTATTTGGATAATATGTATCCAACATGTTGGTCTTCAAAATATCGGTACTGTTTGGCTCCTTTTCCGCCAAATACTCAATTTCCCGCACAGGTTTCAGAACTCGATTACGCGTTGCAGCAAGACCAAGACTCGCCCAAATGATACTCCTAGATTTGGCATAGAGACTTGCTGAAGATAACCGGTCAGAACATTCGTAAGCTCCGATTTCTCGATGCGACAACATCTTCAGACTGAAACTGTACAACTTCTTACTGAGGCTCTTTTCATGGGAAATGTCCTCCCACATATCCTTCAATTCTGTCTTTTCTTTTTTGGTGATGTAAGATGTCACATACCGAGCCACAGCCATACAGTTATCAGCCACAAACTGTATATCCATGTTAGCATTCCACATGGACAAAATCACTGGGTTGTAGTCTTGATGTACTTGGACTCTTTGTTCCTTTTCAAATTGTATGTATTTTTGGGTGATTTCCTCGTCACATTATGTCGCAACGAAGACATCAAACTGTTCACTCTTCCTTTAGAAATCACCGGTCGTGGAAAGGCGAAACGACATTTTGTGTAGAACTTGTCCTTGTTTCTGAATTTACGACGACAATACTTTCCACAACGATGGCTTTGGAAGCGTAAAACTTGTTCTCTTAGACTTTTGTCTTCCTTTGTCTTTGGAACAGCACATGTAGAATACTGTTCTATGAAACTCATCACTAAGTCATCCGGATCTGTTCCAAATTTGGGTGCATCTTTGATCCATAGCAGCATATGTATATGAGGAGCACCTCTTGCTTGGTACTCCTTCCTCCAGAAGAAATCCAACACCTCTCCAAGAGGTGGATTTTTCTTGTTCATGATGAAAGACATCATAGCTTCAAATCTATGATTGAAGTACCTGCATACATTCACTGGATCCAAAGAGCACAGTTCTCCGGGTGTCTTGAATTCGATATTTTCAATGTTTCCATTTGCCTCTCATAGAAATTCAAGTAAGTCTTCCCAGCCATACTCGGCACAGCTGAGAGTGAGGAACCATGTGGGAGTTCCTAAGTTCCTCAGCATACATTTTAAATCACCATGACGACGGTACCAGTACTCATTAGTACCACGCTGACACGCCATGAGATTAATCAGGTGAGAATCCAAAATACTGTCTTGCACATTGACTTTATCCATAAAGTCCCTTGCCGAGATATTTTGCATCTGTACACCACTTTTCAAAATGTGGTTCACTGCATATGACAGTCCAGACAGATCACTTTCAAACAGTAGATGAAACAAATAGGGAATGCATTGACGAAACCTAGGATCTTCTGCATACAATCATAAAGTCCGGTATTCAGAAGCAGGAATTTGATGAGGTCGCTCATCATATCTTCCTCCTTGACCTGTTGGAAATAGCTGTGGGAAACACCGAGCTTCCAAACTTTTTTCCCAAACACTAATGGGACTCCCTTTGGCTTGTTTCATTTGAAACAACTCAATAGCATTCCCCATGACTTCCTTGGAATGCAAAGGATGAACACTATAATGTTCATATATTTCTTCATTTTTAGAGGCTTCTACTTTCTCAATTTGTCCAGCACACAAATCGCTGTCCTCTTCTTCACTTACTTCCTCTTCTGCAACACATACATTCTTGTAGTGCTGATTGTTTTTCATCAAATACAATGTTGCCTTTTTGACTTTCCTAACATCCACTAAATCTTGCCAGATTTTTTTACTCTTTGTCGGAACCCCGTTAACTAAGATAACCAGAGGTTCCTCTTCCACTTTCTCTACTCCAATTGTATTAATGTTTTTCTTCAAATCCAGAGGCAAATAAACAACTCTTCCCTTTAATCCTCTCTGTAAATCTGATGGAGGCAATTTCCCAGTCTTTGGCTCCATTCGTACAATAGCCTGAAAGGGATGGACACTTTGAATCAAAATAGATTCATAAGTATTTAAATCCTTCAATTCAGAAGGAATGTCAACCAATTCCATATTATTATGAACCGCTCTAGCAGGCATCCGGTTTTGATTTAATTTGCTACAACAATAAGTACACACACGTAGATCCGATCCCAAATCAAAACAATTTTCTACCATCAAGTATGTTGCGAAATCCTTCCATTCACTATTATTTTCCCTTTCACTTTTTGCATATAAATCCACTAACTTAGTCTGATTCTTATAATAAGTGCGTCGACAACACACACAAGTGAAATTAGGCTTCTCACTTGATTTCACCTGAAACGTGGCAATTTCCTTCTGAAAATTATCTGTACTGGAAATCTGTACACTCTCTTCCACATTACCTTCTTCTTCTGGGTCAATTTCAACATTCTCTTCTTTGCTTGCAAAGTAACAAAACTCAATTTCTTCACAAATTTTCTTCACATCTACTTCAGAACCATGCAAAAGAGCAGTGCATAATTGTTTAAGCATAATTGCTGGACTCTTAGCATAATACAACATTCTAACTAATTTCCTCACTTTATTATGATGCACTGCTAGCATCCTGAAATGATGAAAAACACTCTGGCATACTCTCCTGGAAAGACAAGCCAATGAATGACCATGCAAACCTGTCACTTCTCTCACTCTGCAAGGATCTAATTCTTGCAACAACTTCATTTTTTGTTTCAAACTTTTCTTAATAAATGTCCGTAGAAAATCACAAAGCAAATTGATGGAATCCTGTCGCACACTGCAAATACTACTACACTTCCAGGTATACACTGGTCCCTTAGGACGTTTTCCTAAAACCTCATTACCTAACACCTCTTCTGCCTCTGTTGTCACAAGTTTTTCTTTTTCAACCAGACAACCATCTTTCACCTCATATGCTCGACCACTGGTGTCAACTGCATGCACCAAATCATTATCCTGGAAATAACTCTCCTCATTAAAAAATGCCTCACAACTTGAACTATGCATCCATTCTCCTGAAAAAACTTCACAAAAATTACTACGATTAACTGTTCTCTTCCATCTACTATTTGATTTGAAATCATAAATTGCCTTGTTTAGTTTCCTAATTCTATTGATTATCAAAATAAATAACTTTCGCTTAATTTCGAATGCCTGATCAATAATTTTCTCAAGATTTTTCTTTCTTTTATAAAAAGCCACTTTCTGTTGACCTTTCTTAATATTTTTTAACAGATTGCTAATTATCCTGTTGCGGAACATTCGTCTACGAATGTCCCTAAACTGATTTTTCCTTCTACTACCATGCACAGAGTTATCTCCTGCTCTAGCAGTAACATTTTTGATTGGCCTTTCCTTTCCGTTTAAATTGGCTCTCTTTTTCTGGACTAAAACATGTTCTGTAGTGATACTTTTTTTTCTGGAAATGTTTCTTAGGAATGATTTCGTTGTCTTACCCGGAGCTTTCTTGGTGACTTGACGAGTTTTTATTGTAGAGGACTGCTGCAAGCATGTAGTAAGCTGCTGTGTTTGACGTTTTGTAGCCTTTCTCCTTCTTTGCTTCGAAGGCATTGTGTAATTTTGAAATGATCTGCAGTTGAATCTGTGGTAAAATATAATAAAAAATGTTATTAACCACTATTACCAAACAGTAAATCAATAACAGTCGTCAAAAAATTAACACACTACTTGTCAATTCTACATACAATAATTTTTAGTGCATTGGCAAATTTAAAACTCACAAATAGTAGCAAAGAAATGGAATGCTTCTACATTTGACCTGTGCTCTTTTATATGTGAATCTGAACTAATTTTATTAGCATATTTCACTATTTTATTAAAGACACTTCACACAAGCTGTTTTTGAAGTTGTATTTAATTTTAAATGAAACGGTTAACATGGTTACTTTTCATTTCCAGTAACTTTTAAAAATAAGTCTTTATAGTTCCATAGGCTCGAGCAGGTCAGCTTCCCACCCTATGTCATGCAATTCTGACAAATCGGCATCCTCATCATATTCTTCTTCATCCACAGGATTTAAATTATCTAAGTGATCTACTTCCACTGATGTTTCAATGACAAGTTCAATGATAAGATCGAGATCAACAGATTGCTCATTATCACTCATGCTTGATGTTGTCGTTATCTTTAAAGAAAGAGAACAACAATGAGATGTTGCAGAGTAAGAGACAAATCTCAGAGACTATAATAGTAAAATTGTTTAACAAGAGTAACATTTTGCAGATATTATTTAACCATGTCCAGCGATGCTGAGGAGGTGAGGCCTATGTACAAGTTTTCAGTGAACAGGACTCATCTCTTCTTAACCTTGGATAAGCCTCACCGACTCTGTGTCCCCTGCTCATACTTAAATGTAAAGGGGCAGATTTATGTTAACTGGCGCATCCCCAGGGATGCACCAGTTAACGTGCGCCGCTGCTCTGCCACCCATGGTGTGCCGCATTTACAATGCGGAGCACCATAGGGCAAAAACAGCACAGATGCGTCACGCATCTGTGCCGCAAAAGCAGCGCATTGCAGGAATCACGTCGCAAGCGCGACATGACTACTGCAATGCACATGGGCAAGCCACACATTGCATGGTTCGTCACTCCTTATGCCTGTTTCAAACAGGCGTAAGGATTTGATTCAGCAATGCCATAAAGCTGACTCAGTGAAATCTTGTAAATTTCACAGTGTTACTTTTACAGGGCTTTCATGCAAGTGAACGCCCACCCTGCAACAAAACGCACACATGAAACCTGACGCAGGTTTCATGTGGGGCAAGATTTTACAGCGTAACACATCTGCCTAGATGCATCAAGTTGTAAATATGTCGCAACATAGCGCATCTTTTGCTCCGCCGCTGCGTCACAAAAGTGACGCAACGGAGGCGCAAAAGAGGCGCACGGCCATCATAAATCTGCCCCTAACATTTTAAATGATTGTTTCAGGATGCCGATAAGGTGTGGCCTATCCAGAGATTTGTTTGAGGTGAGGCCTACTCAGGGTTACAGATTAAATTTAGGCTTGTTGAAGAGTACAGAGGAGATAATACATGTGCAGGCCTACCAATGAAGTGAGTCATGTCCACTGCACTCTTGAACAAAGGCCAGACCTCCTCTGTCTCCCTGGACAGGTCTAAACCTCATCTGCACAATGTGATTCGTAATGTTAGGAAACACAGGTGATGTAATTGAAAAACGTGCATTTTTTTCCTCATTTCCCAATCACATCACCTTTGTTTCCTTTGCTTAGGTATCTCATTGTGCAGATGTAGTGTAGCATATGAAAGAGTACGCAGAAGGTGAGCACTGTATGCAACAACTTTGACACTTACAGAAGCCTCAGCTTCTCCATGCCCCCTACACAGTCCTAAATATATACAGTTTAAACTGACGGTATCTTGTTGCAGATGAAGTGACGCCTATCTTGCAACATGGTGCATCTTTTGCACTGCTGCTGCGTCACAAAAGTGACGCAATGGCGGCGCAAAAGAGGCGCACGGCCATCATAAATCTGCCCCTAACATTTTAAATGATTGTTTCAGGATGCCGATAAGGTGTGGCCTATCCAGAGGTTTGTTTGAGGTGAGGCCTACTCAGAGTTACAGATTAAATTTAGGCTTGTTGAAGAGTACAGAGGAGATAATACATGTGCAGGCCTACCAACGAAGTGAGTCATGTCCACTGCACTCTTGAACAAAGGCCAGACCTCCTCTGTCTCCCTGGACAGGCCTAAACCTCATCTGCACAATGTGATTCGTAATGTTAGGAAACACAGGTGATATAATTGAAAAACGTGCAAATATTTTTGCTCATTTAACAATCACATCACCTGTATTTCCTCAGCTTAGGTATCTCAGGTGATGTAATTGAAAAACGTGATTTTTTTCCTCATTTCACAATCACATCACCTGTGTTTCCTTTGCTTAGGTATCTCATTGTGCAGATGTAGTCTAGCATATGAAAGAGTACGCAGAAGGTGAGCACTGTATGCAACAACTTTGACACTTACAGAATCCTCAGCTTCTCCATGCCCCCTACACAGTCCTAAATATATACAGTTTAAACTGACGGTATCTTGTTGCAGATGAAGTGAGGCCTATCTTGCAACATGGTGCATCTTTTGCAGTGCTGCTTCGTCACAAAAGTGACGCAACAGCAGCGCAAAAGAGGCTCACGGCCATCATAAATCTGCCCCTAACATTTTAAATGATTGTTTCTAGATGCCGATAAGGTGTGGCCTATCCAGAGATTTGTTTGAGGTGAGTCCTACTCAGGGTTACAGATGAAATTTAGGCTTGTTGAAGAGTACAGAGGAGATAATACATGTGCAGGCCTACCAACGAAGTGAGTCATGTCCACTGCACTCTTGAACAAACGTCAGACCTCCTCTGTCTCCCTGGACAGGCCTAAACCTCATCTACACAATGTGATTCGTAATGTTAGGAAACACAGGTAATGTAATTGAAAAACGTGCAATTTTTTTTGCTCATTCCACAATCACATCACTTGTGTTTCCTTTGCTTAGGTATCTCATTGTGCAGATGTAGTCTAGCATATCAAAGAGTACGCAGAAGGTGAGCACTGTATGCAACAACTTTGACACTTACAGAAGCCTCAGCTTCTCCATGCCCTCTACACAGTCCTAAATATATACAGTTTAAACTGACGGTATCTTGTTACAGAGGAAGTGAGGCCTATCTTGCAACATAACATGGTGCATCTTTTGCACTGCTGCTGCATCACAAAAGTGAGGCAATGGCGGCGCAAAAGAGGCGCACGGCCATCATAAATCTGCCCCTAACATTTTAAATGATTGTTTCAGGATGCCGATAAGGTGTGGCCTATCCAGAGGTTTGTTTGCGGTGAGGCCTACTCAGAGTTACAGATTAAATTTAGGCTTGTTGAAGAGTACAGAGGAGATAATACATGTGCAGGCCTACCAACGAAGTGAGTCATGTCCACTGCACTCTTGAACAAAGGCCAGACCTCCTCTGTCTCCCTGGACAGGCCTAAACCTCATCTGCACAATGTGATTCGTAATGTTAAGAAACACAGGTGATATAATTGAAAAACGTGCAAATATTTTTGCTCATTTAACAAACACATCACCTGTATTTCCTCAGCTTAGGTATCTCATTGTGCAGATGTAGTCTTGCATATCCAAGAGTACGCAGAAGGTGAGCACTGTATGCAACAGAGCAATGTACATTACTCACCTCCCTTGACACTTACAGAAGCCTCAGTTTCTCCATGCCTCCTACACAGTTCTAAATGTATATCATTATCATCATAGTAACTATGAAACTCTAGCAGTACATATTGTGAAACCTAAATGTCTTAAAGTAACGATTTTTTAACCAACAAACAAATAATTTATTCTCCTAGATTGATGGTGAGAAGTGATATATGTATTTAAAGATGCAGACACCTTTTTGTCATTGTTATAAATGTAAAAAGAATTCCTTTTCTTTATGAACCATTTTCATGTTATAATTTGAAAACACAGCACAACTCCTATGTACAAGTACACCCTGTCAGTACTTAAATTTGCCAAGCACACATGCGGGCGTATTTACAAGAGCCTTGCACCACAGAGAAATGACTTAAATTTACCAAGCACTCATGAGGGCTTATTTACAAGGACCTTGCACCACCTTTAAAGTCACTTTTAACATGGGGAAAATGACGTGACTGTGGCTCATAAGCTTTGTAAATTTGCCTCCATGTAGACTATGAAACTCTTGCAGAACATATTGTGAAACCTTAATGACTTCAAGAAACGTGTTTTTAAACCGGCAAACAATAGAATTATTCTCCCATATTCATGGTGTAAATTAAATATTTATTTAAAGAAGCACACACAATATTGACGTTCTTATGAAATGTAAAAAGCATTTCTTCTTTTAAAAAAACGATTTTGTGGTTATAATTTGAAAACACAACACAGCTCCTATGTACAAGCACACCCTGTCAGTACTTAAATTTGCCAAGCACACATGGGGCGTATTTACAAGGACCTTGCACCACGAGGAAATGCCTTAAATTAAAATGGGGAAAATAACGTCAAACTGACTCAAAGGCCTTGTAAATATGCCCCAAGTAGCCTTTTGAAACTCTAGCAGTACATATCAAGAAACCTAATTGACTTCAAGAAACGTTTTTAAACACATCAAGTAAAAAAATTATTCACCCAGATTCATGGGGAAGTGACTTAAAATGCCCTAACACACATGAAAGCGTATTTATAAGGCACTTGCACCATTTTTGCGTCACTTTTAACATGGCTATATAACTCAAAGAAACAAAATCTATTTGTAAAACACTTGACACAAAGCAACATTTTGCACCACGGGGAAATGCCTTAAATTAAAATGGGGAAAATAACGTCAAAGTGACTCAAAGGCCTTGTAAATATGCCCCAAGCAGCCTATGAAACTCTAGCAGTACATATCAAGAAACCTAATTGACTTCAAGAAACGTTTTTAAACACATCAAGTAAGCTAATTATTCCCCCAGATTCATGGGGAAGTGACTTAAAATGCCCTAACACACATGAAAGCATATTTTTAAGGCCCTTCCACCACTTTTGCGTCACTTTTAACATGGCTATGTAACTCAAAGAAACCAAATCTATTTGTAAAACACTTGACACAAAGCAACATTTTAAATACACAACTTTCTTCATAATTTTCTCCTTAAAGCATACTATTCTCTATTTAAATTAAATGAATCTTTTCTCACCTTAGCAAATACTTTTTGAGTTTTAAAACAGTCTCAGACACACACCAATGTTTCTTTAGCAGAGCAAAGGGTATGCACTCCAGAGGCTGCAACCAACAAAGGCACAGAAATGCTGTAATTCATCACACATATCTCTCATGTCACCTAATCAAAACTCTTCCCTCACTTTTTTCAAATCAACACCCTTCCCCCTTCTGCCCTTTCTGCCTTTTTTCCATAGCAACCACCTCCTGAAAGACCTCTGATGTTTGCAAGTTCACACAACAATGTTTCAATTGAACTCTGAACTCTCAGTACACCTGCGTATCCAGTGCAATCTTTCATAAAATGATTTTTTCTTGACCATTCAAATTACATCTTTCAAAGAACTCATCCATGCACCCTAACTTTCTGTTTTCAGCAATCAAAATCCACCAATCACTGCTACTGATTCATTAGCACAGAAACTCCACAGTTTTTTTCATTACATACTCCTACTGTTTCAACTGCCATTTCATTACCACACTTCATCTGACTGCAGCAGAACCTTCTCTCACCATGTTTTCTGTCTGGATTGTTGGACATAGTTACATCTACTGGGCTCAAAGGTATGCTGATAACAGAAATTTACACAACCTCAATTTTCAAAATGTGGAAATCAACTGGATTGGCCACAGAGGATTAAGATGTCACCAATTGATGCCATTGGTGAAACCCTTTTTGCATTTGCCAAAACCTGACCTGTTAATTGTGCACTGTGGAGGAAATGGCTTGGGCACTTTGACTGGGGTAGGTCTGGAAATGCTTTTAAAGGACACATTTGAGCAATTGATGGCACTTTTTCCTCAAACTGCCTTGGTATATTCAAATATATGCCAAAGACAGAAATGGAGGTGGTCAAACGAATTTTGTCCACAAATTGAGAAATCGAGGAAGCATGTAAATAAGTCTGTTTCAGCTTACATGAGAGACCATGGAATGGGCTCCATCTACAACAATAACTTGCGTTACTACATGCAAGATATCTACAGAGAAGATGGAGTTCACTTCTCAGATGAGGGGAACAGAGTTTTCATCCTGAATTTAAGACTATGTATTGGTACCTACTTATAAATACCTAAATCTACCACAGACCCAAAAGCTCTTCTCAGAGCTACCCTAACTATGATCACTATAAACAAATTTTAAATGTTACTTTTTTTTTACTAATTTTCACGATTTACGCTTTCCGGAGCGCTACCCGGTACGCGCACCGGACGCTAACCGCATGAAAATTTGAAAAAAAATGTGTTTTTTTTCCGCACATATGGGCCTCCTCAGCCACCCTCAGAAAACCTAGAGGGTCAGGATACGTGTACCGTGCCCCCTTCTACCCATTCTGAACATTTTTTGCCCTCCATCTTGTATCTCAATTCTACCGAAACACAAAATGGAGGACTCCCATAACGCTGCCGGTTCGCGTACCGGGGCGCGCACCGGGAAGCGCTCGCTTAAAAAAGGTGGGAAAGTAATTTACAGAAAAACCACTGGAGACACTTTCACCAAATATAGATTAGCTCATACTACATACCAATCCCTACCATTTTCACAAATTTGGTTGGAATTCCATTTAACCATTTAGCCTGTAGACCTCTCTAAATACCCTGAGGTAAATTACTTCACAAAACACATCTGAAGTGTTGGAATTGACAACCAATTAAAATGTTACTTTCATTTTCTACTTTTTTTACCTGACATTTGATTGGTTATGTACCTGAATATATATAAAAAAAAGAGGGAGAAACACAGCCATTTTGACTACTACTTCCTAAAGTACATTGCAAGTGCATTTTCACTGACAACTTAAACTTGTTTTTAAAAGGTAAGATGTTATTTTATAAATTAGAAAGGAGAACTATGTTATGCACTTTAAATTAATTTGGGAAAACATTTTCAGATAGTTATATACTGTCCCTCTGTAAGAGTTAGACATTGAGAAAGGCTTGTTTATTATAATTATGGATTGATCTAGGTTTCTGTGGTCTAATTATGAATTTACTTAGACTTCTTCACAGGCACTTTTTAATAGTACTACTTCACGCCTGAAACCATACAGTGCCCATAGATAACTTCTCTGTTAAAAACTCACAAGTACCTGTCTGAACTTAAACCCAACAGTGCCCTATCTCTACTGATATATTTATTTTATATGCAAATTACAGCAAGAAAATGGAAGGAGAGCAGATTATTTCCTTCAAAATTGTTCTGGAGAACAACACAGAAAAAGTTATTGAGGACAATGATGACTCAGATTTCATGGATGAATCACGGGACCATGAATTAGTTCAATGTGTAGATGCAGTAGATTCGCTGATTGAAAATGAGGACATTTCCGTCAATTTGTTGTTAAATGTTCTGTTAAATTTGGAAAAAGAATCAAAAAAATAAATGTATATTTAATAATCAAAAATTGTTCTAGACTTTAATCATTTTTATATGTAATTCATAAACTAGTACCTAATTGATTATAATGTAAAGTCAGACTTATAGTATACTGTGCAACTTTTTTATGTTACATAGTAATTTTGCTCATAGTTACTTCCTTTCTCCAACTATATTATCTCCAATGTGTATTTACCATCTCTTTTTCATCTCCTGCCTCCATGTTCTTTCTGCTTTCCTGACAGACTATGATATGGATTCCATATTCCACAATAACTTCTGTAACAACATGCAAGATATCTACAAAGGAGACGGTGTATATTAATTTTTTGACTCTGCATTGGTACCTACATATAGCTACTTAAATTAAAAAAAACAACAAAAAAACGACAAAATGAACAATCAATAAACATACAATATTTGAAAAGTCTATCATTCTTTTTTCCTCATAGTACGCTCCCCGGACCGCTTCCCGGTGCGCGTACCGGGCGCTCCCCACGCAAAAAAAATTTTTTTTGCCCCGCGGGGCCCTTTTAAAGCCTCCACATCAAACCTAGGGGGTCAGGGAGGATCTACTATGCCCCCTTATGGTCATTTCCCCCTTTGTTTTGGCCTCCTCTTGTCTCTCGATCCTACCGAGAGACAAGATGGCGGCCGCTCCGGACTGTTTAGAATATTGACAGACACCAAAGAGCCAATCAGCTTCGCTTCGCGAAGTTCCGTTACGTGTCAGGTACGCGAACCGGGGCGCTAACCTGAGCGCTGTTACAGATATGTATATTTTTTTGAACGTTAATTTATCAAAATCCACTGGAGCACATATATTGAGACCTAGCAAAGGCACATCGGGCAAACAATATCTACAATTTTGCAAATTTTCGTGGAAATCCATTCAGCCGTTCGAGCTAAAAGTGATTCCAACCGCCCTATGAAAATTGCATGGGAAAAAAGCGTTTTGGGACCCCCCTTTTTTCTCGGCCCCCCCTTGACGAAACCCCCCCAAATTTTTAGGGGCTGCTCAGAAACAAAATGTTCAATTTTCCTGAAAATTTCAGCCAATTCCGTCCTCAAACGCCAAAGTTATTCGACATAGAAGTTTCAAAAATCCCATAGGAAAAAAATCCTAACTATATATACCTACTGGCGACCTCCAGTAGGTAATATATATATATATATATATATATATATATATATATTATATATATATATATATATATATATGTATATATATATATATATATATATATATATATATATATATATTCTTTACCACACCAAACTTTCAATCAAAGAAGGCGCTGACTCCGTGAATCTTCAATCCAAACGGTTTATTTCATATTCAGTTTCTGCTCAGACGCGTTTCGGCGGCTTGCTCCCGCCTTGTTCACTAACATCTGCATTATAAATTGTACGACATATATACAGGTACATGTTGTCATGGGTTCAATTAACAAAACTAGTTTGCACTGGCTGTTGCTAAGGTTTCAAAAGTTACACCCTCTGCGATGACGTGGACAAGAACATGCCTTGCACATTTAGAATTCATGGCAGTTTTTTTCACTTGTTGTCATAAAACATTTTCTAGTATGTAAAAACTAAACATTTAAATTTATGCTCGTAATATATCTTACGAAAATCGTGTTTTAACTGTGTTAAAATAATAATAATAATCACATAGCATCACACGCTATTCAGTTAATCTCATTGGATACATTGTTTTGTTTGCTTACATGTCCCGGGTACTTCTGTGTTTGTCCGCTCATACTAGTTCTTATGTCAAACGTGATTGGCTTAAGGCTGTATAGTGGACAGTGACTTAACATGTTATTGGGCGCTACGTCGGGAGTGAGAGTCATGCATCCGACTTATGTGGTCTAGTCATCTGAACCGGCCCGGTAGATTTGTGCGTGCAGGGCATATTGGTTAGTAAGTACTTTAAGATGCTCCTCGCACACTGATTTAGTCTTTACAGGCCAGTGCCTGTTGTTTTCAGGTAGAATGTTAAGCATATTAAACAGCGGGGGAACTACATACGGGACTCGTAATGGTGTACTCGTGTTGATGCCTGGTGATTTAAAAATTTAAAGGGTGCGTGAAGTGAGGTGATTTATACGGCACCTCAAGGGTGCCCATACCCAGTGTATATATATATATGAAGTAGAACTCTTCAGCTTCGCAAATCCCTTTCCCGTAGGGCACAAACAAAGAGCACGGACCAGGAAAGTGCAAATCCTTCGATTTTATTCCTTTAAAGTTTACTCCATAGTACGTACATATATATATATATATATATATATATATATATATATATATATATATATGCAAATCAGTTTCTCCTCCTTAACGGTGAAAGGAAGCGAAGGACACTGCGGATTTCGTAGGGGCTTTTTAATTTGGATTAAGCATAACTAGTTTCGGCATTCGCCTTCATCAGATGCTCCAAATGCGTGCTTCCAGTGTCTTTAATTTATGGGCTCCTGCTCCCGGTGGTTTGTGGAGCCCCGCCTCCGGTTCTGCTTGTTCGCGCCAATTACGGGGACTACCAGTCCCACAATGCTGCATATCAAACAGTCCGGTGCTTTCAGGATGCCGCTACGTTCTTTCAGTCGTTGCTCTCACTACCTCCATTCTCTCATTGCCTTGAGCTTCCTGGCAACCAAGATGGGAGACACAAAACAAACTATCCAGAGATTTGTTTGAGGTGAGGCCTACTCAGGGTTACAGATTAAATTTAGGCTTGTTGAAGAGTACAGAGGAGATAATACATGTGCAGGCCTACCAATGAAGTGAGTCATGTCCACTGCACTCTTGAACAAAGGCCAGACCTCCTCTGTCTCCCTGGACAGGTCTAAACCTCATCTGCACAATGTGATTCGTAATGTTAGGAAACACAGGTGATGTAATTGAAAAACGTGCATTTTTTTCCTCATTTCCCAATCACATCACCTTTGTTTCCTTTGCTTAGGTATCTCATTGTGCAGATGTAGTGTAGCATATGAAAGAGTACGCAGAAGGTGAGCACTGTATGCAACAACTTTGACACTTACAGAAGCCTCAGCTTCTCCATGCCCCCTACACAGTCCTAAATATATACAGTTTAAACTGACGGTATCTTGTTGCAGATGAAGTGACGCCTATCTTGCAACATGGTGCATCTTTTGCACTGCTGCTGCGTCACAAAAGTGACGCAATGGCGGCGCAAAAGAGGCGCACGGCCATCATAAATCTGCCCCTAACATTTTAAATGATTGTTTCAGGATGCCGATAAGGTGTGGCCTATCCAGAGGTTTGTTTGAGGTGAGGCCTACTCAGAGTTACAGATTAAATTTAGGCTTGTTGAAGAGTACAGAGGAGATAATACATGTGCAGGCCTACCAACGAAGTGAGTCATGTCCACTGCACTCTTGAACAAAGGCCAGACCTCCTCTGTCTCCCTGGACAGGCCTAAACCTCATCTGCACAATGTGATTCGTAATGTTAAGAAACACAGGTGATATAATTGAAAAACGTGCAAATATTTTTGCTCATTTAACAAACACATCACCTGTATTTCCTCAGCTTAGGTATCTCATTGTGCAGATGTAGTCTTGCATATCCAAGAGTACGCAGAAGGTGAGCACTGTATGCAACAGAGCAATGTACATTACTCACCTCCCTTGACACTTACAGAAGCCTCAGTTTCTCCATGCCTCCTACACAGTTCTAAATGTATATCATTATCATCATAGTAACTATGAAACTCTAGCAGTACATATTGTGAAACCTAAATGTCTTAAAGTAACGATTTTTTAACCAACAAACAAATAATTTATTCTCCTAGATTGATGGTGAGAAGTGATATATGTATTTAAAGATGCAGACACCTTTTTGTCATTGTTATAAATGTAAAAAGAATTCCTTTTCTTTATGAACCATTTTCATGTTATAATTTGAAAACACAGCACAACTCCTATGTACAAGTACACCCTGTCAGTACTTAAATTTGCCAAGCACACATGCGGGCGTATTTACAAGAGCCTTGCACCACAGAGAAATGACTTAAATTTACCAAGCACTCATGAGGGCTTATTTACAAGGACCTTGCACCACCTTTAAAGTCACTTTTAACATGGGGAAAATGACGTGACTGTGGCTCATAAGCTTTGTAAATTTGCCTCCATGTAGACTATGAAACTCTTGCAGAACATATTGTGAAACCTTAATGACTTCAAGAAACGTGTTTTTAAACCGGCAAACAATAGAATTATTCTCCCATATTCATGGTGTAAATTAAATATTTATTTAAAGAAGCACACACAATATTGACGTTCTTATGAAATGTAAAAAGCATTTCTTCTTTTAAAAAAACGATTTTGTGGTTATAATTTGAAAACACAACACAGCTCCTATGTACAAGCACACCCTGTCAGTACTTAAATTTGCCAAGCACACATGGGGCGTATTTACAAGGACCTTGCACCACGAGGAAATGCCTTAAATTAAAATGGGGAAAATAACGTCAAACTGACTCAAAGGCCTTGTAAATATGCCCCAAGTAGCCTTTTGAAACTCTAGCAGTACATATCAAGAAACCTAATTGACTTCAAGAAACGTTTTTAAACACATCAAGTAAAAAAATTATTCACCCAGATTCATGGGGAAGTGACTTAAAATGCCCTAACACACATGAAAGCGTATTTATAAGGCACTTGCACCATTTTTGCGTCACTTTTAACATGGCTATATAACTCAAAGAAACAAAATCTATTTGTAAAACACTTGACACAAAGCAACATTTTGCACCACGGGGAAATGCCTTAAATTAAAATGGGGAAAATAACGTCAAAGTGACTCAAAGGCCTTGTAAATATGCCCCAAGCAGCCTATGAAACTCTAGCAGTACATATCAAGAAACCTAATTGACTTCAAGAAACGTTTTTAAACACATCAAGTAAGCTAATTATTCCCCCAGATTCATGGGGAAGTGACTTAAAATGCCCTAACACACATGAAAGCATATTTTTAAGGCCCTTCCACCACTTTTGCGTCACTTTTAACATGGCTATGTAACTCAAAGAAACCAAATCTATTTGTAAAACACTTGACACAAAGCAACATTTTAAATACACAACTTTCTTCATAATTTTCTCCTTAAAGCATACTATTCTCTATTTAAATTAAATGAATCTTTTCTCACCTTAGCAAATACTTTTTGAGTTTTAAAACAGTCTCAGACACACACCAATGTTTCTTTAGCAGAGCAAAGGGTATGCACTCCAGAGGCTGCAACCAACAAAGGCACAGAAATGCTGTAATTCATCACACATATCTCTCATGTCACCTAATCAAAACTCTTCCCTCACTTTTTTCAAATCAACACCCTTCCCCCTTCTGCCCTTTCTGCCTTTTTTCCATAGCAACCACCTCCTGAAAGACCTCTGATGTTTGCAAGTTCACACAACAATGTTTCAATTGAACTCTGAACTCTCAGTACACCTGCGTATCCAGTGCAATCTTTCATAAAATGATTTTTTCTTGACCATTCAAATTACATCTTTCAAAGAACTCATCCATGCACCCTAACTTTCTGTTTTCAGCAATCAAAATCCACCAATCACTGCTACTGATTCATTAGCACAGAAACTCCACAGTTTTTTTCATTACATACTCCTACTGTTTCAACTGCCATTTCATTACCACACTTCATCTGACTGCAGCAGAACCTTCTCTCACCATGTTTTCTGTCTGGATTGTTGGACATAGTTACATCTACTGGGCTCAAAGGTATGCTGATAACAGAAATTTACACAACCTCAATTTTCAAAATGTGGAAATCAACTGGATTGGCCACAGAGGATTAAGATGTCACCAATTGATGCCATTGGTGAAACCCTTTTTGCATTTGCCAAAACCTGACCTGTTAATTGTGCACTGTGGAGGAAATGGCTTGGGCACTTTGACTGGGGTAGGTCTGGAAATGCTTTTAAAGGACACATTTGAGCAATTGATGGCACTTTTTCCTCAAACTGCCTTGGTATATTCAAATATATGCCAAAGACAGAAATGGAGGTGGTCAAACGAATTTTGTCCACAAATTGAGAAATCGAGGAAGCATGTAAATAAGTCTGTTTCAGCTTACATGAGAGACCATGGAATGGGCTCCATCTACAACAATAACTTGCGTTACTACATGCAAGATATCTACAGAGAAGATGGAGTTCACTTCTCAGATGAGGGGAACAGAGTTTTCATCCTGAATTTAAGACTATGTATTGGTACCTACTTATAAATACCTAAATCTACCACAGACCCAAAAGCTCTTCTCAGAGCTACCCTAACTATGATCACTATAAACAAATTTTAAATGTTACTTTTTTTTTACTAATTTTCACGATTTACGCTTTCCGGAGCGCTACCCGGTACGCGCACCGGACGCTAACCGCATGAAAATTTGAAAAAAAATGTGTTTTTTTTCCGCACATATGGGCCTCCTCAGCCACCCTCAGAAAACCTAGAGGGTCAGGATACGTGTACCGTGCCCCCTTCTACCCATTCTGAACATTTTTTGCCCTCCATCTTGTATCTCAATTCTACCGAAACACAAAATGGAGGACTCCCATAACGCTGCCGGTTCGCGTACCGGGGCGCGCACCGGGAAGCGCTCGCTTAAAAAAGGTGGGAAAGTAATTTACAGAAAAACCACTGGAGACACTTTCACCAAATATAGATTAGCTCATACTACATACCAATCCCTACCATTTTCACAAATTTGGTTGGAATTCCATTTAACCATTTAGCCTGTAGACCTCTCTAAATACCCTGAGGTAAATTACTTCACAAAACACATCTGAAGTGTTGGAATTGACAACCAATTAAAATGTTACTTTCATTTTCTACTTTTTTTACCTGACATTTGATTGGTTATGTACCTGAATATATATAAAAAAAAGAGGGAGAAACACAGCCATTTTGACTACTACTTCCTAAAGTACATTGCAAGTGCATTTTCACTGACAACTTAAACTTGTTTTTAAAAGGTAAGATGTTATTTTATAAATTAGAAAGGAGAACTATGTTATGCACTTTAAATTAATTTGGGAAAACATTTTCAGATAGTTATATACTGTCCCTCTGTAAGAGTTAGACATTGAGAAAGGCTTGTTTATTATAATTATGGATTGATCTAGGTTTCTGTGGTCTAATTATGAATTTACTTAGACTTCTTCACAGGCACTTTTTAATAGTACTACTTCACGCCTGAAACCATACAGTGCCCATAGATAACTTCTCTGTTAAAAACTCACAAGTACCTGTCTGAACTTAAACCCAACAGTGCCCTATCTCTACTGATATATTTATTTTATATGCAAATTACAGCAAGAAAATGGAAGGAGAGCAGATTATTTCCTTCAAAATTGTTCTGGAGAACAACACAGAAAAAGTTATTGAGGACAATGATGACTCAGATTTCATGGATGAATCACGGGACCATGAATTAGTTCAATGTGTAGATGCAGTAGATTCGCTGATTGAAAATGAGGACATTTCCGTCAATTTGTTGTTAAATGTTCTGTTAAATTTGGAAAAAGAATCAAAAAAATAAATGTATATTTAATAATCAAAAATTGTTCTAGACTTTAATCATTTTTATATGTAATTCATAAACTAGTACCTAATTGATTATAATGTAAAGTCAGACTTATAGTATACTGTGCAACTTTTTTATGTTACATAGTAATTTTGCTCATAGTTACTTCCTTTCTCCAACTATATTATCTCCAATGTGTATTTACCATCTCTTTTTCATCTCCTGCCTCCATGTTCTTTCTGCTTTCCTGACAGACTATGATATGGATTCCATATTCCACAATAACTTCTGTAACAACATGCAAGATATCTACAAAGGAGACGGTGTATATTAATTTTTTGACTCTGCATTGGTACCTACATATAGCTACTTAAATTAAAAAAAACAACAAAAAAACGACAAAATGAACAATCAATAAACATACAATATTTGAAAAGTCTATCATTCTTTTTTCCTCATAGTACGCTCCCCGGACCGCTTCCCGGTGCGCGTACCGGGCGCTCCCCACGCAAAAAAATTTTTTTTTGCCCCGCGGGGCCCTTTTAAAGCCTCCACATCAAACCTAGGGGGTCAGGGAGGATCTACTATGCCCCCTTATGGTCATTTCCCCCTTTGTTTTGGCCTCCTCTTGTCTCTCGATCCTACCGAGAGACAAGATGGCGGCCGCTCCGGACTGTTTAGAATATTGACAGACACCAAAGAGCCAATCAGCTTCGCTTCGCGAAGTTCCGTTACGTGTCAGGTACGCGAACCGGGGCGCTAACCTGAGCGCTGTTACAGATATGTATATTTTTTTGAACGTTAATTTATCAAAATCCACTGGAGCACATATATTGAGACCTAGCAAAGGCACATCGGGCAAACAATATCTACAATTTTGCAAATTTTCGTGGAAATCCATTCAGCCGTTCGAGCTAAAAGTGATTCCAACCGCCCTATGAAAATTGCATGGGAAAAAAGCGTTTTGGGACCCCCCTTTTTTCTCGGCCCCCCCTTGACGAAACCCCCCCAAATTTTTAGGGGCTGCTCAGAAACAAAATGTTCAATTTTCCTGAAAATTTCAGCCAATTCCGTCCTCAAACGCCAAAGTTATTCGACATAGAAGTTTCAAAAATCCCATAGGAAAAAAATCCTAACTATATATACCTACTGGCGACCTCCAGTAGGTAATATATATATATATATATATATATATATATTTATATATATATATATATATATATATGTATATATATATATATATATATATATATATATATATATATATATCTTTACCACACCAAACTTTCAATCAAAGAAGGCGCTGACTCCGTGAATCTTCAATCCAAACGGTTTATTTCATATTCAGTTTCTGCTCAGACGCGTTTCGGCGGCTTGCTCCCGCCTTGTTCACTAACATCTGCATTATAAATTGTACGACATATATACAGGTACATGTTGTCATGGGTTCAATTAACAAAACTAGTTTGCACTGGCTGTTGCTAAGGTTTCAAAAGTTACACCCTCTGCGATGACGTGGACAAGAACATGCCTTGCACATTTAGAATTCATGGCAGTTTTTTTCACTTGTTGTCATAAAACATTTTCTAGTATGTAAAAACTAAACATTTAAATTTATGCTCGTAATATATCTTACGAAAATCGTGTTTTAACTGTGTTAAAATAATAATAATAATCACATAGCATCACACGCTATTCAGTTAATCTCATTGGATACATTGTTTTGTTTGCTTACATGTCCCGGGTACTTCTGTGTTTGTCCGCTCATACTAGTTCTTATGTCAAACGTGATTGGCTTAAGGCTGTATAGTGGACAGTGACTTAACATGTTATTGGGCGCTACGTCGGGAGTGAGAGTCATGCATCCGACTTATGTGGTCTAGTCATCTGAACCGGCCCGGTAGATTTGTGCGTGCAGGGCATATTGGTTAGTAAGTACTTTAAGATGCTCCTCGCACACTGATTTAGTCTTTACAGGCCAGTGCCTGTTGTTTTCAGGTAGAATGTTAAGCATATTAAACAGCGGGGGAACTACATACGGGACTCGTAATGGTGTACTCGTGTTGATGCCTGGTGATTTAAAAATTTAAAGGGTGCGTGAAGTGAGGTGATTTATACGGCACCTCAAGGGTGCCCATACCCAGTGTATATATATATATGAAGTAGAACTCTTCAGCTTCGCAAATCCCTTTCCCGTAGGGCACAAACAAAGAGCACGGACCAGGAAAGTGCAAATCCTTCGATTTTATTCCTTTAAAGTTTACTCCATAGTACGTACATATATATATATATATATATATATATATATATATATATATATATATGCAAATCAGCTTCTCCTCCTTAACGGTGAAAGGAAGCGAAGGACACTGCGGATTTCGTAGGGGCTTTTTAATTTGGATTAAGCATAACTAGTTTCGGCATTCGCCTTCATCAGATGCTCCAAATGCGTGCTTCCAGTGTCTTTAATTTATGGGCTCCTGCTCCCGGTGGTTTGTGGAGCCCCGCCTCCGGTTCTGCTTGTTCGCGCCAATTACGGGGACTACCAGTCCCACAATGCTGCATATCAAACAGTCCGGTGCTTTCAGGATGCCGCTACGTTCTTTCAGTCGTTGCTCTCACTACCTCCATTCTCTCATTGCCTTGAGCTTCCTGGCAACCAAGATGGGAGACACAAAACAAACTGTCCAGGTCTCACCTAGTAGTCTAGGTCCGCCGTCCTCCAGCAGCTTTATGGCACCAGGTGAGTATTCAAGGCGGGTCACAGCTTTTGTCCAGTACCCTGAATACATTCAACAATGATTACCCATGTATCCGTGTCCACTTTTTGTGAGAGGGTCCTCCGTACGCTCCATAGGCAGAGCGATTAATAGGCAAATCAGCTTCTCCTCCTTAACGGTGAAAGGAAGCGAAGGACACTGCGGATTTCGTAGGGGATTTTTTATTTGGATTAAGCATAACTAGTTTCGGCATTCGCCTTCATCAGATGCTCCAAATGCATGCTTCCAGTGTCTTTAATTTATGGGCTCCTGCTCCCGGTGGTTTGTGGAGCCCCGCCTCCGGTTCTTCTTTTTCGCGCCAATTACGGGGACTACCAGTCCCACAATGCTGCATACCAAACAGTCCGGTGCTTTCAGGATGCCGCTACGTTCTTTCAGTCTTTGCTCTCACTACCTCCATTCTCTCATTGCCTTGAGCTTCCTGGCAACCAAGATGGGAGACACAAAACAAACAGTCCAGGTCTCACCTAGTAGTCTAGGTCCGCCGTCCTCCAGCAGCTTTATGGCACCAGGTGAGTATTCAAGGCGGGTCACAGCTTTTGTCCAGTACCCTGAATACATTCAACAATGATTACCCATGTATCCGTGTCCACTTTTTGTGAGAGGGTCCTCCGTACGCACCATAGGCAGAGAGAATAATATGCAAATCAGCTTCTCCTCCTTAACGGTGAAAGGAAGCGAAGGACACTGCGGATTTCGTAGGGGCTTTTTTATTTGGATTAAGCATAACTAGTTTCGGCATTCGCCTTCATTAGATGCTCCAAATGCGTGCTTCCAGTGTCTTTAATTTATGGGCTCCTGCTCCCAGTGGTTTGTGGAGCCCCGCCTCCAGTTCTGCTTGTTCGCGCCAATTACGGGGACTACCAGTCCCACAATGCTGCATACCAAACAGTCCGGTGCTTTAAGGATGCCGCTACGTTCTTTCAGTCTTTGCTCTCACTACCTCCATTCTCTCATTGCATTGAGCTTCGTGGCAACCAAGATGGGAGACACAAAACAAACTGTCCAGGTCTCACCTAGTCGTCTAGGTCCGCCGTCCTCCAGCAGCTTTATGGCACCAGGTGAGTATTCAAGGCGGGTCACGGCTTTTGTCCAGTACCCTGAATACATTCAACAATGATTACCCATGTATCCGTGTCCACTTTTTGTGAGAGGGTCCTCCGTACGCTCCATAGGCAGAGCGATTAATATGCAAATCAGCTTCTCCTCCTTAACGGTGAAAGGAAGCGAAGGACACTGCGGATTTCGTAGGGGCTTTTTTATTTGGATTAAGCATAACTAGTTCTGGCATTCGCCTTCATCAGATGCTCCAAATGCGTGCTTCCAGTGTCTTTAATTTATGGGCTCCTGCTCCCGGTGGTTTGTGGAGCCCTGAGCCAGTTCTGCTTGTTCGCGCCAATTACGGGGACTACCAGTCTCACAATGCTACATACCAAACAGTCCGGTGCTTTCAGGATGCCGCTACGTTCTTTCAGTCGTTGCTCTCACTACCTCCATTCTCTCATTGCCTTGAGCTTCCTGGCAACCAAGATGGGAGACACACAACAAACTGTCCAGGTCTCACCTAGTCATCTAGGTCCGCCGTCCTCCAGCAGCTTTATGGCACCAGGTGAGTATTCAAGGCGGGTCACGGCTTTTGTCCAGTACCCTGAATACATTCAACAATGATTACCCATGTATCCGTGTCCACTTTTTGTGAGAGGGTCCTCCGTACGCTCCATAGGCAGAGCGATTAATATGCAAATCAGCTTCTCCTCCTTAACGGTGAAAGGAAGCGAAGGACACTGCGGATTTCATAGGGGCTTTTTTATTTGGAGTAAGCATAACTAGTTTCGGCATTTGCCTTCATCAGATGCTCCAAATGCGTGCTTCCAGTGTCTTTAATTTATGAGCTCCTGCTCCCGGTGGTTTGTGGAGCCCCGCCTCCGGTTCTGCTTGTTCGCGCCAATTACGGGGACTACCAGTCCCACAATGCTGCATACCAAACAGTCCGGTGCTTTCAGGATGCCGCTACGTTCTTTCAGTCTTTGCTCTCACTACCTCCATTCTCTCATTGCCTTGAGCTTCCTGGCAACCAAGATGGGAGACACAAAACAAACTGTCCAGGTCTCACCTAGTCGTCTAGGTCCGCCGTCCTCCAGCAGCTTTATGGCACCTTTATATATATATACATACATTGCCTCCTGCCTGAAAATAAAACATCTTGTCTTCGTGGGAGTGTGTCTTCATGGCTAAGGGCAAATTTGGTGAGAGACTATACTGCGGTCCTGCCGGAAACAATGCACCACCACAGAGGAAGAATTGTGGGTCCGGTTTGGTTCAAAGTTGGAGCCAGGCAGAGGAACAGTAGATTGGCAAAGACAACGTAAGTACTGCTGGCTCTTGCACTGAGAGGCTCACTGGAGGGCCATACACAATTTTAATCTTGCTTTATGGCTATGCACACCCACTTGAGGGTAACAATGTACTTTGCAGCACTACTTTCCCAGCCTGCAATTAAAAAACAAACTTACCTGAAAGGTCCACAGAAGGACAATAAAGCTTTATAAGCATGAGAAAAAAGTGCTGCAGATGTTTGGAGTAAAGTTGTGAGGCTGCCTGTGTACAAGGATCGGGGGATCCAAAACGTGTAATGCTGGAAAGAATTCCTACACCAGACCTCCTGCCTAAAATAAAATCCTTTTGTCTACATAGGTGTGTGTCTTCATGCCTAAGCGCAAATTTGGTGATATAGAAATATAATCTTTGTTATCGTTAGAAAAACTTAAATTTTTCTTTCCATACAAAGCCAAACTTAAAATACACAAACGTTAGAAATTCTTAGGTTATAGTAATACGTTAAATTTACGCACCACCTTTAAAACAATTTAATTTTATTTATTCTTTAGCTTCAATGAAAAGTTCGAGTACAGAAAAATTTAAACTTCTAAAGTTATATCTTTAAATTATAATTTACGCAACAACTTCAAATTACTATAACTCGCGCACTTCTGTACATAGGATTTTTAACTTGCCCTTTGGGCTCCCTTCATGCACCTCCTGGGTGAAATGAGGAGCCATTAGTGCTCCTGCCTGGCAGCAGCACATGTTTTTTCTTGCTTCACCAGGTGAGAGCAAACTGAGTTTCTCTGATAACAAGAGTGCAGGTAGAGAAACACATGTTTGTTCCCACCTGGGAGCGAGGGGCAATTTTTAAAGCTCCCATTGGCCGTAAGCAGACATGTCTTTCCTGCCTGCTCTCATGTGAGCAGAGAAATGACTCTGTCCTGGGTGTGAACTCCTCAGGACATAGTTAGTGAGACTGGCATGAGGGATGGGGTCCCCACGGCCCCACTGCTTGGGGAGGGCAGCCATCCCCCTTTTCTTTTCTAATTATGCCCGAACCAGAGGATGGGGACCCCGGAGCATAGCAGATGTTTGAGGATGGGGGTATGCACCCCTCTCATACATTTTCAATTGTGCTGCCCCACTGAGGCCTGGCCCATCCTAACAGTCTTTCATTTTGTAACATCAGAGCTAATGTTTTTTTAGTTTTTTTTTTACATTTTGCAATAATTTCAGCTGTATTTGTTGTATTGCACATATTTTGGTTCCCCACTTTTTTCTCGACCCCTACTTGATGGAACACACTGAAATTGATGAGACATCTTTCTGAAAAGTCCACGAGGCCTGCTAATTTTCTAAAGGGTGTAAGTTAGCATTTATGAGGTGTGCTGATTAATGCCTTCAAATAGGATCAATGTCTTGCGGGTGAAGGTGTAAGTAGAGATGGCATATACTATCAGGACTTGTGAGGTTAACTGGTGATCTGGCCAATGCTTAATTTATAAAACAAAGGATCTGTGGGGTCCAAAGATTTCTTGGGAACACATCAATGCCACTGACAGATGCAGTGGTTGCTAAACACCAAAGCTCCGTAACCTTGTTTCCACATCATGCCTCTTTTTTCCCAATACTCTATGCTTCCTGTCTCTTAAGCTCACTTTTACAGATTCTTTTTCAATCCTTCTTTCTCCTTTTGTCTCTGGTTTCCCATTTATTTATTTCTCCTTCAATCTCCCTTTTCTGCTTTTTTTTTACTCCACGTCAAAGTCTGATAATGAAACATATGTCAGAAAACCTAAACATGAGTGTTGATGCTCACCATTTGCAGCCACACCCACAAATTAAGCACTGGATCTGAGCCAGTAAAAAGTGATCGCCTTCTGTGAGGTGTGATCAAGGTCTGTGAGTTGAGAGGAGAGGTAAGATGCTTTGAACAACTGTGAAGTGTTCATTGTCAATCAGGTGTGACCAGCAAGCTTGTGGGATTGGGATAATTGATTATGTAATTCTACCATGATTAGCATGTTTAGTGACTTAACATATCACCTGCACCTGTGGGGCATGATCAGCAGCGTGAAGGTTTGATCAGCAGCTGTGATGTATGATCAGAGTCTGTGAGGACTGGTTGTCATCTGAGCAGCATGATGAAAACCTGTGATGTGTGGTCAATATCTGAGAGGATCATCAAGGTCCGAGGTTTAGTGAGCAGCTGTGAAATGTGATCTCTCTTCGAAAGGTGAAATCACTGTGAGGAACAAATAAAGTTGACTTACAGTCGCCAATTATGAGGTGTGTTCATTGCCATTCCTGTTTGACCAGCAAAAGTGATCATGATCATTGCATGAGGTGTGATTAGCATCTGTAAAAAGTGGTTAGTGGTTTAAGATCTGATTGATGACTGTTGTAGTGTCTTGTAATAAAAGAATGCTGACACTCTTTTGATTCCCACTGTATACCTTAGACCTGTGACTTAAGCTTTGGAGGAATGAGTTGAAGGCGGGCTTAGAATGTTGCTTTCTGAATGACACACAGCAGAATAAAGACTTGTTAAATTAATCTCCATGTGTGGCGTACTTATTGGTACTAATTGGTGAATGCCTAGGCTGGCAGGACGCTACAACTGACGACGAGGTACAGGATCCGAAGCCCACACACTTAGAGCGCTCTCCCAGACAGTTTGCCATGGGTCAGCCAACTGCTTGTGCAAGCCACTTGTGCCGCTGTCGAAGTGTAGAATCGATGGTGGTACAGGTGGAGTCTTAGCACAACAGAAGCCTCTATAAACACCTGAAGAGAAACAAATTACCATTGAAAGTCTACATGTTGGTGATCAGGAACTGAATGAAACGCCTGCAAAAAAAAGATACTGTGCTATTACCCAAATGAATGCCATTTGTTAAACGGAGTAAGAACGCAAAAGGCAGATGCAAGCAGGTTACAAAAGCAGCGCACAACAATAGTTCAGTACAAAAATGCATGTGCTACAAAGCAGAGAATAACCAGGTGGATGTGAAGAAACATTTAAGCACAAAGCCAACCAAAAATTCACACAGTTATTTTATTACATGGACTAGCAGAATACAAGGCTTATATACTTACCAAAGCCATTAATAAATCATCATGCCACAATGTGCTGCAAAGCAATACAAGCAAAGGAATACATACAAAAGGAACATCTTAAAGGCAAAGGCGGTCTTCTTTAGAACTCAGCTGAATCAAGCCATTAACCGTCCCAAACAATTATTTGAAATAGTTAAACAACAATCGCTCAACTCATCAAACTCTACGGAACTAAGAGAGATTGCTACCCCCAACTGCGAGGACCTGGCCAGCTTCTTCTTAGAAAAAACAAAAACCATTGAACTAAACCTACAATCTAAGAATGTTCTCCTACCAGCTACCGATCAAGGACCAATTCACTACAATGGTGGGAGCCCCAAAAAACAATGCCTCCTGGCACACCTTCACAACCTACACTGAAAATGCCATCTATAACATCCTTCTAACGATTAATCCCTCCAATCACTTCACTGATCCACTACCTCCTGCCATATTCAAAATGGTAAAAACTTCTATTCTTCCCTTATGGACAAACATTGTAAATGCCTCTCTGAAGCAAGGCACTATACCTGACTGCCTCAAAGTAATGCAGGTTACACCCATACTAAAAAAAAGCCAATTCCCTCTCCTCAGACCTCAACAACTACTGCCCCATATCCAACATCCCCACTCTGGTGAAACTACTTGAAAAATGTGTGCAAACTCAACTATGCGATTCAATTTCAAATCTTTATTTCGATCTGGTGATCATAAAAGATATACAAAATATCACATCATTAAAATTCCAAAGTATCAGTGTATCGTTGGTATTAGTACATAAGTTTTAAAAAGAAATAATAAAACAGGGGTAATAGTAAGACAAGGGCAGGGAGTTTCAAGGGTATCTTGCCATCTTAATGTATCGGATTCGGGCATGCCACATTGCAGTTAGGAATTTAGCTAAAGAAAACACAGTTGGCGGTAATAAATCTGTCTTTAGAACTCTGAATGCAGGTAGAAATGTTCTAAATCCCAGGTTTTTAAGGAGGGGGACGAGCCAAAATTTCCTGCTTTTTTGATAGGCTCGACAGAAAAAAATCACATGTGCTTCATTCTCCTTAGTGTGGGCACATGCAGGGCACGTCTCTGTGGGGGACCTGGAGGACCATGCTTTGGTAAAGGACATCAGAGGAAGGGTCCCGTACCTCCATTGCAGAAATAGTTTTCTTGTTAAGACAGGAGTCATGCCATCCAAGACGCTTTCGAGGTTGTATGAGTCTTTGATTGTGATAACACGATGTGTCAGAGATCCCTCTCGTGCGCTGTCTAGGGCTCGGAGAAGCATTTTGTCGTAATATGCTCTGGAGAGCACTTTCCTTGGGATCATGGTACTTGTGCTTTCTGGATGTGACCATAGTTCTGGTAGTCCAAGGGTCTCACAAGTTCTCCTGATATAATTTATCCAAGGGATCTTGGTGGCGTTGGGGAGAGATAGAAATTCCTGTAACTCAGATCTGTAGGAGGTAAGATCTTGGCTGCTCCAGATACGACGCCAGAATGTTAATGGTTTGAGCCTTAATTCCTCTGTGATAGGCCTCAGACCCAAATCCAGTCTCAGGGGCAGGAGTGGGGTACTTGGCGGGAGAGCGGTCACTGCCTTAGGAATTTGTTTTCTGTGGTCAGCAAATTAGATGATAAATTGTGACCCCATATCTCTCCCCCATAGGTAACTCCCCCCCGCGCCTGGGCTTTATATATTTGGATAGCGGGGCTAAGAGGGCAGTATGTTGACTTAGTCGCAATCCTCATGATACCACCCACCCTCTGGGCCAGCTTCATATTCGCTTTAATCTGGTGAGCCCCCCACGTGAGGTTTTGGTTTAGGGTTATCCCCAAATACTCTATTGTGTGGACCCTTTCCAAGCGCACTGTGCCAAGCATAGGATTTGGCCGCTTGAAGGACATGGGGTTTAAGATCATAAATTTTGTTTTCTAGGGGTTAATTTCGAGTCCCCTTTCTGTGCAAAATTCCAGAAAGGCGTCTAACACCCTCTGTATGCCTATCGGGGATTTGGACAGGAGCAGGGTGTCATCCGCAAACATAATTGCGGGCACCCTGCTACCGGTCAATTTTGGGGCATCGGTGTTGGCAATCCCAGTCAGGTGCTTGATTACCCCGTTCACAAAGAGGCAGAACAAGGTCGGTGCAAGCCCACAACCCTGTCTCACCCCTCTGTGAACGGGGAATCTTTCAGTTAGATTACCACTTCTCCCGCACCTGACCCGTGCGAAGTTGTTTAAATGTAATTTCATCAGGATTGCAAGGATGTCTTTCGGAACGCCTAGCTCTCCCATTACCTCCCATAGTTTGGATCTTGGCACTAGATCGAAGGCGGCACGTAGGTCCACAAAGACCGTGTACAAGGTGCCGCCCTCGATCAGCGCAGTCCTCCAGTACATGAGATTTAGTCAGAATATTTGGTCAATTGTGGAGACCCCCCTCCTGAAACCTGCCTGGTATGGGCTAAGTGTGTCTGTTTCCTCCAACCAGTTCTGCAACCGGTCCAATATTAGCCTACCGAAAAGCTTCTGCGAAACATCGATAAGGCTTATTGGGCGGTAGTTGGCTGGGAGCAGAGGGGATCCCTTTTTAAATATTGGGACCACCTCTGCGCCCAGCCAAGTGTCGGGGACCTCCATACCCTTGAGAATCGCATTAAATATCAGCAGGAGATAGGGAGCCCATATCCCTGGCTCCTGCTTGTAAAGATCTCCTGGCACCCCATCAAGCCCTGGGGCTTTCCCTCCTGCCAACCCTGCAATTGCAGCGCAAACTTCTTTTTCCGTGAAGGGTTCACCCTCTTGGTTGCTCGGAATAGTACAATGGGGGGTACCTTCCGACGAATCCTCCATTGCATATAAGGATTGATAGTGCTCTTGCCATGTGCTCGGGGCAAAGTTGGGTTCGATTGCTGAGGGGAGATCTTCTGACCCATTATTGACTAGCCGCCAAAATTTACGAGAGTCTTTCGTGGCTAGTGCACCAGAGAGTTCCTCCCAGTATTTTTGGTCCCATTCGGCCTTAGCATTTGCCAACAATGTCTTATAAGCCCGTCTTCTGGCTTTTATCTCCTCCCGGGATCTACGCGCCTTTATTGCGGGTAGAAGTTCTCATTTTGAGTCCCAGCATGTAGCATTATACCAGGACTTTGTATATGTCCTGCTAGTTTTACCTGCTCCGTTAACAAATAGATCTAACTCCAGGGTATTTATCAGATCTTCGTGGATTCGCCATAGCTGCTCTCTGTTTTCCCTATTATCTAGTTCCTTTGCAAGGGCAAATGCCTTTTCCAGCACTGGGGTAATTCTGGCATAGAGCCTAGGTAGTTTGTCGCCACTTGTGGCCAATTTTCCCCACCTAACTCTCCTCCTATTATTCTCCAGAAGTAACCCTGTCACTGCATTTTCTTTATCCGGTCCCATGTCCTCGATGCCTGGCATGGCGTATTCGAGTTCGAGGGCATTATGGTCACTGTCCTCTCTATCCAGAACCCTGAAGTTGATAATTCGTGACCAACGTGACAGTTGGACCAGGACATAGTCTAGTCTGGATTCACTTCCTATTTTATTGAAAGTGCATTTGCTTGGGTTGTCTGATTTGGTGCGGCTGTTACAAGCCCTTAGACCATGGTTAAGAGTGAGTGCGGTTATCTGGAGTGCAAGGGGGGTCCAAGCTCTTGGTGGGGGTGCCACCGTGGCAGGTATCAGCCATCTTGAATCCTCCCCTAGGGAGGGTCCATCAAGAAGGCCAGGAAGTGGCTCATAGTGCGAGTTCTTTCCCCTGCAACCACGTAGGGGCAGTCCCTTGGGATTACGCTCAGGAAAACCGAGAGTTCTTCGATGGTATTTGATTCGCATGATATAACAGCGGGTCTCGAATAGACGTTTATTATCATCAGTTTTGCTAAATTTGGCCATTCTAACAGGACAGGTAAAATATCTTCAGAGTCGACAGTTAAGCACCTGGCCTGACAGCCTAGATGGGAGGCAACCAAAGTTGCCAACCCACCTGACGGTCGTCCCCTTCCCCCCCATTTTGCATATTTGGAGAACCCTGCGAACCCTGGGCATGTGTACTCCTCTCTTGCCCAGGTTTCCTGGAAGAGGCAGATACTTTTTGAGCTAATGAAAGACAGCCACTCCGGGCAATCCATTTTATTACCAAGCCCAGCTACATTCCATGAAATCATGTTGAATGTTGGAAGTCTTGGGGGTAGTGTCTCAGTATTAGAGTGGCTGTTTTCTTTTGCGGCAGAATTTACCGTTGGGTGTTGTAATGATTCCCCCTGTCCAGCCCCTAAGTTACTACTGTTTCCCGATGTATCTGTTATAGGGTTACCAGGGTCTTGGCAGTGACTGAGTTCATTGGGAGCAGTTGGTAATTCTTCTAAGGGCTGGGCTCGTTCACGGTAGGTAAATCTGTCCTCACAGCCATCTATTAGATAACATTGGTGCCAACCCCTGACTTTAGATTCTAGCAGTCAGTCAACCGTTTCCAGGCTGCTGTACCTGTTAGAAGTGGGGAAGTAAGCTGGGTGGTGCATTCTGTGTGGCCCTGGGACTCCCCTCGTTCTGCCACCCCATCCACCCCTCCTCCTTGTGCTATTCTCCCAGCCCTCTTCATCACCATGTATAGGTAGGTATTCGGGCACAAAGCTCCTATGATAATGAGGCTCTCTCCTTCCAACACAATTACTCTCCCAATCTCCCAATAATTCTTGGTGATACCCCCATCTTGGATCTTCTATTGTATACATGCTTGATGGGTAAAAGAATGAGAGAGGGAGAGACTGGATGTTGCTCCCTTGGTCATCAAGACCCCAGCTGCAGATGTAGGAGGCTGTCCTTGGTTCTCTAAAACTGACCACAACGCAGTCACCTCTGATTGTTTTTCTCAGATTACCCACCCAGGCGACACGTCTCACCATAAGAACATCGCTGGTTGTGCCTTGCGGAAGAGGTCTATATATAGACAACCAGTTAATAACTTTGTTCTTGAGTGAGGCAGTCGTCTCTGTGGCAGTGGGTAATAGTTCGGGGACACCCACCAGGATCACTGTATAGGGGGACGCATCAGGTGGTAGATTTGCAGGTTTGATTTTGCGGAGATTATTTTGCATATTATCTACGGGTTTTGGATCGCTTTGTATTTTGTCAGTGGGATTAGCATTATCTTTGAGGTTTACAGATGTGTTTGAGGATGGAAGTACCAGGGCCTGAGTTTGTGTTGGTGGAACAGTTTTGTTTGCAGTGGCCATAGGTTGCGGAGTCTTATTTTGGTTGGGTTTGTGTTGTGTATGGTGAGGAATGGCTGGGCCAGTTTTCTTCATTATATTTGTGGCGTCAACGCTCTTTTTAAGCTTTTGGTCTAACCCCCCTTTGGCTCCCTTAGTTTCTATTTTGAGACTGTCTGCCAATTGGACTGTAGATTTTTCAATGTTGACCAACCTGGCTTCGATCTTTATCAGCCGGACTTCAAGGGGGCTTAAGAGTGACCTAAACAATGTACCTATATCTGCGAGTGTAATGTCCTCGCTAGAGGATTCCATAGAGATGTTAGTGGAATGAGGTGATGTGTCCGTCGGTACGATAACAATAGGTGGGGCATCTGCACTAATCTTGGATGATTGGCCGGAGATATTGGCACCAGAACTAGCAGCGTCCTTTTGGGGGTTGGGCTTAGATGTTTTTGGCTTGCACCCTCCTTTAGTTTGCCCCCCTTTCTTCCTTTTTGGAATTGCCCCTTCCTTTACTCCCCTTGAGCGATCGGAGGTGTTCTCGCTGATGGTGACTATGGCCGAGTCCTGGCTAGGGATCGGGAGTGGGTTAGGTGGGTTAGGTGGTATTTGGCCCGTTGGTAGAGTCATTAGGCTCATATCCTCAAGATCAATTAAGGCCTCCATGGTAAGGTCTGGGTTAATAACTGACTGATTTAGCCCTGAACCCTCATGGATGGAAGTGTGAAGTTCTGGCCTTCCTTCAGGTGTTTTAGCCAGAGCCAGTGGACCCATTGATGATCTCCTTACCCAATCGATTTCTTGGGAGATACGTCTTTCGAGTACAGCAATCTCGTCTATCAGAAGTGTTCCTGCTTTGACAAAGTAATTATCGATGGTACCTTTGGCAGTTCCAGCCGCAGCCTGTGCGGATTTGCTCCTTGTTTCCCTGGTACTCATCTCTGGGTCTGTGTGGTCAAGGGGTGTGACAAGTGGGATGGCGTAATGGTCCCGACCAGGGGGGTGGCCCGGTCCCGGTCTCTCCGGTCCTCGAACGGCCTCAAACGGCCCGCCCTTTGCCCGGGATTCGCTCCGCGCTTCGTTCCGCGCGCGCGGGTCTTAGTCTGTCTATATATGTGTACGCTAGGGGCGTGGCTGACAGGGAGAGCGGGCCAGATCTCAGGTGTTGGCCTCGCAGGGACTCCTGGTTGTTGGAGTCCCTGGTGTCACGCTCGCAGTCCTGTAGCGCTGCCACACACACCCCAGTGGAGTCTTTGTGCTGCCGGACCCGCGGAGCGGGTCCGGCGAACAGTTGCAGGAAACTGGGCAATGCTAGTGGGTCCGAGCAGCAAGTCCTGGAGTCCGCTCTATCCGAGGTTCAAAAGGAAAGAAAATCCCCTATGCAACCACATTGAGAACTTCAATCTTCTAGATCAACACCAATCTGGCTTCCGCCAAGGACACAGCACTGAATCAGCCTTCACCCACATTACGGACGACATATTAAAAATGCTATACCACAATGAATTGTGTTTTTTGATACTTCTTGACTTATCCTCAGCTTACGACAGGGTGAAACATGACAACCTATTGTCCCTACTGGAACAAAGGATGGGTTTATCTGGTCCAATATTACAATGCTTTACCTCTTTTCTAAACCAAAGAACTCAAAGAATCAAGATGAAGCAATACCTCTTTCATCCCTCCATGGTCACCCTAGGAGTTCCACAGGGCTCTGCACTTTCACCCATCCTCTTCAATCTAATCATGGAACCCCATGCAAATGCGCTGAACTCCACAAACATTCTAATTCACATGTATGTAGATGACACACAATTGTAAATGAAAATCTCCTCCCCTGGGGATTTCATCTCCCTCAACGCCACTCTACATAACACTCAAAATTGGCTCACCAGCAACCACTTCATGCTCAACACCAACAAAACAGAATTCCTCTTCATCTCGCCCCCCAAACACACATCAAAAATAGACCTCTGGCTGAAGCATCTAACAACCTTTAACTGCTCTCTCCACAGCATTGACTCTGCCAAATCATTGGGATTCACCCTAGACAAACACCTGAATATGCAGGCACATATCAGTAACGCCACCAAAGCAGTTAATCATCAGATGAATTTCCTAAGGAAACTTAAACCCTTCCTCCCACTGGTTGACTTAAAAATGGTGGTATAAGCCCTAGTATTACCAATATTGGATTACGGAAGCACCACTCTATGTGGACTTCCCAAATACAAGCTGGCCCCGCTGAGGGCTTCCCTAATTGCTGCGGCCAGGCTGGTCTCTGGAACAAAAAGAAACAAGCACATTTCCCCAACCTTAAAAGCATTGAACTGGCTACCTTACGAGGCAAGAATATACCTAAAGATTGCCTGCATGACCCATAAAGCCCTTCACACCAAAACCCCCTGTTACTTAGCACAAAAGCTAGAGCTGTCTGGAGGTTGCAGACATTCGCAAAGCGCTAGCTCACTACTACTGAAACCACAAGCATTCCACATAAAGAGAACCGGCTGCAGAGCCTTCTCAGGTATCGCACCGGAGGTTTGGAATTTATTACCACCAGATGTTCACAGGATCCCTTCCTCCTCTTTCTTAAAAAAAAAAGTGAAAATGCTTCTAATGAACAAATTCACATCCTAAGACTTTATCAAACTTTATAAACATATAAATAAATGGTCCGACACCTTCGGTTTCTCCCATTGTAGTAGTGTCCAAAAGAGACAGTGAAGGAGCTGGACACATAAGCATTGGCATGCGTCAGGCCACAAGGCAATTGAGAGAGAGAGAGACATCCCAGTTCGCACATTGCTGATATGATAACTCAACCGAATAGTGCAGAATTCTTCTCTTAACTCGACCTTAAAGGATATCACCAATTGGAGCTTGAAGAAAAATCCAAGTATATTTCAACTTTTTCTATGCATATTGGTCTGTTTCCCTATAAGCAATTGAGGTTTGGTGTATCCTTTGCTGCACAACCTTTCCAAAACACCATTCGACATAGCAAACAGCCCGCAATAAATGCATTTGCATATTGTGATGAGATATTAGTTTTTGGAGCCACACAGAAAGAAAATGACAAAGCTCTCATGCAAGTATGTTGCTTGCTGACCAATACAGGCTTAACTCTGAATGCAGCCAAATGTGAATTCCACAATAAAAGCTTAAAATTCATTGCCCATGTCTTTTTTGATGGGATATGAAAACTGGTCCAGCAAAAGTGCAAGCATTGTCTACTGCAAATCCCCCATAAGACGTTTCTATGTTACGAACCTTTCTTGGACTGACCAGCTCCTGTTTGACATACATACAAGAGTATGCTACAATCAGCACACCGTTATGAGAACTAACAAACAAAGAACATATCTTTTAATTGGTCACTTGAGTGTGAGAAGAGCTTCTAACACATCAAGCAAACCATTGAGAGTGCCACTGAAATGACCTACTATGAACCCAAACTACATACAGAGGTTTTAGTTGATGCTAGCCCTGTCAGATTAAGCAACATCCTTGCACAGCACAGTGGACCACCAAATTCCCAGAGACACATAGTGGCATACGCCAGTAAGAGCCTGTCACAAGCAGCACATGCTTACACGCAATCTGAGACACAAAGTTTGGCAGTGGTCTGGGCTTGTGAATATTTCCATGTTTTCTTGCTCTGAAAGCCTTTCTCTGTAGTGACTGATCATCAAGCACTGTATTTGGCAATCTAAAAGCCAAAATGCCTCTTTGAATTGAACATTGGTATTTGAGGTTACAAGAATGCAGCTATATGAATATTCATCACCCATGGAAAGATCAGAATCCAACTGATTATTTTTCAAGAGTGCCATTACAATGCCCTGGTGCCTGACCTAAAACAGCAGAGGCCTACATCAATTTTATTGTGAAATCAAGCACACCAGGGGCCATGTCTTTAGAACAAATTGTCACAGCCATGAGCCAAGATAGTGACATGTCACAATAAGGAGACATTATTGCTCATCAATCGTGGAACTAGCACTCCAGACCTTTCACTAATCACAATGAGTATTTGAAGTTCCAAAATATAAAATATGAACTTTCAGTTACCTAAGAAGGCCTCATTCTGTGAGGTACATGACTTGTTATTCCGGAAAGTCTAGCACAACAAGTAATCAATGTAATCCATGTGGGTTGCCACCATATCTCGATGAAAGGGTAAAAAAAGAATTAAAGACTTGTCCTATCTGCGACTTTCTTTCCTCTCAAGTCATTCATTACCCTGTACACATGTCAGACTTGCCACATCCTGCTTGGAAGACGATTCCTATTGAATTCTTTGGTCTCTTGAGAATGGACATCATCTGCTAGTCATTGTTGAGGAATACTCCCATTTCTATTGGTGGAAGATCAATACATGAAAAGGTAATTCAGAAACTACATGGCATCTTTGCGACAAGGGGTGTAGCTGCAGTACTAAAGTCTGACAATGGCCCACCTTTCAATATTTGAGAATATAAATACTTTCTAATGGCCTGGTAGAACCGTTTATGAGTACTCTAAAGAAAGCTATTCACCATGCTGCATTGGAGAAGCTCAACCTCAAAGCTGTTTTAAACACTACTTTTTCAAGCTTAATATTTGTCCTCTCACCCCACGACAGGGGAAAGGCTTGCAACTCTCATATTTGGAAGAGCCATGATGACCACACTGCCCCAATGAATCAACTTCAGGTCTAAGAATGAGGCAGACATTCACACTAGTGACTTTGGTTGCAAACAGAAGATGAAAATATATGCAAAAAAAAAAAAATATATATATATATATATATATATATATATCATGCTCCAAAGGTTGCCCCAGCTTTGAGTAGCACGCCGCACAGAGGAAAAGTAAACCTTTATTGGGAGGTATGGAAAAGCATCCCGCCTGCCAGTACAATCCAACAGCTGCTCCGTCCATGAAACCTGGCGTGTTTCGAAGATCTTGCCGTCTTCCTCAGAGGTACAGTGATGGCAGTTGCAGTCTCCGTTCACCGTCCTAAATGAGATACCACAGTCAACATAGGCTCCTCCTTTGCGTGGGGCATTATGGGAATGGAAGTTCACAGACATTTTTGGCATCTATCGCCGCATCATAGCTGTGTTAAAAAATCAAAAGCTCGCAGATGAGCCCCCGCAGGCAGTGCCCTTCCTCAATCCTGCCTCTGTGTCCCACAAAATCGGCCCCGTAGATACCAAGCCAAGTTGCCCCCTCTTTTTTCCCACGGAGTGGTGCTTACTCGACCGCATGGCTCCAAAGGTTGCCCCAGCTTAGAGTAGCACGCCGCACAGAGGAAAAGTAAACCTTTATTGGGAGGTATGTAAAAGCATCCTGCCTGCCAGTACAATCCAACATATTTTGGCAGACACAGTGGGACCAGCGTCTGAAGTGAGTCTACAGTGGGTGCACTTGAGGTGAGAACAGAACCATCAGCTTAGTGTTCACTGTTCTGGGAGAAATAGTATCTGTTTTTTTCTGCACAGTGCTGTTCTTTGTCAGAAATGGTAATATTCTTTTCCTGATGACTCTACAGAATAGTCTGCTGATGCTGTTGTTGACGGTGCTCCCACTGCAGCTGATTGCGATGCAGGCCATCCCGTTTTGATAGATTGATGCAATTAATCCTGATGACCTCCCGCCTCAGCTGGCAGTGTTTAGCTCGTAGTATTAAGTTCAGTTTTGTGACATGTTACATCTATGTGCTTTATTTAATGAACCTGCTTCTGCCAATTTGTTTTGTAGGCTGACATTTATGAGGGCTTATTTCACACACTGTAATCATTGTCTGCATAGTATCTGAAGGCCTAGAAGTGCAGTTCTCAGTGTCTCTAGCCCGCACCACACAAACCCCACACCTCGCCCTCTCTCTAGTGCTATTGGTGAGTGATTTTTTGATTTTGTAAGTTTTAAGCGAGGATTAAAGGTTAGTACAATAAGGAAGAATCAATAATCGATTCACAAATCTCAGAAGTGAATGGTGCTGCAGGTACCTGAGCTGCAAGCACTGATTCTGTCTTTATGACCCCAAAGGAGCGATTGAAGGTCTGAAATGTGTATTCACTACCCTGCGTGTGAAAATGTGCACTATTGTGTGTGCCGCAGGCTGATTCCACCTAGACCCTGCTACAGCGCACAAACAGCTTGTAACATCAGTAAAAGCAATGTGGAAACCATCAATGAAGCCACCAACAGAAGCAGAACACTCTTCGAGACAAACAAGCTCTGCAACAATACTCTGCTTGAATCTTCTATGCCTCACATCACAGACAAGTGATTTGCCAGCGACCTCCTCTTCTGTGAAAGAAATACAGATCTAACAGCACATTTATAAGACTTTCACACACTGAAAATTCTGTAGATTCAGTCCCACTTCATTCTACTGTAATTCACATAGATGTATGATTGATGTGCCCTGCATACGTGCAGTACTTACACCATGGGCAAATGGTTACGTCAGGCTTCTTCATCTCATATTGATGATTTGGAAGGAGCAAATGCCATTAGGAGGCCTTCCTAACTGCATCAGAACCAGGCCCTAGATGGGAATGCTTTCCTAACTGCATCATAATCAGGCCCTAGTGATTAAATAAATACTCAAATGTAATATTATTCAATGACTAAAAAGGTTTTATCGGAATGTGTTGTAAATCTCTGTATTTGTACAAATATGATTACAGCCTTGAAGAAGTCACTGCGTGAAGAAACACGTATCGGCTGTTCTTCATTGGTCTTAAATACATGCTACGATCTACAACCATTTGACTACTATTGTCTATTTTTTATGAGGAATCATGTAAATATCATGTTTTGAAAGTACTGTTTAGAACTATTGTTGAGAGGGATTTAGTATTATGATCATATATGTCTGCACAGAGGTACTTTCATCAATGTGTTTCACATATCTGTGGTATTAGGATATGTTTATACCAACATAGCACCACATGATTACTTTCTGACATCCTCTTGCAATTGTTGCACATGACATTAGATGTGCGGTCGATTAAAACCACTAATACATGTTCTAATATTATTTACCCCTAACAACTCAAAGTACATCGATGGCAAACATGGATGATGGATTCCACATTTAAAATGTGTCCCAAACCATTCCATCAACTATACACGATACATGGTGAATTTCTGAAAACGAATATAGCTTTTGTATACTTCCAATCAAACAAAGCAGTTCCCGCAAGGAACTGATAATCACATTAACCCCTTCCACGCTGATGACGAGCTGGGCTCGTCATGAGGTAGCCTCCTGGCACGCTGATGACGAGCCCAGCTCGTCACGTAACATGCGCTTTAAAAAATCTCAGCGTACGAGCGGAATTCCGCCCGCACGCATGCGGTTAAGCAACAGACAAACAACTACTTTCCCCAAAAAGGATAACTGACTTTGAGTAAGCTATGATCCAAGCAATCTTCAAAATATACCCCCACACAGCCATACAAAGATGTTAGTACCATTTTAATCAACGTATATGGTGTCTCTTCAAAGAATCAGCCCTAAGCATGGAATAAGCCACCAACAGCCAATTTACCTTCGAAATTAACAAAAGCGTTGCACTAGACTACGTCGCTGTCACGTAAGTAGCCAACGATTACAACATCCTAATAGAAATTCCCATTTACAAACTAATAAAGCGAAAATAACTCCCCTAATGGACTACTTCAAGGATACATGGGTTGCCAGACTGCACAGGACAGGAAACAGACACCAACCAATAATACAGATGCCATGGTGGAATCTCTACAACAGCACCTTGGCACATGAAGCAACAACAAACAATGCAGTGGAAGGATGGTATAGTGACTTCCAAATCCACGCTAGACAGAACTCAACCTAGGCTATACAAATTAAAAGAATCCTTACAAAAAGAGAAAGTCTACCAAGAACTTAGAATTGAACAATCAGTTACAGAAATATGTCCTAAGATAACCAAATGAACAGGTAAAATGTATGAAATGCTACAATTCAAAGTAAGACTATTTATAAATACCAAAGGACTAGACTACTTAGGGGGAATAGCCAAAGCTATCCTCTAAACCACATATGAAGGGCATGATTACGAGTTTGGTGGTCCAACTGCCCAAAAAACGTGTCCATTCCGGCCAGTATCCCACAGCACCAGTGCTCTTTAGACCCCGTATTATGAGTTGACCACGGTGCCGGTGATGTGGATGTTGAGATCTTGCAGCGGTGGTGAGTACTTTTTCCAAATATATTGATACCTGTGTCTGCATTTCGATTTCTTATGTGTCGGATGATCACATATGCATGATACATGTGGAAAACCCATTGCCAGAGTCCAGCCGATGTGCGCGCCCCCCTCCCCACAGCACAGCGGGGGAATAACCCCCGCAGCAAAGGGGTTATAAACTACAACATAGTCAACCATATATATGTTTTTTAAGTTTAATACAAATAAAGTATTATTATTATATCATTTTAATAAATAATCCTGAACTTTGCATTATTCACTGAGATAATAAAAATATTAATACTAGCTTTTAGTTAAATAGAAAGAAATAGTTTAAATTAATGAAAAACCGAAACTAACAAAGTAACTAGACATAATTAAATAAATATATCACATACTTTCAACAAAATGACATAATAAATATATCAATGTTACATTATTTTGACTATATCACATTTCCCACCCACAGTAAATCAATAAATTACATGTACGATTTTGTTATCCCAGATTTCTCTCCAAATTCACATAGTTTAAAAAATGAATCCACCAAAAAGTAGTTAAAATGATAGTAAAAAGCTCGAAACAAATGCTAAAATGTAGCTAAAAAAAGCAATCACTTGAAGCAAGACACAGTCTCTAGGGTTCATAAAACACCCGAAAAGTATTTTGAAAAAAAAAAGAATCGCTCCAGGAAACCAGAACAGCAAGGAAATTGATAAATAAAAATTTTGTTTATAAAAATTAATTCAGATTTATTGAAGAAAACAAAACGGAAAGTCTGACGTACCTTAGAAACTACAAGGAAATTGAAACGTGCATCAAATAGATAAAACACCTTCCCACACAAAATAAAACGCTTCATTCTTAAATGTATACATAAATAATTTCAAACTACAAAAATAGTTTGCATAACATATACACATCCCCCCATTCTTACACCTTAAAATCAGTAACAATTAAGTTACCTTTACCAATTAACAGCAGCACCCAACCACAACTTCTTCCTTCCAGATACAACCTAAAATTAACAGCAATAAACTACTAAAGTTAGTGAGCAGTAGAACCAATGGCTATCTCCCCATAGGATTGAATGGGTAAAATAGCAACAATGTTAAAAAATATTACACATGTACAACAATGTTCCCAAAATTCATACACAAATTGTAAAGTATATACTAAATAATATTGTAACATATATAAAATAATTAAAGTATGTTAATGTTTATATTAAAAAACACCATGAAAAATTATTTAAAACATGTTTGTAAAATTACAAAAAATGTGTAATGTTTATAAAAATATGAAAATGTATATTTTGAAAATGTATACAAGAACAGCGGTTAGAAAAAAATGGTTACATTTTTATTTAATAAATGGCATCTTTTAAAATAAATTCTAAATCAAAATATAAAAATATGATCAGTATTGTTTTCTTATAATATCTAATGTAAAAATAATGATGACTTACAAAGATTACACTATTTTACTATACCAATCCAAACACTATTTTTACAAAGCATTTAACACTACAAACATAACACATACTTTCCCCACATGACTATAAACAAAGTGAAGACATAACTATAACACTAACTAGTTAAAATTCACTATTTCCACTGCAATAAAACTTTCCTCAAGGAATGTTTTTGGATACTAAAAGGGTGAAATGTAATGTTACCGATCCAAAATGAAGTAAGTCAGGGGAAGTGCTGTACACTAAAGAGCAACATTAACTATTCCAATGTCATAAAAACATATCTTGGGAAAGTTTAGAACACTAAAATGATTAAATGTACTATTTCCATTCCAATATAAAGTAACTCAGAGAAGGTGCTAGACACTAAAGGGGTAACATTTACTATTACCACTCCAATCTAACTTAACTCATGGAAGGTGCTGGACACTAAAGGAACAACGTTAACCATTCTCACTGCAATAGAACTTACGTCAGTGAAGGTTTTGGACACTAAACGGGTTACATTTACTATTCCCACTCCAATATAAAATAAGTTGGGTTAGTCGTTGGACACTAAGGGGCCGATTACATTCACATTAGGAAAGGTTCCGGATGGGATTAGGTATTTCAGGATTCATTTCTGAACCCTTGTTTCTGACCGAATCATACAGATTTCCCAATGACCGATTACGGTGCCCCGAAACCGTACGGGCAGTCTGAATCTGGTCCGAAAGGCATTGGGACAAACTGAGTCTTTCTGAGCCGAATAGTACAGCTCTATTTCGAACGAGCAATTCCGATGACCTATTTGGACAGCTGTTCCGATTTGGTTTGCCCGAAACAAAACGGCTGGCGGAATTGGTATTTGGGGGGCCCGTTGCAGGTCCCCCTACAACCGGAGGAGTATGAATGTAGCCCGTGGGGTACCCAAGGGACCCCTCTTCCCAACCATGCACAATGCGGCAGGCCCCATGGGGTTCCAACCACAGGGTGCAAGGTTTTCATCAACCATCCCTGTTTTCAATGGGAGCCTTTGTTTGCGTTTAGAACATGGGCTCCCATTAAAGTCAATGTGAGTCCGACCTAACGATGTTGGGAAGCATTGTAATCGGACGTCCGGACTCACCAGTCCCGATTGGTTTGGAAACGAGTCCGGAACCGATTCGTTCGGGACAGTTTCCTAACAAGATCATAATAAACATTTACTAATCCCAATCCAATCTAACTTAACCCAGGGAAGGTGCTGGACACTAAAGAAGCAACATAGACCATTTCCACTACGATAGAATTTATCTCATGAAAGCTTTTGGACACGAAAAGGATTACATTTACTATTCCCACTCCATATAAAATAAGTCAGGGAAGGTGTTGGACACTAAGGGCCGGATGTATGACATTACAACGCATGCATTTACATCGCATGCCTTTACAACGTAAGTTTTACAACGCAGTCCATTGCAACACATAGTGCTTTGGGGTGCTGGATAGTGAATAGTTTAATTTACTATTCCAACTCCAGTCCCCGTGGACACTAGGGAAGGTTATTGGATAGTAAATTAACCTATTCCCTATCCTATAGCGCCCCCCAGAGCAATGCGTTGTAATAGTTTGCGTTGTAATGGTTGCGTTGTAAAGGCTCTGCGATGTAAAAATTGCGTTGCAAGTGTTGTTCACCCTAAGGGCCTGATTACGTGTTTGGTGGTGCTGTGCCTGGTCCTCCCCACCACCACACCGCAAAACCCTTGGTCAGGCCGCCTACGAGATTATGAGTGCTTCTCATGTCTGATGAGCTTTGGGTTATGTTTACATTCCTACGGTGGTGCCCTGAAAATGGGCACCATAATAGGAACTCCAGAAACAGTTCCTGCATGGCCCTGCATGCAACCAATGGCACAGAGGCACAAGGGTTCCTCTGCACCATGCTTTTCAAGGAGTAGGAACCACCATGAAAACGGTGGCTGAGAGGTAACTTGTAATATGCTTGGCAGGACAGCAGTGGTGCCGCCAAGCATATCGCAGCCTCTACACTGCCACAACACCTCCAGTGAATGGCGGTTACCTGGCGGCTGCGGCGAGGCAATGGCGGTGCCGCCGCCCTAATAGGGCAGTCGGAAGACCGCCACACCCCTATGAGTCTAGTGGTTGGTAGACCACCAGACTCTTAATTGAGCGCGAAAGGGGAAGCATTTACTAAGCGTACTACAATCTAACTTAAATCAGGGAAGATGGTGAACACTAACGGGCTGAATATGAGTCTTATGGTCCGTGGACTGCCAGACACGCAGGGATGCGGTGGTGTTGGTCTCCCCACCGTCCTGTTGCGAGATGGATGGTGAGACAAACACAGCCCGCTGCAACCGCCAGGGCACCGCCATTCCCTGGCGGTGCTGCGGTGGTGTGGAGGTAACCATATCCTTGGCGGGATCCCACCAAGCATGCTAGGAGTTGCTTCTCTGCCAGGGTTTTCATGGCAGTTCCTCCTCCATGAAAACCCTGGTGGAGAGGAAACAAAGGGGGTCCCTCAGGGCTCCCTGGTGCCTCTGCACCTTGTGGATGCACACAGGGGTGCACAACATGTGCCCCTGTGTTCATGCACACCAGCTCCTGCATGGCATGGACTTTTCAGTCCATATAATGTGGGAGTTTTTTTTGGCATTACCATTGCGGTGCCTGTGTTTAGAAGCACCGTCATGGGAACGTCCACAAAAAGCCCTACAAACAGGAGGAAACTCCAATATAAAGTTACTCAGGGAGGGTGCTGGACACTAAAGATGCAACATTTATCATTCCCACTTCAATAAAACTTATCTCAGGGAAGGGTTTGGACACTAAAAGAATTACATTTACTATGCCTAATCCAATTTTGGGTGAGAACTAAGACTAGAGCAAGTAGTGTGTCACCAGTGACCTACAAACCCTTCTGAATAGCCTTTTGCATGGATAGATGTGAGTCCAGTGAGGAGCAAAGATGATAGTATCACATCATTCCTCGACAAATCAACAGCTTGGTATGCCAGGACACTCTATTACAACTAAAGGCAGAGAATGGAAGCTTCCATCAGAAAATAGTTCAAAGTGAAAGACAGAAACAAGTGATTCTGTCACAGTTGTAGGTTGTATCCACTAAATCCTATATTACAAAAGATATATTATTGTCACTTCATAGACATGTTCATATTCAATAAATGTTGTCATAGGGCCTTATTTTGAATTTGGCAGTCTGATAGACCGCCAATCCCACAGTGGCGGTGCGGCTATCGCCGCACCATTGGTTCGACTGCCCTGATACAAGTTGGGTAGTTGGACTACCATGGGACCTCTGCTTCCGCCAGGGATCTGTGTTCCCTGACAGTCTTGCAGAAATCTGAGGCACCTTATATGCCGGCGCCGCTACGACACAACCAAGTATATTCGAAGATTCCACACTGCCGTTTTAATGGCGGTGAGCCTGCCATGAAAAGTGTGGTGGTGAGGAGTCAGGCCCCCTATTGCCTCAGGACCAGGGGATGCAAGAAGGGGGGCCTATAATGTGCCCCCCTGTATGCATACAACCCTAGTTTCTGCAGGGCATGGACTTAACAGTTCATGCCCTACAGGAACATGCAATGGAGTTCCCATGGCGGTACCTTGCCATGGCTCACGTTTGAGCCTTAGCACTGCACCGCCATGGGCCAGCTGCTGCAGGACCTCTGAACCTGGATTCTAGCTAGAATCCAGTGGGCAGTCCAGTCGCGGCTCGCATGACTCATGCTGGTGGGTCGCTCGGGAGTAAATGCGGGGGTTACCTTACCGGGTCCTGTCCGCCTTCGCTCCTGGCCGTGTCCCGTGCCCACGTTTTCCTGCTGCTTTCCTGCTCTCCTGCTGTGGTGTAGCTCCTATATTCCCAATAGGCTCTGCGCATTGGAATAATGTATCCTATAGATTAGACGTAGGACTGAGGTCGACTAGGTCTCTATCGAATATATTAATCTTAAAAGTGAATGCCAGCTAGCTCAGAGGTCACTAGAAACTTTCTCGAATTCACAAGAAGGGATTACTTTCTGACAACCGCATAAACATGACAACTTTGTTTCCCAAGAATAAGAAAAGTATCTCTAGAGTCGCAGAAACAATAGATAAGTATTTCACTCAGTCACTCGTGCATGCTTCGTTTATACAGAGGTGCAGAGAAATAGAGAGACGAGCGTTTTCAATAAAAGGTTTTATTGAACAGTCTTCTTTCTCATGCAAGAAAAGTGAACTGCTACAATCGTAATGCGGACTGCCTAACCCAATGTACCTAACCTAAGCCTAGTACGCGGGAAGGAGTAAGTGTGGTGTAGCATTGGTTTAGTTTTCTTTGCCAAAAATCTATCCAAGGTTTCTCTAGTTTCTAATCAGCTCCATACCTTTAGTTTAGAATAAAGGAGGTCTGGTATCTCAGTCTCGGGACTCGATTTCCCAACACCCCTCAAGGGGAGCTTGGAAACACTGGAGCTGGATTCTCGCCAAGAGAAATGCAGCCTCTCGATCAGTGCATCAGCTGGAGGGTCGACTTGCTGTAGCGAGCTGCGTCGGGCAAGTAGATAGTCGAACTGCCCTGAACCACTGTGTCTTGCTAGAGCAAGTGAAGACATATTTATACCTTGAAGACGTAAAGTCGGGAATAATAACGTCAAGAAAGAACCCCAAGGGAATAGTAGTTCTTAGTAAAGTACATGAGCTCTTGGACGAATCAATATTCAAGCAAGGGAAGGTCCCTGACTGCTTAAGCCGATTTTCCAAGAAATCGTTGTGATGTTTTGATACGGGTGGAAGTAGCCATGCGTCTATTTGCTCTGCATGGGCTATGTCTAAATAAGGGAATGATTTCTATGCCTATATTAGGGCAGTGTGAATTGTACCTATATAAGGGCATGAATCGGGAAAATTCAATCAGATCCTAAAACGCTATACAACACCCACTCCACTTTATTATGTACGCCATTACTAGGTTCTTAAACACATAAAATATATCTAAACATGATGTGTTAAAATCCCACCCAAAATACATAAAAATGCATTTGAAACGTTTTGTACACGAAAAAGAGCATTTGTGCTATATGCATTTAAACACAATGTTTTATTCAAAGCATATAGATTAAATTTAAAAAACGCTATCCAAATGAATCATGAATCATGAAAATACATTTATGAAATGGCTCCTAAATACAGAAGAAAATGTTGAGACCATTCCATGACAGAATATATCCAAATTTTTGTTTGTGGACAAGGTCAAATATTGTCTCTCGGAAGTATTCAAAGAATTCTTGTTCTCTAGGAATAGTTCTACTTTAAGCAGATTACTTTGTGCAAAAAAAAGTTCCATTTTGGAAAAAAGTAAAATCATAGAAAAATAGAGTTCCAAAGTCAGAAGTTTGTTTTTGAAAAGTGAAGGTCGGATTCATAGAACACTGTGTGCTAACATCAAAAGTCAGTGGCATTGTTTGGAGAAAACATCAAATCCTCTAAGCTGGTGTAGAATGCATCTACTACTGTAGGTGAAAGTTGGACTACTTCGTTAAGCAGATCAATTGCACATAGATGAGAAGCATCACCGTCAGCGTCAGCCGCATTAGCAATGTTCAAAGTTGATGGTACCTGTGTGCCTGTTGTTCCACGTATCGCACCGTCTGCAGTTTGCGTCTGTGAGATCTCAACGAATGCCCTCATCAGGATTGGTAGCCGCTGGGGACAACAGAGTGCATGAGCCGTTACTGGTTCAAGCAAACGTTCGTTGGCAGGATTGATGGGAGTGTCAGACAGATGTCTAGCACGCATTCTTCTCCACATAGCAGGCATCGTAGAACAGGTAAGATGCAATCTTGCCAGATTGGTCGAATGATAGAAACCATGTGGTATTTAGATCTCTTAAATGAGCCAAGCCTAGAATTTGTATCATGCGCTCACGACACTTTATTGCCAGGAGGATGTTCTCCAAGGTGATCTGGGTGTCGATGGTTTCTTGGCTTGCCATACCAGAGCAGAATGAATAAAAATAGTATTCCTGCTAGGAGACCCAAAAGGAGAGGCAGGCTGCCAAATACAGATTGTACGAAGTTTGGAAATACGCCTAGGACTGCTTCAAAGGGTGCTAACAGTCCCGAAAAAATCATCTTAAATACATGTACAATACCGCTCGTATCAGACATGTTTAAGGTACGACCTAACATTTCTGAGAAATGTATAGGGCAGTTTGTCGATAAAATGGCATGTATCTCTGCAGAAGTCCTTGCAACCTGCAGATCATATGTCTCTTTGGCCGAGGTCAGTGGCACAGTTTTTGTAAAAGAATGGCTTTCAGTCTGCTTAAAGTATCAATTTGAATAGAAGAGATCTTCAGTGAAGACCATAATGGCAACTCTCCGTCTGACTTAGTTTTAGGAAACAATACTTGCATACAGCAAGTGACCCTGGCTGACACAGTAATGAGATACGGGGTTCCTGGCAACATGCCACAACAGCTGTGATAATTCAACATAATGTAACTTCCATTCGAAAGTTGCTTAAAAATTGGATCTATCACTGCAGCTGGAGAACCTTGCAGGTGGCAGGATAAGTTGTTCGAGGAACCATCGCAGGCCCGTGTAAATTAATACCCTGAATTTAGAGTGAACCACTTAGTGTGCTTTCACAATTCGTACCACTAAGAAACACTTCTTTTCCCCCACTCCAACATTAGTTTGTATAAGGTAAATCACAGGATGTCTTGATGTATTCTTTAGCCTACCTTTCATATACGCCCGATGGTATATGTTTAAACAATACTCAACCTTTAAAATTGTCAAAGGCAGAGTGATAGTACCATGTATTATCCATTCTGTCACTGGCTTCTCAGAAACAGTTATTGGTAATCTTTCCAGTTTTTTAATGCTTTGCACTGTATAGTCTGCCTCTCTCTGTGCCAAAGCGATTTGTTTATCTGTAAGGTTAAATTCAGAAAACAATGACGTGGTGTTGATTAGATGCCAAGGAACTTAGCCAGAATGAAGGTTTTGTAACGTCCAGCCCAAAAGCATTCTAGAACGCAGTTGTGACTGACCATGCTGTAACATGACCAAGTCCTGTTCTATTATGTCAATGCAGAGGATACTATGCTGTCCAAAGAATATATTCTGGATGACAGAGTCGTTAGCCCATTGTCAACTACAGAGAGAGATTTCTTTACGTAAATGCTAGCAGCCCGTCCCGACGTTGTCCGGGTATGAATTGCTGCTGGCCAGTAGTATATTGTTTTGTAGGATTTCGTTTTGATAGCATTTCTTATCTGTGACAGGCCTGTGAAACGCTCCGATTCACAGTGCACTGCTGATGCACTTAAGAGTGCGCGTTCAGTAGTGTGTGAACTCGAGTTTCCTTACTTTATTTTTCCTTACAATATTATATAGCGCGAACTCGACAACATGGCATGAGCACAATTTACATTACACAAGAACACATTCATTTGTGGTAGGCACGCGGAGACAAAGCGATTTGCCTGGAATCACAGGATGATGCCGAGATTCGAACGTAGCTCCCCAGCACTAAAGTTCGCAATTCTAGAACTTGTGGCGAGAGGTGTGTCTAAAAGTGTATGTCGGTGCTGGCCATCAATGAGAGAGACCTGTGCATTTTTCAAATGGGTGGTGAAAAAATATGAGTAAGTTGCTGGAGATGTGGGCCGCCGTGCCACCAATGTACTTACCGGGGGAGGGTAAACACCCATTATTCCGCAACTTTCTTTCCGCATACCATCACTCCGTATACTTTCATTACGAAAGTACCATGACTCCGCAATGCCATTATAACGCATGGCATTACATTTTATATGCTTTTACTACGCATACATTTACAACGAAATTCGTTGTAAATGCATGAATGGTAAAAGCATGTTTTTTTAATGTTTGGATAAGGTAAGTATGGGTATAGGAGTATATGTTTTGGGGTACTGAGGTATACGTTTTGGGGTGTTTGGGTATTTTAAGGGTTCAGATATATTTTTATGTTATGGGGTACAGGGGAAGATTTAGGGTTTAGGGATAGGTATGGGTTTGGGGGTACAGGGGTATTTTTAGGGTTCAGGGCTAGGTTTGGGTTTTGGGGTATAGGGGTATTTTTAGGGCTCAGGGGTAGGTTTGGGTTTTGGGGTACTTGGTATTTTAAGGGTTCAGGGCTAGGTTTGGGTTTTGGGGTTCAGGGGTATTTTTAGGGTTCAGGGCTAGGTTTGGGTTTTGGGGTACAGGGGTATTTTAGAGTTCAGGGGTAGGTTTGGGTTTTGGGGTACATGGTTATTTTTAGGGGTCAGAGCTAGGTTTGGGCTTGGGGTACAGGCGTATTTTTAGGGTTCAGGGGTAGGGTTGGGTTTTGGGGTATAGGGGTATTTTAAGGGTTCAGGGCTAGGTTTGGGTTTTGGGGTACAGGGGTATTTTAGGGTTCAGGGGTGGTTTTGGTGTACAGTGGTATTTTTAGGGTTCAGGGCTAGGTTTGGGTTTTGGGGTACTGGGGTATTTTTAGGGTTCAGGGGTAGGTTTGGGTTTTGAGGTACAAAGGTATTTATAGGGTTCAGGGCTAGGTTTGGGTTTTGGGGTACAGGGGTATTTTTAGGGTTTAGGGATAGGTTTGGGTTTTGGGGTACAGGGTATATTTATAGGGTTAAGATGGGTTAGTGTTTAAGGGCGTTGGGGTATTTTAAGGAGTACGGGTGGGTTATGATTATGGGGTGCAGGGGTATTTAAAGGGAGCAGGGTGGGATTAGCACACGATATGAGACATGGCATGAAGGGCAGAACGTACCACATGCCCCCAGCGTTTGTCACGCCCACAGCACAACGCAGACACGCCCACAAAGGACTACTTTGCTGGCACGGTTCTTTTACCTTTTAAATGTATATGGTGGGCGTCTGCATAGCCAATGTCATTCTCCTGCAACTGCCCTTTCCAACGCTGTATTGGGTGTTGTAATTGGTGCTGTGGTTCCTGAGATTACCCGCCTCAAAGGTTTGGGCTCTCTCTTTATTATATTAGTATAGATGATCAATTTCTCGTATTCGTTCTGCAGTCTCTGCTTGCGTTGTTTTCAATGCTTTATTATACATGGCATAGATACTGGCGTATATAAATCGTTTATGACGCGGTTTTGCAGGTCCTTTTAAGAAGTCCCTTAAATCAACGCCATCGTTAAGTAAAGATAAGTGTTGTTTTACTTCCTTCAGTGTAGATTTTTGTAGCCACTCAAGGCACAGTTTTCCCACACTGTATGATGTTACTATCCCTGGATGTTGTCTCTGGACATATCTTGGATTTGGCCTAGCAAATGTGAACCCTTGCGTTTTATTCAGGAATCTATCTTGACAGTTGTTTGTGTCTGTGGGCCAGATTAACCATTTTTTCCAATCAGGATCTGTTCTGTTGTTAAGCGAAATAGTTTTTACGTCAACCACCCCCTCTTTCAGGTGTAGGTGTAGGTACTGACGGTTTGTTTAAATCTTTTATCTTAGCTAATCCAAGACCAGAAGTCTGTTGAAGAGTGTAATTTAAAAACAATATCTGTTCTGGGATAATGCAGGCTCTAAATAAAGCTTCTAAGCCCTGCAGCTGCCAGTCTTTTGTGCCCCAGACGGTTTTTGTCTCAATGGTGTCTTATCCAAAAGTCAAAACCCAATGTAGACAGCTGAGCATAAAAGGCTGCAGAATACATTTGCTTTGTATTTGTCAACATACTTTTCATTCCTGTTCTATTAACATTTTTAAAGTAAAATGTTTCTGGATTTGAAACATTAAAACCTGAAAAGCATGGAAATTTGTCGTAAAAATGTTTTTGAGCTACCCTTCGGTGGCGTTGGACAATGTTCCCATTGGTTATAAGTTAATACATTTCTAGGATTTGCAGATTTATGCAAGAAATGATGACCATAGTGATTATAACAATACATTTGTTCTTAATATGATGAACCATCTAAGTATTCATGATTTGTAAATTTTGCAGACATTTCTAATTCCGACATCATATTATTAACAGTCTCAAAGTCCCAATCATCAGAAAATGTGCTGGGTGAAACAAAATCACTCATGGAAACCTTGAATTTGTGTGGAATCTTAAACAGTTCCGCCGGACCAAGAATGTCATATTCAGTTCTGTCCCAAGCTATACCAACTGGTATAGGAATGGCTGTGATGTTTACTGCTGACAAGTCTCTTTGTTAACAATGGGATGATTTGTGTGGTTTGAGGAGTAAGTTGATGTTCTTTCTTACTGTGTATTTTGTACTATATTTTCCATTGATCAGCATTCCCAAGGTAAATACCAGAGTCAACCAAAGTAGAAGGAAAAGTACACCTAAGATAATCCATACTTCAACCCATGGTGAAACCAGATATATTTTTTCCAGTTGTTGCAAGAGATCTGTTATCTGATTTTTGAAAGTCTTTTCAGCTGACGGCGTTTCAGGTTTACTTGGATCCTCAGAAAACGTATCAAAGTTAATTAAGTAGCCAGAGGCAGTTCTGTCAATTGTAGAAATTGCTTCTGGATTTGATGAAATCGCTGGAATCACTGGATCACTTGTCATATTAGTATACTCGGATGCTATATCATTGTAGAAAGGAATTTCTTGACAAACTGTTATTTGGGCCTCAAGAGGCACAAATTCCAGTGCTTTGTTGCATAGTCCTTTGTTCTGTGCTGCAGAGTCTTTGAATGTTATCAGTTTCTCAGTCTGAACCTCTTGGATTGTAGCCAGATTTGGGCGTCTGCTATATCTTTGGAGTCCAATTGGCCTACTACTTATGATCGGCCACATGATGTGGTTTTACCAGGTCGATTGATACGAACCTGTTCTCCTTTCTTCCAGCAAGGGGCGGCAGCAGTACTGTTCTTGATCCGTGAATTGCTAAAACAGGTACTGGTTGTCTGTATGAAGGCCCAAATTCCTTCTTGTCCGCGATCTTTTCTCTGAGTAGATCCCCAATCTTTGTAATCCAGGCAGGCCTTGCTGGGACAGGTGGTTTTTCTTCAGTGGTCTTTGGCTTCAGGAATATGTTGCTTTGACTTTTTCTTGTTTCATTTAAGTCCTGCAAAACAGCCAAAAGGTCTTTGATATCAAAAGGTTTTTGTTCTACCACAGAAGTGTGACGATCAAGGTCCTGGACAATCATTCTAGTTCCAAAAAGGATTTCATATGGAGTGATTCCGCCTAGAGAACTTCTTGGCAGATTGTTAAGACTATGTTGGACACTTTTTAGATGTTTGACCCACCCGTCACCCGAACTTAGTACCCTAGCTGTTATAGATTGCTTTATGTCCTGTTTTTTTCTCTCCACAACCGAATTTCCCTCCGGATGGAATGGACAGAATTACGCAATGCAACGCCCAGATTGGCCATGGCCTCCTTGGAAGCTTTTGAGCTAAACACAGGACCCTGGTCAGAATGTAGCGTGCTGACTGCGTATGTGCCGATAAAGACTCGCAAATCTTTTATGACAGTTTGGGCATCAGCCGAGCGCTGGGGCCACATCCAAATGAATCTCGAGCATGGATCCACTGCGACCATGATATATTTATAGTTATCATCCCTCAGTGAGGGACCGCAGTGGTCCAGGTAAACGCAAGCTAATGGTTTATCTGAAATGAACAGGGGCATCTGCGCCGGGCGTTTCACTGTAGAGACTTTCATCTTTTGGCAGATTTTACATTCCAAAACATAGTTTCTGGTCTGTTTCTTCATGCGCGGCCACCAGTATTGCTGCTTTAATATTGATGCTGTAGCAGAAACGTCTGCGTGTGTGGAGGCGAGTTCTTCATGTGTTGCTAAGATTAGTCCTAATCTATGTTCCATTTTTGGAATTACTCTATCCCCCACTCCAGGGATACGAGCAAACGGAACATTATTTGCATCAGTTATATACGAGTATTTGAGTGGAAAGCCTTTTGGTAATGTTTTACCACTGTCTTTGCTTGAAGCATTGACAGCTTGCATTATTTTGCTGTCTATTTTCGTTTTTGAACGAGTGATTGCAGCTACGGAAGCCGTTTGTACAGCTGCCTTCGTGGCTTCATCAGCCAATGAATTCCCTGTAACATGAATGCCATCATGTTGATGACTTGAATCACATGAATCACTTGAGCTTTTTGTAGTTCTTTTCGTAACTGAACTACTTGTTCCCCAAGCAATTTATGGTTCATTGTGCCACCTTTTGCATCTTTGAAACCATTTTCAATCCAGTTCTGCAAGTATTTGTTATAAGATTGAACGCAATAATATGAATCGCACACTATAAGTTTGGGGAATTCGCGATCTGTATTTTCTAGCGCCATCTTGAAAGCCTGTAGTTCAGCTCGCTGAGCTGTAAAATCTCAGAGAGATTGTTTTTTTGTGACCATAGGTCGGAATTTTCCATCGTGCCAGTGACCTTTAACGATCGCACATGCAGCACTATAAACTTGTTTACCCCCGATTGCGGGCTGTGATGATCCGTCTGTATCAATTATACATCCGTACTGTTCTAGAGGCAGAATCTCAATAGGCAGAGGACATTATTGTTTGTAATGTAGAAATTCTTGTGTTTTCAGATAGAGGTCAAAAACGTATTCAACATCTGTCGCAGCAAGAGAATTAACACATTGTATCCATCTCGGTTGTAAAGCTTTTGCATTTGGAATGCTCGCTTTTGTTACTGCTTCTAAAGCAGGTACAGGAGTAACGACCATTATGCGTTTTCCCTGTGTGAGGGCTCTCTCTTTTGCTACTGCAGTTTGAAACGCTATCAGAATTTTTTCTGTAGAAGTGAATTTCATTTCTGCTTGTGTGTACAAGTGTGAATTATAAGCAATTGCTACTTTTTCCCCTTCATTAAAGGTTAAGTACATGAATCCGGATCTTCTTGGAATGATTTGGCTTACTAAGTTGCGTATATTTATGCATGTTTGTAAATGTGTGGTTGCAACATGTCTGTTTGCACTGAACGCACAATTTCTGGGTGTTTTTGAGTCCAATTAATTTGTTTGAAATACGGTTTGATTAATTCGTAGAGAGGTTTAACCCTTTCTGCGTAATCTAGAATGTAAGTTCTTCCAAAATTTAGGAAACCTAGAATTGACTGTAAGTTTTTCAGCGTTTTTGGAGGTTGGAGCAGCGCACATTTCAACTGGTGCTTCTAAAATACGCCTAACCCAATGTACCTAACCTAAGCCTAGTACACGGGAAGGAGTAAGTGTGGTCTAGCATAGGTTTAGTTTTCTTTGCCAAGAATCTATCCAAGGTTTCTCTAGGTTTTAATCAGCTCTATGCCTTTAGTTTAGGATGAAGGAGGTCTGGTATCTCAGTCTTGGGATTCGATTTTCCAACACCCCGCAAGGTGAGCTTGGAAAGACTGGAGCTGGATTCTCGCAGAGAGAAATGCAGCCTCTCAATCAGTGCGTCAGTTGGAGGGTCGACTTCCTTCGGCACTTGCTGTAGCGAGCTGTGTCGGGCAAGGAGATAGTCGAACTGCTCCGAACCACCGTGTCTTGCTAGAGCAATTGAAGGCATATTTATACCTTGAAGGTATCTAGTTTGACGTAAAGGCGGGCATAATAACGTCAGGAAAGAACCCCAAGGGAATAGTAGGTCTTTGTAAAGTACATGAGTTCTTGGACAGATCAATATTCAAGCAAGGGAAGGTCCCTGACTGCTGTAGCCGATTTTCCAAGAAATCGTTGTGAAGTTTTGATACGGGTGGAAGTAGCCATGCCTGTATTTGGTCTGCATGGGCTATGTCTAAATAAGGGAATGATTTATATGCCTATATTAGGGCAGTGTGAATTGTACCTATATAAGTAATTATCAGATAACACTTGAGTCTATGTTCAAACACACAATCACCTTAAACTTTGAATAAATTGAAACTGAATTCTTATACACAATTTTTCAAAACCTCAAGTTGTATTTGTTCATACAAGGTTATTATTAGAAACGGTTAATTTGTCATCATGTACAATCAAATAACTTCAATGTAATTGTAGAATCATTACATTTTTAGAGTGCTCTCTGTGAGGAGGGGATAGGATGTGCATAGGGAGTGAGGGACAAGGTAAAGGTGCTGTGACATGTTGAAACCATCACGTAAAAATCAAAGAAAGCCTTTACAGTCAAATTTATGATAAAGGTTCCCGAATAGCATCACCCATAGGTTTAGATCAATTTCATTAGTTAGGTCCTATGGTGTGTAGAATTGGCGTAGTTCTACGTTTCGAACCCCGTAAACGCTAAAGGGTTGGTTCAAGCCTCATGTTGGGGTCTTCATCAGGAAAAAAACTGAGAGAGCCTAAAAATAATACAGAGACTGAAATCAGTTCATGAGGTGATTGTCCAAAAGAGTCTAATAGGTGAAAGGAGGTTGTTACCTACATCAGGGGACGATAGCTGACTGTACCGTCTATGAAAAGGGCCGTGGTGAGCTCCTCAGGTTTCTGTAATAAATTAATTTAAGTAAGTCTCAGAGGACTGAAAAGGCTATAAACCTGAAAGGGGGCAGGTATGAGAAAGGGACTTACTTTGGCTGTATTGTGCTTGGCCAGTGATGAAGCGTCTGCTCAGACGTGTTCGAACTATTCGCGCCTCGCGTCTCGTGATATGGATTGAATCCTTCTGAAAAATTATAAACACAGGGGCCGCCATCAGTGACTATGCGGGCATAGGAACAGACTTAGTGACAGTATCCAAAGCCCAGACATAACGTGAAAGATCGTACGTGTTGTCAGAAGACTTCGAACGATCATGATGTGAATTCAATCCCTCTGAACTATTGTAACCAAAGGGGCCGCCATCAGTGACCATGTGGGCATAGGGACGGGCATAGTGACTAAATCGGAAGCACAGACATATCGTAAAAGTTTGTGCGTATTAAGTTCAGGTTGAACAAAGCTCCTTAGGGTCTTACGTTTCCCTTCCAGCTAGGTTGGTGCTTTCACACGCATCAACAAAAGTTAATTACCTCTTCTCGGGATACCACGAGCAGGAGTCCGCTACACTGTCTCGCAGCGTCTGTCTCGCCTCGCGGTGCAGCAGCTCATTGCTAATGAGAAAAGGGCTCGTCACACGCGGGCCAATCGGGAGGGTGTGACGTGTGGACGGGCTACACTCAGGGACCAGGTAAAAAATCCAAGTGTGGAGAAGTCGACCGAATAATCAAGGTCTCTGAAATATTACAAGTGAAGTCGATGCATAAGGTTAGGAGTAAACTAAATGCATGGCGCCAATAGCGAATTCTACAAAAATATATACATTTGTTAAAAAGCAAACATTTGTTAGCAAGCACACAGGCTTGGTTCAGTGATCTGCTGAGGAAAGTTATCACATCCAATATAAGCAATGACGTACTCATATGGCTGAAATTAAAAACATCTAGAGAGATGACAGCATTTTCAGTGGATTGTCTAAATGGTATGCATGCAAAGCCTAGATAGGGAGTAATGCGATAAAGGGCATAGCGCCGACAGCGTTCGAAGTCTTCTGACAACACGTACGATCTTTCACGTTATGTCTGGGCTTTGGATACTGTCACTAAGTCTGTTCCTATGCCCGCATAGTCACTGATGGCGGCCCCTGTGTTTATAATTTTTCAGAAGGATTCAATCCATATCACAAGACGCGAGGCGCGAATAGTTCGAACACGTCTGAGCAGACGCTTCATCACTGGCCAAGCACAATACAGCCAAAGTAAGTCCCTTTCTCATACCTGCCCCCTTTCAGGTTTATAGCCTTTTCAGTCCTCTGAGACTTACTTCAATTAATTTATTACAGAAACCTGAGGAGCTCACCACGGCCCTTTTCATAGACGGTACAGTCAGCTATCGTCCCCTGATGTAGGTAACAACCTCCTTTCACCTATTAGACTCTTTTGGACAATCACCTCATGAACTGATTTCAGTCTCTGTATTATTTTTAGGCTCTCTCAGTTTTTTTCCTGATGAAGACCCCAACATGAGGCTTGAACCAACCCTTTAGCGTTTACGGGGGTCGAAACGTAGAACTACGCCAATTCTACACACCATAGGACCTAACTAATGAAATTGATCTAAACCTATGGGTGATGCTATTCGGGAACCTTTATCATAAATTTGACTGTAAAGGCTTTCTTTGATTTTTACATGATGGTTTCAACATGTCACAGCACCTTTACCTTGTCCCTCACTCCCTATGCACATCCTATCCCCTCCTCACAGAGAGCACTCTAAAAATGTAATGATTCTACAATTACATTGAAGTTATTTGATTGTACATGATGACAAATTAACCGTAGAATGATCTAACAATAACCTTGTATGAACAAATACAACTTGAGGTTTTGAAAAATTGTGTATAAGAATTCAGTTTCAATTTATTCAAAGTTTAAGGTGATTGTGTGTTTGAACATAGACTTAAGTGTTATCTGATAATTATTACTCGGATCCATTTTTCTTTGTACTGTTTCATGGACCCAGGTCCCCGAGTATTTAAGGGCCCACCCCTTTATTACTCACATTGTACCTATATAAGGGCATGAATCGAGAAAATTCACTCGGATCCTAAAACGCCATACAACACTGCCTCTGGCAGGAACAGGAAGCAGGCATACTCCCTCCCCTCCCCTAAGCCAATGACAATGCTGCAATGGCAACATTGTGATTGGTGTGGACGGTGCCCAGAAAGGATCCTGTAGGGATGCTATTTTCTCTATCTAGGCTGCATGCAGCCTAGATAGAGAAAATGCAGAGTGCGCATGACTGGTTTGGTCGGCCCCAGAGGGCCGACCAATCACGTCAAGGCCCATAGCATTGGGCAAGCCACTCCTCCCCGACTCTCCCACCGACCCGCCCCCAACCGGGCATACTATTCTGCTTACTCACAGCGCAAGAAGCAGAAACATAAAATGGTATTTAAAATACCATTTTATGTTTCTGCTTTTCGCACTGCGAGAAAGCAGTGGGGGAACGCTCCTCCGCCCTAAAGGAGGAGCCACCCTGGGGAGGGTCGCGTTATGGCTTTGTCAGTGTGGCAGCGAGGCACTGGCATGGCGGCCCGCTGCCACACTACCAAAGTCAAAATAAGGCACAGAGTCTAAACAGATCTTTCAAAATTCCTGATTTTCATCCGCTTCCACCATGAATCTTCATGGCAAACCCAAGCTTCTTCATAGCCCTCCAAGATCCACGTACAGAAGACTGTACGTTTTGTGACACTTCCCTTTCACATGGTAGTTGTGTATTCATATGTCTTTGGCAAAAAGCTATTGCATGAGTAGCATCTCCCCTACACTCCACCCGTCCTTACTGTGATAAGTTGGTCTAGGGCAGTGGCTGGACTTTACCTATTTATTTAATGGGTCCTGCATGTGGGGCGTATGCAAGTTTTCATGGAGAGGAGATCCCATTCTGCATATGGCTATATGGGTTTACTGTTGCACAATGTTGCATATTACATTGCTTACCTGTGGTTGATTCATCCTCCAGGTCGCAGTAATCTGCCCTTGGTGTCTGCTTACCATACCAACGTAAGTGCCACAGCATCTGACACTTTCTCTTTGGCTGCAGTCATTTGCTCCAGGCTGTCAAATCCCCCACGTTTAGCCAGTGTCGTTTTGCTTCAGATTTGCCATATAATGCCATTACTTTTTGATTTCTCCACATTCCTCCTTGAGGGCAACCACTTTGATTTTGGAGTGGGTGTCACTCCAAAAAACAGCTTACTTGGCTTGTAACTTAGAGGATAGAAAACGTTTTTCATGGTGATTATGCATCTCATTCATGAGAATTTGATCTCCTCCTCTGTGAATTTCATTTTAATTTTCTTTTTCTTGAGCCTTTGGGTTTCTAGGTATGTAAAATTCCTTCCCGTCACCTAGATTCAGCCATTTTTGGAATGTTCACATGATCACATCTCACACCACCACTGCTCATGCAAAATATCTTTAGCAAGATGCAAATTGTGCCTAACCTCTGGGGACGGTACCGCAGGAAAGTGAATTTGACAAATGTTCAACACTATGAGGACTGTGCTGTTCTTTTTTTATGCAGGGCTGCACGAAAACTAGCACATTTGCGCCATATTTCTCCAGCAGCCACTCAACACTCAATTATCCTGTCTATGTTTGTGGGCGCACTTGTATTTTTTGACAACACTTTTTGGCTTTGGACCAACATTCAAAGTTGAGTGAACAACAGGAGTAACAGGTGTTTTTAGGAGAGGAGATGACCTTTTGCTGATAGAGGCTGAACATCATACTTTTTTTTTCTGCAGAGTGTCACCCCTGTACACCTTTGGATGATTGATCGGAGTATATCGCAAATGTCAAGAGCGCACGTTCAGGCCTCTTTTATGTCTGAAAATCCATATTGCAGCTTCTTATCAGATTTATTTCTTGTGACTCACACCTCATTCTCCCTCCGCCCGGAGCTACGCACAGGGCTTGGATCCTTAAACACCTGCAACTATGCAAAAACCTGTTGCTTTTCTCATTTCCTGCACATTCACTGATGCCTGACTGGGCTTCATTGCATTCTGGACCAGGCCCATTCAAGCTGGCGCCATCCGAAGCCTTTTAAAAGGTAACGCTTACAGTGGAACAGGGCCACGCGCGTGGGTTAATTCAGGGTCAGGCTTCTGCGAATTGGACTCTCGCTGGTTGGACTGTGAGGCGCTCTGGGCTGGAATAGTCTCTGTCGCCAGAGCCCAGAGCACAGCAGTGATGATTCTGAAAGGTGTATTTCCCTCCAGCTCTGCTTTTGAACACAGGGTCGCATCTGATGTGCTGGCAGTCGAAGAATGCGAGTTAATCAAAGCCTGTGCAAATACAAGGAGATACATTGTTCCACCAAAAGGCATATTTAACCCTCTGACTCTTCGAGGTCACCATTTGATAGATGTTCAGCCTTTACTGAAAAACACAAATGGCTGATTCTGTTCAAACCCCGGTGTAGGCTTCCAGCTTGTTGATGAACTTCATGTAAGCAGCTTTGAGACATTAGCTAAAGCGGTCGACCGTTGAAGACTGCGCATGCGCACCACCGAAGAGCACGTTCATTCTAGTTTAATTCCTGTATCCTGTCAGTCGATCCTTTACCGCCAATGGCATAAGAGCTTTGTTTTGTTTCCAGGGAACCCCCTTGTTTTACAGGTAGATTGTTGTAAGCAAGCCCACTTGGATCCAAGAGAGGCTTGGGAAATCCAGGAAGCCTAGTAACCATAGGTGAAACAAGTGCTTGGAAGTCTTCATCATCCTGGCAAAGAGCTGTGGCATTGGGTAAACAGCTTCTCGACCACCATACATTTCTTCTCGCTCCACACAAAGGCCAGACTCATATTGGCTTCACTGACAATATTTATGACATTAGTATCAGCAAAAAGGTGTCTCAAATGAAATCCAGAAAATCATATATCATGATAATTTATTTGAATGCACTTTTTGAACCGAGCCGTGGAAGAGACCACCAAAACACAGGCTTTCTGTAGCTGCCAGTATGGCCTGTGCACTTGTGCAGTGGTTAACAGAGACTAGGGCGCATATTCATCAAGGTGTTGCGTCACCCTTGCATCATGCAAGGGGGAACAAGGGCAATGCGAAACCTAAGTGAGATTTATCATAGCACGCAAGGTCACCTGGCGTAGTCCTGCATGGCTTAATCAATCTAGAGTAATGCAAGGCAGCACAGATCGCCGCCTTGCCCTACTCTACCCTAGGGAGGTGTTCCATGGGTGGAGCGCAGGTGTTCCCACTCCTCCACCCATAGATATTGGTACATTCCCAGATTTACCATTAAAGGTAGACTTGGGAATGCTTCAAAATGCATCAAAATGCTACGCCTCCCCAGGTGAGGCGTAACAAGGAGAAATATCTTTATTTCGCCTCGCTGTTTCCTCTTTTTTCCCTATGGAAAGAGGAAAATGCCTCTCAGGATTGTTTTTGTACAGGAAGGTGTCCCTTCCTGCACAAAAACAATCCTGCCTACAAAGCAGGCACCCTTGAAACATGATGCAAGGGTTTGTACATTGGTGCTAGAAAGCACATTATGTGCCAGCGCAGGTAGTGAGCAAGAATGTGTCACATAATGTTAAACATGGCCCATTCCTACCCTCTTCCTTTCACTCAGTGCTGCAAGGTAGCTTGTTGAGTTGCACTGCATGAAAGACTGATAAATCTGCCCCTAGTTGAAACAACATACAGACTCCCCGCCACCTTCTGCACTGGATGCAAGCACTCCATTTGTATAGTCAAGAGTCCAAGGTAAATAGCCCTTTAAACTTGTCTCAGGTCTCCACGTCAACGGTTTTTCGACATCGGCCTGTGCAACTCATTGGGAATACTTCACATTGCTCTACAGTTATGATTTGAGGTACTGTGTTCAGCAGGACTAACTGGGTCCCTGTAGCCAGCCCGTACTGTATCGCAGTTGGCTTGAACTTGTGACTTTGTCCCCGTTCGGCGAGACCAGATAATCACAGTTGAGGCATAGTGCTTTTGTTGAAATCTTTAAACTGGCATATCTATGGTTCTGCTGATTGGATTTCTGTCATTTTGATTGTGTTCTATTTATTGAAGCTACCTCTGTTTTTCAAATTTGGTGTGGGATTTTTCTTGTGTTTTCACTTTATTACTGTTTAAGTGCTGCAGAAAGACTTTAAACATTGCCTTTAAGTTAACCTTTTCAGTGCTCATGACGGCTCCCGGCCGTCATGAGTCACAGTAGGCGTGTGCTTATGACGGCTGGGAGCCGTCAGAACGTTGCTGCTCCACCCATGCGCTGTTAATTCCCACGACTATGCGGGAGAATTAATCAGTGGGCGGAGTTCTGACGGCTCCCGGCCGTCATGAGCACACGCCCACCGTATAATGACTGGTTGTCTTCATGTTTCTCTCTTTTTAGTTTAGAACATTCTACTCTTAGTGGGTGAAATATTTCAATGACTGTATAGCCCTTCTACCTTGGACTATACCAGTTGTTAAATGCCCTCTCACTTGTTATAGGCCCATAACCCGTGTTAAGGGACATTAACAACGGGTTTAGCCATCGGCAGTGGGCTATAAGGCTACAGTGTTAAAATTGTTATTCATGTATTTGTTTAGGAGCACAACCATGAAAGTCAATACTCACATACCAGACCCCTGCTTTCAAGGTCAGCACCTCATCTAACCATCCCTTCCTATAACAAAGAAAGTAAAGACTTGGCTTTTTCGGAAATAGGAGTGGACAATCAAACAGACAACTGGATCCAAAGTTATATTAAATGCTCAGAGATCACTCCAAGGAAGGCACGTAAAAAACTAATAACTTGTTACCATGGCTGACTGTAATCTGTGTACACTGTGGACTAAAGGTAGGGCCTGCATTACAAGTAAAGGTGCTATTTATAACACCTAGTAAATAACTATACCCTGGGGTTTGTTATTTATTGGGTGCGGTAAATAGCACCCATTACGATTTATAGAGAAATAACATTCAGATTTTGGTGTTTAGCAAACCAAAATCCACATGGTATGGTAAATACCATACACATTTCTCCCGTTAAATATCGGCAGGTTTGACCTGCTGAAATGTAATGAATATTGGGTTATTTAATGCATCTGATAATTATCGGATGTGTCAAATAAAACCAAATACATAATCCATCTCAAAACAGGGGTCTGCACATGGGATGGAATTAACCGGCCAACTTGTGATCAGGGCTATTTTCTACTGGGTTCCCCTCCTGAGGAAATTATCCTGGCTACAGTGCTGGCTGGGGAGTTCTCTTCTGTGCCCCGAGAGGACATGTCCTGGCTTGTGTGTTCAGCACAGGGCATTAGTCAGGGCCGGACTGGCTACCGGGCATTTTAGCATGCTGCAGAGCTGGGCAATGATGTCACTGCGGTGGGGGCCAATTTCATTGATGGAGACCTGCGTGTGCTTCGAAATAAACAAAGCAAAACGAATTTCGTTCAGCACACGCAGGTCCCCATCAACAAAATCAGCCCCCAGCTCGGCAGCATGCCAAAACACCCAGTAGCCAGTCCGGCCCTGGATTGAGTGGGCTGGTTTTCCATTTTATCTAAAAGAATTTTATTGGGGCCGGCAGAATAATTTACAACAATCACTGAATGTAAACTGCACGAGCTGTATGTCTCACTGTAGATTCTACCACTGCACTGTTAACCGTTGTGACCCAAAATGTGTTAGAACACCACTCTGGTCCCTCATGCAGAACACCAAAAGGCTTCCCACATGGGCACAGTACAAGTCAACATCCGTCCAACTAAGAAAGATGTTGTGTTCTGCCTGTCCAATGATGTGGTCTGTGCCTCATCAGGGTTCTAGGATGCTGTACAAAGGCAGTTACGACACAAAATATTGTGCTGTATAGTAACAAATATTATTCTGGGCCCAGCCTCTAAGAACACTGCAAGTAACTACACAAGAACATGAGGTGAAAGGTGGAATATACCATCTTGTCTAGGGGTGTCTAAAGTTTAAATTACCTTTTAAGCTTGAAGATTTTGTTTTTAATGCAGCTTTATGATCCTTTTACTGCAGAGAAGGGCCTCACAGCGCAGGGGGTAGACATTATCTTAAACAACCCATTGTTAGCTGGTTGGATAGCCCTGCCCACGACACTACCAACTCTCAGGACAAAATGTTATCTAGCTTTGAACCAGTCTCTTTGGACACTGCCCTGTGGAAAGTTTGACAGTGCAAATTCGGTTCTCCATTAGATTAAGTCCCAGCAAAGATTTTCACCATTCTTGCTCCTGTAATCTCAGCCCCTCTAGTCTCTATATGGAATTCCTCCTTATCCTCAGGACAGTTGCCTAAGGCATGGAAGCAGGTCATGCTGCTGCCCATTTTGAAGAAAGCTGAGGCTGACCCAGCTGTCTTCAGTAATTACCGACCCATTTCACTCCTTCCAAAACCTGCTAAGATGATGGAAAAAGTTGTGCAGGAACAACTAGCCGCCTATTTGGAATCCAGAGAACTCCTTCATGACTCGCAATCTGGATTTCGATCCGGGTATAGTACGGAAACTGCCTTAGCGTGGACAGAGGCGAGGTTTGCTATGTTAGTGCTCCTCGATCTGTCCGCTGCGTTTGATAGTGTCTCACATGCCATCCTGCTTGACAGACTACATAATCTAGGGATTAGAGGCAATTCCCTGGCCTGGATAAGATCATTCTTAACGGTAAGAACACAGCAGATCTGGGGTCGACCTTTCGTCTCCAAAGAAAAAAATACCTTGAGCTGTGGAGTCCCCCAGTGATCGGCTCTCAGCCTCCTCTTTTTTAATGTTTACCTGGCACCACTAGCCGAGGTCATAGAAGACTGCGGGGTCAGAGTGGTCTCTTATGCTGATGATACTCAGCTGATCTTCTATTTCAGTGATCACTCTGACAAAGGCCTTTCTCACTTTAAACAGTGCCTCACAAAGATTGTATCATGGATGACTGGTAATACCCTCAAGCTAAACACTGATAAAACCAAAGTGTTGTTCTTTAATCAAAAGGCCCCATTGCTACCATCGGTGTGGTGGCCGGCCGAGCTCAACCCACTCCCAGTGAACTCGGATCGAAACTTGGGCTTTGTAGTAGACAATGAATAGTCGTGCAAGGTCCAAATCAATAAAGTCACCTCTGCTTGCTTTGGCAAATTTCGTATGGTTAAGAAAATCTTTCCGTATCTCACTCTATGCTCGCACAGGACGGTCATCCACGCCCTCATTACCTACCACCTGGATTATTCCAACAGCCTCTATGTGGGAGCTCCAGCCTTCCTCATCCATCGAGTACATTATACAGAATGCGGCCGCTAGGCTGATCTGCAAAATCCCGTACCGGCATTCAATTAGCCCGCATTTCGAGAAACTTCACTGGCTCCCTGTTTCCTCCCGCATTTAGATCAAGGCCCTGGTCCTGTCTTTCAGGGCACTGAACGGCAGGGGACCTGGATATCTCTGGCGTAGGCTTAAGTTGGTGCACTCAGCCCACACTCTCAGATCCAATTACCTCCGCCTGATGCTTCCCCCCAGGTTCCAGAGCCAAAGGAAAGGAGGCAGAGCTTTCGCGGTGGTCACAGCTAAGCTTTGGAATGGTCTGCCCCTTAGTCTCCGTCTTATTGACTCAGAACCCCTGTTCAGGCACAGCCTAAAGACCTGGCTGTTTTCCACTCTTTAGCGTGTTTTTTGGTGCTTGCGGTTTCTGCTGTCTGCAGCGCCGGGACACCCCCGTTGGGGGTAGCCGTGCGCTTAACAAATTTCTACAATAATAATAATATCTGCTCCAGTGCAATCACAGTCACCTACACCAAGAACCCATCCACTGGCTAAAAGGCGTGAGGCCTGTCCCTGCCCAAATCCTCCAATATTGGCCTGTCTCTGTCCCTCCCTCCCTCAAGGAGACCTTAGCTGTCCCTGCCATACATTCCCCCAATCTGCACCCGCCTATATGTCCTGAACTGTTGTTTGAAAGTGTGGGTTCTAAGCCATCCTGTGTCTATTCAATTGTTAAAGTATATGTTTAAACTTCATTCAGATTTTCATATTGGTGGTTGGATGACCAATTGCAAATGGCAAAGTTTGTTTAGTGCCATTGTTTGGAGCTGGTAAAAACTGAAGTGCTTGTGAGAGACTAGAGGGAATTGCTTTGCTGTTAAATGCAAAGATTTGTCAATTCTAAGCTGTCTTTGCTAGACTGTTTTAATTTTTTCATACTATGTGAGAAGTGGACACTCTGTACCCCTACAATTTTACAGCTCAATAGGATGCCCATGACTTGGATGGATCGGGAACAGTGTTATCCTCAATTTCATGAGGCAATGTTTCCCAGAGACAAGGGACAGTACAGCATTTAAAAATACAGTCAAATAGGAAAGGACTGACTCAAACAGTGAGTTCTAGAGCAGGATTTAGAAAACCATGAAGGTTTATTACAAAATCTGAAAGAGTGCAATACAGAAATGGTAACGTACAGATGCAGCAAATCTCATCTAAATTCATAAAATCATTGACTTTAAGGCTCTCTGTAATAGGAACAGAATAGAATAACAGTAAAAATCAATAGTAGGTTAAGTTTCAAATGGGCAGCAAAATAACAGTAAGAAATTGGGCAGCCTCACTAGTAGTGCCATTGTTTGGAGCTGGTAAAAACTGAAGTGCTTGTGAGAGACTAGAGGGAATTGCTTTGCTGTTAAATGCAAAGATTTGTCAATTCTAAGCTGTCTTTGCTAGACTGTTTTAATTTTTTCATACTATGTGAGAAGTGGACACTCTGTACCCCTACAATTTTACAGCTCAATAGGATGCCCATGACTTGGATGGATCGGGAACAGTGTTATCCTCAATTTCATGAGGCAATGTTTCCCAGAGACAAGGGACAGTACAGCATTTAAAAATACAGTCAAATAGGAAAGGACTGACTCAAACAGTGAGTTCTAGAGCAGGATTTAGAAAACCATGAAGGTTTATTACAAAATCTGAAAGAGTGCAATACAGAAATGGTAACGTACAGATGCAGCAAATCTCATCTAAATTCATAAAATCATTGACTTTAAGGCTCTCTGTAATAGGAACAGAATAGAATAACAGTAAAAATCAATAGTAGGTTAAGTTTCAAATGGGCAGCAAAATAACAGTAAGAAATTGGGCAGCCTCACTAGTAGAGATCCAAATAGAGATGGCTCACCCCCAAAGTCAAGTAATTATTTAGCCGCTTTCTCCAGGGAGGAACATTAGAATGCAAACTCATTTTTATATGAGCAATGAAATAAATGTTCAACATATCAAATTACAGATTTAAAAAGTGTCAAATATCCCTACCTCCATAGCACTAATCCACTTCATGAATATTGATTCAGCCCCTCTGATCTAATCTCATCCTGAGGTGTCAGAAAAAACTAGTTACATAAACCCCCATGGTGAACGAATGCAATACTGTGTGAAAGTGGAAGTTCCTTGGAAAAATGTTACAGTAGTAAACTGTAGTGTAGTTCCTATATTCCCAATAGGCTCTGCGCATTGGAATAATATATTCAGCAGTGTAGACGTAGGACTGAGGTCGACTAGGTCTCTACTGACTATATTAGACTTAATTAGTTTTGCCAGCTAGCTCAGAGGTCACTAGAAACGTTCTCGAATAAACAAGGAGGAGTTTAACTTCCCTGGATAGACAAGAAGGGATTAGCTTCTGACAACCATAAAACATGACAACTTTGCTCCCTCAGAATAAGAGTGTATCTCTAGAGTCGTGTGAAAACAATAGACAGCTATTTTACTCAGTCAATCATGCATACTTAGTTTCACCAGAGTGCAGAGAAATAGAGAGACGGGCGTTTTCAATAAAAGGTGTTATTTATTGAGCAGTCTTCTTTCTCATGCAAGAGAAATGAATTGCCACAATTGCAATACTTAGTATAAAGTGAAGTGCGTACAGTAAAAGGAGTATTATAAAATGATACTGTAAAAGCATTGATATGGTTTCTTAGCCATATGATACTTTAAAATGGATAAAATATATACATACATAAAAACATTGACTAACGTACTCAACTGGTGCTTCTAATCTACGCCTACCCCGGTGTACCTGACCTAAGCCTAATACGTGGGAAGGAGTAAGTAAGTAGCAGTTTAAGTTAAGTTGGTTTTGCCAAGGATCTGAATCAAGAATTCTCTCAAGGGTTTAGTCAGCTCCGTACCTGGGTAATAGAATGTAGGAGGTCTGGTATCTCTCTCTCAGGACTCGATATCCCAGCAACCGGCAAGGGCAGCTGGAAACACCGGAGCTGGATTTTCTCGGCTGGAGAAAAGACAGCGTCTTTCTCAGTGCGTCAAAAGTGAGGGGCTGCGTCCATGGGCTCTCGCATCAGCTGGGCTCTCGGGCAAGTAGATAGCCGCTCTGCTCCAAACCACCGTATGTTTGCTTAAGGCAACTGTTGGTATATATATACCTGAAAGGTGCCGGGTTTGTCGTAAGGTTGGACATAAGACGTCAATAAAAGATGTCACTAAGAACTGGCCGTTCTTTCAGTGCTCGCAGGAGTTCTAGGACAAATCAAAACAAAAGCAAGGGGAATTCCCAGGTTGCTGGAGGTTTGCTTTGTTTAAAGAACGCGTTGTACTTTCTAGGAGTCTAGGGGAGTAGCCTTGCCGTATTTGGACTGCATGGCTATTACTAAATATGGATATGATTCTTATGCCTTTATAAGGATATTATTTATTATAGCCATATAAGGGCATAAATTGGGAATATCAAATTAGGGTCCTAGATAGAAACACAATACCCACTCCACGATCTAATGTCCATCATTACTAAAACTAAGCAATAGTAAACATATATTGATGCATGTGTGTTTTCCAACCCACCCCAAAATACATAAATCGCATTTGAAATGGTATATGGTAAATACACGAAAAATGAGTATTGGTACTGTACGCTTATTAAGCAGTGTCATCATTCAGTTAAATGCATATATATATATCAGCTGAATGAATTGCGAAATTTACACATGAAATGGCTCTGAATACAGAAAAGAAGGTCGAGACCATTCCATCACATATTTATACAAATGCTGTACATGTGCTAGAGGCTGAGGTAAAATATTGTCTCTAGAGTTCCTAAAAATAGAAGCTCTCTTCTCTAAGAATAGTTCTACTTTAAGTAGAGTACTTTGTGCCAAAAAAAAGGTAAATATTTTGGAAGTGGAAAAAAAATAATTTCGCTCTCAAGGGGAAAAATAGTTCCAATTGTTTTCAGTAGCTTTTGTTTTTCAAAGCTGAAGGCCGAATTCAGAGTTCAGGGAACGCTGTGTGCTCGTTGTTTAAAAAGTTTATTCCAGTTGTTCAGGGGAAAACATAATTTCAGACAGACTCGCAAAAAATTGGTCTACGACATCAGGTGAACAAAAATGCTCACAGAAGGTTGTACCTGTGTGGTGCTGCTTTCATCTCGTACTCCACCCCAACATACTTGTAGTGGTGAAGTCTCAACGAATGCCGTCATCAGAATAGGTAGCCGCTGGGGACAACACGATTCATGAGTCGTTACCGGACCTAGCAAGGTATCTGTATCCATTGGCACTGCTGATGGTAGTGTAAGACAGACGTCCAACACACATTCTTCTCCGCATAGCATACATCAAAGCACAGTTAAGATGCAATCTTGCCAGATTGGTCTGAATGAAAGAAACCAGGTCATATTCAGATCTCTTAGCCGGGCTAATCCAAGGACTTTAGTTATGCGGTCCCCGTAGCGCATTGCTAGGATCGTTTCTTCCATCATTGCGGGAGTCTTGTCTGTGGCTTGGCTTGCCATATCGGAGCAGAAGAATCAAAAATAAAATTCCTGCTACGAGTCCTAAAAGTAGAGGCAGACCGCCGAAGACAGAATGGACAAATTTCGGAAAGATGCCCAGAACTGTTTCAAAGGGTGTTAACAGTCCTGAAAAAATTGTCTTAAATACATGTGCGATGCCACTGGTATCAGACATGTTTAAAATATGGCTTAACATTTCTACGAAATGTACGGGGCAATTTGTTGATAATAGGGAATGTATCTCTGCTGCTGTCCTTGCAACTTGCAGATCGTACCTCTCTTTGGACAAGGTTAAAGGCACAGTTGTCTGTAAAAGAATAGACTTCATTCTGCTTAAAGTATCAATTCGAATAGAAGAGATATTCAAACGAGGCCATATTGCCGCCTCCGTGTCTGGATTGCTGTTTGGATACAATACTTGCATACAGCAAGTGACCATGGAACTAACGCTCACGAGATAGGCTTTTCCTGGCACCATGCCACAACAGCTGTGGTCACTTATTAGAACGTAACTACCATTGGAAGGCTGTCTGAAAAATGGCTCTATCTGTTTTGCAGGAGTGCCGTGCAGGTGACATGAACGATTATTTGAAGACCCTTCGCAGGCTCCATGCATGTTAATACCTTGACACAAGAGTGTACCACTTAGTGATTTTTTACAATTGTTACCACTAAGGAATACCTCTTTTTTCCCTTCACTATAACATTTGTGTGTATAAGGTAGTTTCCATGTTGACTTGATGTATCCTTTACCCAACCTTTCATACTGGCCCGCTGGTATATATTCTTGGCAATATTTAAACTGGAAAGTTGTTATCGGAATCGTAATAATTCTGTGTATTATCCATTCAATGACAGGTCTTTCTGACATTGTCAATGGTAATCTCTCAAGTTTTTCAATGCTCAGAATCGTATAGTCTGCTCCTTTTTGTGTCAAACTGATTTGTTTATCAGTAAGGTAAAAGATAGAGAATAATAACGTTACGTTTATTAAACGCCATGGCACGTAGCCTGAATGCAGATTTTGCAACGTCCAGCCAAGCTGTACAATAGAACATAATTGGGACTGCCCATGTTGCAACATTAGTAAGTCCTGCTCTATTATATAAATAGCAGATGATACGATACTGTCCAGTGAATATATTCTGGAGTCGTTAACCCATTGTCCACAACAGAAAGTGATTTTTCCAAATTAATAGATCAATTTCTCGTATTTTTTCTGCTGTTTCAATTTGTGTTACTTTCCAAGCTTTGTTGTATGCAGCGTATATACCGGCCGCTATGAAACATTTTTGACGCTGTTTGCGGGGTCCCAGTATGAAATCACGCAAGTCAGCACCGTCTTTAAGTAAAGTCAAGTGTTGCTTAATTTCAGCCAGTGTGGATTTCTGTAGCCATTCAAGGCAGATTTTCCATACACTGTATGTTGTAACGATCCCTGGATGTTGTCTCTGGGAGTATCTAGGGTCTGGCCTGGTCTGTTTAAACCCCTGTGTTTTGTTCAGGAATCTATCTTGACAGTTATTTGTGTCTGTGGGCCAGATCAACCATTTTTTCCAATCAGGATGTGTTCTGTTTTGGTGTAAAATATGGGATACGTCTATCTCTACATCTGTAGTGCTATTACTATCAGGTATGGGCTTCGGAATAGACGGTTTGTTTAAGTCTTTAATTTTGGCTAGGCCAAGACAGGTTGTCTGTTGAATGGTGTCATACAAGAATATTACTTGTTCTGGGATCATGCAGGCTCTAAATAATGCTTCTAGGCCTTGGACCTGCCATTCTTTTGTACCCCAGATGGTTTTTGTTTCAATGTTGTTTTTCCAAAATTCAAAACAAAATGTAGTCATTTTTTCATAAAATGCTTCAGAATAAATCAATTTAGTATTTGTCAACATTGTTTTCATTCCTGTCTTATTTAACATTTTAAAATAAAATGTTTCTGCATCACTTGTGATAAACCCTGAGAAGTATGGGAATTTCTCATAAAATGTTTTTGAGCTGCTTCTAAGCAGTGTTGCACAATGTTCCCATTGGTTATATGTAAAACATTTCTAGGCTGTGCAGATTTATGCAAATAGTGATGACCAAAGTGATTACAGCAGTACATTTCTTCATAATTTGATGAACCCTGTAAATAATCATGTTCTGTAAATTTTGCTGACATTACTAGATCTGACATCATATTATTAATATTTTCAAAGTCCCAATCATCAGAGAAAGTACTTGGTTTTACAAAGTCACTTAATGAAACCTTGAACTGGTGTGGATATTTCAAGAGCTCAATCGGGCCATAAATTTCATAATCAGTTTTGTCCCATGCTACCCCACCGGGTATTGGATTGGCTGTGATGTTCACTGGTGACAGTTCTCTTTTTGTGATGTGAGAGGATGTGTGAGGCTTAAGGACCAAGTTGACGTTCTGACTTGCTGTGTCCATTGTACTATATGTTCCATCAATGAATTTTCCCAAACATAGAACCATGATGAGCCAAAATAGGAGGAAAAGTACACCTAACACAATCCAAAATTCAATCCATGGAGAAATCAGATAGGTTTCTTTGAGTTGATGAAAGAGTTCAGTTACTTTGTCTTTGAAAGTTTTTGTTGCTGGCGTTTCTTCATGCTCGCTTGGATCTTCGGAAAAGTCATCGAAATTGATGAAGTAGCCAGATGCAGTTCTGTCAATTGTTGGAATTGCTTCCGGATTTTCATTTGCTTTTGGATTTTTCTTTGTTTCACTAGCATAGTCTGAGGCTACATCGTTGTAGACTGATGTTTCTTGACGAACTGTTGCAATTTGGGTTTCAAGAGGCACATGTTCCATGGCTTTGTTGCATAGTCCTTTTTTATTCACTGCAGGTTTATCAAAAGTGATTAGTCTCTCAGTTTGAACCTCTTCGATTGTAGCAAATTTTGGTATTCTGCTATTTCTTGGGAGTCCACTGGGCCTACTACTTATTATTGGCCACATGATTGTGGTTTTACCAGGTCGATGGATACAACGTGGTTCTCCTTTTTACCAGCAAGGGGCGGTAGTACAACTGATATTGTTACGCTGACAGCTAAGACTGGTACTGCTTTTCTGTAAGAAGGCCCAAATTCCTTCTTCACCGCGATCTTCTCTCTGACCAGATCCCCAATCTTTGGAATCCAGACAGGTCTTGCTGGGACAGGGGGTTTTTCTTCAGTGGCTGTTGGCTGTTGTATTAACTTTATGTTACTAAGGTTTCTTCTTGTTTCATTTAAGTCCTCTAAAACAGCCAAACGGTCTTTGATATCAAAGCATTTTTCTTCTACCACTGAAATGTGACTATCAAGATCCTGAATGTACATTCTAGTACCGAACAATAGTTTGTACGGAGTGAGACCTTTTAGAGAATTTCTTGGCAGATTATTAAGACTACGTTGGACACTTGTTAAATGTTTGACCCACCCATCACCCGAACCTAATACCCTCGCCGTTATAGATTGCTTTATGTCACGGTTTTTTCTTTCCACTACCGCATTTCCCTCAGGATGGAATGGAGAAGAGTACCGCAATGCAATGCCCATGCTGGTCATGGCCTCTTTGTAAGCTAGAGAGCTAAACGCAGGACCCTGGTCAGAATGTAGCATGCCAATTGCGTATATGCCGATAAAGACTCGCAAATCTTTTATAACAGTTCTGGCGTCAGCCGAGCGCTGGTGTCTGCATTTTAAGTGAATCTAGTCATAATATTTATGGGGACGCGTTTCTCCTGCTGGATTTTTGCGTGTAGATAGCTTGATGCTTTCTAATAAAAGGGTCCTGGCGATACTCCAGTCGGTTCATGACTGCGATCTCGGTTGCAGTCTGGACAATCCTTTGCAAATTTGTAATATTGCAAGTTTATCCCCGGCCACCAGTATTCTGATTGTAATTCTTTTACAGATTTTAAGATCGCTTGGTGTCTTAGACCCAATCCCATGTGTGCGTCTGCAATTAAAAAGACTCTCCTGTTCGTGTTTGGAATTACTCTATGCCCCACTCCAGGGATTCGAGCAAAAGGAACGGAGTTTGCATCAATTATGTATGTATAATTGAGTGGATAGTTCAGAGGTAATGCTGCATAGTCACCTTTTAAAAACGCTTTTACCGCCAGCATTATTTCTCCGTCTATGTATTTTTTAGAACGCTTTTTTGTGGCTACGGAAGCCGGTTGAACCGCTTCCGCTGTGGCTCTGAGAGCCAATGAATTTCCTGCAATGTGAACGCCATCACGTTGATGACTCAGTGTATGTATCACGTGAGTCTTTTGTAGTTCTTTCTGCAAAAGAACTACTTGTTCCCAAAGCTTTTTATGCTTGATTGTGGCACCTGTGTCATCTTTGTAACCGTTTTGAATCCAGGTCTGCATGTCATTATTGTAAGATTTTACGCAGTAATGCGAATCGCACACTATTAGTGTGGGGAATTCGCGATCGGCATTTTCAAGCGCCATCTTTAAAGATCTTATTTCAGCTCGCTGAGTTGAACAGTTTCTGAGTGATTCAGTTTTGGTAATTAATGGTCTGAATTTACCAAAGCGCCAGCGACCTTTAACAATCGTGCACGCAGCATTGTAGGATTTTTCCTCTACATCGTAGTGTTGTGCAAATCTGTCCATGTAGATTACACATGTGTATTGTTCGAGAGGCAGAATTTCGATTGGCAGAGGATATTCTTCTTCATATTCTAGATTTTCTAGTTTTTCCATTTTCGGGTCAAAATAGTATTTCACGTCTTCTGCAGCAAGAGAATTTTCCCATTGTATCCATTTTGGATCTAATGCCATGGCAGTCAAATTGCGTGGGCTTGTTAATGCCTCAAGGGCTGATTCTGCTGGTAAAACAGTTATCCTTCTTCCTTGGACTTGGGCTCTTTCTCTTGCCACAGCAGTTTGAACTGCTATTAGAATTTTTTCAGTAGAACTGAATTTCATTTCAGCTTGTGTGTACAAATGTGATTTGTAAGCAATTGGTACTGTTTCTCCCTCATTAGAGGTCAGGTACGTGAATCTGCATCTTCCTGGGATGACTCGGATTACAAGGTTGCGTATGTTTTCGCGAGTTTGCAATTTTGTTTTAGCTAACGTCTGTTTGCAATGATCTTAACATTTCTGTGTGTTTCTGAGTCCAATTGATTGGTTTGAAATCAGGTTTTATTAGTTCATAGAGATGTTTAACCCTCTCTGCATAATTTAGAATGTATGTTCTTCCGAAATTCAGGAAACCTAGTATTGATTGTAAGTTCTTCAGCGCTTGGAGTACAGCACATTTCTCTAAGAAATTGTCTGCTAGGCTTTTGCCTTCACTTGATAATTCATATCCTAAAAACAGGACAGTTAGGTGAGCAATTCGAGACTTTTTAAATTTGTAGTAACTCTGTTACTCTTGCTGAGAATAATCCTGGGCTATTCTTGAATTCCTGTGGGAGTCTAACCAATGAACTAGAAGTATTCCCTTGAATGAGAATGATTAGGAGAAGCCAAAAAGGGGTCAGGGAGAAACAATACCACCATACAAATATATATAAAGAATTCTTACAATTAATTGGAATATACAAATGTTAAAAGGAGAGTGGTCCAAAGATGGAGCCCACTCAGCATAAATAAAACAATAAAAAAGGTTTCAATTTTAGCCAGCAAGATTGAATCACAAAGACAGAAAAAACAGTAAGACATACAATTTTTGCAATACTTATTGTATATTCGGACTCTATTGTGAACACCTAAGCTATATGTACTATAATACAATATGTCAGCGAAGATGTCGAGATCCTGAATTATACTGGGTGAAGCGTCGACGCGTTTGGGTGGTTTTCCAAATTATTGTCCACCTTTATCAAGACACCTTTTGGTTTCTGTGGTGGTGTTGGGGTCTATATAATTGCCCTAAAGGAGTGAACATACAATAAGGTTTGATGAGTGCATAATCATTTACATTTATCATGCATAACACAATTAAATGCTCGGCCTTTAACAATTGGTACCTAGCTGTACATATGAATAGTAGACTGTTCCAGTAGCTTCTATGTAAACAGGTTACTTGCTCAAGGTACAACATTTTAAGCTGGAAGAACCCTGGTGCATACAATGTAGATGGCTTTTGCCAATGCTCTTGCCGTAATTTGACCAATAGATCAACAATTCTAATATATACATATAAAGAAATCAACTTGGTTCACGGTTCCTTACAAGTTGGCTAATCACACTTTTTGACAGTTTACTTTGTTCTGGATCCCTAAATTTTCCCAGACCATGTATAAGGGGATTGATTGTGTTATATGGTCCTCGGGGAAGGGTGGCCTGGTTTTTAATAGTTTATAGTTTCTTTAGCCGGCTGTCTATAAGGAGGAGCTATTCTGCCTTGCCACTAAACTAAATGGATCACTACTTCGATATAGGTTGTTAGAGAGTGGAAAAAAGAGGGATTGTCGTGAATTAACAGTTGAGAGTATATACCAGATTGACGAGTCTAGAACACTCGGGTCTATTATGTCACTTTTATGTGACTAGAAGGGAGCAATTACCTTGGAGTCTGTATGTTTCGGTTGAGTTTCTATATTATTCCATTTTGGATGCCAATTATGTGGGGCTGTATCTCTGGATTGTGTATCCAATATAGTACTCCTGTAAATCACAAGTACCTGGAAAGCTTTACACTAATATAAGTCGTGGTTTTCAATCTCGTTTTATAAAAGATTATATAGGCATTGTTGACAAAGGCTGGACATACCTGTTGATATAGGTACGTAGGCTTATACTCAGTTCAGAGTTGTTGTGCCTAAAATATATATTGCTGGTCTTCTTTACATAGTTAAAATCCAGAGGCACCTAAGTCTTGTCCTTGCAGGGTTAGGTTCCGTTTCTCTAAATAAAATGTATCAAGATCAAATGTGGGTCAGTTATGGACAATGTTATTTGAGAGTTGCTGGTCTGTATAGTCATCGAGTTACATGCGCTTACCTAGTGATCCGCAAAGGACTGCTCACTTCTCTGGTTATAATTAATCTTCAAATTGTAGAACCAGAGGCATTAACATCATGTCCTCGTGTTCTAGGAATCAGAAAGAAAGAAAAGAGGGGTCTGACGGTTAAAAAACCCACTCTGTTTGGTTCAATCACCGTTGTAACCTCTCATCCTAACCTAATGGTAGCGCTTACCTGTTGTTTCACGACGGACTGCCTGCTTCTCTGGTTCTGCGGGGAATGCCCGGTGACAGAGAGCGCCGTCTTTAAAATGCTCAATCTGGCGTCTGATATGTCCGAGATCTACCCAATCGGGTTGATCCTAGACAAAGCCACGAGATTAGCATACTAAGGCTTGTGTTGTTGTATCCCTATTGGTGGGTTTCTTTAAGGTGTTTTCCGATTGGATTAGGGCAATCTGTCAGAGAGGTGGGTCCTCTGTCAGAAAGGTTGGTCATATCTCGGAGAAAAAATATATGCGGGGTCCTAAAGGCCACATGTTTAATTCTCTGATTGTTTTGTTCACGCGGTAGATTCCGCATTCACCGCAGATGTATTTACAGACTATGTTAGACTTTCTCTATCAGTGTTTCCCGGAAAGTTTTGGCCATACGATTGAAAATGCATGTTTTGGGACCTATATTGAGGCGCTGGAGTCTAGAGATAATGTGAGCCCGTCCGAAATGCGGGAATTAAAGCTTGGGAAATTATACAAAGCGAGTTTCATAGTCTCAATAAAGCATCTTCCAATACTCTTAAAGGGAATAAGATGAGTTAAGATATTGATAATTCGTGGGGGAAATATCTCAGGCGATCGCACGATGAATCTTATATGATTATAATGTATTTAATGTTAACCTAAAAATGGGCGCTGGTACGTGGCATATTGATCTTAATGTGTGCCACGGTCAGGTGACCCGGAGTAAGATTCTTGTAGTTAATATTAAGTGCTATTTAAGAGATTGAGTCTCTCTAGAGATATATTTAGGTGATTCACATATAGAATACTAGGGGCAAGGTAGCAGGCATGGACTATTAACTCGGGCGATCTAGATGCATTTTGTCCAGTCCTCCCTGGTATTTAAACCTTTGAGGATGGTATTTGGGAAACAGAAGTACCAGTGTTACCTAGTTTTTCTCAGTTTGTCAGTGTCTCCGCCTCGTCTGGTAGCCCTAATCTTCTCTAGAACAAACCAGCGTAGGTCATCACAAGTGTGATTCTCCTGTTTGAAATGTTCTGTTAAGGGCGCATTGCATTTGTTTGTGCGGATGGCCGATTTATGTTCTAGGACTCTGAGTCTAAGTTCTCTACTGGTCTCCCCCACGTAACCAAGGTTGCAGGGGCAGATCAGTAGGTACACTAGACAGGGCCAATAGCTTCAGGCAACCACAAATGTGAGACCTGCTCGGTATGTCAGCACTGCATTACAGGCACCAGTCTGGAATTTAATGGCAAAACCTTAACCCCTAGAACATTCAACAACTGCAGGAGCCAAAATCTAGTGTACCTACTGATCTGCCCCTGCAACCTTGGTTACGTGGGGGAGACCAGTAGAGAACTTAGACTCAGAGTCCTAGAACATAAATCGGTCATCCGCACAAACAAATGCAATGCGCCCTTAACAGAACATTTCAAACAGGAGAATCACACTTGTGATGACCTACGCTGGTTTGTTCTAGAGAAGATTAGGACTACCAGACGAGGCGGAGACACTGACAAACTGAGAAAAACTAGGGAACAATGGTACTTCTGTTTCCTAAATACCATCCTCAAAGGTTTAAATACCAGGGAGGACTGGACAAAATGCATCTAGATCGCCCGAGTTAATAGTCCATGCCTGCTACCTTGCCCCTAGTATTCTATATGTGAATCACCTAAATATAAATCTAGAGAGACTCAGTCTCTTAAATAGCACTTAATATTAACTACAAGAATCTTACTCCCGGTCACCTGACCGTGGCACACATTAAGATCAATATGCCACGTACCAGCACCCATTTTTAGGTTAACATTAAATACATTATAATCATATAAGATTCATCGTGCGATCGCCTGAGATATTTCCCCCACGAATTATCAATATCTTAACTCATCTTGTTCCCTTTAAGAGTATTGGAAGATGCTTTATTGAGACTATGAAACTCGCTTTGTATAATTTCCCAAGCTTTAATTCCCGCATTTCGGACGGGCTCACATTATCTCTAGACTCCAGCGCCTCAATATAGGTCCCAAAACATGCATTTTCAATCGTATGGCCAAAACTTTCCGGGAAACACTGATAGAGAAAGTCTAACATAGTCTGTAAATACATCTGCGGTGAATGCGGAATCTACCGCGAGAACAAAACAATCAGAGAATTAAACATGTGGCCTTTAGGACCCCCGCATATATTTTTTCTCCGAGATATGACCAACCTTTCTGACAGAGGACCCACCTCTCTGACAGATTGCCCTAATCCAATCGGAAAACACCTTAAAGAAACCCACCAATAGGGATACAACAACACAAGCCTTAGTATGCTAATCTCGTGGCTTCGTCTAGGATCAACCCGATTGGGTAGATCTCGGACGAATCAGACGCCAGATTGAGCATTTTAAAGACGGCGCTCTCTGTCACCGGACATTCCCCGCAGAACCAGAGAAGCAGGCAGTCCGTCGTGAAACAACAGGTAAGCGCTACCATTAGGTTAGGATGAGAGGTTACAACGGTGATTGAACCAAACAGAGTGGGTTTTTTAACCGTCAGACCCCTCTTTTCTTTCTTTCTGATTCCTAGAACATGAGGACATGATGTTAATGCCTCTGGTTCTACAATTTGAAGATTAATTATAACCAGAGAAGTGAGCAGTCCTTTGCGGATCACTAGGTAAGCGCATGTAACTCGATGACTATACAGACCAGCAACTCTCTAATAACATTGTCCATAACTGACCCACATTTGATCTTGATACATTTTATTTAGAGAAACGGAACCTAACCCTGCAACGACAAGACTTAGGCGCCTCTGGATTTTAACTATGTAAAGAAGACCAGCAATATATATTTTAGGCACAACAACTCTGAACTGAGTATAAGTCTAGGTACCTATATCAACAGGTATGTCCAGCCTTTGTCAACAATGCCTATATAATCTTTTATAAAACGAGATTGAAAACCACGACCTATATTAGTGTAAAGCTTTCCACGTACTTGTGATTTACAGGAGTACTATATTGGATACACAATCCAGAGATACAGCCCCACATAATTGGCATCCAAAATGGAATAATATAGAAACTCAACCGAAACATACGGACTCCAAGGTAATTGCTCCCTTCTAGTCACATAAAAGTGACATAATTGACCTGAGTGTTCTAGACTCGTCAATCTGGTATATACTCTCAACTGTTAATTCACGACAATCCCTCTTTTTTCCACTCTCTAACAACCTATATCGAAGTAGTGATCCATTTAGTTTAGTGGCAAGGCAGAATAGCTCCTCCTTATAGACAGCCGGCTAAAGAAACTATAAACTATTAAAAACCAGGCCACCCTTCCCCGAGGACCATATAACACAATCAATCCCCTTATACATGGTCTGGGAAAATATAGGGATCCAGAACAAAGTAAACTGTCAAAAAGTGTGATTAGCCAACTTGTAAGGAACCGTGAACCAAGTTGATTTCTTTATATGTATATATTAGAATTGTTGATCTATTGGTCAAAATACGGCAAGAGCATTGGCAAAAGTCATCTACATTGTATGCACCAGGGTTCTTCCAGCTTAAAATGTTGTACCTTGAGCAAGTAACCTGTTTACATAGAAGCTACTGGAACAGTCTATTATTCATATGTACAGCTAGGTACCAATTGTTAAAGGCCGAGCATTTAATTGTGTTATGCATGATAAATGTAAATGATTATGCACTCATCAAACCTTATTGTATGTTCACTCCTTTAGGGCAATTATATAGACCCCAACACCACGACAGAAACCAAAAGGTGTCTTGATAAAGGTGGACAATAATTTGGAAAATCACCGAAACGCGTCGACGCTTCACCCAGTATAATTCAGGATCTCGACATCTTCGCTGACATATTGTATTATAGTACATATAGCTTAGGTGTTCACAATAGAGTCCGAATATACAATAAGTATTGCACAAATTTTATGTCTTACTGTTTTTTTCTGTCTTGGTGATTCAATCTTGCTGGCCAAAATTGAAACCTTTTTTATTGTTTTATTTATGCTGAGTGGGCTCCATCTTTGGACCACTCTCCTTTTAACATTTGTATATTCCAATAAATTGTAAGAATTCTTTATATATATTTGTATTGTGGTATTGTTTCTCCCTGACCCCTTTTTGGCTTCTCCTAATCATTCTCATTCAAGGGAATACTTCTAGTTCATTGGTTAGACAACCCTATTTCCCTTGACTCTAGTTAAGGGGTACCTCTCATATTTACCCTCCCTGTGGGAGTCGACAGAAGTGTTTTTGCGACCCCATTATTGAGAAAGCGGTCAAATACCTGCTTTCAGATGCAATGTTTTGACAAAAAAATCCATTAGAAATGTGTAATGTCGTTTTATATTTTTTGTGCACGATGTTATTCATTAGTGCTGCACTGTTTGAGTTTTGTACTGCAAATGTTTTGCAACATGAGTTAAGGTGTCTGTAGTCCAAAACTAGAAGATATGAATCATCTGGCTTGGAGACAGGAAACAAAGGATTGTTCATTTGTGAGGTGCATGTTTCAATCACCCCCTGGTATTCAAGTTGATCTAAGATCTCCCTGACTTGCTTTTTAGCTTTTTGTTTAACTGGGTACTGCCTTTGTGCAGTGGGTTGACTTTTTAACTGGATTTTGTGATGAGGGGAATCCTCATCCCATCCTACATGATTTTTATATAATGCAGGAGCTTGGGCCACTGCCCATTTTCTTGCATATATGGATTTTTTATGAGTTTAAATATGATTTGAGAAGGCAGGCATAATCATTTCTTCGCCATGAGGGCACTCCCTCACAAACTCTGGTGGCCAGTCTTTCTCAGCTAACAGGATGTCATAGCCTTTCGAAAGGTTATCCCAAAAGAGACCCCTTACTTTCCTAGTCTTGTCTCCCTCTATACGTAATATTATTTCGTATATTTGATGAGGTTTGCGAACTCTGGTATCTGCAGTTTCCACCTGAATGTATTAATTCGTGTCCACTGTCGCCAGAAGATTCATAAAGATCTTGCAAGCTATTGTCACTTCTGCTGCGCTGTCTAGCATTGTCTGGGCCCACTCTCCGTTTTTCAGTTGTGTCCTCAGTATCCTCGGCATGTTTAATTATTTTAATACTGGCTACCTTCTTTTTTGGAAATTTAAATTTTTTACTTTGATGAGCAGGTTCCTTATCTTTGGACTTGGCATGCTCTTCCTTGTGTTCTGACCGTCCTCTTCTTTCCGATTTCTGTGAGGAAGTCTGAAAAGATCGAGAGGGACATGTATCAATATCTTGATACCTATCAGGTTTTCTCAATGTATCCCTATCTCTAAGGTTGTATCTTTTCTCAGAGGGCTCCCTCTGGGGAGACTTGTCACCTCGTTCTGGAGATCTATCTCTTCGTTGAGGAGACCTTCCTCTTGACTGGAATCGTTTTTCCTGGGAGTGGATTGTTTATTTCCATCCCAACTCTTTTTTGGAGTATTTAGATTATTTTTAATAAATGTTTTTTCAGGATTTTCAGTTAGTTGGGGTTTTACTGGTTTCCCACCCAAACTATCTCTTCCTAGTTCTTCATAGGATTTTTCTATGATTCTGGCAAGTTCAAATGGTTGGTCTGCTATATCTGTTTCTTTAAATCTCTGGCAGGTCGCCACAGATGCTGCTTCTCCTTTTATGTTGGCTAATAATATAGCCGAAACCTGTTTGAAGTCTTTCAGTAATTTCATACCCAGAGTTAAAGCAGGTTCTGGACCATATTCATTTTGAATCTGTTCTAGTACATCTGGCATAACCGCCATGGACGGAACACCATGTGTTTTTGTGTAAATCGAAGCAAAGACTGTGCCCAAGTGTCACAGTCCTCCACATGTGGTGCGATCCCCATTGGAAGACAGATAGTCAGAATTCTGTGTTTCTCAGTAGGCATAGTATCAGCAAATACTGCCTCTATTTGAGTGATTTTCTGAGCTAACCAGAATGGAATTTGTTCCCGTTTTGTAGGTACTTTGCCAATGGCTGATTGTATATTTTGTGGTGTGATTTTATTTGTGTTCCCCTGGTGAGGGGTGGTCTCTGGAATTTTTATTGCCGGTTGGACTATTGAAGTCCTCATGACATATTGGACCAATTGTCTGTGTATGTTAATTAACAGTTTTAGTTGAGCTAAGAGCTCTCGGTCTGACATTTTATCAATGTGGTTGAATTGGGCCTGGCTTGCCCTCCAGGTTTTAAAATCACCCACACTCCTCGGTTGAAGAACAGGGGGGGTGGAATTGGTGTCATCTATAGAGAAATGCTGGGGTTTTCCCAACTTAAAATTAGAGGGGTTTCGGGCTTTGAGCTGATGGGGTTCTCTTTTAAAGATCTAGAGAGAACATTGCTCACGGGCGTTCTGTGTTATCGCCCGCCGGGCTCGGTACCTTCCTTGTCAGATTTCATCGACCTGATATATGACCTCTCTAATACTCACTCCAAGCTACTGGTTCTAGGGGATTTCAATCTGTGGTCGGGTGGTCCGCTGGATAGTGCGTTTACGACACTTTGCCAAGCTTTTAGTGACATTCAGTTGCAACAACTGGTCCTGTCAGCCACTCACAGGAGAGGTCATGCCTTGGACCTGGTCTTCGCAGACGCACAACTAGTTGTGGTCAATGATATCCTATGTCAATGCTGAACTGACCACTCTCTGGTTGCTTTCTCTTTCCGTCTGGGGGACCACTCCTCGGGGAAAGCTGGTGCCGTACAGGCTAAACTGGGCAGACCTTGGTCTCAACTATTAAATTCATCGTCTGTGCCTTCCCTCCTACCAGATAACTTTTGTCTGAGTGACTCGGTGGAGGAAAGCTATACCACCTTATGCCAGTCCATTACGAATACCTTGGACAAGGCGGCGCCCCTCCGTAAGTCTCGTGGCAGACTGAACCGGGCTTGTCCCTGGTACACGGAGGAGCTGCGGCAGCTGAAGTTGAGCTGCAAACGCGCCGAGAGAGCCTGGAGGAAGCAGTACTCGTCCTCAGCGAGGGCCTCGTTCAGGCTGGCACTGCAGGGCTATAAGGCGCAGATCAGGTTGGCTAAGGCCGCTTTTCTGGAAACCACCTTGAACCAGGCGCCGAATAAGTCACAAGCCCTGTTTAAAATCGTCAGGGACTTAACCCACCCTATGTGCGTGGCTAACACAGTCCCCGCGTCGCAGGCCTTGTGTGACTCCCTGGCAGATGCTTTTGAGGAGAAGACCGCTAAGATCTTGGAAGGTCTAAAAAACTCAGTGCCTCTTGCTCTCGGTGTGGGAGCTCCGGTTAGCCCGTCAAGTCGACCCCGGCCGGCTGTATCTGACCCCGGCTTGGGAGCTACGGACGGGCCACCCAGTCGACCCTTGCTGAGTGGACATGCCCTTGGCTCGGTGGTTTTGGGCGTTGGGGCCAGTCCAACTTGGCAAAGCAGGCTCGCCTCTAGTCAGGTAGCCTGGGTAGCCCAGGATACCTCGCCCAGCTGTCCCCGGCCGAGTGGTCATGTTCCCAGCCTAGGAGCTCCGGAAGCGGCGCCCAGTCGACCCCAACTAAGACATTTTGCCACCCCCTCTTTTGAGGAGTTCTGCAGTCTGGCACGTACGGTGACCTCAGGCTCTCCGCTTGATCCATTTCCTCCCAAATTCTTGAAGACATTTCAGGCGGAACTTTTCCAGCCTTTGTATTCCATCTGCCTCCAGTCTTTGGACTCGGCAACGGTCCCTGAATGCTGGAAGCTGACAGTCGTGTCACCATTGCTTAAGAAACTGACTCTGGACCCCGCCTGTCTTTCCAACTATAGGCCAATCTCCCTGCTCCCTTTTCCTATTAAGATCGTGGAAAAGTGGGTGACCCGCGCTCTTTCAGGCTTCCTGGAAGAAATTGGATGGTTCGATGAGTCGCAGTTTGGTTTCCGCCCTGCGCATGGGACGGAATCCGCACTGGTAACCGTTCTGGACAATCTTCGTTCGCGAGTCGATAGTGGTCGGGCAGCCTTTTTGGTGCTGCTCGACATGTCGGCCGCGTTCCACACGGTTTGCCATCGGACCCTCATCAGGAGGCTCGAGGAGTGCGGGGTCACAGAGAGGGCTAGAGACTGGCTGGTATCCTACCTTAATAACCGGCAGCAGATGGTCACGCTCCCCCCGTTTTGGTCAGAGCTGCGGAAAGTAGGGCAGGGGGTCCCACAGGGCTCGGCCATCAGCCCCATACTCTACAATCTCTACCTCCGCCCTCTGGTCCAGCTTATAAAATCTTTCGATATCTCGGCTTTTAATTGCGCTGACGATACCCAGCTGGTCTTCTCCCTGGAAGGAAGTAATGCGGTCCCGCTGGAGACATTCCATCGCTGCATGGCAGCTACGGAGGACTGGCTTCGGGCCAACTCCCTACAATTTAACAGCACAAAGACTGAGGTGCTCCACTGCTCCATGGACCGGACTCCGCGGGCACTTCCGGAGAATTTCTGGCCTTCCACGTTTCCCGAGACGGTATCGGCTGCGGAGTCAGCTCGTAATTTGGGGGTGATCTTCGGCCCAAATTTGCAGCTGGACATGCATGTCAACAAGACCATCTCTTCGTGCATGATGCTGCTACGCATGTTGCGTAAAGTACTGCCCCTTCTCCCTGCACAGGCCAGGCCGGAAGTAGTTCGCGGGACCATACTGAGTCGCTTAGACTATTGCAATGCGCTACTTTTGGAGGCACCAAAAAATCTGCTGGGGAAGTTACAACGGGTGCAGAACATGGCCGCTAAGCTGGCTCTCTCTTGTCCTAACCTCAGCTCCTCCACCCTAGCATTAAGGGATCTACACTGGCTGCCGGTGCACCTGCGCGTAGTGTACAAAGCGGCATGCCTAGTATTTAAGGCGGTACATCGACAGGGCCCAGTGCCATTGCAAAATATGTTTGCCTGGTATTCTGCCCCGCGGCCCCTTCGCTCCTCTTCGGCTCAACTGTTGGTGGTTCCAAGGTTCCAGAGAGTAAGGATGGGTGGCCGCTCGTTTAGTGTCGCAGCGGCCAAACTCTGGAACTCCCTGCCACTTCCTTTAAGAAGTTTTAGGGACTACCTTCCGTTCAGGAAAGCCCTAAAAACCCATCTTTTCCCTAGTATTGCCTGAGCAGTGGAAGTGCTGTTGACCGGATCTCAAGCGCCAGGATGCCCTTGGGGCGACAGGACCGCGCTATATAAGTACACAAAATAATAAATAATAAATAATAATAATGTTTGGATGTGGTGTGTAGCTGGCTAGAACCGGCCACGTTGCTCCTGGTCTACCTAGTGGACCGAGCCTGGTGATGTGATTTTGATGTTTTAGGGCGCCATTAAACCAGAGCAGGTGCTCTTGGTAATTTAATGGGATTTCAAAATCCTCGAAAGGAGTGTATTTATCCGGAGGTTCCTCTATTTTGTAATAGTGGAATTTGTGTGTTACAGAGTTTGCTGCTGGAAAGTTTATCCATGAATAGATTACCTCTATCTGCCGATATTCATGGGCCTCTACCACGAATATGACTGTACCACCTCGTGATGTCAGTCCGTTTTCTATAAGTTTAATAGTTATAGTTTTCCTTACATTTACCGGAATGATTATAGCATTCGGGTCATTTTCTTGGAGACTTGTGTCATCCGCTAGGAGTCGAGCTGCTATTCTAGCTGCCTCCCTTTCATCGTCACTTTCCGTCATTTTTACTTAACAGAAAGTTTTTTGATGCAGATCAAGTTTCAAGGGAAACAAAGATTAGGTGCACAATATTTTGGAACACTGTATCCTTCAACGTTGACTAAACCAAAAACTATACATAGGAATCTCTTCCTACTAAGTTCCGGCGGATTTTAACCTTTTACCCACTCCAGACGTCTTTTGTAGTTTTTACGGGAAAAAGGGTCTGTGTGAAAAAGCACGACTGAGTTATTCTAGTGTCTTGTGTTACATTATCGCCTTACCAAACGTTGGGCGCCATGTAGTGTAGTTCCTATATTCCCAATAGGCTCTGCGCATTGGAATAATATATTCAGCAGTGTAGACGTAGGACTGAGGTCGACTAGGTCTCTACTGACTATATTAGACTTAATTAGTTTTGCCAGCTAGCTCAGAGGTCACTAGAAACTTTCTCGAATAAACAAGGAGGAGTTTAACTTCCCTGGATAGACAAGAAGGGATTAGCTTCTGACAACCATAAAACATGACAACTTTGCTCCCCCAGAATAAGAGTGTCTCTCTAGAGTCGTGTGAAAACAATAGACAGCTATTTTACTCAGTCTATCGTGCATACTTAGTTTCACCAGAGTGCAGAGAAATAGAGAGACGGGCGTTTTCAATAAAAGGTGTTATTTATTGAGCAGTCTTCTTTCTCATGCAAGAGAAATGAATTGCCACAATTGCAATACTTAGTATAAAGTGAAGTGCGTACAGTAAAAGGAGTATTATAAAATAATACTGTAAAAGCATTGATATGGTTTCTTAGCCATATGATACTTTAAAATGGATAAAATATATACATACATAAAAACATTGACTAACGTACTCAACTGGTGCTTCTAATCTACGCCTACCCCGGTGTACCTGACCTACGCCTAATACGTGGGAAGGAGTAAGTAAGTAGCAGTTTAAGTTAAGTTGATTTTGCCAAGGATCTGAATCAAGAATTCTCTCAAGGGATTAGTCAGCTCCGTAGCTGGGTAATAGAATGTAGGAGGTCTGGTATCTCTCTCTCAGGACTCAATATCCCAGAAACCCGCAAAGGCGGCTGGAAACACCGGAGCTGGATTTTCTCGGCTGGAGAAAAGACAGCGTCTTTCTCAGTGCGTCAAAAGGGAGGGGCGGTGTCCGTGGGCTCTCGCATCAGCTGGGCTCTCGGGCAAGTAGATAGCCGCTCTGCTCCAAACCACTGTGTGTTTGCTTAAGGCAACTGTTGGTATATTTATACCTGAAAGGTGCCGGGTTTGACGTAAGGTTGGACATAAGACGTCAATAAAAGATGTCACTAAGAACTGGCCGTTCTTTCAGTGCTCGCAGGAGTTCTAGGACAAATCAAAACAAAAGCAAGGGGAATTCCCAGGTTGCTGGAGGTTTGGTTTGTTTAAAGAACGCGTTGTACTTTCTAGGAGTCTAGGGGAGTAGCCTTGCCGTATTTGGACTGCATGGGCTATTACTAAATATGGATATGATTCTAATGCCTTTATAAGGATATTATTTATTATAGCCATATAAGGGCATAAATTGGGAATATCGAATTAGGGTCCTAGATAGAAACACAACAAAACCCTCTAGCAGGCTTACTTGGAGAACAGTGTAATTTAGAGAGAAACAACATGTGTTGCTAAGCAATGTGCAGCAGAATTATAATGTAAAGAATTAACATGATGTGGTGACATCCGGTTTGAACAAGATGGAGCCGAGTCATAGCTGACGCCTAGTTAGCATATGCCAGGAAAAACACTTTACATGGTCATAGCATATTCATATCAAATGCATTAGCTCCATGTCAGTACACACACATGAATTCCATTGTAATTTAGTAGCTCAGCAAACTATTAACAATTCATATTTTCAATGAGATGCGTAAATGAGTCATCAAGCATATTCATACCTGTTCTAATGCTAGAATAAGGGAGCAACCTGTTTTGAGGTCTGCAATGGGAGGGTTCAACCCAATGTATTTGTAAAGTGGAAGAATATCAATCGCTGAAGCAAATTTATTGATAAGCAAGCCACCATTGTGAGTGGGATCAGATAGGTTGCAGTACACTATTGTCATCTATCCAGGATATGGTCATCTATCCAGGTTTATCGAAACCAATGGGCTCTTACATCCTTCCCAATCCGGTTTTAGGCCCGGTTACTCTACTGAGTCCGCACTCTTAGGTGTTACTGAATTGCTTCGACAGAACCTGGATGCAGGTGAAACAATGGCCCTGTTACTGCTTGATCTAAGCGCTGCCTTTGATACGGTCTCTTGCATCGTATTTATAAAGGCCCTTCAATCTTCTGGGGTCACTGGGGCGACCCTGAATTGGCTTGTGTCTTTTCTCTCTAACCGCACCTTCCAGGTTTTTTCATCCACCACTAAATCCAAGCCATATACTTCACCTTACGGGGTCCCACAGGGTTCAATTCTCAGCCCCTTGCTTTTTAACATTTATGTTAGACCCCTGGCAGTTATGGTAGAGGAATCTGGGTTGTCGCTATTCTCAAACGCCAACGACACCCAGATTATCTTCTCTCTTTCAGCGGGTAAGACCTCAGAGCCTTATGCCCTCAGGACAGGCCTCAGCAAAGTTGTGGCCTGGATGAACGCCAACCTAATAAAACTTAATGGAGAAAAAACCTAGGTCTTGGTTCTGGGCAAAGATAGAGATCTTTGGGCACCCCAAAATTGGTCCTCAGAAATGGGTATGCTTCCACAACCCTCCACCCAGGTACGCAATCTTGGCTTTATCATCGTCGATTCACTATCCATGCGTCAGCAAGTTACCAAGGCTGCTGCCACCTGTTTCACCATTTTGAAATGGCTGAGGAAGATTGTGTGGATGCTACCAGACCATACCCAGCGTACCGTAGTCCAGGCCCTTGTTACATCTAGGCTGGATTATGGGAACATCCTCTATCTGGGTGTCAACAAAGATGTAACGCGTAAGCTGCAGCGAGTGCAAAACTCTGCTGCCAGATTACTCTGCCGAGCTTCCAGAACTGCATCGGTCTCCAGGCTGCTGGGGAACCTCCACTGGCTTTCGGTGGAGAAACAGGTTGTGTTTAAGGCCCTTACCTACATGTTTCGTATCAAACATGCTAAGTCTCCTGCTATCTACACCGCCTAGCCTGTCTCTATGTTCCCTCGCACACTCTTCGGTCTTCCATGCAAGTGAAATTCCAAGTCCCTAAGATCAGACTTTCCCGCATGGGAAGGTGCTGTTTTGCTTCCTGTTTTATGGAATGCTCTGCCTTTATCTCTCTGCACGCAATCTAATCTCCTTCTGTTCCGCAAGTCTCTTAAGACTTGGCTTTTCAGCCAGTAGGTCTCTCCCTTCTTTCTGCTGTCCCCTCATGGCGCCGGGAAACCCTTTATGGGTAGCTGTTGCGCTGACACATGAATTTAACTAAATAAATAAATATAGGGATATGATCCATAAGGGGGAAATGGTTATCTGAAAAGGGCACTAGCCATGACTGAATGGACTTAAGTTTTCTTGGATTCAGCGATGCTCGAAGGTGATAGCAGTGCTGTGAAACACCCTCATAGGCATTTTTGGATGATCACTCATTACAAGTGGCATGAGTAATTTGGAGTAGTCCCCATAAGAGAAGTGCACTGTACAGAAAGTCCAGTGGATCCCAGATTGGTTTACAGAGGCACAAGTAGATAAAACTAATGCTCTCTTTTGTGGTAATTCGAGCAAGGAGTAATGCTTATCAGATGGTAACACTAAGCATTTGTTGTAGTCACAGAGGTAATAAATGAAACACACGCTCAAGAATAAACCCGAGACCAATTTGTAAAAATAGCCAGTATCTGTATATATGTTTTAGGAACCACAATCAATACAATTAGGCAAGTGTGTTTCGAAAATGCAGTAGAAAACAGTTGCAGTAGAAAATGCTTATACACTGGCAAGTGTTTGTATGATGGAACCCCACAAACATTTACTGCACATGCCATTATAATGCAGCCAATACTCCTGTGTGACAATACCACGTATTACTTTAGCCCGCAAGTTGTTAAAATGACTTGCTTTAAGGGTTGCTGGACTTTGGAATACTATAAATTACTATTCATAATCCAGTCTATGCAACAGCAGGGAAAGTGTTGAACTTAAGAATCCAACACCAGTCCACAACGCGCCCCTACAGCAAGTTGTTGTAACGACTTGCGTGGTAAAGTAACACGTGGTAACATTGAATGTGGGGTACTGACTACGTTGTAGAGGCTGGTTGATGTAAAGTTTGCGGGGTAAAGGATGTTTCCCCCATCAACTACCTATATTGATGGTCAATGTAGAATACACTGCTGTAACCTGCGTCATCGTCAAACAATTTAGTATTGCACGCAATGGGGGAAATCGGGTGATGGTCAAGACCGTCAATCAAAGACCATTGGGGTAAAAGCACACAGGCTTTTGCAAGTCTTGTGCCAACGGGCACTTGTGGTTGCTTTTGGTTTCTACTCTTTCAGAGCAGAGGTCTTTGGAGCCCTAAGATCTGAATGGAACAGACAGTTCTCTATTACCTTGCCTAGGGACGCTGGAGGCAGGGACATGTGGAAATGTGCAACCCCGCGGGCGGGCGGGTGCACCAAAGATACACCTCAGTCAGTCTGTCAATAAACAGCAGTCATGCCAAGATGGTTTCTGCCACTCAGTCGACATCACCAAACAGGAGATGCAAAATCACAGGAGTGGGGTCTATTCTGATGTTGGTCACGGGTACGGTGGAGTGCCCTCTTGTCGGAGTGAAGACTGGCAGCTACCAACAAACTTTAGCTGCCGCAAATGAAGTTGAAGGGGTCCTCACAGGCTGCAGGTTGTTAGGAGTGAGGTAGGTGCTTGGAATGTTGGTAAGAGCCAGCTACCACTCTTGGCGTGCTCTTTACAATTTGCTGTGGGTCCCCTCTTCAACAGACCCAGCGGCAAGCATTTTATCGCTGCTTCAGACTTGGATAGCGATGTGCAAGGGACTGGTACCAACAATGCTTGGGAGTTCCTGGTGCTTTGTCAAAGGCAAGCAGGCCTCCTGGGTTTCTGGAGTACAGCTGCAGGATGAGTTGGCTTTGGTGCAAAAATCAGAGACAACAGGCAGGCCGGTCGGGTTGGCACCAGGGCAGTCACACATCCTTTTCTCCTTGTTCTTTGTGGTTCTTCAGTGTGCTTCTCTTATAGGTTGGCAGGATCTGAGGTTCATGGCCGAGGGATGCCACCTAAATATTACATTTAGGGGTGTAAAAGGGACTACCTGGTGGTAGCCAATGGGCTACCTATCTTTAGAGTGACTACACCCTCATATGACCACTTCTGTTGAGAAGTGAGCATAACCATAACCCTGGTTGGCTAATTTTCTACAACACAAAATGGGGGAATTCGAAAAGTAGGGTCCACATTACCTGACCCCCTCTTAGGGGTGGTGCTGGCTGAATGTGGGCACACCTCTTAGTCTAACTAATTTTCCCATCTGTCCTCTGTTGTAAGCTGTAATGAAGACTCTGGAAGCAGGCAGGTAGCAGGTATGTAGTTTAATACAGCAATGCAGGAATAACAGGACCGTCGCCCATCTGGCCAAGCACTAACTGCCACAGAGTAGAACCAGCAGTAGCGTCATGGGGAGAACTATATAAACAATCTAGAAGGTTGATAGGATGAATAGGCAAGGAAGAGGACAGGTAAGAAACAAGCTATGTACAACACATCTCCCCTCCTTGGACAATAAGAAAAGAAACAAAAACAAAAACAATAGAACAGAAAAGCTCTCAATGGACATAGTCATTTAAGTAAGCAGGTGGATGGCGAGAGCGAGGACTCCTTAAGCTCACACTAGAGTGGGAAGTATGAGCACGAGTAGAAACAGGGATAGAAGTGGGAACGTCCTAAAATGGCGGGACCATCCACAGACACATAAATCTTACCCCAGGTAGATTTGTTTTTAAAAACAATTTTCCCTTCGAAGTAACCAAGAAGGTCAATTTTCTCACCCTGGTAACCAGAAGGAAATATGTCACACGCTTCCAAACACTTGTTTCACCATACCTCCTTTAGCATGGATGAAGGAATAATAGTCCACTTGGAGCCAGTGTCCACCATTAAACTGACACATTTGTCATTAATCCCAAAGTTAGCCTTAGGAATACGTTCTCTCTTTTCAGCACAACTACATATAGTATCGCATAAAACTAGAATTTTGTTAACATCTCTTTTTAGATCACCATACTCACTCACAACAGTAACCCTCGGACTGGATCTGTTTTTGCACATTTTCGCAAAGTGACCTATCTTACTACAACGTAAACACTCCTTATTGTTAGCAAAACAGAATTTTGCATCAGACATATGCGAATAACTCCCACATCTAGAACACATCTTAGCCTGGGATCTGTTAACAGGTTGCGACTGGGGTCTATTGAAAGACTGTTGAGACGTATTTTTCTTCTGCAACACATAGCCCTTCTTTCTCACAATAGCCACAGCAGCTGTCTCATCATCGCTGATATCGCTATTAACAACTTTATGCGATATTTCTGCAATTTTGGAATCTACACTACTCTTTTGTAGCTCTTTTATGCATTTTTCACTCTCCTCAACCACTTTAGCTAACTCAATTGCTACTTTAAGAGTAGGGTTCTTGGCAGCCCATAAACGCTCTTGAATCTTTCTATTATTAGCCTGTACAATTAACTGATCCCTAATGTGTTCATCAGCTATTTGACCAAAGTTACATTTGACTGACAGCTCACGCAGACGAGCAACAAAATCGTCTATGCTTTCCCCCTCAAGTTGTTTGTTCTTGTAAAATCTGTAACGTTGTAGAACTAGATTTTCTTCTTTCCCAAATCTATTCTCCAGCCTTGCAATAGCTTCTTTAAACTCATCCAAAGGTTGAGAAGTAGAAGACAAAACTTGCGGCAAATATTTAAAAAGACGTTGTCCTTCTTTTCCTAAAGTGGTCATCAAAAGCGCTTTTTTTCTTTTTGGTGAAAAGTCTTCTCCATCTAGGGCTTCAATATAATTATTGAACATTATAATCCAGTCTTCCCAGGCAGTGGAAGGATTGCCTGGTTCGCTTAAAAATTGCGGAGGAAGTGCAACATTAACAGATTGTGCCATGATACTACACCTTTTGTAGGGTTACCACAGTTGTGATGTTATTCAAATGACTGGATTAATTTTGAAAGATAAAGTCACCAAAGCGCTAGTATGCTCATTTGTTTAAAGGTTGATGCCAGGATGAAAATACCGAAGAAAGACAATACTACAAAGTCAAGTAAATGGATGTCATGCGCTTAAATAATTGTCTGTAGAACGAATAAGCGCTACAAAATTTAAACAGAAAACGAGCTTACTTGCTTTTTAATTAACGTAATCCAGATTTCACTTTGAAGAAATGACGAACCACTTGTGCACCTTACTTTCCTCAGCGCTTGTCTGCCGACGATAAATAGTGTGAAATAATGTATTCAAGATGGCCGCTAGCGTCATGTGTCATAGAGGTCACGCCGTTAACCTCACGTTAATGACACACAGTATTCCGCTCATGCTTCGCGTCTTCTGTTGTCTAGGAAACGAATCACCCTTCTCGTTGCTACAGAGACTGTGAACACGCAGGCAGTTGCGCGCGATCAGCGCGATCAGCAGATGATGTCATCAGTCCCAATCACGTAGAGAGGAAAAGCGGAGAGATGTGAAATATTCGAATTTCACACAATGTTTCTCAACGCCGCTCGATGTCCAAAACAGAAAGAAACTGGCAGATCAAGACGCTGCTCTCCGTGGATTCGTTGGGAACGGATCTCTGTTTCTTTATAGTCTTCCTTTTGCTGCAAACACGAAATGGCCAGATACCTCCAACACAAGTCGCCAAATGTTGTAAGCTGTAATGAAGACTCTGGAAGCAGGCAGGTAGCAGGTATGTAGTTTAATACAGCAATGCAGGAATAACAGGACCGTCGCCCATCTGGCCAAGCACTAACTGCCACAGAGTAGAACCAGCAGTAGCGTCATGGGGAGAACTATATAAACAATCTAGAAGGTTGATAGGATGAATAGGCAAGGAAGAGGACAGGTAAGAAACAAGCTATGTACAACATCCTCCCACTAAAAATGGAGCATGGAGCAGGACAGGCGGCGGGTCGGCATCCTCCATTAACTGGAGACACTTAGGTTGCATTTAAAGGAGGCATCGTCTTTGAGGCCTCCCGCCCTGAAATGCCATTCTGGCTTGGAGGAGGTGTGGCACACCTCGGCCCAGAGTAGGCATTCTTCCCGACACCATTAGGTCAAAAACATGTCTGGTGGTTGCAGGCTAGCTTTACTGGCACAGGGAACCGGGTTAGCAGGGACACAGCTCACTTTCATTTGAAATCACATCATGTTCAATGCAGAACATGGGGGCTAACCATGTCAAAAGTGAACTTCCCTAAATTTGGCCACAACTAGGTAATTTGCAAGGATAGCTTTCCAAGGTGTGTGTTGTGCATTGTGCATTGGGACATGAGCATAGAAACCCAGAGTGGACTCAGTGAGATTGTAAGGGACTTTTTTTGGCATTTTCATTAGGCCAGCCAAACTTCTAGCCCACCTAGCACCATTAGAAGGTTCCAGGCTTGGAGAATGCCGGGAGTGCTCTATGCCACTTCATCAGTAATGCTGTCCCTCAGCTATTGCCAATCACCAACCACTTTCATACCCACGAAGAACTATTATATGCCGCAGTAGAAGCCAGATGTTTTCTGCAACACCTTGTTTTTAGTTTAAGCCTTATTTAATAATAAAGGTGTCCTAATTACACGATGTACAGCAAGAGTGATACACTGACATTAAATGGTTTTGAGCGAAAAAAGTGATTGTACCTAACCTTTACCCACAATAGCTTTAATTTGTGTTGTGCACTCTTTGAATGCGTATCCTCTATCGTACAGTACATTTCGCACATTTTGAAAAGCAACTACTGCAGTAAAACTAATAATTGGATTTTGTGGCTTGTTGACTCAAAGGAAAAATAATCACATTTCGAGATCAACTCAGGTGTTTCAACTGTAAAAGGAGAGCGCCAACAAAATATGTTTTCTTGATGCGAGCTAAGGCAGGACCTTGAAAACACTTTGGCACCGGGGTTGTTTTTCCACAATCAAGTTACAGCATTGTGGGAAAATACGCCTTTAAGGTTGCTATATATTAAAGCAATTACTCAACCCTTAATCACAGATCTGGATCCGGCATAGGGATCGTAGGGTCATCATCTTGGCAGAAATGAACTCTGCAGTAGTCTGAGAGATCTTGTTAAAGTTACATCGTGGTAGCAGATGAGCTCACTGGTGAGTGAGCGAGCAAATAATTGAGTGGGTGGTATGACGTCAAATATCCTAGACTGGCCACGTCTTTGCACTTACAGGTTTGTTCAAAAACATCACTTTCCAGAGCTATGAATACCATAGAAATATTATTACAACATTCCCTTGTGTTCACCAAGCAAATACCAGCACAGAGAGCTATTAAGGTGGATATTAATAACATCTGTGATTTAAAGGTTTACATAATGGACAACTATGATCGCAGGCATTATATAAAAAACAAATATTATAGTCCCTTAGCAATAGGAGTGGAGAGTGGTCCCTTTAGGGTAGTGGACAAGAGCTTAGTTGTTTCAAAAGTGCATTTCTTTGGAACCTCAGGCATCATTAACTCATCATTTTCCCAAAGGCAGTCTCTGTTATTTAATCTTCTTCACTTTAGAGCCTGACTTTGAGAGACTGGCAAGGATGAAAAAACGGGATTAATACAATTCTACATGACCTCCAACACCTATCAATGCCCGCATTTGTGAAGAACCTTGTGGTGTAAGATGCGTTTGCATCTGCTGTTTGCACTCACAGACTCTTCAATATTACAAAAGGTACCACGCACACCTCTATGGCCCACTCTGCCATGCACAGCATGAACGCGTACGGAGGGGCACCCTTCTTTTGTGTGACCAAAAACAGGACCCAATTGCTATAGAACCCACACGCTATTACAGCAGAGTGTGCCGCTATTTTCACGTTGATTTTCTCCATCTGAATTCAGTTCAGTTCATAAACTTTATTTCGATTTAACAAAATCACAGAAGTTGAAACAACATACACATGAAGGTCAAAATAATAGAATCCAGCATGTTTCTTGAAGGAGAAGCTTGTAAATTATCTTGAGTTAAAACTAGCTCCCTCGAAATTAGTCATGATTCAATAAATAGGTTAAAAAAGAACTCTAAAACACACCCATGCAAGGCAGCTGCATGGGGGATCAACCTTCAGAGCTTTAAATTACAAAGGGAAACATCAATACAATACAATAAAGTGCATAGTGCTAATTTAGTAGAACAAAGCTACTATACATTACATGTACGTTTACCTATGCCTCCTTTCGTTCCAACGGATCACCCACACCTAGCCCTAGCCCAGGAACTTTGCTACAGCAATCACAGTAGGCCCATCCACTGTTGTTTTGAGGATCCTAAAAGCCTCGCTGCTAAACCTAGTTCCCAAGTTTAAACATAAGGGTTTCAACCATCTGGACCTGGGTTTGCAATACACTGGGCAAACAAAGAAAATATGTCCCAGTGTTTCACTCGAGTCGGGACAGAAGGGGCAATTGCTATTGTTAGTGCTACACCATTTAGCTGTGAAAACATTTGTTAGAAGTGTTCCCACCCTAAACTGGTGGAACAACTCCCTGTCTCTAGTCGAGGTGATGATCCCAATAGCCCTCATATTTAGGTTCGTGCTTGCTGTCAAGGAAGGCATTAGACAGAGTGGGACTAGTGGAAGCTGCAAAATGCTTCGTAATTATCAAATTCCAATAGGCTGCCTTTAACTCGGTTTTAGCTGGAAATATTCTTCCGGCTGGGGAAGTCCACAAACGGCTCATCCCCAACTCACAGAGTATGTTTTTGACACACCTAAACCACACAATTTTCCTATTTACATCAAGATCCCTAACTTCTAAAAGAGCCAGGGAATAGTGTGAAAGCTAGGGAGTCACCCAAAGCCTCCTCCAATAGGCAACTGGCCGGTATCTTAGACCCAACTAAAAACGGTGCATCTGTGGGGAAATTCTCAAAATATTGTACTACCCCATTGATGTAAATTGAGAAGAGGGTGGGTGCTAAAACGCACCCCTGTCTCACCCCCTTCTCAACCAGGAACTTTTCTGTGATGCAGCCCCCCGCATCCCATCTCACCTGCGCGTAATTGTTGGCGTGTAACTTAATCACGAACGCCACGATATCCCACGGCATGCCTAGCTTTAAAAAAGTACGCCACATCTTGGTGCGTGGGACAAGATCGAATGCCGACTTGAGATCGACGAAAGCTGCGTAGATCGTACCTCTCCCTAGGATTACGGTGCACCAATATATAAGAATAAACCTTAGCACCTGATCTATTGTGCTAGTACTTGACCGAAACCCCGCCTGAAGATGAGAGAGGATATCACATTCCTCCATCCAATCCTGGATTCTACTAAGTACCACCTTTGCTGACACCTTTTGGATGCAGTCAATAAATGTACAGGAATTTATATAGCGCAAATCACCAAGCGGTTTCTAAGCGCTTGCTTAGGGAACCCGTCCTGATATTCCCCTGTGAGATAACCCTGGCAGGGTATCCGCAAGGTGAAAGCCAGGCATCCCGCCGCGAGGGGCCGTTGTGGAGATTAAGCATGCTATTGCCTAGAGTCGCAGAGTGTGAACCCGTGAATCGAGTAGGCACCGGAGCGAGAATTGTCGAGTCCATGGACATTTTAGGACTCAAGACCCCACCGAGCCGGGAATTGAACCCTGGTCCCGGGCTGACCTCTGCTTCCAGGTCTGCCTCCTCTAACCAGTGAGCCACACTTCTCCCCCAATAAGGCTTATCGGCCTATAGTTTCCCAGTACAGAGCGATCCCCTTTTTTAAAAATAGGAAGTATTACTGCGCCTGCCCATGTACTGCGCATAGGTGCTCCGTTGGCGATGGCATTCACTAGGAGCTGAATATATAGTGCCCAGGTATCTTTATCTTGGAAGAACAAGTAAGCAGGGATGCAATCAGGCCCAGGCGCCCTGCCTTTTGGGACCAGGAGAAGCGCATTTTCCACTTCTTTCTTTGATATATGTAAATTTGGGATGGGGGACGGCATTTCAAACAAATCGTGAGCATCTACATCACGAGCGAACTGGCCTTTGTAGTGCGAAACCCACTGGTCCGGCTCCACATGGTTTGAGGGCACTTTACTAGAGGACCCGCTGCCCCACTTCACCATGTGCCAAAAGGCTGTCCTGTCTCTCCCAGAACATGCTTTAAGGAGTTCAGTCCAGTGTTGTTCGTCACAGTCCCTTTTGGCATGGGATTGGGTTGCATTATATGCAGACCTATTTTCACGTATAGATTCCCTATCTTTTGCCCTAATTGCTGCCGCTAGGCTGTTATATGCCGTACGACAAGAGGAATTATACCAAGCGGCAGCCTTGGAGCATGGGTGACTCGTCAGTTTTTTTATATTAGTAGTAAAAAAGCTTTTAAGCTTACTAAAAAGGTCCTCATGAACCTGCACGGCTCTAAAATTATATTCTTTCTGCGCAGCATCAGTCTGGAGAGTGTCTATAGCGTTAGCTACCAACCTACTCATTTGGTTCACATACTCATCTTTGTTAACCACGTTTGTCCATTAGACTCGGCGAGTGTCATTTGTCATTTGGGCCTCTACAAAGTCTACACGTGGTACCAGCCCTGCGCCACAGTGTGGGTGCAAGGAGCATAAAGAGAGTAATAGAGGGTTGTGGTCGCTTTCTGGTCGGTCACAGATCACCATATCTGATAAATTGGGCCAGAACTCCTTGTTGAGCATGAAGAAGTCTATATGACTGGTACGTTGCCCACTATTATATGTGGGCATCCCATGCTTGTCGGATCTAGTTCTCCCGTTGGCTGCTCTCACCCCTTGTTCCAGACAAAAGAGTTTAAGTTGTAGTGCTGCACTCTACCATCTTTTTATTGCAGGGATATCCAGGGGAGGAATTGACCACTGTACATCCTCCTCTAAGCTAAAATCCATATCTTGAAAGTCCAGGGATTCGAATGTACAATTAAAATCACCAGCTATTAATATGTTGTTATCACCTCTGTGATTTAATAAGAAGGCGTCTAAAAGTGCTACCGTATGTGAGGCTTTCCCACCTTGCAAGCCCCTGGAATACACATTAATGAGTAGCAAATCTGGAAAATGTCCCTGGTGTAACCTAATAATAAGAATGCCTCTACAGTCAATATAGATCTCCTCGAACTTATGTTGGTGACACTGCCTGACCCAGGTTGTAAGTCCCCCTTTGGGTCTGCCACGCAGCCCCTGTTCCACAGCTTTCGAAAAATGTAAATAACCTAGGCGGAATACCTGGTCCACGGCCCACGTCTCTTGAAAAAATAAAATATCTTGCTCCTCAATGAATGCAGACCATTCAATGGAGGCTGTTTTTTGTGCAAGCCCCACAATGGTCCATGAAGCTAATTTTGGACCTACAGTCTCGTTACAGGAATCACTGTAACCTAGCTGTAGGCATAGTCCACACCTTACCACAGGGGAGTAAACCCCTTTAGTTTTAGGATTATCTACAGGTGCCATGCCACAGACTCGCTCCCTACCATTACCAGGCGAACCTTGGTATGTTTCAAGTGAGTGGAGGAGAAATATCTCTGTTGGTAAGGCCTAATACCTGGTCGCCCTCTCCCAAGTCTACCATTGGAGGAAGGTCTTTTTGAAGACAGATGAACGACTTAGTCAGTCGATTTCTTCCAGATTTGAGAAAAGCTCCAATCTGTTGTGACATTTTAGGCATATGGACCCTGTGCATGGGGTATATCCCTATAATCTCCCCTTCCAGTTGTTTGGGTAGGGATGTGTCGAAAGAAAAAACCCAATGGCAAAATGCCAATACCGTCCCTGCTTAAATGCCTAGTCCCAGCCCTGTCTAGAATCGTTTTCACTATCAGTGGAGACCCAAAGTTCAACAACAGTCTCCTCTACTAGGTTTCGGTGATTTCCCTACCCATGGAATTCTATGAATCATTTTAAATTCAAGGAATAAATGGCTACCCAGCCCTGTTCAGTTGTTTAGCAAGTGAAGGGCCTTATTCCTAAGTGATAATCAATGTTCCCCATTGCCAGATATTGAGACAGGCACATTAGAGAGTATGATAGTGTATGGCGTTGCTTCGGGTGGTAAATTAAGGGAATAACAGGGACTCTCCAGACCACCCCGGGCCATCCTTCTATCTCGGCCCCCAATTAATTCCCTCCTGGGGCCGGCCTTTGCCGTGGCGGCAAGTATGCTATGGGGATTTACAGTGGGAGCATGCGCAACAGTATTTGTGCTAGCACCAGCTTCAGTAGTGGGCAGTTGTGTTACATGTGCTGTTGCCATTCCAAGTTCAGTGGTGTCCATTACCTGGTGTGGGTTTTGGAAGGAAGAGGTGTTGCTCAATTTTGTTCAATCTTGAGTCAATGCCTGGCTGTTTGGTTAAAAGGAGGTCAAGCATTGCTCCAAGTTTTTCTTCGAATTTAGCTGGGATACGGTCTTCAAAATTACTAGACACCTGTCGAGAATTTACCTGTGCTCTATTGTCTAATGGACTGAAAGTGCCTGTGTCTGCAGCCACATAAGAGCAGTTTTTGTTATCGCGAGCCGCCCCTCTTGTTTTTGCCACTTTACTGACCTGATGTGAGGTTAGGGGCAGTGCACACACTTTTTTTCCTTTGCTGTAATGGCACCCTCCCTTTCCTTGACCTGCACTGTTCGTTGCTGGCGTGTGAGAATCTTGGCCGGAGGGGAAGGAGTAGGAATAGGGACACTAACTGAGTTGGTTGGATCATTAGCTTTGGATGCTGGGGACGTCGGAGCCACTTGTGACGTACAATCAGTAGATGATTCCGGGATTGGCAAGGGTCCAGCTAGGGGAACTTCCGAGGAGGCTCGGTGTGGATCTAGAGAGAGTCTCCTTTGGGTGAGCTCGATTTCGTGCATAAGAACGGACTCAGCCCGCATGAGAAACCAGTCCAGTGTTCCTACAACCCCAGGGCCCACTACACCCTTGCGATTACCCTTGCTCATAACTGATTGCTATCAATGTTATACAAATAAGAATGGAAGTATCTGTAGTGCAACAGTTAGAATTAAAGTTCGAAATCCACTGACCAAGTCCTTGGAGACACAGGATGACAGAAGAAAGAGGGGTGGCCCTGCCCTGCCTCCTCCTGGCTCTGACGGGCGCGGACGGGCCCGCCCTTGGCCCGGGCTTCGCCCGCGCACGTCCCGCGCTGCGGGATCCCTTGAGCGCCTCCTAGCACTTGCCTGATGACGCTGGTTGTAGGCACCTGTGGCGGACGCTGGGATATGTAGTCCCCCAGCACCCACGACCTGGGTAGCGGGAAATGCATGGCAGCATCTGTGGAAGAGATGAAGTCTGCATTGCAGTCCCCCAGGGACTGGTAGGAGGAGCAAAGAAGCAGGTAATTGCCAGGTAATTGCCAGGCAGGAAAATGACCAGCGAGGGACCCGTGCTGCGGGATCCCTCGAGCATTTTTAAGCGCCTCCTGGTGCTTGCCTGATGACCTGGTTGTAAGCGAATTCATAGTTCTTATAACCTTTCAACAATTAGGGTGACATCTGATTTTCCTTGGTTTCTCGTTCCTAGGAAGTCCTGAGTTGAAATCCCCGCCAAGACACACTCCGGCATTTTCCAGACCCACAGAAAAAGATGTCTCCTATGCTGGTCAGCCAGACTCACAGTGCACAACCTGCCTCTTGGCAGCAAGCTGCAGCTCTCTCCTGCACATCCTTTATTGGCGAACCACTTTCTAGTACTATGTCACGTGAACAGCGCCTATGTACTGGTCAACAACAGTTTTGTAATGGATTGTCTATCAGCCTATCAGGACTTAGCACGTACTGTCTGGAAGATATTTCATAGGGCACACTTTAGAACGATGGATTTTTGGAGGCTACGAGGCATGACGAGCTGTCTTTGTAGACATCAGAAGTCGAAGCAATCTAGTGGTTGGTTTGCAAACCGTAGTTGCTGTCCGAACTCTTTTTGGCAGAAGCTGGCACCAGCATTTCAGGAACCCCAAAAGTTAAAACAACTCAAGGTACCATCGAAAGCAGTTTCATTATTCATATTTATTAAAAATGCAAATAATCTATTTATTCCTTCTTAAGGAAAGCAAGACAAATACCTCATAAACCTACTTTCTCAGTTAACCTCAGCTAGCAGCTGAAGGTGAAAAAGATCAGACACTGACAACATGCAATGTATCAACCATATGATAGTAACCGTGGAAACCATGCTACGTTCTGTGTCTAATGCCTTACAGCTATGTATATTTTTAGTTGGAAATAACAATGCATATTACCTCTTCTCCACCTTCCCCTCGCCCCAAAAGAGTGTTTTAAACCTCCCCTCTCTGGACTCTGGAGGGGAGGGCGGGCGATTTTCTGAAAAATAGTACATTTACACCAAGGCATTTTCGAGCTAGTGTGGGAGTAACTGTACTCATTTTAAGATGCCCCAAGGATTCCTGAGTTATGCCTGGAAACATGTAACAGGCTCGTTTCCAGCAATTCGCCTAGAAAATGTTTGTGAATTTGCTAATGCAAATGGCAGCCTTTCTGAATGATCAGTTATATTATACATAGTGCACAATTGCACGTTGGGGAAAGGTCATTGAATTGGTGCAGAGGCATTATTTTCTTTGATTTTTTCACGAGGAAAATATTTTTCCCTTTCAAAGCACCTCTTCACCTACAACCCACAATAATTTGAGGATGCACCTTTTCTTTTTACCCTGCAATTGGATTTGCTTCTGTTCTTGTCATAAGTACATTTCAGATCTTTGCCAGGACAGGAATGGGTCAAAGTGGAGTTGTAAATAGTCATAAACATTTTGGTTAGTGGAACTGTGCATAAACTCATAGGCCATTCTTGCCTGCTTCCTGCCAATGGGCGTAGATTTACTCAGTCGAAATGTTCTAATGACTAAATTATTTTTATGTCTAAATCCAACACTTGTGAATTTCAAAAGAAGTTTCTTGCTTGTAAAAGAGGATATCAGTGTGTGTAAAATAAACGTATGTGCAAGTAGCTTTGAGAATCAGGCAATGTATGATTTATTATCGCCTCCTCTTTTTCATTTTGGCACAAAAGCATTGTTCAAGTTCTTTGTAAATGGACACTACATGTTCCAGACAGTGAGTACTGGCACTCATTTATTTATTAAATTTGTAAGGCGCAAAAGCTACCCAAAAAGGGTGTCCCGGCGCCGGGACGGACAGGGTGCAGGATATAGCAGCAGTGATATATCATTTGTGGACTGAAGTTATTGTCATCATCAGACTTTGACCCAGGCCCAAACACAGAAAGTCAGGAAAGAAAGTATGAGGGAAAGAAAGATAGGAACGTGGATGTTAGTTCACCAAAGTGCCAGGAGTAGCAAAGGTGACATCACACACCCTTTAACCTTAATGGCATCACAAGACGTGACATCATATGACATTTGATCCTGAGGGCCTCATTTATGAAAAGTGATGCATCGCTGCGTGAAAACAGCGATGCGTCACTTTTCACTGCGCTCTCCCTGCGACACTAATGATGCGTCATATTTACAGTATGACGCATCATGTCGCAAGGAGTTACAGATACGTCAGTATATCTGACGTATCTGTAGGCGCAAAAGTGACGCATTGCTGGAGTGTGTCACAAAAGTGACGCAACTCCAGCAATGTGTACTTTCACATGGGCAAGTCCCATGTTGTTAGTGCCTGCATCAGTCTTACGCCTGCCATGAGGCAGGCGTAAGGTTTTGACGCATTAGCGTCCAAGAAATGGCGCAGTAAAATCTTATAGATTTGACTGCGTCATTTCTATGACGCTTTCTTGTGTCAAAACGACCCCCTTGCATACATTATACCTGGGGCAGGTTTAATGTGGCGCAGGGGTTTACAAAGTGACACATTTACCTAGCTGCGTCACTTTGTAAATATGGTGCAACAGGCACATTTTTTACTCTGCTGGGGCATCACAAAAAATGACGCACCAGCGGTGTAAAAGTGACGCAAGGGCTCATAAATGAGCCCCTGAATCTTCATAGTAAGTAATGTCATATGACCTTAACTCTAGTCACCTCACAAATATGTAACATCTCTGAAATATTACATCACTACACAGACACATGTCGATTAAAGTACCCCCTATGTTATATGCCAGTGGAACATTACAGTTTCTCTTTGCATTATATAAAAAATTATGTGTACATCTGCAGAGGATATAGTGCCACAAAACAAGGACAACTACTGGGAGCTTAAATTATATATACCACAAACTGCCATGATTTAATAGTTCACTGCATGTGTACCACAATGAGAAATGTATTGTTAAAGCAAAGAGAGAGGAAGAGACGAGAGAAATAAAAAAAAACTATAGTAGTTATGTCCACTAAAATGATCTAGACCATATTTTGAACATGAACTATGATATTGTCTTCAGGTATTCTTTATAGTTATTCATTTTGATTTATAGTCATATACAGTCACTTTGCAAAGACACAATCACTCATGTAAAGCACGGAGGTAAATGCTTTATTTAAACTCACATATACGATGCATCCCTGATGTCAAATATTACCTCTTGTATGGGAGGATCAACATTTAGTCATGGTTGCCCTCCTCCCATATGCACCAGTTGTCTTCCCTCATACCAAGAATTACCTCAAGCATGCCAGCACCAGCATTTGCCATGGGTGTCACAAATGCCAAGTGTTACCTCTGGCTTCCCAGTATGTCAGGATTGCACTGAAATTGAGGCTAGGGACTGTGATGCCAAACCTACGCATTCCACTTTCAGTCGAATAAGATCTGTAATGAATTCCAGAATCTGAAATTACTGTACAGAGGGAAAAAATTGAAACGCAGATAAATAGAAAAGGCACACTCTGAAAACGCCTTGACTCGTCGAACTTGGGAGTACGGCTGCTTGGAGGTCTGTTGACAAGGGCCCTCAGTCTACATTGGTCTGATTGGTGACACTAAGACAGTGCCATTAATTTCAAAATACTGGTGAACGACAGGATACAATGTTTTGTATCTAACAGTAGAGTGGTTACTAAGGGATGTAGGCGGGGAAACACTGACTCACTCACAGTCTTACTCTTACTCATTCTTGCTCACTCCGACTCACTGATTTTCACAGTTACACTCATTCATAGTCACTCACTCACAAATTGTCACTGACCCTAATTCTCGCTCATACTCCATCACACAATCTAACCAACTTGCACACTCTTTCTTACTCATTCAGTCTCACTCACTTTTTCTCACTCACTTGCAGGCACTCTTTCTCTAGTTCACTCATTTCCACTTCCTCTTACTCATTGGTTCTCAATTTCACTCATTCACCTTTACTGTCACTCACACATACAGGCTCACACGTAGACATATATGCTCTCTCTCACGCACACTCTCATCCCCCCAAGCATTTTATTTTACTTATCTCAGCTGCCAGCGAACATCCCATTCCAGCTCCTAGCACTATATTTTTATTACACTAATAATGAAAAACAAACTGGGCAGAAAAAAGGAGGTAGCACACTGAAGTCCATAAGTGCAAGTCGACTCTGTATTTTTGGTGCTGATTTAACCACACCTGAGGCCACAGGTTTTAAAATCGGAGCTAGGAGACGCAAGGGGCAAACCAGGGTTCACAGAGGTAATCCCTAAATATTGTTCATGGTTAGGTATTAAAAGAATGAAAACGTAGGAAATAAAGACACAGGAAGTACAGGGTGTTGGGAGAAAGTCATGAAGTAGAATCAAGACTAGGCAGTTTTGATATTTGGCAATGTCATCCTTCGGCACCGCCAATGATGAGTTTATTAAAAAAACATTTGGGTCCTGCAAAAAAAAAAATATATATATACATATATATTCACTGAAAAAAACATAGGTTTCACACACGTTATAGTTAGGGATTAGCATTTAAAAAAACCTTAGAAATTCACTGAAAAAAACATAGGTTTCACCCATGTTATAGTTAGCTGGACATTTCTCTCATATAAAACCATTGAAATTCCCCTGTTATAGTTAGTTCAGCTAACTATAACTCGCACACCTGCAATGCACTGCTGATGACATCACATATTACATCACTCATGACATGGTCAGTGACATCACTCATGACATCACTGAATACATCATCCAGGGAATGTGGGTCTTTCTGAAAAATAAATATGTTTTATATATCTATATCTAAACGTCGATTGAAGAATAAATGGGTAAATATGTGTCTGAATGGATGTTCTTTTGTAAAAATGATTGCATATCTGACTTATTAAGTGTATCTTAGTGAATACATGTATTAGCGAGTAATGTTTAAATATGTAAATATCTGTATCAGTGTCTCACTTTGTCTATAAGTAGCTGCATGGGGTGGTGAGTAGCTACATGAGTGTGTATATGGGTTATTAGTTTGTTCTTTGAGTATCAGTATGAGTGTCTGTATAGTTCGGTGAGGGATATTACTTAGCGTATAGATGCCTCAATGAGTGACTCACTGTTTGTATGTGTTTTGAAAACAGCATGTGTGCAGCACTGTATGGGTGGATGAGTGTGTATATGGGTGTGTTAGTGAGTGAATGACTGTCTCAATAGTATCTTAATGAGTAACTACATATGGTTTAATCTAGTATATGTCAGTATTGATGTATATAAGTGATTATATATGACAGTGACAGATTGGAAGAGTTCCTGTATAAATAAGTATGTGTTTCTATACCTGATTGTTTAAGAGAGTAAGTATGTGTACGTTTCTGTAGAAATAAGTGTAGTGGTGTGTGTAGACCTGTATATGCAAGTAAATGGATATTTGATAGTTTATTTCCATGTGTGAGTATGTGTGTGAATAACTCTATATATAAGTGTAGGTGTGTAACAGGATGTATATGTGTATGAGTACATACGATGAGTGAGTACATGTATGAGTGACTATATACAACTACTGCTGAATGAGTGAATGTCTATCTAGATGCTGGAATTACTAAATAAGTTGTTCTGACTGGTATTGGTATCTCAATTTTTTGAAAATGTTAGTTCCTATTTTTAAATGTGTGTATCAAAGGTAATATTAGGGTGAGAGGAGTTCTGCCACTCTTTCACAAGGATCATGTCATCAGTGATGTCATCAGTGATGTCATTTGAGATGTCATCAGTGATGTCATGAGTGATGTCACTGACCATGTAATGAGTGATGTAATATGTGCTGTCATCAGCAGTGCATTGCGGGTGCGCAAGTTATAGTTAGCTGAACTAACTATAACGGAGGAATTTCAATGGTTTTGTATGAGAGAAATGTCCAGCTGACTATAACATGGGTGAAACCTATGGTTTTTTCAGTGAATTTCTAAGGTTTTTTAAATGCTTATTCCTAACGTGGCTGAGACCTATGTTTTTTTCAGTGAATTTCTAAAGTTTTTTAAATGCTAATTCCTGTCTATAACGTGCCTGACACCTATGTTTTTTCAGTGAATATATATATGCACTGGAAAACTAAACACCCACTTCCTTTACAAAGAAATGGAAAGTTTGCATCTCTACAACCTCTCTAATTTTTTCAAGTTTTTCATCTTCCACTCAATGTACACATCATCCACACATAGACACATCTAATTGCCACATTCCTTAACTGTGATTATCAACTATTCTTCTATTTTATATTCATATTCAAAGTGCAAGCACTTTATCAAGCCTTTTTGTTGTAACTACTGTTCCAGGAATTCTGCTCATACACAGAACTGTGCATAAAGACTTAGGACCTCAGTGTATTACGGTGTTCCAAAACCCACCTTACTACACAAACAATCTACCAGACTAGCAATCAGTGACTCATTGGTTCTTCGCCTTAGAGCAGTGTTTCCCAAACTGTGGTCCGCGGACCCCCATGAGTCACTCACACATTCCCAGAGGGTCCACACGCAGCAGTTTTAAAAGCACTGCAAACTATCTTGTTTATATACCAGTTTTCAAAGAACAATAGAAATGTCAAGATAACAACAGTGATTGATTTCCCTGCTGGAGAGACATGAAAGATTTGTCCAGTGACAGCTGTGACTGAACTAATGAAACACAGAGGGTTAATATGCCTACAACAAAGAAGTGTACCATACATTTTAAAAAACAGTATTTGATATGCATCGGTCAGTGGATAACTGCTTTTGTCACACAGATTCTTTTGTTACACTGCAGTTCATAAGTGACAATGGTAATCTAGGACAGTGGCCAAAAAACTGTCATCAAACAACTGCTTGCAAACTGCAAGGTACAAGTTAGTGACATGCTTTTTTTCCAGTCTTTCAGTATCCTGATGCTTCTAAAAAGGTTTCTTTGGGTGGAAATACATTTTTATTATTAAAGTCAATGCTTCCCACTGTGTTATGTTCTGAATCCTGAGTTTGTGCTTCTCCAGACCAGAACTCCTTAAGTTTATGCTTCTCCAGACCAGCCTCCTTGGCTTCAGAACACACTCACGGGAGAGGTGTGGCGCCGCGGCCAGGGCGACTGACGCTGGAATCTGGGGACCACGGTTCGATCCCCGGCTCCGGCGGCAGATTAGCCCAGCACCATGTGACTCTGGGCAATAGCTCGCTTAATCTTCCCGACGGCCCCCAGCGCCTAGAGACCCTTACGGGTGATTGTGCGCTTTACAAATGTGGACTTTACTCTACTACTTCAGAAACACAAGGCTGCACCACATTTACAAGAATATGGTGCAGCCCTGCGTTTCCCCTGCACTGGCGCTACATTTAATAGAGGAAGATTGTTTATGTGCAGATAAACAATATTGAAATGTCATTTTGTCACTTATATGTGTACTGCTTAATGCATCACACATGGAAGTTACAAAATGTATTTTTTTTTAAAGATTGTTTATGTGCAGGAAGGGTCGCCTTCCTGAACATAAACAATCCAAGACGTTTTACAAAAACGAGGAGAAATGGAGAATTTCTCATTGTTTCGCCAAGTTAAGACCAGGTTTTCTCTGGCCTTAATTTTGGCGCAGCTTCCCATTTACGCTGCTCTTGTAAATAGGAGGCAGCGTCAAAATCAATGTGTGTCACAGAGGAAACACCCACCACAACACACACTGCCCACCGCTTTCACGCTAAGCATTGTGTCAAAGGGAGTCTTATTTACAAGGGACCGTTAAGCCACGTTAAGTGGCTTAACGTTGCCTTGTAAATAAGGCAAAGCCCCTATCGCCACAGAAAACTCTTAGAAACTGATGTTCCCATGGGGATAGGGGCTTGTAAATATGCCACTAAAATCATTAGTAATTTGAGTATTTGTTTTGTGTGCACATATGTGTTAATTATTTCCGAATTACGGTTTTGGGGGTAGATGTATCAAGAAACCCATTTGCGATTTCTTATTAGCGATCTTTTGCAAGTCGCAAATAAGGAATCACAAAATGCGATGTATGTACTTTTTTGCGAATATTCTGCGAATTCTTATAAATCGCAGAATATTCTGCGAATTTTGTGCGATTTCTTATTTTGCAAAATTCGCAAAATAAGAAATCGCAAAAAACATGGCAGGAACAGGCTGATGACATCACAGTCAGGAAGTCTGGTTAATTTCCTGCACCTGTTTGCCTCAGCCACACCCAGTGGCAGTTGGAAGACTGTTTGGCAGCTGAGCAGACCTGCTTCACTGCATCATGGAGCCTGAAAATTCTCAAGGAGGTTTTTCTGGAGAGAAAAAAAGAAAGCAGAAATGTTCTGAAAAGGAACAGGAAACTTTAATAGAAGAGATGGCTTGCAACCATGAGGTGCTTTTTGGGAAACAAGCACTGAAAGTGCCAGAGGCTGGCAAAAGAAAAATTTGGTTAGAAATCCAGCAAAAAGTTAATTCTGTTGGAGTTACGCCACGTACCATCGAGGAACTGCGCAAAAGGTGGTATGACATGCGCCTCCTGTCCAAAGAAAAACTTGCTGCAAGGATAAAGGAATCAAGCAAGACAGGCGGGGGAACATCCACTGCTGAGCAGCCCACTCCTCATGAGGAGCTTGCAGAGGCAACTCTCTTGCCTGAGAGTGTTAGTGGGGTTGCACAAATTGACAGCTCTGAGCCTGGACAAGGAGCAGAAGGTAAGAAGCATGTATGTATGTATGTGAAGTTGTGGGTCATGCATGTGGTTCATTTTAGTGCATGTACACAGTGTGATTTCAATCAAGAGAGGTATCATGAGTCTTAGTCAGTGGAAATTTATGTTAGCAGTAGCTTTTGCACTTTAATTTGTTTTTTACCCTACTTTCTCAATAAAAATGATATTCATTCATTTAGTACTGGTTTGAAAATTACCCCAAACATTTTTTTTTAAAGTTAGGAACACTTTATTGAACTCAAACAGTAATCCACACAACAAACTCATATGTCTCTATCAACATCCACAGCACATGCAGGACATTCCAGGGTGGAAAGTGAAGATAATGAGGCTTTTTACAAGATGTTTCTGCCGATGAAGAAAGTGCACATGAGGAAGTAGAAACCAATCGCATTGACAGGCAAAAAAGAAGACATGTAGCCCCTCTGCCTTCTTTTGAAGAAGATGACGTGGAACCTGAAGGTTCAAGAGAGAGTGCACAGGAAGCAGATGTTAGACCAGTATATACACAGCAATCTCAGGCACAGAGAAGAAGAACCTATACAATGGAAAGGTCAAGGAGCAGCAGGGTTGAACTAGAGGAAAATCCTACTGTGTTTGCTGGTTTGGAGCAGGACATGTTGCACGTGCAGCGCCAGCAGCACAAGGCCCTACGCCCATTAACATCCAGCTTTGTAAATTGAATAAAAGTAATGCAGGCATTGGTGATGGTATGAGGGCAATAGTTTCATCTATGGAAAGACTTTGTTTGGCCATAGAGCGCTCTAAAGAATCAAGAAATAGGGCAGCACACCGTGCCCATGCAAGGATGCTTGGATACTCAAAAGCAATCAACAGGCTGTGCAGTGTCATTTCCAATTTCACTAGGCGTAGTGTTACTATGCAGCGCATGGTCACTAAGTGCACAAGGAGTGTTGCTAAAGTATTGGATAAAGTTACATCTGTAGTAGAATTACTACAAACTGCAAACTCAGGAGCAAGTGCACTTTTTGAAGCTGCTGATACTGAGGAGACATCAAGTAGGAGTAGCAGTAATCCTACACCTACATCTGACATTAGTCAGCGCAGGAGTGGAAGGAATGCAGCTCATGCTACAACAAGTAGAAGCATGGAATCTGCGCAGCGCTCTACCAACAGGCAGCGCAGGAAATAATGTTTTGTGACATTCTTTAATTATATTTGAATATTATACACTTGCATTACATTTCTAGAATATGTAAAATTACATGTGCAGTAACAGGTCAGGTATCACGATAGCTATCTGCCTTCAGTTTGTGAAATAAAAAGATTCTACTATGAAAAATCATTTATGTTTGGTATTTTTATTTCTTACCTAAAAGTTATTTTGTGTTATCTCAGTACGTCTTTGCCGTCCTGCAGCAACTCCTACTCCTGCAGCAGCTCTTCTTGGGGGGGGGGGGGGGGGGGTATTTCTTCATCATCAGATGTATCTGCGTCACTCATTTCAATTTCAGTGCCTTTTCTCATGGCCATGTTATGTAACATGGCACAGCTAGTTACAATTTTACAGCACCTTTCAGGATTATATTGTAAAGCACCTCCACTTTTGTGAAGCCGACGAAAACGGCTTTTTAAAATTCCAAAAGTAATTTCAATTACACCACGTATTGAACGGTGTGCCTTATTATATCTCCTTTCATGTACATTTGTTGGATTAAGATAAGGGGTCATGATGAAATCACGTACAGCATAGGCACTGTCACCTGCATGATAAGAATTGATGAATGAGTGTTTATAAAATAAGAAAAGTGAATTGTATAAAAATATTTACTGTAATGAAATTTTACTTACCTAGTAGAAAACCCTCTCCAAACTGGCCAGCACTCAAACGTCTATGAAGTCCACTGTGCCTAAATATAAAGGAGTCATGAGTGCTCCCTGGGTACTGTGCCACAATGTCAGTGATTATGTACTTTGCATTGCACACCATTTGAATGTTGATGGAATGGTAACATTTTCTATTTCTATACACATCTTCTGTGGCAGCAGGTTGAGTGATGGCAATATGGGTGCCATCTATGCATCCAATTACATGTGGAAAATGTGCAATTTGATAGAATTCCAATTTTGAATCTTGTATGTCTTGTTAGTTGTTGGAGAGGTAGATGTGATGTTGGAGCCTACTCATCATTGCTTCCAAAAAAACTTTTAAAAAGCGTGACAGCGCACTCTGAGACACACCTCCAACATCTGCAATGACCCTTTGAAAAGAACCAGATGCCAAAAGGTGCAGGGAGCACAATACCTGTACATGCGTAGGAATTGATTGTGTCCTGGCTGTTTCATGTTCCAAAAATGTCTTCAATTCTTCAATAAGGTCCAAAATGGTGTGTGGATTCAGTCTATATATCTCAAAGATTTCCTCTTCTGTTTGCTGGAAAAGGGTAATCCGCAGTCTGAAGATTCTCTCCTGCCTCTGTCTCCTCTGTGCAAGGGCTTGAATGCGCAGCCTCCTAGCTATCAGGTAAAGTCCAGCCATTGTGACAGTTAAAATTGCATTGTGGGGTCTTTTATAAACTTTCAACTTGGTTACCATCTGACTGTTGTTAGTGTTAATTGCGATTTCTTAATTTGGGAATTTCATGTTTTCGGAATTTGCGATTTCTTAATACATCTCTTTGCGAATTCTGATTTTGCGATTTCTCTTTTTGTAAAAATCGCAAAATATAAACCATGCAAAATAAGAAATCGCAACAAAATTCACAGAATTACAACAATCGCAATTAAGTAATCGCAAAAATTTAGATTACTTATTTTGCGATGAGATTTGTTACATACATCGCGGATTTCTATTTTTTAGTCGCAAACGCTGCATTTTTGCGATTCGCAGCGTTTGCGACAAAAAAATAGCTTGATACATCTACCCCATAATGTTTGAAATTTAAATCCTACAAATTGCTTGGGGGTCCCCAGCTTCCAGTGGTGACTCTATGGGGGGTCCTCAGGAGTCAAAAGTTTGGGAACCAGTGCCCTACAACAAAAACACCAACGACTAGTCAACCCAGAACATGCCACTTAGATTACATGAAGTAACGTGCATAACAATAGCACTCTTTCATTATGCTCTTACACCAGTCCAATACAAGGTGTAAATAAAGAAACGTGCAACTTTGAAATGTTTATTTCTAACGCCAAAATCTCATGCACAGTACCTTAGATAATACACCCAAACATATTATCACAAACAAGGTTGTCAGCATTGTTACTATTCTATAAGATACAAACGGAAAAAGCATCCTATAATACTAAAGGTAAACAAATTTAAAATATACCTACATTTCACCCTCCCTGCCTAGCAGATTAGTCTATAACTACAGAAAGTCTCATAGGATTACATGGTCAGACCCATACCTCTGGTACTCAGCAGTAATAGATAACATTCAGTGCTCCACAAACTATCAAATTATGAATGTTCTCCAACTGTGTGTAACTTTGCCTCCACAATGCATTATGAAAAGCGCAAGTATCAACGGTGGACACAACTGCATATGTATTTTGGCGCGAACTTCCGAGGATCATTCTGAACAGACACAGTATTCAAGATAACTTTGATGTTCCATGCTCTCACTATACACACAAAACTGGCGAGGAACTTTACAAATCTTGCATACCAAATTATTCTCTATAAAACAAAATACTCAGCCTTCTCTAAACAATATCACAAGTATGTGTCACGTGCAAAGCAGAGTAGGAAAGCAAAAATAGCGTGTAAGCTTCTAATAAACCCATGCTAACTTAACAGGGTGTGAGTGAAGGCCTCAGCCCCACGGCACCCTTTCTTCATCAAAGCACGTAATATAAACATGTGCCACTTAGAAACGCACACTCCAAGACTAAAAACCAGAGTCAAGTTCACATTTCCCAAAAAAGTTATTCGCTCTTTGATAGAAAGCAGTAGCTAAAAAATAAAGAATACATAAAAAAATAAAAGAGTCTTAATCCAACAGCGTGTAAGCACAGTAAGTAGCAACAGCCTCCAACAGGAAGTCATTGTTCTCATCTGAAAACATTTCAGCCATCCAATTCAATAGTAGGAATGAACATACATGTTCCTCAACGACGGGAGCCTCAATCATCATCGGAGGAAAACTCGGGTCATCTTCAATATAACTGCCGGCCAAGAACTCAAGCGCCGCTGCAAAAACATTCCAACGTCCCATTATTCAATGTGTCGCTGCTAAGGCCATAATCCCGCTGCCAGAACAGAGCACGTCATGAACCACTAAAGGACTCATCAACTGGTCATGATCCGTGTTGGGAGACACCGTACTGTAGAGACACAAATCCAGGGCCCAGTCAAAATCACAGCTCAGTCAATGGAAGACAGGCTGAACGCATGTGAAAAAGGAGAATCGAAATGATAATCCATAAGCTGCACTCAACGTTGCTAGAGGCAGCGCGCCATAGTAACTAAGCATTCGGTTGCGGACCAGCAACAACCGAGAAATATTGTCGTCTGCTGCAAGATGTGCATCCATATTTAAGTAAACAAATTAATACAAGCACACCGGCAACTAATGTGAACATTAAGCACAATTCACCAAAGATGCTGCAAAAAATGCAATGAAAAAACACCGCAAGACACCAAATATACTTTCTACAGAAGTCACAAGACCAATTCTTATAATTTTAAAAAAGTAAGCTAACCCCCTACTCGAGGACGCATTAGAGATAGTCTAAATTAACTCCCTAAAATTCCACATCACGTCTGTATTTAACAAAGCATACACTTCTGTGCGGGTGTTTGCTACATGAAGGACAAATGTATCTTTAGCAGATGTAAGAGCGTCATCTTTTTGAGAAAATAGCGCTCTTATGCGACTCATTTGGTTGACTCTGCTTTCAAGGTCGAAATCGACAGCCAGATGGAAACATCCAGCTTCCCATGCAGAGGAGTTAACACAACTTTTTTTTAATCAAACTACACGCTCAGTTACCGTAATCATGTAAGCATTGCCTAATATCGCACAATAAGACACAAAGCTGTATCGGATCTCCAATGAGTGACCACTTCTAACTATTCTCATAGCGTGCCCTGTGCTCTCATTTGATAGCGAGAGAGTGATCGCACCATAGTTTCTACTGCTAATCATTCTCAGCATACGCTACGAATACGATAAAACGTCGTTAATTTTAACACCGGTCCCTGATAATATGCCCCGAATTTTGTGACGCGTCCTGCATCGCAAAATGCCATGCAGGGCAAGGAACAAAGCGACATATTATGAACAACATATGGCGATACATTATCGCCGCTTTTATCGACCGAAAACTGCCGACAAAGCAGCAATAATGGGCTTGATAATAGGCCCTTGTAAATTCCCATAGCAGCCCAGGTTCTGGTGTTAACCTGGGCTGCTATGGAAATTCACAAGGGCATATTATCAAGACCATTATTGCCGCTTTATCGGCAGTTTCCTGCCGATAAAAGCGGCAATAATGTATCGCCTTATGTTGTTGATAATGTGGCCCGAAATTCGTTTTATTAATTCAATTGTTTACTTACCTACAATCATCCAGATTCCGTTGTTTATCACCCCCCACCCTGCCCCTCCCCCGCTCCGCCTATCTCACCGCAACTCCCTCCAGGGGCCGCATTTGGGGTTGATAATACGCCGTTGTTAATTCCCATAGAAGCCCATGTTAACACCAGAACATGGGCTTCTATGGGAATTAACAAGGCGTATTATCAAGCCCACCCTCCCACCATTAATAATAAACTCCAGACAATGCAGATACCCGGAGCTGGAAGGTCATTTTACATATTACTGCCCCAGAAAAGTGGCGTTCCCCGCGATGTGTACGGTGAGAGAGGGAGGGAGAGCTCAAAACATATATATTTTTTTAAAAGACGCGAGGGGTGCCCCTCCCCGAGACTGCGGGGAGTAGGACCGTAATCCCCCCTGCATACTTCAAAATAAAACCAGAGATGTGCCGTTCCCCAGTGCTCGGAGCACCTTACAAGCCCCCATTATGCAGAAAAATTGCCCCCATAATTTGCCCCCGGGACCTAATGAATAAAACGGACTTCTACTTTTTTTTCACCTCTTCCACCGCATACAAGTACTGCATGAGTACCCCGCCATTTTTTATTTTAAATTTTTTTTTAAATTGAGCCTAAAGATCCATGTACCACCCCCTGACCAAGACTATAGGCTCAGAAGGTTTCTACCCTGCCCCCTTTCCTTATTTCTCAACTTTGTTTTACGGTTTTCTTGTGACTCTGCTCTCCCGACAAACAACATGGCTGCCAACACTTCCTGGTTTGGAGTATTGACAGCCAATCAGCATGCAGCTCCTGCTCGTAATTGTAGGTATTTACATGCGCGTATCGCCGTGATTTTTCTTTAAAAAAAATAGAGCCTAAACATCCATGTACAACCCCCTGAGCAAGTCTAGAGGGTCAGAATGTCTCTACCTTACCCCCTTCCCTTAATTCTCAACTTTGTTTTACTGTTTTCTTGTGACTCGGTTCTAGCGAGGCACAAGATGGCCGTCAACACTTCCTGTTTCGAGTGTTGACAGACAGTTCACAGCCAATCAGCATGCAGCTCGCGCTCGTAATTGAACAGATTTCAGTACGCGTACTGAACTCCGACGCTAGATATCGCTATGATTTTACTTGCAATTTTCTCAGAAACTACTGAACAGATTTACACCATTTAACAAAACACAATCTGCGAACCGAACTCTACCTCTCTGCCAAAATTTGGTGTAATTCGGTTCAGCCGTTCGGGCTGTAGCCCTGGCTAAAGGTCCTATGGGAAATTGCATGGGGAAAACACGTTTTGGAACCCCCCTTTTTTCTCGGCCCCCACTTGACGATTCACCCCCAAACTTTCAGGGAAGGAGCGAAACGGAGCAGGCGATTTTCTTGGAAAAATTCACGAAGATTCGTCCACCGGCCCCAAAGTTATTTCAAATAGAATGTTGTGGATTTCCTATAGAAACTAGGTCCTAACTATAACAAGATATATATATATATATATATATATATATATATATATATATATATATATATATATATATATATATATATATATATATATATATATATATATATATATATATATATATATATATATATATATACTGGAGGGTTAAAAATGTTACATTGCCGAGTGAACCACATATCCCAAAATGCAACTATAAAAGAGACCACCGGAGGTAATCAATTTGTAACACGGATATTATGCTGTGGGAACAAGCGACTTGTCGAGGTGCTGGGCTTACCTTTGAAGAAGTTCTGATGTAGAACGAAACGCGTCAGGACTGTGCCTCATGTTGTTCTTCTTAAAAATACAGAAAGCTGGCAAAGAAAAGGTTTCGAGTGCGGTTCACTGCTTTCCGGTCTGGGAAGTGAAATTCAATATACTATAGGCTTGGTTCTGTCGAAGAAGAACGCACCACCATGAGAGCGCCACCATCTCCCATTCCTGAACCGTCTTTGTATATCGTGAAAACGCACAGGGAAATGCGGCGCCACCGGGGACTGTCCTCGGCATTGGATCCGAATCAGTCTTTAAAGTGGGCTTGATACGGGGAAACGTCTTGCCTGCAATGAATTGAAATTATAAATAGGGAGTAAGCAGACTCTGAACAGCATGTTAAAGCACCACCCACTGGAGGGTTAAAAATGTGACATTGTCGAGTGAACCACATATCCCAAAATGCAACTATAAAAGAGACCACCGGAGGTAATCAATTTGTAACACGGATATTATGCTGTGGGAACAAGCGGCTTGTCGAGGTGCTGGGCTTACCTTTGAAGAAGTTCTAATGTAGAACGAAACGTGTCAGGACTGTGCCTCATGTTGTTCTTCTTAAAAATAAAGAAAGCTGGCAAAGAAAAGGTTTTGAGTGCGGTTCACTGCTTTCCGGTCTGGGGAGTGAAATTCAATATACTATCGGGTTGCATTGCATTTCGAGCTAGTAGGTGTTGCATGAGTGGAGCATGGGTATTTTTGTGCATCCACCCATAGATCTGACGCAATTCCAGATTTAGAAAAATATGTAAACCTGGGATGGCAGCAAATTGGTTCGCCTCCCACAAAATGTCTAACGTGGAGAAAAATGGTATAATGCATTCTGAATCACACCTGGAAAAAGGAAAATGCCTCTTTGGATTGTTCTTGTGCAGGAAGGTACCTTTCCTGCTCCAAAACAATCCTGCCTGTAACGCACGCAGGGTGCCTGCGTTGGCGCTAGGCAGCACGCAGGGCACCAACGCAAAGACAGAGCAGAAATGCTCCATATCTTTGTAAATGGAGCATTCCTGCTCTCTCCATTTCACGCAACAGAGCACAGCAAGCTCCCTTGCTGTGCCGCATTGCGTGAAATAAAAGTAGATGTGCCCCAGAATCTAAATTACCCTTCCACCCTTGACAAATGGAGAACAGTGAGTGCATCAGCCTAGGTTGTGTCTGGTTTGTTGCTCTGCTATCAGCCCAGCACGTTTCAGAGACTCTGAACTCACATGCACACGCACACAAAAAATGAAGCATATAGAATATTAAACAGAGCACCAAAATAATATGTACCTTCTGAGCCAGAGGCATTTGGGCTGCCGAAAGAGGGCGGTGCCCCTGTTTCTTTTCTGATAAGTGTGAATTTGATAAGTCGGCACTGTAACATTAACGCTGGCGAGGTTGTTAGCGTTCAGATTACATTTCAGGACTATTTCAATAAAGACATTTTTTCACTGTCTGCGCCCCAGGCAAAAATCCTTAGCAAAATAGGATTTTATTTAGTAGGTAAAAATGCACTAATGCGTTCTATGCGACAGACTCTGGCATAATAGCACTTCCAAGGATTTCCCTGTCACAGCAGCCGGGAGGCTGCGCAAGGTCTAATAGGAAGAGACGTCTTTAATAAATTAAAGAAACTGAAATTTGCTGCTACAAGCCCAAGTCTCCTTCAAATGAAACATTTATGAACTTTCATTTATATTTTCCGAGACACAAGGGTAGAGGAAAGGCATTTCAGCAGCATTTTGTCTTGCTGTCTCTAAAATGGCTTGCCGAGGCACACGCTGTCTAGACTCTATGCTTGGTTGATCCAAAGTGTGTTGGTGCTGCTGTATATTCAATATTTTTTTCAATAAATGTGTGCGCCAACTTAGTGCTTGTGTGAGCTCCTGCACCGGATCTGGGGCCATATGTATCATAGTTCCGTTTTGCGAATTCCAAATAGCGAATTTTAAGGAATCGCTATTTGGAATTCGCAAAACGGTATGTATGTACCAAATCGGTTTTTAATAGCGATTCCTTACCATTCCTAATTTGCGATTAGCAAATTGCTAATCGCAAATTACCCATTCATTTCTATGGGCCAGGCGGCCCATAGGAATGAAGGGGCAATTTGCGATTAGCAATTTGCTAATCGCAAATTAGGAATTTTTTCAAGGGTGCAGGGGTGTCTCAAGAACACCCTGCTGCACCCCTGAAAATTAAATTTGGGGGCATATGGCGCAAATACATGCCCCAAGGGCATGTATGGGCGTCATATGGCACCTTTTGTTTTTTGGAAAAAAGCTTTTTGAAAAGAATTCGCAAATTGCCACCAACTAGAAGTTGGTGGAAATTTGCGAATCCTTAATGGCATTTTTTGAATATTTTTTGTTTGATACATTGCATGTAAGGAATCACAAAATTTGCGATTCCTTAAGTGCAATCGCAAAATAAGCAATTGCAAATTTTGCTATTCCTTATTTTGCATCAAACATGTTTGATACATACCATTTGTCAAATTAGCATTCGCAAAGGTGAAATTCGCAGAATTACGGCCTTTGCGAATGCTAATTAGCTTGATACATATGGCCCTTAGTGCAGCAAGTGAGGGATAAACTTTTGAGGTCATGTCAAGGATGCAGTTGCTGGCGCAGGCCAAATAAATTTTTAGCCACAGAATGTACCAAAAAGGTTAAAAACCAAGGAGGAAATTTAATAAAGAAAACTGCTACTTTAGGAGCGGAAAAGCCCCTCGCATGGTGATAGACATGTACCCCTGCCTTAGTGCCCCAGCTGCGATGATGTCAGGATTCTTGGTAACAATTTTTTAGTCATGGGTGAACATAGAATATGGCGTGCACCATGACCTAGGACTGTCCCACGAATTGGAAGATTGCTAATGACCAGAAGAGGCACTCAAAGCGTTAACCTCTGGAGGTGGAAGGCTATTGCCTTCACCAGGAGTTACGCAGCATGAGTGCAGTGGTGTTAGCATACCGTGTTTTAGTCATAGTAATCAGTCGAGTGATTAGGTCTTGTTTGATGTGTCACTGAAGTCTGTAAAGTTCCCTGATGTGTGAGTAGCTCAACCTTGGCCTGTATCAGATTTTATGCAGTGCCAGACTGCACGCATGTTTGCATGTGTGAGGTGGGGTGCATGTGTGGCTGTGAAGTGGTGCAGTACATGAGAGTCAGCATGCATGGTTGTGGGTGTTCGTTAGAATGTATGTGTGCCTGTGAAGTGGTGCAGTGCATGACAGTCAGCACACATTATTGTGTGTGCATGGCGGGGTGTATATGTGCCTGTGAAGTGATGCAGAACATGGGAGTGAGCGCATGTCGTTGCATGTGCACACAGAGATCTGTGTGCGCTTTTGAAGGGCAGAATACATGGAGGTGTCTGGGTTAAATTTTGGGAGACCCAGGGCTGACTGGAGGAGTATGTGGAGGTAGAGGAGCCCTCCTTACAGATGTGTGCATTGCTGAATTCCTGAGAGCTGGGTGGGACTTGCCCTGGAGGAAGGAAGAACAATGTTCTTCGATATGCTTCAAAAGGATCTCTTTTATCCTGAACGAGGTCACTGGTCAAAGAGGCCTTGGCACATCTCAGGAAATAGATGTTAGGATAAGGGAATCATAACGAGTAGGGCTGGTCCTTTGTAAACCTTCGATGCATATGTCACTGAGGCTGACATTCAGGTGTTATCCTTTTGTTACAAAACATATATGGGTGCTACTGGTCTGATAAAGTGTGGCTATAGCAAGAGAAGTAGTGTAATGAGAAATGAGAGTCTACATACATAGAGGGAAGGAAAACCCATCAGCCCACCCAATGGCGGAGCATCATCGAACAAGCGGGGCTTTCATGGTTTTCTGTCCGTTTCGCAACTTTGGCACCAAGGTTTATTACAAATGTTGATCATGAAAATTATTAAGTGGTATGATAACGAGCTATCCATACCATTTTAAATTTCATTGTAGAGCGGGGCCTCTTCACCTGAGCGATCGCCAAGAGAGGTGACGTCTTTCCCCAAGGATTTTTGGGTGAGTTGATAACTACACGTTGACAGTAAAAATACTGTGGCCATTTAATGTATATGTGTTATAGTGGTATCTGATATGTTTGTGTTTATCTGTGGTGTGTACATATTCATGTGTTTACCTTACAGGAAGGAAATTACTTGCCAAGGACAAATTCACTTACCCGTCGGAATATGTCATATGGTAGGAAAAATCCATTTATGAGCTACCATTTCCTTTTGCAGTAGTGTAAAACAACTAGGTCCTGAAGAAGCCTTTGGTCCACTTCTTTGACCACTCATGGCTGAAACATGTTGACCTTCTCCACCACTTGATATTTTATATTTTTTCAATACTATCTGCACACTGTTTTTAGTTTTGGCATTACAATGACCTTGTAATAAAATTTGGTTGTCAGCATTGTAATAGCCAATTTTAACTTTACACCTTTTCACTTTTTCTAGCACTGCAAATATTTTTCAGCACCACCACACAACTTTTTCTGGCCTTCCATCACTGGTGGATCATTTATTTATTTATTTTATTTATTTGAGCAATTTTTAGAGCGCGCAAATACCCCAAGGGTGTCTCGGCGCTATAGTTGCAGAACTTCCAATGGATCGGGGAGTTATTACTGACTTGTAACGCGCTAGGAACTCGACTCCCTAAGGAGTATCTCCGCGCCTTTGGCATCATCTGTGAACAAAACTCAGCCGAATGTGTAACAAATGCCCCAAAAAGCTAATAGTTAAACAGGAACGTTTTTAATTTTTTCCTAAAAGGAAGATGTTCCTTACACACTCTGATGTCATAGGGAAGATCATTCCACAGCTTTGGTCCAGCTACTGACAGAGCCCTTCCCCCTTGTCTAGATTTCCAGAACCTGGGGACACATAACAATTGTTGCTCTCCGGATCTGAGGGACCTCAAGGGGGTATAGGGAAGGAACTTCTTGGTCAAATAGTCGGGACCTTTGCCAGTGAGGCATTTGTGAATGGTGCAGCATGTTTTAAACAACACCCTCTGTTTTACAGTAAGCCAGTGGAGTTTGTTTAGAAGTGGCATAGAAGGAGTACGGGCTGGGGCATTGAAGACAAGTCGCGCAGCAGTATTTTGCACGACCTGTAATCTGGTCATGACATCCTCATTGGCGGCCAGCAGCAGACCGTTACAATAATCCAGTCTGCTTAACACTAGCGACTGTACTAGTGTTTTCCTTGTTGTATCAGGTAACATGGGAAATACCCGTCGGAGAAGACCAATAACATGGAAACATGAGCTTACAATCTGGTTGGTATGATGTTTAAGAGTAAGCTCCTGATCCAGTTTCACTCCAAGATCTTTCACAACGACTCTAGGTACGGGGACTGGGCCTAGATCTTGAGGCCACCAGTCAGGAGTCCACAGTCGTTTGGCTTCCCCAAAGAGCATCACCTCAGTCTTTGAGACGTTACACTGAAGGAAATTTGCTGCCATCCAATGCGCCACCTCATCCATTCCCTGTACAAAGGAGTTACGCACCTCAGGGGTCAAGGTTTTAAAAGGAAAGAGGAGTTGGGTATCGTCTGCATACGATACAGGGATGAATCCATGAGATCTCATGATGTTAGCTAGGGGGGCCACATAGATGTTAAAAAGCGTTGGGCTCAAACAGGAGCCCTGTGGCACCCCCTTTGAGATCTCAACCTCCTCTGACTGGTAAGGACCCAGTGTGACTCTCTGAGTGCGGTTGGTAAAAAAACTCTTTAACCAGGCCAGCGCCTTACCTCCCAGACCGATGTCAATTAGTCTGGAGGTCATGATCTCATGAGAGACAGTGTCAAACGCCGCTGACAGATCTAAGAGCACCAGGATAACGGAAAACCCTTTATCCTGTAGCATACGAAGATCGTCAACGACGGACAGTAAGGCAGTCTCTGTACTGTGCCTGGGTCTAAACCCCGACTGGGAAGGATCAAGCACCCCTGCACTCTCGATGTATCTAGACAAATGCCCGTTCACAGACTTCTCCGTAAGCTTCCCTAAAAAAGGGAGGAGAGAGATGGGTCTAAGGTTTGTCAGGTCTGTCCACGGAATGGAGTTATTTTTCCGTAGTGGTCTTACCAGAGCCTGCTTCCAACCAAGGGGGACTTCCCCTGTGCTCAAAGAAAGATTGACGACTTGTTGGATTCCAACCCCCAGCTCGTCACTCAAAAGTGCCATGACACGTGCTGGAATGATATCTGAAGGGCACCCACTCTTAGTCTGAGTGATTAAGGTGATCATCTCCTCCATAGATACCGGTGGGAATTCATTAAATTCACTGATCTTATTACCTACTAAGCTAGGTGTATTATCGACAGAGTCAAGGCTACTAGCAGTCGATTTTGAAGCTAAGATCTTAGCATAGATACCATCAATTTTTCTGACAAAGAACTGCGATATATTATTGCACAGTTCTTGAGACTCAGTCCCATCTGTTTCACAGGCCAAGGGCTTAGTAAAGGTTTGTAATATTTGGTAGAGAACTTTAGAGTTCTTACCGGCTGCTGACAATTGCGCTGCGATATGATGTTTTCGCGCAGCCCGGAGAGCTTTATGGTAGCTTTTTTGGGAGGCCCTGTAAATATCTTTGTCCTCAACTTTCCAAGTGGCTCTCCATCGTTTCTCTAGCTTCCTTGTAGTGAGCTTTAACTGTCTCAGGTCCTCTGTGAACCAAACCTCTTGCCTAGAGGCAGGCCGAGGTTTATATGTCCTCAAAGGAATAACACAATCAATGGTTGTAGTTATAGCTACATTAAATTTATTTAAAGCTAAGGTCACATTATCCCCAACTCCAGCCCAGTTAGGTTCTAGATAATTCTCCCTGAAACCCTCAGGAGTAAGTTTGTGCCAGGGTCTCCTGACATCTGCCATGCTCCTCCGAATACCTTTTGTCTTATAGTTGGAGCGAGTGTGGAATTCGATAATAGCATGGTCAGTCCAGTCTACCTGGTACGGAGGGAGACAATTTATGTAGGGGGAGTTGTGTAGCACAAGATCAAGAGTATGACCCGCTACATGTGTAGGTCCCTGATTTGCCAACTTAAAGCCAAGTGTGGACAGGTCAGCCAGGAGGGTCTGAGCCTCAAGACATGTCGCAATATCACAATGGACATTAAAGTCCCCTACCAGAATGAAATCTGTGTTCATTTGCATATGGGGGGCAAGTGCTTCCACAAGTCGAATAGAGAAGTTCCCAGCAGGGCCCGGAGGCCGATAAACTAGTGCTCCTTTCCTAGATTCCTTAGCGCAGGGATTAATGGAAAAAATCATAAGCTCCATTTGTGGGTTGCATACAGTCTCAATAACCACCACCTCCATTTCCTGTTTAAAAACGATGGCTAGCCCCCCACCAGTTTTAATAGGACGATCCATCCTCACTATCTTGTATCCCACCGGCACACCCATAGTTATGGCTGGAACAGTGTGGGGCTTCAGCCAAGTCTCCGTTAAGAAACAGAAATGTGGGCTCACAGATGTAATAAGGTCCCAAACCTGAATGGCGTGAGACACCAATGATCGTGCATTGCACAGGACGTTCTTACAGTTTAGAGGGGGGTTATTAGGAGGGCTAGCAATAGTATAGATCGGGTGTTCATTGAATTCAGAAGCGATCAGTTGTTTATAACAGGGGTTTAAGACTGTACTACTGGTGAACTGAGTACAGCAAGCCCTGCAGGAAAAAGGTCCCTCATAACAGCAATCAGCCCTATAATGGCACAGTGTAGAAACATACCTGCCCAGATCCAATAAAGACTGACTAGAGTACGTATGTACAGGACGAGGGGTCAGTACAGGGGGAACACCGATGGACGCCATGACCTCCTGCCCCTAGCCCCGTCCCGGACGGGCGCAGACGGGCTGGTCTTCGGCTCGTCTTAGGCGCAGGAATAGGCTTAGGAGTATTCAGGCTGGGAACAACCACGTTTTTAGTATTTTCCTGAAATTGAGCAGTGTCGGCGCAGATTTAATATAGAGGGGGAGCGTGTTCCACAACTTGGCTGTGGCAACAGAGAAACGTTTGTCTCCCCAATTAGCTCTTCTTGTTCTAGGGACTCTTAGTAAGTGGGCTGTGGATGAGCATAAGGTTCTAAGGTGTTCGAGCGGCCGGAAAGCTTGTCTTAAGAACAGAGGGCCTTGGTTGTGGATGGCTTTGTATGCTATGCACAAAGCCTTGAATTTGATCCGGCTTCTCACCGGCAACGAGTGTAATTGCTTGATGTAAGGGGAGATAGATGCAAATTTGTGGATGGATAGCAGTGTCCTAGCTGCTGCGTTTTGCACTGTCTGCAATTTGTTGAGGACCTTTTGTTGTGCATTTAGTAGGAGGGCGTTGCAATAATCTGTTTTAGAAAAGACTAGTGTACTGACTAAGGTTTTGCCTGCAGATGGAGGAAGGTAAGGGATTAGTTTTTTAATCTTTTTTAGGGTGTAGAAAGAAGAGGAGACCACCGAATTAGCATGTTGCTGGAAGATATCTGAACTTTATGAACTTCTTGTCATGGTATACTTGATTTATCGTTTTATGCTACTTGCCCTTTAAATTCTTTTAGTAATACATGTTCCAGCAACCCTAGCGCGCAGGCACAGTGAGAAAGTTTTCTATGGTTTAACCGTGTTAAACGACTTGCCCTTTAATTTTCATTAGAAATACAATTCCCAGCAACCGCAGCGTGTGGGCGTAGTCATTAGTCCTTCCGACTTACTCTTTCTAAATAATTTTCCCGCCAGTAACTCCGCATTAGATACCCGGAGTTCAACGGAGCGGCAATTGAAAAGAGCTAGTGAGCTTTAAATAGCGGTAAGCGGAACACTAGACGTCTACATACATGTAGCGTTAACTAAACTAACCAAGGAAGGTTTTACAGATTCGAGTGAGAAAACCTTTGATTAATGCGTATCTTACGATATAATATATCGCTCACGCTTATATTGTAATTTTATTTATCAATCTAGCAACCAATTTCTCACTGAGTGATTTTACCTGCAATACGGTATAGTGGTCTTAAACCTTACAGTTACAGGGGGCACATTATGTATAGAGCAGAAAAGTGGTTTAAATAGAATGAACAGGGAATAGCGTTATGTTTCATGTAACAACGATTACATTTGTTAGTAGCATGTGTACTGCACTATATGGTGGGTGAAATGAAGTAGTACTAATTAACCTCATTTATGATTTACAGATCCCTTGATAAAGGCGTAATCGCGCCGAAATGCATTGGGAGGCTACTCCATGTTAAAAATGCATAGAAAGTTAAAGAGATGAACAATCATGAAATTACGAGTGATGTGAACTAACGTAAAGGATTGTTGAATAAGATATGAATCAAAAGAAATAAAATAATTTTCAAAAAAGAAGAATTGAACTGAAGTGATTGTATTGCTGGAGATCCAGCCCAAACTTGTGCCCAAGGAGTCAAGCCGAATAGAGACGTGCTTTATTTGTTATTATCTGTTTCTCCGGAGTGGGGAGAAAACCGTGGAGCACAGTAAAATATATCAAGAACTTTTTCTAATTTTAAGCAGTGCTCAAACCTACCTGTACTTCATGTTGCTGGAAGGACATCTTGTTATCGAAGATGACACCCAGGTTTCGTACCTTGATCACTGGTTACTCTCACGTTTGCATCCAGTGAGATACCTAGTAGATACCAGTCTAAAAAAAAATCCCAGATGATGATGCTCCGCCATTGGGTGGGCTGATGGGTTTTCCTTCCCTCTATGTATGAACACTCTCATTTCTCATTACACTACTTCTCTTGCTATAGCCACACATTATCAGACCAGTAGCACCCATATATGTTTTGTAATAGATGGATGGGAGGATTGGTTGCAACTAGGTCTTTAAATATTTATATCCTCTACTGACCCTCTCTTAAGCTTCGTAGTGTATGTTATCCTTTTGTTGCCATCATGGCCTCTGTTTGGAGATGTCAGATTTGGAGACACTCCTGCTGAAATAGACTCCTGTCTGAAGAAAGAGCAGGACAGAGAAATTGGCCCATCAAGGTGGGCAAACCCTGGGACATTGAACTTTAAAAGCAGGAACACTAAAACACACTTGTGTGTTATGAAAATGGGAGCTTGAGACTCCCAAATTGTCAAACTGAAGCTGTACATCATTGTGGAGAAGTTTAGCATGAGTTCTGGCGTTTATACCCAAAACTCTTCAGTGCTGGACAGGAAGCATCAGCTTCATGTACTTTAGACGATGGACCAGAACACGTTTTGTTCAGGGTAGCACTCTGCTCCATTGGTTGCGCTTGGTTGAAATTGTATTTTACAGAGAGGCCTATCTGGGTGGAGTTTTCGTGTCATGCAAGATGACCTGTGATATGTTCTTAACTCTGTTATGTGTTACTCTGGCTTGCTATGTAGTAAAGTAAAAATGAGTCAGAAGCAAGTGTTGTGTTTCAGTCTTACAAAATGTCCAATAATGTTTTTTGTTAACTCTGCCATTTTTTGATGGAGTTGCATGAGACATTGTGTTTTTCTTGTTTCGAGTGAGTTGCGTTAACACTATCTATTGTGATTTCTTCATCTAAACCAATGCCTTGATTACGAACTTGGGGGTCAGACTGCCAGGCCACAGCATTGGTGTTCTGGAGAACACAGCCAATGCAGCCAAGCTGGCGGCATCCTGATTTGGTGGTGGAGACATACTTTAGTGCTACGCAAACAAATGATGGACGGAATGCTGAATAAATCATACATTCACCACCAGTCAAGAGATCTGAGTTCAATCCATCAATCTTTTGCTCACCAATGCCACCCCAGTTTATACCCAGCCATATGCAAATCAGTCTTGACCCTGTGCCTCATGGGAACAGTCCACACCGAACTGCCAAGTCAGGTCCTCCATGGACTGGAAATAAGCATCCTGGGATCAGTTTCTGGGTATTACCCTTCATCGGCCAGGCTAGCTTGAATCCAGTGGCACAGTGAGCAAGGGACCCACGTCTGGACATACCCATCCCACTTAGGGTGAAAAGTGCTACGAAAACAAATGATGGACGGAATGCTGAATAAATCATACAATCCCACCCAGTCAAGAGATCTGGGTTCAATCCATCATTCTTTTGCTCACCATGCCACCCCAGTTTAGACCCAGACATATGCAAATCAGTCTTGACCCTGTGCCTCATGGGAACTGTCCAGACCAAACTGCCAAGCCAGGTTCTCCCTGGACCCGGAAACAAGCATCCTGGGACCAGTTTCTGGGAATTACCCTTCGTCAGCCAGGCTAGTTTGAATCCAGTGGCACAGTGAGCAAGGGACATGCTTTGGCTCACAGAGATAACCTGAAGGCAATACCACCGCACTTCAATGCCTGCACTGTTGCCATGCACCATAGTGTACATGGCACAAAGTGCACGCACTGAAGTACAGGCATAGGAGGGCACAACATGTGTCCCCAGCCACAATGCCCAATGGGCTAAAATGCCCAAAGGCAGTGCTTGGTGCCCCTTCTCTGTCTTTCTGCAGACCTTTTCATCTATTGTGATTGCTTCATCTAGACCAATGCCTTGATTACGAACTTGCGGGTCGGACTGCCAGGCCACAGCATTGGTGCTCTGGAGAACACAGCCAATGCTGCCAAGCTGGCGGCACCCTGATTTGGTGGTGGAGACATACTTCAGTGTTACGCAAACAAATGATGGACGGAATGCACTTCAATACCAGACCAAACTGCAAAGCCAGGTTCTCCCTGGACCCGGAAACAAGCATCCTGGGCCCGCTTCTGGGTATTACCCTTCATCAGCCAGGCTAGCCCGAATCCAGTGGCACAGTGAACAAGGGACATGCTTTGGCTAACAGAGATAACCTGAAGGCAATACCACCGCACTTCAATGCCTGCACTGTTGTGCCTGCACTGTTGCCCTGCACCATAGTATACATGGCACAAAGTGCACGCACTAAAGTACAGGCATAGGAGGGCACAACATGTTCCCCAGCCACAATACTCAATGGGCTAAAATGCCCAAGGGCACTGTTTGGTGCCCCTTCTCTGTCTTTCTGCGGACCTTTTTATCTATTGTGATTTCTTCATCTAGACCTATGCCTTGATTACGAACTTGGGGGTAGGACTGCCAGGCCACAGCATTGGTGTCCTGGAGAACACAGCTAATGCAGCCAAGCTGGCGGCATCCTGATTTGGTTATGGAGACATACTTTAGTGCTACGCAAACAAATGATGGACGGAATGCTGAATAAATCATACATTCACCACCAGTCAAGAGATCTGAGTTAAATCCATCATTCTTTTGCTTACCAATGCCACCGCAGTTTATACCCAGCCATATGCAAATCAGTCTTGCCCCTGTGCCTCATGGGAACAGTCCACACCGAACTGCCAAGCCAGGTCCTCCCTGGACTGGAAATAAGCATCCTAGGACCAGTTTCTGGGCATTACCCTTCATCAGCCAGGCTAGCTTGAATCCAGTTGCACAGTGAGCAAGGGACCCACGTCTGGACATACCCATCCCCCTTAGGGTGAAAAGCGCTACGCAACCAAATGGTGGACGGAATGCTGAATAAATCATACAATCACCCCCAGTCAAGAGATCTGGGTTAAATCCATCATTCTTTTTCTCACAATGCCACCCCAGTTTAGACCCAGCCATATGTAAATCAGTCTTGACCCAGTGCCTCATGGGAACAGTCCAGACCAAACTGCCAACTGCCAAGCCAGGTTCTCCCTGGACCCGGTGGCACAGTGAGCAAGGGACATGCTTTGGCTAACAGAGATAACCTGAAGGCAATGCCACTGCACTTCAATTTCTGCACTGTTGTGCGTGCACTGTTGCCATGCACCATAGTATAAATGGCACAAAGTGCACGCACTGAAGTACAGGCATAGGAGGGCACAACATGTGTCCCCAGCCACAATGCCCAATGGGCTAAAATTCCCAAGTTGACAAATAGTAAAGGTTTGGGGGTGCACAGCAGGGTAAATTAGCGTGTTTAGAACACAGTTCCGAGGTTCAGGGTGCTTCGATACCCCACCAAGGGGGAATCGAAGCCATTGAACAGATCCTACTTAACAGTGATATTGACTCATCAATGCAAACGTTCCTGATGGAATTGTTGATATTCATCCTATATCACAGTTACTTTAAAGTTGATGACCAATGGTTCCTGCAACTCTCCGGAATGGCGATGGGAAACTGCGCTGCCCCGTCATACGCTAATGCATACATGGAAAATTGGGAAAGACATCACATATACACCAATTCAAGTTTTCAAAAGCACAACAAAATGTACGTGCGGTACATTGATGATCTGTTTATACTGTGGTCTGACACCAAAGAATCTCTACACAACCTACTCACTGAAGTTAACAGCAAAGACTCTCGCATCAACCTGACATGGCAAATCAGTGAAACGGACATAGCCTTTTTGGATGTCCTCATTAAAATCACCCCTGGAGGATTGGTCACGGACCTACACAGGAAGAGCACAGACCGTAATAATTCCCTCCACTTTGCTAGTTTCCACCAAGGATCCTTGAAGAAACACCTCCCGTTCTCTCAAATGTTGCGCGTGAAGCGCATTGTATCTGATGACACTGCTGTTGACACACGCATCAAGGAAATGTACAACAGGTTTCGCGATCGAGGTTATCCTGAGAATATCCTTCATCAAGCACAATCACGTGTGGCTAACATTTCCAGGTCAGACAGCCTTGTAAAGACTCACAAACCCACAGAACAACGCATGGTGTTAGTGTCTAAGTTTTCCACAGCCAGCTTGTCATATAAAAAGATCATATGGAAACACTGGCCCATATTACAGAATGAACCTGATTTTCGGGGCATCTTTGAAAAACCACCCATATTCGCTCACACCAGGAGCATAAATATCAAAGAGATCCTCGCTAGGCCTACTGACACATTCAAACACCATCGTGGAACCCAACCGTGCTTAAACTGCAATCATTGCAACAATGTCATCAAAGGCAATAGCATACAACATCCTATGAAAGGACATAACATTAAACTTCAAGTTGATGCTACCTGTGACTCCACGAACTTGATCTACGCCCTGAAATGTCCTTGTGGCAAGTTATATGTTGGCAAAACAGAACGCAAAATAAAAACTCACCTCAACGAGCATAAGTCCAACATACGGTTGAAAATGGAAAAGTCCAATGTTGCCATGCACTTTGTTGATGCACGCCACACCATTGCTCAATTGAAATTTATAGTCTTGGAAACAATACCTAAGAACGAAGGAATTGACAACAACAAACTGCTGTTAAAAAGAGAACTTGAATGGATTTACCTACTACAGACACTGAAGCCTTATGGGCTCAATGACCGCATTGAATTTAGTTGTTACCTTTAAAGTGTCCATTATATTTCGTATAACTGTTTTACTGTACTCCTGCACCTCCCCCAGCTTCCTTCCTGTACAATCTCTGCACCCCACACTAGTTTCCCATTTCACCCATTCCAAGATGGCCGCGGCATTTTTTCTACGAACTGCTATTCTTTGCATGAGTTAACCGCTGCATGAGTCCACCGTTGCTTTCCATTAACATTACATCTACTAGCCTCACAAACGAGCACATGAGACAGCGAGCTGACAACCCGGCAGATAGCGTTTCTTCGCGCTACGCGTTACCATGAAGTAAGTCTTTATGCAAGCATTAAGTAATCATTAATGCGCCCGCTGTTACTTTTTAATTTAATATTCACTCGCGGTAATATTCCTCTCACATGCCCCAAAACTTCACACTAGTACCAAGCACTTTGTTATTCACGACTCCTTAGTTCCCACACTTTTAGCACATGTAATCGCCCCCACACGACCTCAGACTACCGTCCCCTTACACCCGTTTTTTCTGCCTTCCTCCACAGCTCTCCGTGACCAAGGGCACTGTTGCCCGAAATGCATTGGAGAAAGAGTTCATAAGTTAACCTCCACGAATGTAAGCTGTCTTCTGATATGTTGCTAATATCAGTCTAAAATTGCTAAAAATCAACTGAAGAAAGTTATGAGAAATAAATAATACCTTCAATTGAACATTGAATCATATATTTTTTGATCACTCTTGGTGTGCCTCTTAAGGGGATGTACCTGCAGTTCTCTGCATACACAACCCAACTAAAATTCCCAAGGGCACTGTTTGGTGCCCCTTCTCTGTATTTTTGCGGACCTTTTCATGGAAAGGTCGGTGGAAAGTAGGATCGTAATCAGCACCATGGTGCGGGCATTGGTACCGCCTCAATGGCCTGCCACTTTCCCCACTGTTGCCCTGGGATCCACGATCGTGGCGGTGGCTGCCTTCTTGTGGCGGTTCAACTGCCATGCCCGTAATTGGGTGGTAGGACCACTGAGAAAACACATATGGTACTGCGGTCTTGGGACCACTGTACTTGTAATTAGCCATACAGTGATTGTTCCACAGTCACTCAATGCATTGGCAGTCACAGACAAAGCCCTTCAGTTTATCATCATGGCATACATGTTTAATCTCATTGAAATGTTGGATGTAGTCTGCAGATGTGCCAGCAATTGGCATTTCTACTTCTAATGTAGTAAACCTCGATTTGTCTTGAAATTCTTCATGATTGTTCAGCTAGGCTAATAGTTCCCCAGCCTGGTCCCCATCTCGCATAGTTACCTTTGTATGCTTAGGTTTGGTGAGGATACTTCATCAGTTTTAAGTGATTTATATTGATCTCTCTTTACATTATATTGACTTGTGGGTTGGACTTCTGAACTATGTGTGTGTCCTCTAGCTGCTGTATTTTATACTGTTGAGTATCTCCGTTTCTTTCTCTATGTATTGTCATCTTACCAGATACAAAAAAAACCTTATGTGCTCCATGAAAACTCTCTAGAGTGTACTGACACTTGCCATTGACCCTGCATTTTGTTCAAGTAGTTTTTGGATGAGGCTAGTTGGTCATTCACTACTTTGTGTATACAGGTACCATGTGACTAATATTCAGTCTCCAGTTCACTTTCTTGTTCTAGTGTGTTGTGGAGTAACTAACAGTGAATGAGTGGAGAGCCCACGCCTAGGTACTTTGTATTTCAAAATCCCTGGAATGAGCTTGGGAGGTTAACAAGTGACCAATTCTGGAGCTAATATTATGGGTCTCAAAGTAGTAAAAATATCACCTAATCTCCCGGTTAGTTTCTTGCCAAATGCACAGAGACCCATGATGTGACAACTCCCACAATTTTCTACAGGCATTACCCAGGAGGTGTTTAGGGTTGTATTCGATGTTCTCTGCATCCATATCAGTTCAATATCTTCCACAGCAATAATAGAATTGGTCATTAGCTACTAGTGTGCTGTCTTGATGCAGCATGATCTCCTGCAGTCCTTGAGGCACTCATGCATTGTCTTCTAAGAGGCTCTGTACTTTCCATTTTCCTAGATCACCTACATATCTCACTTCCTTCCGTAGGTCCATGAGAAGGACTGGGACTGATATCTTGCTCATTATTGCCACACCTCTAGAACCACTCGTACAACCATATTGGCATTATACCTTGTATCACCTTAGTGCAGATATTATCCTCTTCATTATTGCCCTTCAAATGTAATTTCCAAGGCTGTTGATACTCCACGTCATTGTGTCCTTCCCAACATCACCATAGTACTAGCCATTAACTTCAGTTACAAAGCATCCATTCTACAATGTACGTATAAAAATGGATTCCTCAATGGGAAATACATGTATGTAGGGAGTGTAAGCATTCTGCATTTAAAAGTTCAGTTTAGATCACTACTGAATGAGGATTCGTATAGCTAACATACTTTAAAGTAAGAGCAAATCCACAATAAGGCTATAGTGCAGTGGCTGCTGCTCCTTGGTGGTTTGTTAGGAGGAAGCAACTTGTCGTTCAGCAGGAAATACTCAGGAGCCCGGGTGTCTGACATAAATGGAGCCCGGGTGTCTGATGTAGATGGGCGGGACCTCGCAACAAGATGGGAGTGCTGGGAACTGTAGTTTCAAAATGACCATGGGTGTCTTTAATCTATATATATAAAAAAAATGTATGTCTGTCTGTCTGCCTGTCTGTCTGTTAGTCCTTCATGCATTACTACACCATTCCTCCGATCGCCATGAAACTTTGGGAAGTTAATGAGTACACTCCCGCGAAGGTTTCTGACATAATTTTCTTTTTAAATATCTGCCCCCCAGGGCCCGCATAATGTTTCGAATACTGATGTACGCACCAGATGGAAAAACAACAAATCGTGTATCCACAAGCCCTCGAATAAATAAATAGAATTAAAACACCATTCATCCGATCGCCATGAAACTTTGGGAAATTGTTGAGTACACTCCTGCGAAGGTTTCTGGCAAACATTTTTTTTTAAAATATCGGCCCCCCAGGGACCTCATAATCTTTCGAATACTGATGTACGCACAAGACGGAAAAACTAAAAATCGCCATGAAACTTTGGGAAGTTGTTGAGTACACTCCCGCGAAGGTTTCTGGCATAATTTTTTAAAAAATATCAGCCCCCCAGGGCCCTCATAATCTTTCGAATACTGATGTACGCACCAGACGGACAAACAAAAAATGGTGTATCCACAAGCACTCGAATAAATAAATAGAATTAAAACACCATTCATCCGATCTCCAGGAAACTTTGGGAAGTTGTTGAGTACACTCCCGCAAAGGTTTCTGGCATAATTGTTTTTTAAATATCGGCCCCCCAGGGCCCTCATAATCTTTCGAATACTGATGTACGCACCAAACGGAAAAACAAAAAATCGTGTATCCACAAGCACTCGAATAAATAAATAGAATTAAAACGACACTTTGTTTTCCATATTAAAATGAATAAGTTTAAAAAAAAATGACATAATGTAAATTGAATGTTATCATAACGAGTTTCCTTGAATTTCCTTTCTTCAGAGATCGCAGCAACGCGCGACGGGTAATCTAGTCTATATATATGAAAACAAATGTATGTCTGTCTGTCTGTCTGACTGTCTGTTTGTCCTTTATGCATTACTACACCATTCATCCGATTGCCATGAAACTTTGGGAAGTTGTTACGTACACTCCCATGAAGGCTTCTGGCATGAAACATTTTTAAATATCGGCCCCCCAGGGCCCTCATAATCCTTTGAATACTGATGTACGCACCAGACGGAAAAACAAAAAATTGTGTATCCACAAGCACTCGAATAAATAAATAAAATTAAAACAATACTTTGAAATGTTTTCCATATTAAAATGAATACGTTTCAATAAAAATGACACAATGTAAATTGAATGTTATCATAACGAGTTTCCTTGAATTTCCTTTCTTCGGAGATTGCAGCAACGCGTGACGGGTAAGCTACTGCAGAAATAAGGAATGCTAATGGAAATTGTGGTCATGTCAGGACTGGACCTAAGAAACCCTCTGTTAGCCTAAAATACCTCACTGTGATTGCTAAAATACACAAAAACATCCAATGTCGACCTGGTTGATATCTGCCAAATCGATGGTCATCCCTGCTATTCTCCCCTCGAATGATCGCGTTGCGGCGAAATTCTAAGATGGCCGCCAGTGCGATTCATTAAGGAGCAGTCTAGTGTTTTGTGAATCTTCAGTAAGCTCACCTGTGCTGAAGCATTCGCACGCTGAGAAGTGCGCTCTTCAACTGAAGACCTGAGGCGAACGGCCGCTTTTCCTAAGGCTGCCGTTTCTATTTTCTTGTATCTTGCGCTGTGAGTATACAAACAAACTTGCTGCAGTTAGACTTCCTTCCGCGGCTGCGCTAAGTCTAAAATTTCATTGTTTATGGATTTTGGAGAATTTCTGGAATAGCTGAATTTAACGCTAAAGTACTATAGCGCTCATTCTACAGAAAGCATTTATTTCTTGTTGCAAGTTCTGACAGAGAATTGAGAGAGTATTCCCGTGAGCAATTCAGCAGCATTTGAATAACGGGAATATTTACAGAGACTGAGTATATTGAGAGAGTATATAAGTGAGCTATTCAGCGGCATTTGACTAAAAGGAATATTTACAGAGACTGAATATATTAGAGAATTGATGATTCAGAATCATTAAGAACAATAGTATTGGCAGTATATCAAACTAGAAATTTTACTGAGACTTCCCTAAAGAAAGAACTGAAGATCTTCAAGTAGGTGGGTTTATATATATATATGTAAAATTACTTACCAACATTGGCGGAGAACTTTTCCTGGACATTTCTTCTGGAACTTCGTCAAGTAGGGGTAGAAGTCTCCATCAGCTGAAAGAAGAGTAGACACAAATTAAGGTATATTGTGAAAGGTATAGGCAATAGAGAGCTCAGAGATACCGATATATTTTGTCATATAACAGATACTGTTCAATCTCATCTTTAGTGTGAACATAGAAAATAAACACATTGTAGCCGCAACCAGACTACACCATAAGAGAACAGATAGCCACCAAGCTAGGACAGGTAATCAAGGATTTGGTCAGTTTAATATTTAAATCTAGATTTAGTGTATGTTGCTAAAATTGTTCTTTTCACAGGAAGGTCAATAAGAAGGTGTAGCAGACCAGTCCAGCAGAAGCAAGGTGTGGCGTTTTCTCTTTTCTTCCCACTCCCCTTGTCCCCTTCTTTGTGAGACACATTTAATCACTCACTCATACAGTCAGTCATGCACCTACTAAATCCTTCATCCAGACACTTATACATCCACTCATTCTTCAATATGTAAGACATATTTTAACTTTACAGAAATACACAGTCACTGGATGTTGTCATCAGTGATGTCATCAGTGATGTCATTTGAGAAGTCATCAGTGATGTCATCAGTGATGTCATTTGAGATGTCATCAGTGATGTCATCAGTGATGTCACTGACCATATCATGAATGATGTAATATGTGACATGATCAGCAGTGGATTGCGGGTGCGCGATATATAGTTAGTGCAACTAACTATATATGCAAATTTGAATGGTTTTGTGTGAGTAAAATAAGGTTTTGTAAATGCTAATTCCTAACTATACATGGTCTATAACCTATGGTTTTTTCAGTGAATTTTCAAGGTTTTGTAAATGCTAATTCCTAACTATATATGGTCTATAACCTATGGTTTTTTCAGTGAATTTCAATGGTTTTTAATAGCAAATATCAAAAGCTTTAAAATGTATTCTTCTTTAAATCGAAAAATATATTTTATATGTTTTTAATATAATTTTTTTATGTATATATATTTTTTTTAATGTTTTTTTTGTTTCGCTACCGGTCCGTGCACCGGGTAGCTTCCCGTTAGCTTAATATGGTGCCGCAACCCGGTCCGCGAACCGGTAAACGTTCCGTTAGCGCAACTGCCGCGTTAGAAAACAACATTGTGACGCGTCGCGTAAGCGCGACGTATCGCGTTGCCGCGTAATGAGTCTTATGACGCGCCGCGTTAGCGCACCCGGAAGTGCTCCGGAGCGCGAACCGAGGCGCGAAGCGCAGCTCCCCGGAAGCGATCCGGAGCGTGTAACGTAAGCGTAACAGGTCATGTGACTTGTTAATAAAACTTTCTATTGGTTCATTTCACTTTTGGTTTCCTAATGATGTACGGCTAGGTCATGTGACCTAAAAATAACACTTTTCATTGGTTTAGAAAAAATTTTTTTCCCAAATGATGAAAGCCCCCACCTTCTTTCCTCACTCTGACTCTCAGAGCTCTCAGAGTTACAGATTAAATTTAGGCTTGTTGAAGAGTACAGAGGAGATAATACATGTGCAGGCCTACCAACGAAGTGAGTCATGTCCACTGCACTCTTGAACAAAGGCCAGACCTCCTCTGTCTCCCTGGACAGGCCTACACCTCATCTGCACAATGTGATTCGTAATGTTAGGAAACACAGGTGATATAATTGAAAAACGTGCAAATATTTTTGCTCATTTAACAATCACATCACCTGTATTTCCTCAGCTTAGGTATCTCATTGTACAGATGTAGTCTAGCATATCCAAGAGTACGCAGAAGGTGAGGACTGTATGCAACAGAGCAATGTACATTACTCACCTCCCTTGACACTTACAGAAGCCTCAGTTTCTCCATGCCTCCTACACAGTTCTAAATGTATATCATAAATACAAAAAGTACAGAATTAATTATACATGTTAAATGGTTTATTTTTGCTGTTCTCAGAATATATCAAATTTCACTAAAAACAGTGACTTGATGGTATTCATCATATAACAGCGGGGAAAAAAAACACAATCAAAATGATTGTGTTTAAAAAAAACATATAATATAACCAATCAGAAATCAGAACTCCTCAAAAGTAACTTACTTTCCATGACGTCGAAGGATGTCCTATGAACAGCTTATACTCTGTTGTGCTGTTATTATTTTCAGCCCGCCACTTTCTGAAAGAAAAGCTCAATCGTTTTGACAAATATGTTACATACAATAAATGACTTCTCGATCTCTACCGCACTTCTCCTCAAGGCCAAATCGTGTAAGAGCCATTTATAACTCTTGGAATTCTCCTAAGCTAATCCCGTCATTTTCTTTTTCCGCAACTTTCAGAAAGAAAACGTTCAAGATCACTTTCACAATCCTGTACTAGTAATATCTCACCCTTCTTGCTCACTCATGTTCCACATTTCCTATGACACTGATACTGCTTACTATGAAACAGACTTACACTACCTCTATGACTACTACAATTATTTAATTCTCTACATCACTTTTAATCACAAAGCAATTTAAAACAGTACATAAAATTATATCAACTCCTAGAATCATTATAGGCCAGTTACCTACCCTAAATTCTTTCTTCTGAAAACAGAAAGTAAGAATATTTTTAAATAAAAAGGCAACATTGTTTCATAGTGAAATGTGAATTATTTCCGGAACATCATCTTTTTTTACATTTTGAATAAGATGTGTAATAAGTGGATGTTGTCAAAGGACCATCATGTCATATAATACCTGCAGTTAGAAATGTTCTTCCTAAAATCAATGACTGTGTAGCCACAACATTTTTAATTAAAGTTGAAAACTTATTTTCATCAGGTTTATATAGTTGGAATTTTTAAATGACATTATAACCAAAAGTTTGTTCAAAATATGTCGACAGCATTGCAGACTTACATTACCTCTACTCCATGTTTTGATTGGCTGCTTGAATTAGCTTATTAAAAGAAACAGTTTTTCTGAACTCTTTCAAAGTGCAGTTATTTTTCCATGACGTCAAGTGTTATGGTAAGAACACCGTTTGCTTTGGGAAATACTCTGTTGTCCTTTAACTAATCCGTGCCCACCACTTTCTGTAAGAAAACCTTCTTTTTTTCAGTAACTACTTAAAACTCCAAAATAAATTTTGACTCTGTACTACACTTATCCTCAAGGCCAAATAGTGTAGGAGCCATTAGAACCTCTTGAAATTCCTCAGAGCAAATCCCGAGATTCTTTCCCTAAAATTTTGGTTGTAAAAACACCAGGTAAGAATTTTTAAGGTCAAAAGGCAATTTTTTTTTTAAGTTAAAACAGAATCATTGCTGAATGACCAGCCGTTTCTAGACTTCAAATAAGCTGTGTAATGTCCTGATGTTGTTGAAGGACCGTCATGATATATAATTGCTGCAGTTACAAAAGTCCTTCCTGATATTGACAACTGCGAAGCCACAACATTTTTAATTAAAGTTGTCAATTTTGTTCCATCAGGCCTACATCGTTGGAACATTAAAATGACATACTGGCCATATGTTTGTATAAATAATGTGGACAACATTTCAGACTTACATTGGCTACACTCCATGTTGTGATCGGCTGCTTTTACTAGCTTATTAAAGGACACTGATTTACTGTCTGGCAAAGTTAAATATATAAATATTTCTGAGTCTACACTAGTAGTACTTGATACCCTACAGTTCTCGCAGTCATGCTGCCATTGATAAGAAAGGCCAAACAGGTGATCTACATCTACACCTTCATCTTGCAATACATCAAGCATATACATTAAAAACTCCTGACAATCTTGCTGAATATTTTGAGAGAATTGCGTTTGACCTGAACATTTGTCTAACAGATTTCGAATTTCAGACACACTTTCTATTTTTGTTCTATCAGTGCTACATTTCTCTAACACAGAATTCAACAAACTGCAAAATCTTTGATCCGAATTGACCACAATCTCTTCTTTTAAAGTTTCTAGAGAAAAGACAACATTAACCACAACATTAGCATAGCAGTTGACACCAGAACTATTTTCAAATTGAAAACCAACAACATCTTCAATAGAATCCATTTTTTTTCTGCTTATAATTTCGGGTTCATCGACTTTTCGTCTTTTTGCTACAACCTCCCTACTATTGGTCACATTTCTTCGTTTCCGGCCTACCACACGTTTCTCAAACAAAGGATATTGAGGCAAATGTGGCGCATACTCTCTTCTTAACCTATTGTATTCCTTAACACAATCTAGATCCGCACAAATGTTTGTGACATCACAATTAATCAAGTACAATCCCGATAAAGTTCTGACTCTTGACAATGCCACATATGCCATACCCTCCTTGAACACAGAACTGCCAATATTCACCAATGCACTGTCTACACTTAAACCTTGCGATTTATGGATTGTCACCGCATATGCCAAGCAAACAGGAAACTGCTTAGGGCGAACATATAAGTCTTTTACAAGCAAAAACCTAGCAGAGCAACGACCAATTAGCTGTACTTCCTCAATGCCATCAAATTTAATTTTTAAAAATTCAATTCCATCTCTATTTCTGTATTTCTCAAAATCAACAACATTACCCATTGATCCATTTACCAGACCTCTTTCAACATGTAAATTCCTTCTTAAAATTATACGGCAATTTAAGCACACATTCAGAGTCTTTTCAAAACCAGCAGTTTTAGATATAGTCTTCTCTAATGAATCCAATTTTGATTTCAAATTCTCAGACAAAATAATTGTTGCTCCCATATGCTCTATTCTGTCAATAGCTTCCAGTTTCACAATCTCTTGGTTTTCTAAATTCAACATTTTGTTGTTGAAGATGGCACATTCTGCAAGAGTTGGCATCAAACATATTCCAGATTTCTTCTCAGTAATTTTCCAAAAAATATTCTCAGGCACAACGTCTTCTTCTGGATACAAATTTGACAGTAATCGTGCATGTAAAGCTTCTTTCCCATGCTCGGTCACTTTTCCGATTCTAACATCTTGTAGAATATTCTTATAATCTTCATCCTTCGCTTGACGCATATTTTCACGCAGTTCGGCATAATTGAAGTTTAACCATATATTGACGTTGCCAATGCTCCCTAGGCACTTCCTGGTATCTTCATGCGTGAGCATTTTGAACACAGGTTGTCCTTTCACTGGTGTCAGCTGCAGAAGATCACCGAAAACAATGATGTGTTTGCCACCAAATAACACATCATACTCTGTTTTGAGAACTTCTTGCATTCTCAAATGCACAAAGGCAAGCATGACATTGGAAACCATGCTTACTTCGTCAATATAATACCTGCAGTTAGAAATGTTCTTCCTAAAATCAACCACTGTGTAGCCACAACATTTTTAATTAAAGTTGAAAACTTATTTTCATCAGGTTTATATAGTTGGAATTTTTAAATGACATTATAACCAAAAGTTTGTTCAAAATATGTCGACAGCATTGCAGACTTACATTACCTCTACTCCATGTTTTGATTGGCTGCTTGAATTAGCTTATTAAAAGAAACAGTTTTTCTGAACTCATTCAAAGTGCAGTTATTTTTCCATGACGTCAAGTGTTATGGTAAGGTATTTTTGGGTGATTTCTTCATCACATTATGTCGCAGCGAAGACATCAAACTGTTCACTCTTCCTTTAGAAATCACCGGTCATGGAAAGGCGAAACGACATTTTGTGTAGAACTTGTCCTTGTTTCTGAATTTACGACGACAGTACTTTCCACAACGATGGCTTTGGAAGCGTAAAACTTGTTCTCTTAGGCTTTTGTCTTCCTTTGCCTTTGGAACAGCACATGTAGAATACTGTTCTATGAAACTCATCACTAAGTCATCCGGATCTGTTCCAAATTTGGGTGCATCTTTGATCCACAGCAGCATATGTATATGAGGAGCACCTCTTGCTTGGTACTCCTTTCTCCAGAAGAAATCCAACACCTCTCCAAGAGGTGGATTTTTCTTGTTCATGATGAAAGACATCATAGCTTCAAATCTATGATTGAAGTACCTGCATACATTCACTGGATCCAAAGAGCACAGTTCTCCGGGTGTCTTGAATTACGATATTTTCAATGTTTCCATTTTCCTCTCGTAGAAATTCAAGTAAGTCTTCCCAGCCATACTCGGCACAGCTGAGAGTGAGGAACCATGTGGGAGTTCCTAAGTTCCTCAGCATACATTTTAAATCACCATGACGACGGTACCAGTACTCATTAGTACCACGCTGACACGCCATGAGATTAATCAGGTGAGAATCCAAAATACTGTCTTGCACATTGACTTTATCCATAAAGTCCCTTGCCGAGAAATTTTGCATGTGTACACCACTTTTCAAGATGTGGTTCACTGCATATGACAGTCCAGACAGATCGCTTTCAAACAGTAGATGAAACAAATAGGGAATGCATTGACGAAACCTAGGATCTTCTGCATACAATCGTAAAGTCCGGTATTCAGAAGCAGGAATTTGATCAGGTCGCTCATCATATCTTCCTCCTTGACCTGTTGGAAATAGCTGTGGGAAACACCGAGCTTCCAAACTTTCCTCCCAAACACTAATGGGACTTCCTTTGGCTTGTTTCATTTGAAACAACTCAATAGCATTCCCCATGACTTCCTTGGAATGCAAAGGATGAACACTATAATGTTCATATATTTCTTCATTTTTAGAGGCTTCTACTTTCTCAATTTGACCAGCACACAAATCGCTATCCTCTTCTTCACTTACTTCCTCGTCTGCAACATATACATTCTTGTAGTACTTATTGTTTTTCTTCAAATACAATGTTGCGTTTTTGACTTTCCTAACATCCACTAAATCTTGCCAGATTTTCTTACTCTTTGTCGGAACCCCATTAACTAAGATAACCAGAGGTTCCTCTTCCACTTTCTCTACTCCAATTGTATTAATGTTTTTCTTCAAATCTAGAGGCAAATAAACAACTCTTCCCTTTAATCCTCTCTGTAAATCTGATGGAGGCAATTTCCCTGTCTTTGGCTCCATTCGTACAATAGCCTGAAAGGGATGGATACTTTGAATCAAAATAGATTCATAAGTATTTAAATCCTTCAATTCAGAAGGAATCTCAACCAATTCCAGATTATTATGAACCGCTCTAGCAGGCATCCGGTTTTCATTTAATTTGTTACAACAATAAGTACACACAAGTTGATCCGATCCCAAATCAAAACAATGTTCTACCATCAAGTATGTTGCAAAATCCTTCCATTCACTATTATTTTCCCTTTCACTTTTCGCATATAAATCCACTAACTTAGGGGGTCATTATGATGGCGGATTTTCCGCATACTCCGGGCCGGCGGAAGCCACCGCCGGCCCGGAGTATGCGGGAAATCCGCCAAGGAGGCCTGAAAGACCCACCGCCAAATCAGGATGGCTGGTGGGTCTCACAATGTGTCCGCCGCTTTTCCGCCACGGTCGGTAGGCGACCACGGCGGAAAAGCACTAACATGGCTGGCGGTGTCTATCAGACACCGCCAGCCATATTAGGATGTAGGGAAAGTAATGCTTTTCCGCCGTGGAAAAGCATACGGACAATCACTTTGGGGGCCCGTTGCGGGCCCCCTGGGTGAAGGTTGCGTGGGGGGTGCACATGGGGGGTACCTATGGTACCCCCCTGCCTTTGCGTGCACGAAGCGGCAGGCACCGCGCGGTGCCTGACGCTTTGTGCATGCAAATGCACAGCTTTCATTTTTTACATTGCGGCGGGTGCTGCTTCAAGCTGCACCCGCCGCAATGTAAAACATACAGGATGTGACCGCCAGGGTGGCGGTCACATCCTAATTGCCATGGAGGGACCGCCGCTGCCCATGCGGACGGTCCCTCCTACTCAGGGGTGGCGGACGGACGCAGGTCCGTCCGCCATCCTAATCGGCCCCTAAGTCTGATTCTTATAATAAGTGCGTCGACAACACACACAAGTGAAATTAGGCCTCTCACTTGATTTCACCTGAAACCTGGCAATTTCTTTCTGAAAATTATCTGTACTGGAAACCTGTACACTATCTTCCACATTACTTCTTCTTCTGGGTCAATTTCAACATTCTCCTCTTTACTTGCAAAGTAACAAAACTCAATTTCTTCACAAATATTCTTCACATCTACTTCAGAACCATGCAAAAGAGCAGTGCATAATTGTTTAAGCATAATTGCTGGACTCTTAGCATAATACAACATTCTAACTAATTTCCTCACTTTATTATGATGCACTGCTAGCATCCTGAAATTATGAAAAACACTCTGGCATACTCTCCTGGAAAGACAAGCCTGTGAATGACCATGCAAACCTGTCACTTCTCTCACTCTGCAAGGATCTAATTCTTGCAACAACTTCATTTTCTGTTTTAAACTTTTCTTATTAAATGTCCGTACAAAATCACAAAGCAAATTGATGGAATCCTGTCGCACACTGCAAATACTACTACACTTCCAGGTATACACTGGTCCCTTAGGACGTCTTCCTAAAACCTCATTACCTAACACCTCTTCTGCCTCTGTTGTCACAAGTTTTTCTTTTTCAACTGGACAACCATCTTTCACCTCATAAGCTCGACCACTGGTGTCAACTGCATGCACCAAATCATTATCCTGGAAATAACTCTCCTCATTAAAAAATGCCTCACAACTTGAACTATGCATCCATTCTCCTGAAAAAACTTCACAAAAATGTCTACGATTAACTGTTCTCTTCTATCTACTATTTGTTTTGAAATCATAAATTGCCTTGTTTAGTTTCCTAATTCTATTGATTATCAAAATAAATAACTTTCGCTTAATTTCGAATGCCTGATCAATAATTTTCTCAACTTTTTTTTTCTCTTATAAAAACCCACTTTTTGTTGACCTTTCTTAATATTTTTTAACAAATTGGCAATTATCCTGTTGCGGAACATTCGTCTACGAATCTCCCTAAACTGATTTTTCCTTCTACTACCATGCACAGAGTTATCTCCTGCTCTAGCAGTAACATTTTTGATTGGCCTTTCCTTTCCGTTTAAATTGGCTCTCTTTTTCTGGATTAAAACATGTTCTGTAGTAATACTTTTTTTTCTACAAATGATTCTTAGGAATGATTTCGTTGTCATACCCGGAGCTTTCTTGGTGACTTGACGAGTTTTTATTGTAGAGGACTGCTGCAAGCATTTAATAATCTGCTGTCTTTGACGTTTTGTAGCCTTTCGGCTTCTTTCTTTAGATGGCATATTGTAGTTTTGAAATGATCTGCAGTTGAATCTGTGGTAAAATATAATAAAAAATGTTATTGACCACTATTACCAAACAGTAAATCAATAACAGTCGTCAGAAAATTAACACACTACTTGTCAATTTTACATACAATAATTTTTAGTGCATTGGCAAATTTAGTACTCACAAATAGTAGCAAAGAAATAGAATGCTTCTACATTTGACCTTTGCTCTTTTATATGTGAATCTGAACTAATTTTTATCAGCATATTTCCCTATTTTATTAAAGACACTTCACACAAGCTGTTTTTGAAGATGTGTTTAATTTTAAATGAAACGGTTAACATGGTTACTTTTTATTTCCAGTAACTTTTAAAAATAACTGTTTACAGTTCCCTAGGCTCGAGCAGGTCAGCTTCCCACCCTATGTCATACAATTCTGACAAATCGGCATCCTCATCATGTTCTTCATCATCCTCAGGATTTAAATCATCCAAGGGATCTACTTCCACTGATGTTTCAATCACAATTTCAATGATAATATCGAGATCAACAGATTGCTCATTATCACTCATGCTTGATGTTGTCGTTATCTTTAAAGAAAGAGAACAACAATGAGATGTTACAGAGTAAGAGACAAATCTCAGAGACTATAATTGTAAAATTCTTTAACAAGAGTAACATTTTGCAGATATTATTTAACCATGTCCAGCGATGCTGAGGAGGTGAGGCCTATGTCCAATTTTTCAGTGAACAGGACTCATCTCTTCTTAACCTTGGATAAGCCTCACCAACACTGTGTCCCTTGCTAATACTTAAATTCAAAGGAGCAGATTTATGTTAACTGGTGCATCCCCAGGGATGCACCAGTTAAAGTGCGCCAGTGCTCTGCCACCCATGATGTGCCGCATTTACAATGCAGAGCACCATTGAGCAAAAACAGCACAGATGCGTCACGCATCTGTTCCACAAAAACGGCGCATTGCAGGAATCACGTCGTAAGCGCGACATATCTACTGCAATGCACAGGGGCAAGCCACACATTGCATGGTGCATCATTCAGCAATGCCATAAATGTGACTCAGTGAAGTCTTCTTAATTTTACTGTGTTAGTTTTACAGGGCTTTCATGCAAATGACTGCCCACCCTACAACAAAACGCTCACATGAAATCTGACGCAGGTTTCATGTGGCACAGGACTTTACAGCATGACACATCTGCCTAGATGCATCAAGTTGTAAATATGTCGCAACATAGCAAATCTTTTGCACCGCCGCTGCGTCACAAAAGTGACGCACAGCGGGGCAAAAGAGGCACACGGCTATCATAAATCTGTCCCTAACATTTTAAATGATTGATTCAGGATGACGATAAGGTGTGGCGTATCCAGAGGTTTGTTTGAGGTGAGGCCTACTCAGGGTTGCAGATGAAATTTAGGCTTGTTGAAGAGTACAGAGGAGATAATACATGTGCAGGCCTACCAATGAAGTGAATCATGTCCACTGCACTCTTAAACAAAGGTCAGACCTCTTCTGTGTCCGTGAACAGGCCTAAACCTCATCTGCACAATGTGATTCGTAATGTTAGGAAACACAGGTGATGTAATTGAAAAATGTGGAATTTCTTTTCCTCATTTCACAATCACATCACCTGTGTTTCCTTTGCTTAGGTATCTCATTGTGCAGATGGAGTCTAGCATATCAAAGAGTACGCAGAAGTTGAGCACTGTATGCAACAATTTCGACATTTACAGAAGATTCAGCTTCTCCATGCCCCCTACACAGTCCTAAATGTTTACAGTTTAAACTGACGGTATCTTGTTGGAGATGAAGTGAGGCCTATCTTGCAACATGGTGCATCTTTTGCATCACTGCTGCATCACAAAAGTGACGCAACAGCGGCGCAAAAGAGGCGCACGGCCATCATAAATCTGCCCCTAACATTTTAAATGATTGATTCAGGATGACGATAAGGTGTGGACTATCCAGAGGTTTGTTTGAGGTGAGGCCTACTCAGGGTTGCAGATGAAATTTAGGCTTGTTGAAGAGTACAGAGGAGATAATACATGTGCAGGCCTACCAATGAAGTGAATCATGTGCACTTCACTCTTGAACAAAGGTCAGACCTCTTCTGTGTCCGTGGACAAGCCTAAACCTCATCTGCACAATGTGATTCGTAAAGTTAGGAAACACAGGTGATGTAATTGAAAAATGTGGAATTTCTTTTCCTCATTTCACAATCACATAACCTGTGTTTCCTTTGCTTAGGTATCTCATTGTGCAGATGGAGTCTAGCATATCAAAGAGTACGCAGAAGTTGAGCACTGTATGCAACAATTTTGACATTTACAGAAGATTCAGCTTCTCCATGCCCCCTACACAGTCCTAAATGTTTACAGTTTAAACTGACGGTATCTTGTTGGAGATGAAGTGAGGCCTATCTTGCAACATGGTGCATCTTTTGCATCACTGCTGCATCACAAAAGTGACGCAACAGCGGCGCAAAAGAGGCGCACGGCCATCATAAATCTGCCCCTAACATTTTAAATGATTGATTCAGGATGACGATAAGGTGTGGACTATCCGGAGGTTTGTTTGAGGTGAGGCCTACTCAGGGTTGCAGATGAAATTTAGGCTTGTTGAAGAGTACAGAGGAGATAATACATGTACAGGCCTACCAATGAAGTGAGTCATGTCCACTTCACTCTTGAACAAAGGCCAGACCTCTTCTGTGTCCCTGGACAGGCCTAAACCTCAACTGCACAATGTGATTCATAATGTTAGGAAACACAGGTGATGTAATTGAAAAATGTGGAATTTCTTTTCCTCATTTCACAATCACATAACCTGTGTTTCCTTTGCTTAGGTATCTCATTGTGCAGATGGAAACTAACATATCAAAGACTACGCAGAAGTTGAGCACTGTATGCAACAATTTTGACATTTACAGAAGATTCAGCTTCTCCATGCCCCCTACACAGTCCTAAATGTTTACAGTTTAAACTGACGGTATCTTGTTGGAGATGAAGTGAGGCCTGTCTTGCAACATGGTGCATCTTTTGCATCACTGCTGCATCACAAAAGTGACGCAACAGCGGCACAAAAGAGGCGCACGGCCATCATAAATCTGCCCCTAACATTTTAAATGATTGATTCAGGATGACGATAAGGTGTGGCCTATCCAGAGGTTTGTTTGAGGTGAGGCCTACTCAGTGTTGCAGATGAAATTTAGGCTTGTTGAAGAGAACAGAGGAGATAATACATGTGCAGGCCTAGCAATAAAGTGAGTCATGTCCACTGCATTCTTGAACAAAGGCCAGACCTCCTCTATCTCCCTGGACAGGCCTAAACCTCATCTGCACAATGTGATTCGTAATGTTAGGAAACACAGGTGATGTAATTGAAAAACGTGCAAATATTTATGCTCAATTCACAATCACATCACCTGTGTTTCCTCAGCTTAGTTATCTCATTGAGCAGATTTAGTCTAGCATATCCAAGAGTACTCAGAGGATGAGGACTGTATGCAACAGAGCAATGTACATTACTCACCTCCTTTGACACTTACAGAAGCCTCAGTTTAATATTTCTCAGTTCAATATTTATTTAAAGAACCAGACACCAATATGACCTTCTCATAAATGTGAAAAGCGTTTTAAAAAAAAAAAAACGATTTTCTGGTCATAATTTGAAAACACAACACAGGTCCTATGTAGAAGCACACCCTATCAGTACTTAAATTAGCCAAGCACACATGAGGGCTTATTTACAAGGACCTTGCACCACGACCTTGCACCACGGGGAAATAACTTAAATTAAAATGGGGAAAATAACATCAAAGGGACTCAAAGGCCTTTTAAATATGCCCCAAGCAGCCTATGAAACTCTAGCAGTACATATCAAGAAACTTAAATGACTTCAATAAACGTTTTTAAACACATCAAGTAAAGCAGTTATTCAACTACATTCAAGGGGAAGTGACTTAAAATGCCCTAACACACATGAAAGCGTATTTTGAAGGCCCTTGCACCATTTTTCCATCACTTTTAACATGGCTATGTAACTCAAAGAAACAAAATCTAAATTTGCCAAGCACACATGGGGGCGTATTTACAAGGACCTTGCACCACGGGGAAATGACTTAAATTAAAATGGGGAAAATAACATCAAAGGGACTCAAAGGCCTTGTAAATATGCCCCAAGCAGCCTATGAAACTTTAGCAGTACATATCAAGAAACTTAAATGACTTCAATAAACGTTTTTAAACACATCAAGTAAAGCAGTTATTCAACTACATTCAAGGGGAAGTGACTTAAAATGCCCTAACACACATGAAAGCGTATTTTGAAGGCCCTTGCACCATTTTTCCATCACTTTTAACATGGCTATGTAACTCAAAGAAACAAAATCTAAATTTGCCAAGCACACATGGGGGCGTATTTACAAGGACCTTGCACCATGGGGAAATGATTTAAATTAAAATGGGGAAAATAACATCAAAGGGACTCAAAGGCCTTGTAAATATGCCCCAAGCAGCCTATGAAACTCTAGCAGTACATATCAAGAAACTTAAATGACTTCAATAAACGTTTTTAAACACATCAAGTAAAGCAGTTATTCAACTACATTCATGGGAAAGTGACTTAAAATGCCCTAACACACATGAAAGCGTATTTTGAAGGCCCTTGCACCATTTTTGCATCACTTTTAACATGGCTATGTAACTCAAAGAAACAAAATCTAAATTTGCCAAGCACACATGGGGGCGTATTTACAAGGACCTTGCACCACGGCGAAATGTCTTAAATTAAAATGGGAAAAATAACATCAAAGGGACTCAAAGGCCTTGTAAATATGCCCCAAGCAACCTATGAAACAAAGCAACATTTTAAATACACAACTTTCTTCATAATTTTCTCCCTAAAGCATACTATTCTCTATCTAAATTAAATGAATCTTTTCTCACCTTAGCAAATACTTTTTGAGTTTCAAAACAGTCTCAGACACACACCAATTTGTCTTCAGCAGAGCAAAAGGTATGCACTCCAGAGGCTGCAACCAACAATGGCACAGAAATGCTGTAATTCATCACACATATCTCTCATGTCAACCAATCAAAACTCTTCCCTCACTTTTTTCAAATCAACACCCTTCCCCCTTCTGCCCTTTCTGCCTTTTTTCCATAGCAACCACCTCCTAAAAGACCTCTCATGTTTGCAAGTTCACACAACAATGTTTCAATTGAACTCTGAACTCTCAGTACACCTGCATATCCAGTGCAATCTTTCATGAAATTATTTTTTCTTGACCATTCAAATTACATCTTTCAAAGAACTCATCCATGCACCCTAACTTTCTGTTTTCAGCAATCAAAATCCACCACTCACTGCTACTGATTAATTACCACAGAAACTCCACAGTTTTTTTCATTACATACTCCTACTGTTCCAACTGCCATTTCATTACCACACTTCATCTGACTGCAGCAGAACCTCCTCTCACCATGTTTTCTGTCTGGATTATTGGACATAGTTACATCCACTGGGCTCAAAGGTATGCTGATAACAGAAATTTACACAACCTCATTTTACAAAATGTGGAAATCAACTGGATTGGCCACAGAGGATTAAGATGTCACCAATTGATACCATTGGTGAAAACCTTTTTGCATTTGCCAAAACCTGACCTGTTAATTGTGCACTGTGGAGGAAATGACTTGGGCACTTTGACTGGGGTAGGTCTGGAAATGCTTTTAAAAGACACCTTTGACCAATTGATGGCACTTTTTCCTCAAACTGCTTTGGTATATTCAAATATATGCCAAAGACAGAAATGGAGGTGGTCCAACCAATTTTGTCCACAAATTGAGAAATCGAGGAAGCATGTAAATAAGTCTGTTTCAGCTTACATGAGAGACCATGGAATGGGCTCCATCTAGAACAATAACTTGCGTTACTACATGCAAGATATCTACAGAGCAGATGGAGTTCACTTCTCAGATGAAGGGAACAGAATTTTCATCCTGAATTTAAGACTGTGCATTGGTACCTACTTGTAGGTACCTAAATCAGCCACAGGACCCAAAAGCTCTTTTCAGAGCTACCCTACATCTGATCACTCACAATTATTATTTTACTCTAACTTTTTTCACTAATTTTCACCAAAGTACGCTCCCCGGAGCGCTACCCGGTACGCGCACCGGACGCTAACCGTGCGAAAATTTGAAAAAAATTGTTTTTTTTCGCACATATGGGCCTCCTCAGCCACCCTCAGAAAACCTAGGGGGTCAGGATACGTCTACCGTGCCCCCTTCTACCCATTCTCAACATTATTTGCCCTCCATCTTGTATCTCAATTCTACCGAAACACAAAATGGAGGACTCCCGTAACGCTGCCGGTGCGCGTACCGGGGCGTGCACCGGGAAGCGCTCGCTCAAAAAAGGTGGGAAAGTAATATACAGAAAAACCACTGGAGACACTTTCACCAAATCTAGATTAGCTCATACTACATACCAATCCCTACCATTTTCACAAATTTGGTTGGAATTCCATTTAGCCATTTAGGCTGTAGACCTCTCTAAATACCCTGAGGTAAATTACTTCACAAAACACATCTGAATTGTTGGAATTGACAACCAATTAAAATGTTACTTTCATTTTCTACTTTTTTTTACCTGACATTTGATTGGTTATGTACCTGAATATAAATAAAGAAAGAGAGAGAAACACAGCCATTTTGACTACTACTTCCTGAAGTACATTGCAAGAGCATTTTCACTGACAACTTAAACTTGTTTTTAAAAGGTAAGATGTTATTTTGTAAATTTGAAAGGAGAACTATGTCATGCACTTTAAATTAATTTGGGAAAACATTTTTAGATAGTTATATACTGTCCCTCTGTAAGAGTTAGACATTGAGAAAGGCTTGTTTATTATAATTATGGATTGATTTAGGTTTCTGTGGTATAATTATGAATTTACTTAGGCTTCTTCACAGGCACTTTTTAATAGTACTACTTCACGCCTGAAACCATACAGTGCCCATAGATTACTTCTCTGTTATCAACTCACAAGTACCTGTCTGAACTTAAACCCAACAGTGCCCTATCTCTACTGATATATTTATTTTTCATGCAAATTACAGCAAGAAAATGGAAGGAGAGCAGAATATTTCCTTCAAAATTGTTCTGGAGAACAACACAGAAAAAGATATTGAGGACAATGATGAGTCAGATTTCATGGATGAATCACGGGACCATGAATTAGTTCAATGTGTAGATGCAGTAGATTCGCTGATTGAAAATGAGGACATTTCCGACAATGTGTTGTTAAATGTTCTGTTAAATTTGGAAAAAGAATCACAAAAATAAATTTATATTTATTAAAAAAAAGCACAAAAAAAAACAACAAAATGAACAATCAATAAACATACAATATTTAAAAACTCTATCATTCTTTTGTCCTTATAGTACGCTCCCAGACCGCTTCCCGGTGCGCGTACCAGGCGCTCCCCACGCAAAAAAAATGACATTTTTTTATTTGTTTTTTTCCCCCACGGAGCCCTTTTAAAGCCTCCACATCAAACCTAGGGGGTCACGGAGGATCTGCTATGACCCCTTATGGTCATTTACCCCTTTGTTTTGGCCTCCTCTTGTCTCTCGATCCTACCGAGAGACAAGATGGCGGCCGCTCCGGACTGTTTAGAATGTTGACAGACACCGGGGAGCCAATCAGCTTCGCTTTGCGAAGTTCCGTTACGCGTCAGGTACGCGAACCGGGGCGCTGCCCGGAGCGCGCTTACAGATATATATATTTTTTTGAACGTTAATTTCTCAAAATCCACTGGAGCACATATATTGAGACCTAGCAAAGGCACATCGGGCTACCAGTCCCTACAATTTTGCCAAGTTTCGTGGAAATCCATTTAGCCGTTCGAGCTAAAAGTGAGGCCAACCGCCCTATGGAAAATTGCATGGGAAAAACGCGTTTTGGGACCCCCCTTTTTTCTCGGCTCCCCCTTGACGAAACCCCCCCAAATTTTCAGGGGCTGCTCAGAATCAAAATGTTCCATTTTCCTGAAAATTTCAGCCAATTCCGTCCTCAAACGCCAAGCAACATTTTAAATACACAACTTTCTTCATAATTTTCTCCCTAAAGCATACTATTCTCTATCTAAATTAAATGAATCTTTTCTCACCTTAGCAAATACTTTTTGAGTTTCAAAACAGTCTAAGACACACACCAATTTGTCTTCAGCAGAACAAAAGGTATGCACTCCAAAGGCTGCAACCAACAATGGCACAGAAATGCTGTAATTCATCACACATATCTCTCATGTCACCCAATCAAAACTCTTCCCTCACTTTTTTCAAATCAACACCCTTCCCCCTTCTGCCCTTTCTGCCTTTTTTCCATAGCAACCACCTCCTGAAAGACCTCTCATGTTTGCAAGTTCACACAACAATGTTTCAATTGAACTCTGAACTCTCAGTACACCTGCATATCCAGTGCAATCTTTCATAAAATGATTTTTTCTTGACCATTAAAATTACATCTTTCAAAGAACTCATCCATGCACCCTAACTTTCTGTTTTCAGCAATCAAAATCCACCAATCACTGCTACTGATTAATTACCACAGAAACTCCACAGTTTTTTTCATTACATACTCCTACTGTTCCAACTGCCATTTCATTCCCACACTTCATCTGACTGCAGCAGAACCTCCTCTCACCATGTTTTCTGTCTGGATTATTGGACATAGTTACATCCACTGGGCTCAAAGGTATGCTCATAACAGAAATTTACACAACCTCAATTTACAAAATGTGGAAATCAACTGGATTGGCCACAGAGGATTAAGATGTCACCAATTGATACCATTGGTGAAAACCTTTTTGCATTTGCCAAAACCTGACCTGTTAATTGTGCACTGTGGAGGAAATGACTTGGGCACTTTGACTGGGGTAGGTCTGGAAATGCTTTTAAAAGACACCTTTGACCAATTGACGGCACTTTTTCCTCAAACTGCCTTGGTATATTCAAATATATGCCAAAGAACCAACCGTTGAACCAACGCCCCCCACCGCCACCCTTCGCACCTGGACCACGGTGACCAGCGAAGACACAGCCCGCACGATGAACACCATCCACTCCGGATCACCGACCGACCCCTGCCCACACCACGTCTTCAACAAGGCCGACTCCACCATCGCACCCCAACTCCGGAACATCATCAACGCCTCCTTCAACACCGCCACCTTCCCGGAGAGCTGGAAGCAGGCCGAGATCAGCGTCCTCCTGAAGAAACCTACAGCGGACCCCACCGATCTCAAAAACTTCCGCCCCATCTCGCTCCTCCCTTTTCCTGCTAAAGTCATCGAGAAGATCATCAACAGACAGCTGACCGCCTTCCTCGAGATGAACGGATCCCTCGACCCCTCGCAGTCCGGCTTCAGAGCCAACCACAGCACCGAGACCGCCCTCATCGCAGCCACCGACGACATCCGGACCCTGCTCAACAAGGGGGAAACAGTGGCCCTCATCCTCCTGGACCTCTCCGCTGCGTTCGACACGGTCTGCCACCGCACCCTAGTCCAGCGCCTCAGCAACATCGGTATCCAAGAGAAGGCACTGGAGTGGATCATCTCGTTCCTCGCCGGAAGAACACAAAGAGTCCGCCACCCCCTGTTTCGCTCCGAGGCCACCGCAGTCATCTGCGGCGTCCCGCAAGGATCTTCACTCAACCCCACCCTCTTCAACATCTACATGAAACCTCTCGCAGCCATCGCACGCCAGCACAACCTCAACATCATCTCTTACGCCGACGACACCCAGCTGATCCTCTCCCTCACCAGAGACCCCGACACCGCCAGAACCTGCCTACACGAAGGGATGAAAGACGTCGCCGAGTGGATGAAGGACAGCCGCCTGAAACTGAACTCGGACAAGACGGAAGTCCTCATCCTGGGATCTTCGCCCTCCGCCTGGGACGACTCCTGGTGGCCCCCAGCCCTGGGCACCGCACCCAAGCCAACTGACCACGCACGCAACCTGGGCTTCATCTTGGACCCCTCCCTCTCGATGACCAGACAAGTCAACGCCGTCTCCTCATCGTGCTTCAACACCCTGCGTATGCTTTGCAAGATCTTCCGCTGGATCCCGACCGAGACCAGGAAGACTGTCACCCAGGCACTCGTCACCAGCCAGTTGGACTACGGAAACGCCCTCTACGCCGGAACCACAGCCAAGCTACAGAAAAGACTCCAGCACATCCAGAACGCCTCCGCCCGACTCATCCTCGATGTCCCCCGACGCAGCCACATCTCCAGCCACCTGAGGAACCTGCACTGGCTCCCCGTCGACAAGAGGATCACGTTCCGGCTCCTCACCCACGCACACAAGTCTCTCCACGACCTGGGCCCCAAGTACCTCAACGACCGCCTGACCTTCTACACGCCCACCCGCCAGCTACGGTCCACCAGCCTCGCCCTCGCAGCCGTACCACGTATCCGAAGAGCCACCGCCGGAGGAAGATCCTTCTCTTACCTGGCTGCCAAGACTTGGAACTCCCTCCCCATGCACCTTCGGCTGACCCAGGACCATCTCGCCTTCAGGAAACAACTCAAGACCTGGCTGTTCGAGCAGTAGCATACCCCTCCCCCCAAGCGCCTTGAGACCCTCCCGGGTGAGTAGTGCGCTATACAAATGGCTTGATTGATTGATTGAAAGACAGAAATGGAGGTGGTCCAACCAATTTTGTCCAAAAATTTAGAAATCGAGGAAGCATGTAAATAAGTCTGTTTCAGCTTACATGAGAGACCATGGAATGGGCTCCATCTACAACAATAACTTGCGTTACTACATGCAAGATATCTACAGAGCAGATGGAGTTCACTTCTCAGATAAAGGGAACAGAATTTTCATCCTGAATTTAAGACTGTGCATTGGTACCTACTTGTAGGTACCTAAATCAGCCACAGGACCCAAAAGCTCTTTTCAGAGCTACCCTACATCTGATCACTCACAATTATTATTTTACTCTAACTTTTTTCACTAATTTTCACCAAAGTACGCTCCCCGGAGCGCTACCCGGTACGCGCACCGGACGCTAACCGTGAGAAAATTTGAAAAAAAATGTTTTTTTTTTCGCACATATGGGCCTCCTCAGCCACCCTCAGAAAACCTAGGGGGTCAGGATACATCTACCGTGCCCCCTTCTACCCATTCTCAACATTATTTGCCCTCCATCTTGTATCTCAATTCTACCGAAACACAAAATGGAGGACTCCCGTAACGCTGCTGGTGCGCGTACCGGGGCGCGCACCGGGAAGCGCTTGCTCAAAAAAGGTGGGAAAGTAATATACAGAAAAACCACTGGAGACACTTTCACCAAATATAGATTAGCTCATACTACATACCAATCCCTACCATTTTCACAAATTTGGTTGGAATTCCATTTAGCCATTTAGCCTGTAGACCTCTCTAAATACCCTGAGGTAAATTACTTCACAAAACACATCTGAATTGTTGGAATTAACAACCAATTAAAATGTTACTTTCATTTTCTACTTTTTTTTACCTGACATTTGATTGGTTATGTACCTGAATATATATAAAGAAAGAGAGAGAAACACAGCCATTTTGACTACTACTTCCTGAAGTACATTGCAAGAGCATTTTCACTGACAACTTAAACTTGTTTTTAAAAGGTAAGATGTTATTTTGTAAATTTGAAAGGAGAACTATGTCATGCACTTTAAATTAATTTGGGAAAACATTTTTAGATAGTTATATACTGTCCCTCTGTAAGAGTTAGACATTGAGAAAGGCTTGTTTATTATAATTATGGATTGATTTAGGTTTCTGTGGTATAATTATGAATTTACTTAGGCTTCTTCACAGGCACTTTTTAATAGTACTACTTCACGCCTGAAACCATACAGTGCCCATAGATTACTTCTCTGTTATAAACTCACAAGTACCTGTCTGAACTTAAACCCAACAGTGCCCTATCTCTACTGATATATTTATTTTTTTATGCAAATTACAGCAAGAAAATGGAAGGAGAGCAGAATATTTCCTTCAAAATTGTTCTGGAGAACAACACAGAAAAAGATATTGAGGACAATGATGAGTCAGATTTCATGGATTAATCACGGGACCATGAATTAGTTCAATGTGTAGATGCAGTAGATTCGCTGATTCAAAATGAGGACATTTCCGACAATGTGTTGTTAAATGTTCTGTTAAATTTGGAAAAAGAATCACAAAAATAAATGTATATTTAATAAAAAAAAACAACAAAAAAAACCCAACAAAATGAACAATCAATAAACATACAATATTTAAAAAGTCTATCATTCTTTTTCCCTTATAGTACGCTCCCAGACCGCTTCCCGGTGCGCGTACCGGGCGCTCCCCACGCAAAAAAAACGAAAAATTATTTATTTATTTTTTCCCCCGCGGGGCCTTTTTAAAGCCTCCACATCACACCTAGGGGGTCACGGAGGATCTGCTATGCCCCCTTATGGTCATTTACCCCTTTGTTTTGGCCTCCTCTTGTCTCTCAATCCTATCGAGAGACAAGATGGCGGCCGCTCCGGACTGTTTAGAATGTTGACAGACACCGGAGAGCCAATCAGCTTCGCTTTGCGAAGTGCCGTTACGCGTCAGGTACGCGAACCGGGGCGCTGCCCGGAGCACGCTTACAGATATATATTTTTTTTTGAACGTTAATTTCTCAAAATCCACTGGAGCACATATATTGAGACCTAGCAAAGGCACATCGGGCTACCAGTCCCTACAATTTTGCCAAGTTTCGTGGAAATCCATTCAGCCGTTTGAGCTAAAAGTGAGGCCAACCGCCCTATGGAAAATTGCATGGGAAAAACGCGTTTTGGGACCCTCCTTTTTTCTCGGCCCTCCCTTGACAAAACCCCCCCAAATTTTCAGGGGCTGCTCAGAAACAAAATGTTCCATTTTCCTGAAAATTTCAGCCAAAGTTATTCGACATAGAATTTTCAAAAATCCCATAGAGAAAAAATCCTAACTATATATACCTACTGGCGACCGCCAGTAGGTAATATATATATATATATATATATATATATATATATATATATATATTCCTTGAATCCTCTCGCCTCTTCGTATCCTCTTGGCTGAAGTCACGGCACAGCAAACAGGTAAGTTCTTTTTTCAAATTGTTTTATTTCAACCCACCATGTGCAGAGTTACGTGCAAAAATCGGATGGCCTACACGTTTCGGCTACTCCTAGCCTTCCACTGGACTAGGAGTATATATATATATAACTTTATTAGATATATTATACCAATAGATTAATATACAGATTTGTAAATTTAGTATAGTTGTAACTGGAATAAAGAGTTAATATTGTTAAATATATTTTTCAGGAATCGCGTCTGGTGCGCGCTGGTTGCGTGTCGGGTATGTGAATCCCATGTGACTTCAAAAGAAAGCATTTCATTGGTTAAGAAGCTTTTTATTCTAGAACTTGCAGGATCCCACCCAAATTTTTCACTCTTCCAAGAACATCTTCAGAAGACACAGCTCTTGTGTTTTCTGTTCTTCTTTATTGCATTTTTTTGGTGTTTTTTTAATCCGGTGTAAAAAAGTCTTCCTCTATTCCACCACAGGACATTCCTGGAGAAGAAGAAGATTTGGAAGAACCAATTAAGCAGCTCAAGGAACGGGTTGTGTGTTTTTGTTTCTCTTCCAGCTGGCAAAAAAAGGTGAATGCCTGTAAGGTGACCTGCATTTTATGTGAAAAGGTGCTATCTCCGGGATCCAAGAAAAAATACTCCTGTGGCACTTCATCAATGATGAAGCACTTGCAGTCAAGGCATCCACGTCATCTTATGCGAGAGCAACATCATCGCAAACTGCAGCAACAAAGTCAGCAAGATGATGAGGTTGCAGGGCCTTGCACCACGGCAGGTTCTGCTGCATCGACCCAAAGGGCCCAAATTATCCGAGGGCTTGCTAAATTTGAGCAGCGGTGCATTAAGTGCAAGAACGTTCATTGTTGTGGAGAGAAATCTGTGGATGCTGTTGTGGTTGCTGTGAAAAACCACCACTGTTAATTTTGTTGTTGTTTGTTTTTGCAAAATGTATGGGAAAGGTTTCTCAGCTCATTTAGTTGATTTTTATATTAAAAAAAACACCAATAAAATACAAAAAAGAGTTAAAAAAACACACACAAAATTAAGAAAAAAAATGGGTCTTTTTAGAGCCGCCTATTTGGTTAAAAATAGACAAACATCTATGTGTTGTATGAATTGCGGCAAGTGTAATATATGAATCATTGTTAGAACTGGGGGTCTCTAGTTGGCTGAGGTAGGTACCTTAGTCCAAATAGGGACCCTTGCTTCTAAGACAGGGAAAGGAAGGACACCTTCTCAGATAGCCCCTGCTCACCCCCTCGGTAGCTTGGCATGAGCAGCCAGGCTTATCTCCAAGGCAAATATGTAAAGTATTTGCAACCACGCTCTCAGTAACCGAGTGATAACACCACAAATGGACTCCACACAAGTTTCATAAAAAAAACAATTACATGTTTATAAAAAAAGATATACGATGAGACCACACGATAAAAATCCAACATATGCGTATTTGTAATATTTCAACTTCCCGGTTATTAGGCCAAACAAGGTTCTTGCAGTATTAACAAGCAATTCTCGATGATCCAATGCAGTCCTAATGCAATGCTATGCAGTTCGTAATGCAAGAATCAGGCGCTTCGTAATGTAAAAATAATGGAGTTCATAATGCAACAAGCAGACAGTTCGTAATGCCAAAATAATGCAATTCGTAATGCAACAATCAGGCAGTCCGTAATGCAAAAATAATGTATTCCGGCACCAATCGCGGTGCTCTGCACGGTCCCTATGCCACTCTTACTGATTTGAGGTCAGCTACTGCCAAAATATGCCCCCAACACTGTTATGATGGAAGACAAAGTGCAGCTCTACACTCCGGCCCTGGTCCTGCCACTCCTCAGCAAGTGCGGGCTGCAATATGGACTTGAACGGAGGCTTGTGCTGCAAAGATGGGAAAGGCCAAGAGCATTCCTCTTTTAGCCCGCACCCCGCCCCAGGCAGCGACACATGCATGCTTGCTGAGTGTTACCTGGGGAGTACGATCTTACTCGCCTCGCACCTTGGGCCTCCGATGCGTCTTCGTTGATCTTGGGCAGTGGAATTCTGACCACCGACGGTGTTGGTTTGAGGTCTCTCTTTGGCAAAGGCAGGCTCGGCCCGACGGCAGTGAATTCACACAGCTCCTCTGGGATGCCGGTCACGGCAAATGGCAATGACGATTGCAGCACTTCTAGACAAGCTGTCGATCGAAGCAGAGAACAAGACTGCTCTGGAACACACAGTCACAGGCAATTCCTCACGAAGGCCTCAGGCTGCAACAGGGCTAACGCACACAGCTTCACTGAGACTCATGTAGGCTCCGGGTGCACACGATCACAGGGCAATCCTCACAAAGGTCTCAGGCTGTACGAAGCACACGCACACAGCATCGCTGAGAATCACTTAGACTCTGGGTGCACACGATCACAGAGAAATCCTCAAGAAGGTCTCAGGCTGCAAGAAGCACACACACACAGCGTCGCTGAGACACACTTGGAGACTTTTATGTTCCTGAATTTCTACACCAGGGAGCCAGCACTTGGAGACACATTACTTCATGACACAGCACACAGCAAAGTTCTTCAAGCAGGGGGATACAGCACACAGCAAAGTCCCTTAGCTTCTCCTTAGTTAAATCAGCAAGCTGCAGTCCAGCCCCAGAACACACAGCAAGAATCAGTCCTTCTCTTCATTCACTTCAGCAGTTATTCCTTTGGCAGAGGTTCCTCTTTACAGGAAATAGTTTCAATCCTTTTCAGTCTTGATCAGTCCAAAATCCAGGGGTTTCAGCTCTCATAGTTATACCCCTAAATGTCTTTGAAGTCTTTGTGTTCAGGGGGGCATTTACCCCTGTCCAAACCAGTTCTGGGTGTCTCCCTGCCAGTGACACCTTCTTCCTTTGATAGTGGGGGTCTGGATCCTCAATCACTCAGCAGGAGATGAAGCCATTGTTTTATGAAAGCCACCCAGGCCTCTTCACCTCCATGGGCTACTCCTCCCCCCTACACTCCAGATGCAGGTCAGCCCATTGCTGTCTCACCTCCTCCCCTGCGTCACGACATTTCCCAGATCCTATCACATTCAAATCCAGACAGTCAATCCACAACCGGCAGAGACACACAGAATCGTTCGAACAAACAAAACAGTCACTTCTAAAAGCATGGTTTCCAAACACCACAATTCAAAAACCACTTTCACAAAAAGATGTATAATTATATTGTGACTTCAGGAACACTAACTTCACCTCTCCATCTCTCCATCTTAAGCCTATGGGAAGATAGGCTGGACGCATATTACACATCCTCCCCCATTCTGTCCTATGGGCAAGATGGCTTTGCAACAGTGAAAAAAGAATTTTGCAGTGTTTCACTGTCAGGACATGGTACACACCTTAGTACATGTCCTACCTTTCACATACACTGCACCCTGCCCATGGGGGTACCAGGGGCCTACCATAGGGGTGTCTGATGTGCATACAAAGGGAAGGGTAAGGCCTGGCAAGTCGGTGCACTTGTCAAGACAACAAGGCACTTTAACAAACTGTGCGCAGGCACTGCAGTGGCAGGCCTGCGTTATCTCTTTAGGGGTACTTGTGTGGGTGGCACAATTAGTGTTGCAGGCCCACTAGTAGCATTTGCATTACCAGCCCTGGCACACATAGTGCACTTTACTAGGGACTTTACTAGTAAGGCAAACATACCATTCATGGTCAACCAATTACCATTACACTTTACACAGGGAGCACTTGCCTTTTGACACTGATCAGCAGTGCCAAAGTCCCAAAGCATCTAAGTTGGCAACACCATGTCAGAAACAAGGTCTAGGGGGAAGGCGAAAAGTTTAGGGAACTTTAGCCAAAAAGGGCCAAGTCCAACAATCATTATATGAGTGTTTGAGTACTGCCTGAGTGAATAAGAGAGTGCTGCAGTAATGCGTGGTTCATTAAATGAGTGCATGGATAGTGCCTGAGTGATTGCATGCGTGCAAGTGTAGTGCCTGGGTAATGGGGTGAGTGCGTAGGTAGTGACTGAGTGATTGAAAAAGTGCATGGGTAGTGATTTGCTGATTGCATGAGTACAGGGGTGGTGGCTGATTGTAGCAGTGCATGAGTAGTACCTGAGTGCATAGATGAGTGCATGGGTACTGTCTGGGTTAATGGATGAGGGCAACAGTAGTGCTTGAGTGATTGCATGAGTGTATGTGTAGTGCCTGGGTGATTAAAGGAGTGTACGAGTAGTGCCTGAGTGAATGGATAAGTGCATGGGTAGTACCTGGCTGATTGCATTAGTGCAGGGGTGGTGGCTGATTGTAGCAGTGCATGAGTAGTACCTGAGTGTATAGATGAGAGCATGGATAGTGTTTGATGGAATGTATGAGTGCATTGATAGTGCCTGAGTACATAGATGAGTGCATGAGTAGTGCCTGGGTCAATAGATGAGTGCAACAGTAGTGCCTGAGTTATCTAATGAGTGCATGGGTAGTGCCTGGTTGTTTGTATGAGTGCAGGGGTAGTGCCTGGGTGATTGGAGGAGTGCATGGATAATGCCTGGGTGAATGGATGAGTGCAACAGTAGCGCCTGAGTGCATAGATGTGTGCATGAGTCGTCTCTGGGTGAATGGATAAGTGCTACAGTAGTGCCTGAGTGATTTAAGGAGTTCAAGGGTAGTGCCTGGGTGATTGGATGAGTGCATGGGTAGAGCCAAGTTGATTGCATAAGTGCAGGGATACTGCATGAGTGCATGGATGAGTGCATGGGTAGTGTCAGGGTGATTGGAGGAGTGCATGGATAGTGCCTAGGTGATTGCAGGAGTGCATGGTAGTGCCTGGGTGATTGCATGAGTGCAGGGGTAGTGCCTGGGTTATTGGAGGAGCACACAAGCAGTGCCTGGGTGATTACATTAGTGCAAGAGAAGTGGAGAAGTGTGGCTTAATGGTTAGAGCGGCAGTCCCTGATGCAGAGGTCTAGCCCGGGACCAGGGTTCAATTCCCTGCCTCGGCGGGTCTTGGGCTCAAAAATTCCACGGACCTGATCATTCTCGCCTCGGTGCCTATTCCAATCATGGAGTCCCACTTTGCAACTCTGGGCAATAGCTTGCTTAATCTCCACAACGGCCCCCACAACGCTAAGGATGCCTGGCCTCCACCTTGGGGGTGCCCAGGAGTGGACACCTCACAGGGAAAGCCAGGATGGGTTCCACAGCGGTATTCGTACAAGCGCCTTAAGACCCTTGCAGGTGAGTAGTGCGCTATACAAGTATCAATTTACATTTACAAGAGTAGTGTCTAGGTGATTGGAGGAGGGCATGGATAGTGCCTGGCTGATTGGAAGAGTGCATAAGTAGTGCCTAGGTGCATGGAGGAGTGCATGGGTACTGCCTGGGTGATTGCATGAGTGCAGGGGTAGTGCCTGAATGATTGGAGGAGTGCATGGGTAGATCTTGGGGGATTGGATGAGTGCATGGGTAATACCTGGGTGATTTGTATGAGTGCATGGGTAGTGCTTGGGTGATTTGCATGTAAATAACAAGGACCCCCTGAAAACTAAATTAGTTCTTAGGACAGGGTAATAAACACAATGGAAAATATCTTTCCCAAGCAACCTTACAAAGGCCTAATTGCAACAGAGACTGTCAGACAAGTGAATGAGTTCAAATAGGATTAAAATATATAACAATCTTTAATAAAATACATTATCATGATCAAAAACACATTTCAATAATAAAAAACATTTCATATTGTTAAAAAATACATAGGTGGCAATGATGAATTCTTCTAATGCTTGGGTGATTGCAGGAGTGCAAGTGTACTACCTGAGTGATTGCATGAGTGCAGGAGTAGTACCTGAGTGCATGGATGAGTGCATGGGTAGTGTCAGGGTGATTGGAGTAGTGCATGGAGGAGTGCATGGATAGTGCCTAGGTGATTTCAGGAGTGCATGTGTAGTACCTGGGAGACTGCATGAGTGCAGGGGTAGTGCCTGGGTTATTGGAGGAGTGCACAGGCAGTGCCTGGGTGATTACATTAGTGCAAGAGTAGTGTCTAGGTGATTGGAGGAGGGCATGGATAGTGCCTGGCTGATTGGAAGGGTGCATAAGTAGTGCCTAGGTGCATGGAGGAGTGCATGGGTACTGCCTGGGTGATTGGAGGAATGCATGGGTAATACATGGGTGATTGGATGAGTGCAGGGGTAGTGCCTGAATGATTGGAGGAGTGCATGGGTAGATCTTGGGTGATTGGATGAGTGCATGGGTAATACCTGGGTGATTTGTATGAGTGCATGGGTAGTGCTTGGGTGACATGCATGTAAATAACAAGGACCCCCTGAAAACTAAATTAGTTCTTGGGACAGGGTAATAAACACAATGGAAAATATCTTTCCCAAGCAACCTTACAAAGGCCTAATTGCAACAGAGACTGTAAGACAAGTGAATTAGTTCAAATAGGATTAAAATATATAAAAATCTTTAATAAAATACATTATCATGATCAAAAACACATTTCAATAATAAAAAACATTTCATATTGTTAAAAAATACATAGGTGGCAATGATGAATTCTTCTAGTGCTTGGGTGATTGCAGGAGTGCATGTGTTGGACCCGGCCTCGTGGCGTGGTTCGCCTCTGTCCCTCCACACCCTGTGAGCGTAGGCCTGTGCCCGAGTCCCCTGCGCAGCCTCCCCGTTAGTGTAGCCTGCACCCCGAGCCTGGTCGTCCTACTCCAATTAAACCTAGATCCCCCTAGAACCTCGACCAGGCCTGCCTTTCCCGCTCCGCGCCCGGCTCTGAGCGCCTAACCTTGCATGCCCCACAAGGCCCGGACGCCATCTTTCCTTCCCGACATCCCTGTCTCCCAGGGCCGAGCATGACCCCGGCCCCAGCGAACCCCAGACTCCAAAGGCGCGCCAGTCCCGGCTGGGGGGTAAAGGGCTCCCCGAGTGAGATAAGCCAGGGAGTTTCGCTGGCACCTCCGGCCTCCCCTGAGGGGCTGGTTTCTGTCACACCTTGGACCCTCCCCTGTGGGCCAGTTTCGATCACCCCTCTGGCCTCCCCGAGTGCTGGCTCCAGACCCGCTGGGCGCTGGGAATTCCCGGACCCATCTTTCAAAGGGATCAAAGAGCCAACCGCCGGACCGCACCAATGACCAGCCCCCCCGGGCAGGAGACCTCTGCCTGCGAGGGTCCGGAGATCAAAGAGCCAAAGGACTATAACTGGGCCCGCCCGACAACTAGCGGGCAGTTGTATCTAGGACCTGAAGCCCTGCTGATCTGATCGCGGCTGACCCTAAGGAGACTCATCCTGAACCTCTGAGCCCTGCTGAAGCTGTCGCGGCTCAAGCTGAACTTGTAACCATCAGAGCCCTGCTGACGCTGTCGCGGCTCAAGCTGAACTTGCAACCATCGGAGCCCTGCTGACGCTGTCGCGGCTCAAGCTGAACCTGCAACCATCGGAGCCCTGCTGACGCTGTCGCGGCTCAAGCTGAACTTGTAACCATCAGAGCCCTGCTGACGCTGTCGTGGCTCAAGCCGAACTTGCAACCATCGGAGCCCTGCTGACGCTGTCGCGGCTCAACCTCTAAGACCACCTGAGCCCTGCTGACGCTGTCGCGGCTCCTCACGAACTTCTCCAGAGCGAGCCCTGCTGACCTCGTCGCGGCTCGAGGAGTACTCTGGTCCGGCTGGACCATCGAGACCACCATCACGACCGAGCCGACTCGACGGAGGTGAGGCAGCCAGTACGACCATCATCCCGTACCCCCCGGCTCGAGGATTGAGAGCTGTGCGTAGGGTACGCCGCGTACTGACCCAGAGACTAAAAGACTGTCCCGCTTCCCCCTTCCCGAATCCTCCAAGATTCTGTGGTCCCTTGACCACTGTGTATACAAGAGTACTTCCTTCGTTATTTGCTATATAAAGAACTTGTTACTAGAATCCAACGGTGTGGTGTCTGTTCGTAGTGTGGTGTGAGCTCAGTGTGTACGATCCTAGACCCGAAGTCCTCCCCGGTGGGGACCTCCCAATCAAGACTCGGCAAGTTCTGTGGGAGAAGTGGATCTTGGGGTGACCGGGTGAGCATAACCTGGCCCTCGGAGATCGCCCCCTTCCAACATTGGTGGCAGCGTCGCGATAAGAACCTACGTCTAGGGATCGTACAGCACTGACATACTACCCGAACGAAGAGCAACCATGAGCCTCACGAGCGACAAGACCACCTTCCAGATGGAGCTGCTGGGAGACTATTCGCACCGTGAGCTCAAGCAATTCTGCAAAGATCTCCGTATCCCGTCAACGGGATTAAACGCCAAAGAGGACTTTCAACAAGCTCTAACAGCCTGGGTGGAGACCGGAGCCCAACCTCCAGCACCGACAGAAGCCGATGGAGGGGGAGCCCCACTGATCGAAACCTACGCCCCAGAGCAAGAAAGAGCAGAGTCCCCGACGCAGACTCACAGCACGGAGAGAGGTCTATCTCGAGAAGAGATGACTGACCGAGAACGCAACCGAAGCCACGAGCTAGAACTAGCCCGGTTGAAGATGGAGGTAGAACTCAAGCTGGCCGAGAAAAAGCTAGCCATCGAGCAGCTACGGCTGCAAGGAGAACTGGAGGAGAAGAAACTCCAACGAGAACATGACGGAAAGAAGCTCCAGCTGGAGCATGAGCGCAGCGTATTGGAAATAGAACTCAAGGCCCGGAACGAAGGCAACAAAACAGCAGCGACCCGAGAGTCTGTTCCCCCAGTGGAAACCAAGGTCCACATCCCCAAGGATGTGGTCAAAGAATATTATAAAAACGATGACATCCAGCAATGGTTCAAGGCCTACGAGGTAGCTATGACCTCCCACCGAGTTCCGCAGAAAGATTGGGGAGCCGGGCTGTGGGGTCGATTCCTGAGTGAGGGGAGAGACACCCTACTCGACCTACCGTCTGCCGAACAGACCTCCTACAGCCACATGAAAGAGGCCCTCCTCACAAGGTACGGGCTCACCCCAGAAATGTACCGCCAACGCTTCCGAGAATGCAGGAAGATCCCCGGCACCACATGGGTAGAATATGTCAACTTCTACAGTCGGGCCCTGGAAGGGTGGATCAAGGGCAGCAAGGTGTCCACCTTCGAGGGGCTCATTGACCTTATTGCCTACGAACATTTGTCCCTGAATTGCTTTGTGGAACTCCGACAGCACCTCCTGGACAGCAAGTTGGCTGACCCCCGGAAGCTGGCCGTCGAGGCCGATCGCTGGGTTAGCACCAGAGTCCCCCGGGGGCCCGGGGGAGATTCTGGCCGAAATGAACAGGGATCGTCCCGCCAGAGGGGAGGGGGGAATCAGAATAGACAGAGGGGTTCCCAGGTAGGATCCCCGCGTAGTCCCCCCAGAAACCAGCCCGGCACCTCGCCCCCCACAGCGCGCGCAGGGTTTCCCCCAGCTAAGCCAGGGCCCCGAGTCAGCCAAGCCTGCTATCATTGCCAGAAACCCGGGCACTATGCCAATGACCCCCGCTGCCCCTTGTTCCAGAAGCCTGCCGCTGCGGGGCTCCCAGTGCGCCACATCACCTCAGTAGCCCTAGAAGAGGAGGGGGAAGAGGAGTTCGAGGGAGCAGACCCCACAGCTATGATGTTAGTCTCCCTGGGTGATAGGGAGATGGTCCCCGGAGCCCCCCTACCCGACAACACAGAGAAATACCGACAGCAGGTGACTGTCAATGGCCATCACATAGGGGCGCTCCGAGACACTGGGGCCAGTATCACCGCCGTCAAACGGCACCTAGTCACCGAAGCCCAGATTGTTCCCCACATCTCCTGCAGGGTGATCGCAGCTGATAACTCCGTCCGCACCTGCCGGATAGCTCAAGTCCCGTTTGAATGGGGGGGCGTCTCTGGAGAGTTACGAGTGGCAGTCCGCTCCGACATGCCTGTGGACTGCCTGCTCGGCAACGATCTAGAGAGCTCCCCATGGCAGCGGGTGGAGAAAAGGACCCACTTAGAGATGGTGGCCCTACCCGAGTGGGCCTGTGTGAGTACCCGGTCGATGACCGCCCGAAGGACCACCCCCGAAGGGGCGACCTTAGAGGCGGCACCGGCGACCCCCGAGGACCCCGAGGTCCCTGAATCCTTTGAGACCCCTGAGCGGTTCCCCACGGAGAGCTTCCCCCCGATGCAGGTCCCCTCGGCC